>NW_027611694.1:600000-1200000 GCF_964261635.1 Lissotriton helveticus | reverse complement strand
TTTATTAGAGAGCACCTCACGCTTACCCAGCAGTCTCCTACATGTGCTGCTGAGGAGAGTGTAAAAGACTTTGGGTTTATTAGAGGGTGCCTCACGTTCACCCATCAGTCTCCTACATGTGCTGCTGTGGAGAGTGTAAAAGACTTTGGGTTTATTAGAGAGTGCCTCACGTTCACCCATCAGTCTCCTACATGTGCTGCTGCGGAGAGTGTAAAAGAGTTCGGGTTTATTAGAGAGCACCTCACGCTTACCCAGGAGTCTCCTACATGTGCTGCTGAGGAGAGTGTAAATGAGGTTGGGTTTATTAGAGAGCGCCTCACGCTCACCCAGCAGTCTCCTACATGTGCTGCTGAGGAGAGTGTAAATGAGATTGGGTTCATTAGAGCGCCTCACGCTCACCCATCAGTCTCCTACATGTGCTGCTGAGGAGAGTGTAAATGAGGTTGGGTTTATTAGAGAGCGCCTCACGCTCACCCAGCAGTCTCCTACATGTGCTGCTGGAGCGTGTAAATGAGGTTGAGTTTATTAGAGAGCGCCTCACGCTTACCCAGCAGTCTTCTACATGTGCTGCTGAGGAGAGTCTAAAAGACTTTGGGTTTATTAGAGAGTGCCTCACGCTTACCCAGCAGTCTCCTACATGTGCTGCTGAGGAGAGTGTAAATGAGGTTGGGTTTATTAGAGAGCGCCTCACACTCACCCAGCAGTCTCCTACATGTGCTGCTGAGGAGAGTGTAAATGAGGTTGGGTTTATTAGAGAGCGCCTCACGCTCACCCATCAGTCTCCTACATTGACTGCTGAGGAGAGTGTAAAAGACTTTGGGTTTATTAGAGAGCGCCTCACGTTCACCCATCAGTCTCCTACATGTGCTGCTGAGGAGAGTGTAAATGAGGTTGGGTTTATTAGAGAGCGCCTCACGTTCACCCATCAGTCTCCTACATGTGTTGCTGAGGAGAGTTTAAATGAGGTTGGGATTATTAGAGAGTGCCTCACACTCACCCAGCAGTCTACTACATGTGCTGCTGGAGCGTGTAAATTAGGTTGAGTTTATTAGAGAGTGCCTCACGCTTACCCAGCAGTCTTCTACATGTGCTGCTGAGGAGAGTCTAAAAGACTTTAGGTTTATTAGAGAGTGCCTCACGCTTACCCAGCAGTCTCCTACATGTGCTGCTGAGGAGAGTGTAAATGAGGTTGGGTTTATTAGAGAGCGCCTCACACTCACCCAGCAGTCTCCTACATGTGCTGCTGAGGAGAGTGTAAATGAGGTTGGGTTTATTAGAGATCACCTCATGCTTACCCAGGAGTCTCCTACATGTGCTGCTGAGGAGAGTGTAAATGAGGTTGGGTTTATTAGAGAGTGCTCACGTTCACCCAGCAGTCTCCTACATGTGCTGCTGAGGAGAGTGTAAATGAGGTTGGGTTTATTAGAGAGCACCTCACGCTTACCCAGCAGTCTTCTACATGTGCTGCTGAGGAGAGTGTAAATGAGGTTGGGTTTATTAGAGAGCGCCTCACGCTTACCCAGGAGTCTCCTACATGTGCTGCTGAGAAGAGTGTAAATGAGGTTGGGTTTATTAGAGAGCACCTCACGCTTACCCAGCAGTCTTCTACATGTGCTGCTGAGGAGAGTGTAAATGAGGTTGGGTTTATTAGAGAGCGCCTCACGCTTACCCAGGAGTCTCCTACATGTGCTGCTGAGGAGAGTGTAAATGAGGTTGGGTTTATTAGAGAGCACCTCACGCTTACACAGCAGTCTCCTACATGTGCTGCTGAGGAGAGTGTAAATGAGGTTGGGCTTATTAGAGAGCACCTCACGCTTACCCAGCAGTGTTCTACATGTGCTGCTGAGGAGAGTGTAAAAGAGTTTGGGTTTATTAGAGAGCACCTCCCGCTTACCCAGCAGTCTCCTACATGTGCTGCTGAGGAGAGTGTAAATGAGGTTGGGTTTATTAGAGAGCACCTCACGCTTACCCAGCAGTCTCCTACATGTGCTGCTGAGGAGAGTGTAAATGAGGTTGCTTTATTAGAGAGCGCCCCACGCTTACCCAGCAGCCTCCTACATGTGCTGCTGAGGAGAGTGTAAATGAGGTTGGGTTTATTAGAGAGCGCCTCACCCTTACCCAGCAGTCTCCTACATGTGCTGCTGAGGAGAGTGTAAATGAGGTTGGGTTTATTAGAGAGTGTCTCACGCTTACCCAGCAGTCTCCTACATGTGCTGCTGAGGAGAGTGTAACTGAGGTTGGGTTTATTAGAGAGTGCCTCACGCTCACCCATCAGTCTTCTACATGTGCTGCTGAGGAGAGTGTAAAAGACTTTGGGTTTATTAGAGGGTGCCTCACGTTCACCCATCAGTCTCCTACATGTGCTGCTGCGGAGAGTGTAAAAGACTTTGGGTTTATTAGAGAGTGCCTCACGTTCACCCATCAGTCTCCTACATGTGCTGCTGAGGAGAGTGTAAATGAGGTTGGGTTTATTAGAGAGCGCCTCACGCTCACCCAGCAGTCTCCTACATGTGCTGCTGAGGAGAGTGTAAATGAGGTTGGGTTTATTAGAGAGCACCTCACGATCACCCATCAGTCTCCTACATGTGCTGCTGAGGAGAGTGTTAATGAGGTTGGGTTTATTAGAGAGCGCCTCACGCTCACCCAGCAGTCTCGTACATGTGCTGCTGAGGAGAGTGTAAATGAGGTTGGGTTTATTAGAGAGCGCCTCACACTTACCCAGGAGTCTCCTACATGTGCTGCTGAGAAGAGTGTAAATGAGGTTGGGTTTATTAGAGAGCACCTCACGCTTACCCAGCAGTCTTCTACATGTGCTGCTGAGGAGAGTGTAAATGAGGTTGGGTTTATTAGAGAGCGCCTCACGCTTACCCAGGAGTCTCCTACATGTGCTGCTGAGGAGAGTGTAAATGAGGTTGGGTTTATTAGAGAGCACCTCACGCTTACACAGCAGTCTCCTACATGTGCTGCTGAGGAGAGTGTAAATGAGGTTGGGCTTATTAGAGAGCACCTCACGCTTACCCAGCAGTGTTCTACATGTGCTGCTGAGGAGAGTGTAAAAGAGTTTGGGTTTATTAGAGAGCACCTCCCGCTTACCCAGCAGTCTCCTACATGTGCTGCTGAGGAGAGTGTAAATGAGGTTGGGTTTATTAGAGAGCACCTCACGCTTACCCAGCAGTCTCCTACATGTGCTGCTGAGGAGAGTGTAAATGAGGTTGCTTTATTAGAGAGCGCCCCACGCTTACCCAGCAGCCTCCTACATGTGCTGCTGAGGAGAGTGTAAATGAGGTTGGGTTTATTAGAGAGCGCCTCACCCTTACCCAGCAGTCTCCTACATGTGCTGCTGAGGAGAGTGTAAATGAGGTTGGGTTTATTAGAGAGTGTCTCACGCTTACCCAGCAGTCTCCTACATGTGCTGCTGAGGAGAGTGTAACTGAGGTTGGGTTTATTAGAGAGTGCCTCACCCTCACCCATCAGTCTTCTACATGTGCTGCTGAGGAGAGTGTAAAAGACTTTGGGTTTATTAGAGGGTGCCTCACGTTCACCCATCAGTCTCCTACATGTGCTGCTGCGGAGAGTGTAAAAGACTTTGGGTTTATTAGAGAGTGCCTCACGTTCACCCATCAGTCTCCTACATGTGCTGCTGAGGAGAGTGTAAATGAGGTTGGGTTTATTAGAGAGCGCCTCACGCTCACCCAGCAGTCTCCTACATGTGCTGCTGAGGAGAGTGTAAATGAGGTTGGGTTTATTAGAGAGCACCTCACGATCACCCATCAGTCTCCTACATGTGCTGCTGAGGAGAGTGTTAATGAGGTTGGGTTTATTAGAGAGCGCCTCACGCTCACCCAGCAGTCTCGTACATGTGCTGCTGAGGAGAGTGTAAATGAGATTGGGTTCATTAGAGCGCCTCACGCTCACCCATCAGTCTCCTACATGTGCTGCTGAGGAGAGTGTAAATGAGGTTGGGTTTATTAGAGAGCGCCTCACGCTCACCCAGCAGTCTCCTACATGTGCTGCTGGAGCGTGTAAATGAGGTTGAGTTTATTAGAGAGCACCTCACGCTCACCCAGCAGTCTCCTACATGTGCTGCTGCGGAGAGTGTAAAACACTTTGGGTTTATTAGAGAGTGCCTCACGTTCACCCATCAGTCTCCTACATGTGCTGCTGAGGAGAGTGTAAATGAGGTTGGGTTTATTAGAGAGCACCTCACGCTTACCCAGCAGTCTCCTACATGTGCTGCTGAGGAGAGTGTAAATGAGGTTGGGTTTATTAGAGAGCGCCTCACGCTTACCCAGCAGTCTCCTACATGTGCTGCTGAGGAGAGTGTAAATGAGGTTGGTTTATTAGAGAGCACCTCACGCTTACCTAGCAGTCTCCTACATGTGCTGCTGAGGAGAGTGTAAATGAGGTTGGGTTTATTAGAGAGCGCCTCACGCTCACCCAGCAGTCTCCTACATGTGCTGCTGAGGAGAGTGTAAAAGAGTTCGGGTTTATTAGAGAGCACCTCACGCTTACCCAGCAGTCTTCTACATGTGCTGCTGAGGAGTGTGTAAAAGAGTTCGGGTTTATTAGAGAGCACCTCACGCTTACCCAGCAGTCTTCTACATGTGCTGCTGAGGAGAGTGTAAAAGAGTTCGGGTTTATTAGAGAGCACCTCACGCTTACCCAGCAGTCTCCTACATGTGCTGCTGAGGAGAGTGTATATGAGGTTGGGTTTATTAGAGAGCACCTCACGCTTACCCAGCAGTCTCCTACATGTGCTGCTGAGGAGAGTGTAAATGAGGTTGGGTTTATTAGAGAGCACCTCACGCTTACCCAGCAGTCTCCTACATGTGCTGCTGAGGAGAGTGTAAAAGACTTTGGGTTTATTAGAGGGTGCTTCACGTTCACCCATCAGTCTCCTACATGTGCTGCTGCGGAGAGTGTAAAAGACTTTGGGTTTATTAGAGAGTGCCTCACGTTCACCCATCAGTCTCCTACATGTGCTGCTGCGGAGAGTGTAAAAGAGTTCGGGTTTATTAGAGAGCACCTCACGCTTACCCAGGAGTCTCCTACATGTGCTGCTGAGGAGAGTGTAAATGAGATTGGGTTCATTAGAGCGCCTCACGCTCACCCATCAGTCTCCTACATGTGCTGCTGAGGAGAGTGTAAATGAGGTTGGGTTTATTAGAGAGCGCCTCACGCTCACCCAGCAGTCTCCTACATGTGCTGCTGGAGCGTGTAAATGAGGTTGAGTTTATTAGAGAGCACCTCACGCTCACCCAGCAGTCTCCTACATGTGCTGCTGTGGAGAGTGTAAAAGACTTTGGGTTTATTAGAGAGTGCCTCACGTTCACCCATCAGTCTCCTACATGTGCTGCTGAGGAGAGTGTAAATGAGGTTGGGTTTATTAGAGAGCACCTCACGCTTACCCAGCAGTCTCCTACATGTGCTGCTGAGGAGAGTGTAAATGAGGTTGGTTTATTAGAGAGCACCTCACGCTTACCCAGCAGTCTCCTACATGTGCTGCTGAGGAGAGTGTAAATGAGGTTGGTTTTATTAGAGAGCGCCTCACGCTCACCCAGCAGTCTCCTACATGTGCTGCTGAGGAGAGTGTAAAAGAGTTCGGGTTTATTAGAGAGCACCTCACGCTTACCCAGCAGTCTTCTACATGTGCTGCTGAGGAGTGTGTAAAAGAGTTCGGGTTTATTAGAGAGCACCTCACGCTTACCCAGCAGTCTTCTACATGTGCTGCTGAGGAGAGTGTAAAAGAGTTTGGGTTTATTAGAGAGCACCTCACGCTTACCCAGCAGTCTCCTACATGTGCTGCTGAGGAGAGTGTATATGAGGTTGGGTTTATTAGAGAGCACCTCACGCTTACCCAGCAGTCTCCTACATGTGCTGCTGAGGAGAGTGTAAATGAGGTTGGGTTTATTAGAGAGCACCTCACGCTTACCCAGCAGTCTCCTACATGTGCTGCTGAGGAGAGTGTAAATGAGGTTGGGTTTATTAGAGAGCACCTCACGCTTACCCAGCAGTCTCCTACATGTGCTGCTGAGGAGAGTGTAAAAGACTTTGGGTTTATTAGAGGGTGCCTCACGTTCACCCATCAGTCTCCTACATGTGCTGCTGCGGAGAGTGTAAAAGACTTTGGGTTTATTAGAGAGTGCCTCACGTTCACCCATCAGTCTCCTACATGTGCTGCTGCGGAGAGTGTAAAAGAGTTCGGGTTTATTAGAGAGCACCTCGTGCTTACCCAGGAGTCTCCTACATGTGCTGCTGAGGAGAGTGTAAATGAGGTTGGGTTTATTAGAGAGCGCCTCACGCTCACCCAGCAGTCTCCTACATGTGCTGCTGAGGAGAGTGTAAATGAGGTTGGGTTTATTAGAGAGCGCCTCACGATCACCCATCAGTCTCCTACATGTGCTGCTGAGGAGAGTGTTAATGAGGTTGGGTTTATTAGAGAGCGCCTCACGCTCACCCAGCAGTCTCCTACATGTGCTGCTGAGGAGAGTGTAAATGAGATTGGGTTCATTAGAGCGCCTCACGCTCACCCATCAGTCTCCTACATGTGCTGCTGAGGAGAGTATAAATGAGGTTGGGTTTATTAAAGAGCGCCTCACGCTCACCCAGCAGTCTCCTACATGTGCTGCTGGAGCGTGTAAATGAGGTTGAGTTTATTAGAGTGCCTCACGCTTACCCAGCAGTCTTCTACATGTGCTGCTGAGGAGAGTCTAAAAGACTTTGGGTTTATTAGAGAGTGCCTCACGCTTACCCAGCAGTCTCCTACATGTGCTGCTGAGGAGAGTGTAAATGAGGTTGGGTTTATTAGAGAGCGCCTCACACTCACCCAGCAGTCTCCTACATGTGCTGCTGAGGAGAGTGTAAATGAGGTTGGGTTTATTAGAGATCACCTCATGCTTACCCAGGAGTCTCCTACATGTGCTGCTGAGGAGAGTGTAAATGAGGTTGGGTTTATTAGAGAGTGCCTCACGTTCACCCAGCAGTCTCCTACATGTGCTGCTGAGGAGAGTGTAAATGAGGTTGGGTTTATTAGATAGCGCCTCACACTTACCCAGGAGTCTCCTACATGTGCTGCTGAGAAGAGTGTAAATGAGGTTGGGTTTATTAGAGAGCACCTCACGCTTACCCAGCAGTCTTCTACATGTGCTGCTGAGGAGAGTGTAAATGAGGTTGGGTTTATTAGAGAGCGCCTCACGCTTACCCAGGAGTCTCCTACATGTGCTGCTGAGGAGAGTGTAAATGAGGTTGGGTTTATTAGAGAGCACCTCACGCTTACACAGCAGTCTCCTACATGTGCTGCTGAGGAGAGTGTAAATGAGGTTGGGCTTATTAGAGAGCACCTCACGCTTACCCAGCAGTGTTCTACATGTGCTGCTGAGGAGAGTGTAAAAGAGTTTGGGTTTATTAGAGAGCACCTCCCGCTTACCCAGCAGTCTCCTACATGTGCTGCTGAGGAGAGTGTAAATGAGGTTGGGTTTATTAGAGAGCACCTCACGCTTACCCAGCAGTCTCCTACATGTGCTGCTGAGGAGAGTGTAAATGAGGTTGCTTTATTAGAGAGCGCCCCACGCTTACCCAGCAGCCTCCTACATGTGCTGCTGAGGAGAGTGTAAATGAGGTTGGGTTTATTAGAGAGCGCCTCACCCTTACCCAGCAGTCTCCTACATGTGCTGCTGTGGAGAGTGTAAATGAGGTTGGGTTTATTAGAGAGTGTCTCACGCTTACCCAGCAGTCTCCTACATGTGCTGCTGAGGAGAGTGTAACTGAGGTTGGGTTTATTAGAGAGTGCCTCACGCTCACCCATCAGTCTTCTACATGTGCTGCTGAGGAGAGTGTAAAAGACTTTGGGTTTATTAGAGGGTGCCTCACGTTCACCCATCAGTCTCCTACATGTGCTGCTGAGAAGAGTGTAAATGAGGTTGGGTTTATTAGAGAACGCCTCACGCTCACCCAGCAGTCTCCTACATGTGCTGCTGAGGAGAGTGTAAATAAGGTTGGGTTTATTAGAGAGCACCTCACGCTCACCCAGCAGTCTCCTACATGTGCTGCTGAGGAGAGTGTAAAAGACTTTGGGTTTATTAGAGGGTGCCTCACGTTCACCCATCAGTCTCCTACATGTGCTGCTGCGGAGAGTGTAAAAGACTTTGGGTTTATTAGAGAGTGCCTCACGTTCACCCATCAGTCTCCTACATGTGCTGCTGAGGAGAGTGTAAATGAGGTTGGGTTTATTAGAGAGCGCCTCACGCTCACCCAGCAGTCTCCTACATGTGCTGCTGAGGAGAGTGTAAATGAGGTTGGGTTTATTAGAGAGCGCCTCACGATCACCCATCAGTCTCCTACATGTGCTGCTGAGGAGAGTGTTAATAAGGTTGGGTTTATTAGAGAGCGCCTCACGCTCACCCAGCAGTCTCGTACATGTGCTGCTGAGGAGAGTGTAAATGAGATTTTGTTCATTAGAGCGCCTCACGCTCACCCATCAGTCTCCTACATGTGCTGCTGAGGAGAGTGTAAATGAGGTTGGGTTTATTAGAGAGCGCCTCACGCTCACCCAGCAGTCTCCTACATGTGCTGCTGGAGCGTGTAAATGAGGTTGAGTTTATTAGAGAGCACCTCACGCTCACCCAGCAGTCTCCTACATGTGCTGCTGCGGAGAGTGTAAAAGACTTTGGGTTTATTAGAGAGTGCCTCACGTTCACCCATCAGTCTCCTACATGTGCTGCTGAGGAGAGTGTAAATGAGGTTGGGTTTATTAGAGAGCACCTCACGCTTACCCAGCAGTCTCCTACATGTGCTGCTGAGGAGAGTGTAAATGAGGTTGGGTTTATTAGAGAGCGCCTCACGCTTACCCAGCAGTCTCCTACATGTGCTGCTGAGGAGAGTGTAAATGAGGTTGGTTTATTAGAGAGCACCTCACGCTTACCCAGCAGTCTCCTACATGTGCTGCTGAGGAGAGTGTTAATGAGGTTGGGTTTATTAGAGAGCGCCTCACGCTCACCCAGCAGTCTCGTACATGTGCTGCTGAGGAGAGTGTAAATGAGATTGGGTTCATTAGAGCACCTCACGCTTACCCAGCAGTCTCCTACATGTGCTGCTGAGGAGAGTGTAAAAGACTTTGGGTTTATTAGAGGGTGCCTCACGTTCACCCATCAGTCTCCTACATGTGCTGCTGCGGAGAGTGTAAAAGACTTTGGGTTTATTAGAGAGTGCCTCACGTTCACCCATCAGTCTCCTACATGTGCTGCTGCGGAGAGTGTAAAAGAGTTCGGGTTTATTAGAGAGCACCTCGTGCTTACCCAGGAGTCTCCTACATGTGCTGCTGAGGAGAGTGTAAATGAGGTTGGGTTTCTTAGAGAGCGCCTCACGCTCACCCAGCAGTCTCCTACATGTGCTGCTGAGGAGAGTGTAAATGAGGTTGGGTTTATTAGAGAGCGCCTCACGATCACCCATCAGTCTCCTACATGTGCTGCTGAGGAGAGTGTTAATGAGGTTGGGTTTATTAGAGAGCGCCTCACGCTCACCCAGCAGTCTCCTACATGTGCTGCTGAGGAGAGTGTAAATGAGATTGGGTTCATTAGAGCGCCTCACGCTCACCCATCAGTCTCCTACATGTGCTGCTGAGGAGAGTGTAAATGAGGTTGGGTTTATTAGAGAGCGCCTCACGCTCACCCAGCAGTCTCCTACATGTGCTGCTGGAGCGTGTAAATGAGGTTGAGTTTATTAGAGAGTGCCTCACGCTTACCCAGCAGTCTTCTACATGTGCTGCTGAGGAGAGTCTAAAAGACTTTGGGGCTGATTTATGAAGGCCTTGCGCCGCCGGTGCGTCAATTTTTCCCATGTTAAAAATGACGCACCGGCGGCGCAAGGCCTTCATAAATCTGCCCCTTTGGGTTTATTAGAGAGTGCCTCACGCTTACCCAGCAGTCTCCTACATGTGCTGCTGAGGAGAGTGTAAATGAGGTTGGGTTTATTAGAGAGCGCCTCACACTCACCCAGCAGTCTCCTACATGTGCTGCTGAAGAGAGTGTAAATGAGGTTGGGTTTATTAGAGATCACCTCATGCTTACCCAGGAGTCTCCTACATGTGCTGCTGAGGAAAGTGTAAATGAGGTTGGGTTTATTAGAGAGCGCCTCACGTTCACCCAGCAGTCTCCTACATGTGCTGCTGAGGAGAGTGTAAATGAGGTTGGGTTTATTAGAGAGCGCCTCACACTTACCCAGGAGTCTCCTACATGTGCTGCTGAGAAGAGTGTAAATGAGGTTGGGTTTATTAGAGAGCACCTCACGCTTACCCAGCAGTCTTCTACATGTGCTGCTGAGGAGAGTGTAAATGAGGTTGGGTTTATTAGAGAGCGCCTCACGCTTACCCAGGAGTCTCCTACATGTGCTGCTGAGGAGAGTGTAAATGAGGTTGGGTTTATTAGAGAGCACCTCACGCTTACACAGCAGTCTCCTACATGTGCTGCTGAGGAGAGTGTAAATGAGGTTGGGCTTATTAGAGAGCACCTCACGCTTACCCAGCAGTGTTCTACATGTGCTGCTGAGGAGAGTGTAAAAGAGTTTGGGTTTATTAGAGAGCACCTCCCGCTTACCCAGCAGTCTCCTACATGTGCTGCTGAGGAGAGTGTAAATGAGGTTGGGTTTATTAGAGAGCACCTCACGCTTACCCAGCAGTCTCCTACATGTGCTGCTGAGGAGAGTGTAAATGAGGTTGCTTTATTAGAGAGCGCCCCACGCTTACCCAGCAGCCTCCTACATGTGCTGCTGAGGAGAGTGTAAATGAGGTTGGGTTTATTAGAGAGCGCCTCACCCTTACCCAGCAGTCTCCTACATGTGCTGCTGAGGAGAGTGTAAATGAGGTTGGGTTTATTAGAGAGTGTCTCACGCTTACCCAGCAGCCTCCTACATGTGCTGCTGAGGAGAGTGTAACTGAGGTTGGGTTTATTAGAGAACGCCTCACGCTCACCCAGCAGTCTCCTACATGTGCTGCTGAGGAGAGTGTAAATAAGGTTGGGTTTATTAGAGAGCACCTCACGCTCACCCAGCAGTCTCCTACATGTGCTGCTGAGGAGAGTGTAAAAGACTTTGGGTTTATTAGAGGGTGCCTCACGTTCACCCATCAGTCTCCTACATGTGCTGCTGCGGAGAGTGTAAAAGACTTTGGGTTTATTAGACAGTGCCTCACGTTCACCCATCAGTCTCCTACATGTGCTGCTGAGGAGAGTGTAAATGAGGTTGGGTTTATTAGAGAGCGCCTCACGCTCACCCAGCAGTCTCCTACATGTGCTGCTGAGGAGAGTGTAAATGAGGTTGGGTTTATTAGAGAGCGCCTCACGATCACCCATCAGTCTCCTACATGTGCTGCTGAGGAGAGTGTTAATAAGGTTGGGTTTATTAGAGAGCGCCTCACGCTCACCCAGCAGTCTCGTACATGTGCTGCTGAGGAGAGTGTAAATGAGATTTTGTTCATTAGAGCGCCTCACGCTCACCCATCAGTCTCCTACATGTGCTGCTGAGGAGAGTGTAAATGAGGTTGGGTTTATTAGAGAGCGCCTCACGCTCACCCAGCAGTCTCCTACATGTGCTGCTGGAGCGTGTAAATGAGGTTGAGTTTATTAGAGAGCACCTCACGCTCACCGAGCAGTCTCCTACATGTGCTGCTGCGGAGAGTGTAAAAGACTTTGGGTTTATTAGAGAGTGCCTCACGTTCACCCATCAGTCTCCTACATGTGCTGCTGAGGAGAGTGTAAATGAGGTTGGGTTTATTAGAGAGCACCTCACGCTTACCCAGCAGTCTCCTACATGTGCTGCTGAGGAGAGTGTAAATGAGGTTGGGTTTATTAGAGAGCGCCTCTCGCTTACCCAGCAGTCTCCTACATGTGCTTCTGAGGAGAGTGTAAATGAGGTTGGTTTATTAGAGAGCACCTCACGCTTACCCAGCAGTCTCCTACATGTGCTGCTGAGGAGAGTGTTAATGAGGTTGGGTTTATTAGAGAGCACCTCACGCTCATCCAGCAGTCTCGTACATGTGCTGCTGAGGAGAGTGTAAATGAGATTGGGTTCATTAGAGCACCTCACGCTTACCCAGCAGTCTCCTACATGTGCTGCTGAGGAGAGTGTAAAAGACTTTGGGTTTATTAGAGGGTGCCTCACGTTCACCCATCAGTCTCCTACATGTGCTGCTGCGGAGAGTGTAAAAGACTTTGGGTTTATTAGAGAGTGCCTCACGTTCACCCATCAGTCTCCTACATGTGCTGCTGCGGAGAGTGTAAAAGAGTTCGGGTTTATTAGAGAGCACCTCGTGCTTACCCAGGACTCTCCTACATGTGCTGCTGAGGAGAGTGTAAATGAGGTTGGGTTTCTTAGAGAGCGCCTCACGCTCACCCAGCAGTCTCCTACATGTGCTGCTGAGGAGAGTGTAAATGAGGTTGGGTTTATTAGAGAGCGCCTCACGATCACCCATAAGTCTCCTACATGTGCTGCTGAGGAGAGTGTTAATGAGGTTGGGTTTATTAGAGAGCGCCTCACGCTCACCCAGCAGTCTCCTACATGTGCTGCTGAGGAGAGTGTAAATGAGATTGGGTTCATTAGAGCGCCTCACGCTCACCCATCAGTCTCCTACATGTGCTGCTGAGGAGAGTGTAAATGAGGTTGGGTTTATTAGAGAGCGCCTCACGCTCACCCAGCAGTCTCCTACATGTGCTGCTGGAGCGTGTAAATGAGGTTGAGTTTATTAGAGAGTGCCTCACTCTTACCCAGCAGTCTACTACATGTGCTGCTGAGGAGAGTCTAAAAGACTTTGGGTTTATTAGAGAGTGCCTCACGCTTACCCAGCAGTCTCCTACATGTGCTGCTGAGGAGAGTGTAAATGAGGTTGGGTTTATTAGAGAGCGCCTCACACTCACCCAGCAGTCTCCTACATGTGCTGCTGAAGAGAGTGTAAATGAGGTTGGGTTTATTAGAGAGCGCCTCACCCTTACCCAGCAGTCTCCTACATGTGCTGCTGGAGCGTGTAAATGAAGTTGAGTTTATTAGAGAGTGCCTCACGCTTACCCAGCAGTCTTCTACATGTGCTGCTGAGGAGAGTCTAAAAGACTTTGGGTTTATTAGAGAGTGCCTCACGCTTACCCAGCAGTCTCCTACATGTGCTGCTGAGGAGAGTGTAAATGAGGTTGGGTTTATTAGAGAGCGCCTCACACTCACCCAGCAGTCTCCTACATGTGCTGCTGAAGAGAGTGTAAATGAGGTTGGGTTTATTAGAGAGCGCCTCACCCTTACCCAGCAGTCTCCTACATGTGCTGCTGAGGAGAGTGTAAATGAGGTTGGGTTTATTAGAGAGTGTCTCACGCTTACCCAGCAGCCTCCTACATGTGCTGCTGAGGAGAGTGTAACTGAGGTTGGGTTTATTAGAGAACGCCTCACGCTCACCCAGCAGTCTCCTACATGTGCTGCTGAGGAGAGTGTAAATAAGGTTGGGTTTATTAGAGAGCACCTCACGCTCACCCAGCAGTCTCCTACATGTGCTGCTGAGGAGAGTGTAAAAGACTTTGGGTTTATTAGAGGGTGCCTCACGTTCACCCATCAGTCTCCTACATGTGCTGCTGCGGAGAGTGTAAAAGACTTTGGGTTTATTAGAGAGTGCCTCACGTTCACCCATCAGTCTCCTACATGTGCTGCTGAGGAGAGTGTAAATGAGGTTGGGTTTATTAGAGAGCGCCTCACGCTCACCCAGCAGTCTCCTACATGTGCTGCTGAGGAGAGTGTAAATGAGGTTGGGTTTATTAGAGAGCGCTTCACGATCACCCATCAGTCTCCTACATGTGCTGCTGAGGAGAGTGTTAATAAGGTTGGGTTTATTAGAGAGCGCCTCACGCTCACCCAGCAGTCTCGTACATGTGCTGCTGAGGAGAGTGTAAATGAGATTTTGTTCATTAGAGCGCCTCACGCTCACCCATCAGTCTCCTACATGTGCTGCTGAGGAGAGTGTAAATGAGGTTGGGTTTATTAGAGAGCGCCTCACGCTCACCCAGCAGTCTCCTACATGTGCTGCTGGAGCGTGTAAATGAGGTTGAGTTTATTAGAGAGCACCTCACGCTCACCGAGCAGTCTCCTACATGTGCTGCTGCGGAGAGTGTAAAAGACTTTGGGTTTATTAGAGAGTGCCTCACGTTCACCCATCAGTCTCCTACATGTGCTGCTGAGGAGAGTGTAAATGAGGTTGGGTTTATTAGAGAGCACCTCACGCTTACCCAGCAGTCTCCTACATGTGCTGCTGAGGAGAGTGTAAATGAGGTTGGGTTTATTAGAGAGCGCCTCACGCTCACCCAGCAGTCTCGTACATGTGCTGCTGAGGAGAGTGTAAATGAGATTGGGTTCATTAGAGCACCTCACGCTTACCCAGCAGTCTCCTACATGTGCTGCTGAGGAGAGTGTAAAAGACTTTGGGTTTATTAGAGGGTGCCTCACGTTCACCCATCAGTCTCCTACATGTGCTGCTGCGGAGAGTGTAAAAGACTTTGGGTTTATTAGAGAGTGCCTCACGTTCACCCATCAGTCTCCTACATGTGCTGCTGCGGAGAGTGTAAAAGAGTTCGGGTTTATTAGAGAGCACCTCGTGCTTACCCAGGAGTCTCCTACATGTGCTGCTGAGGAGAGTGTAAATGAGGTTGGGTTTCTTAGAGAGCGCCTCACGCTCACCCAGCAGTCTCCTACATGTGCTGCTGAGGAGAGTGTAAATGAGGTTGGGTTTATTAGAGAGCGCCTCACGATCACCCATCAGTCTCCTACATGTGCTGCTGAGGAGAGTGTTAATGAGGTTGGGTTTATTAGAGAGCGCCTCACGCTCACCCAGCAGTCTCCTACATGTGCTGCTGAGGAGAGTGTAAATGAGATTGGGTTCATTAGAGCGCCTCACGCTCACCCATCAGTCTCCTACATGTGCTGCTGAGGAGAGTGTAAATGAGGTTGGGTTTATTAGAGAGCGCCTCACGCTCACCCAGCAGTCTCCTACATGTGCTGCTGGAGCGTGTAAATGAGGTTGAGTTTATTAGAGAGTGCTTCACGCTTACCCAGCAGTCTTCTACATGTGCTGCTGAGGAGAGTCTAAAAGACTTTGGGTTTATTAGAGAGTGCCTCACGCTTACCCAGCAGTCTCCTACATGTGCTGCTGAGGAGAGTGTAAATGAGGTTGGGTTTATTAGAGAGCGCCTCACACTCACCCAGCAGTCTCCTACATGTGCTGCTGAAGAGAGTGTAAATGAGGTTGGGTTTATTAGAGAGCGCCTCACCCTTACCCAGCAGTCTCCTACATGTGCTGCTGGAGCGTGTAAATGAGGTTGAGTTTATTAGAGAGTGCCTCACGCTTACCCAGCAGTCTTCTACATGTGCTGCTGAGGAGAGTCTAAAAGACTTTGGGTTTATTAGAGAGTGCCTCACGCTTACCCAGCAGTCTCCTACATGTGCTGCTGAGGAGAGTGTAAATGAGGTTGGGTTTATTAGAGAGCGCCTCACACTCACCCAGCAGTCTCCTACATGTGCTGCTGAAGAGAGTGTAAATGAGGTTGGGTTTATTAGAGAGCGCCTCACCCTTACCCAGCAGTCTCCTACATGTGCTGCTGAGGAGAGTGTAAATGAGGTTGGGTTTATTAGAGAGTGTCTCACGCTTACCCAGCAGCCTCCTACATGTGCTGCTGAGGAGAGTGTAACTGAGGTTGGGTTTATTAGAGAACGCCTCACGCTCACCCAGCAGTCTCCTACATGTGCTGCTGAGGAGAGTGTAAATAAGGTTGGGTTTATTAGAGAGCACCTCACGCTCACCCAGCAGTCTCCTACATGTGCTGCTGAGGAGAGTGTAAAAGACTTTGGGTTTATTAGAGGGTGCCTCACGTTCACCCATCAGTCTCCTACATGTGCTGCTGCGGAGAGTGTAAAAGACTTTGGGTTTATTAGAGAGTGCCTCACGTTCACCCATCAGTCTCCTACATGTGCTGCTGAGGAGAGTGTAAATGAGGTTGGGTTTATTAGAGAGCGCCTCACGCTCACCCAGCAGTCTCCTACATGTGCTGCTGAGGAGAGTGTAAATGAGGTTGGGTTTATTAGAGAGCGCCTCACGATCACCCATCAGTCTCCTACATGTGCTGCTGAGGAGAGTGTTAATAAGGTTGGGTTTATTAGAGAGCGCCTCACGCTCACCCAGCAGTCTCGTACATGTGCTGCTGAGGAGAGTGTAAATGAGATTGGGTTCATTAGAGCGCCTCACGCTCACCCATCAGTCTCCTACATGTGCTGCTGAGGAGAGTGTAAATGAGATTTTGTTCATTAGAGCGCCTCACGCTCACCCATCAGTCTCCTACATGTGCTGCTGAGGAGAGTGTAAATGAGGTTGGGTTTATTAGAGAGCGCCTCACGCTCACCCAGCAGTCTCCTACATGTGCTGCTGGAGCGTGTAAATGAGGTTGAGTTTATTAGAGAGCACCTCACGCTCACCCAGCAGTCTCCTACCTGTGCTGCTGCGGAGAGTGTAAAAGACTTTGGGTTTATTAGAGAGTGCCTCACGTTCACCCATCAGTCTCCTACATGTGCTGCTGAGGAGAGTGTAAATGAGGTTGGGTTTATTAGAGAGCACCTCACGCTTACCCAGGAGTCTCCTACATGTGCTGCTGAGGAGAGTGTAAATGAGGTTGGGTTTATTAGAGAGCGCCTCACGCTTACCCAGCAGTCTCCTACATGTGCTGCTGAGGAGAGTATAAATGAGGTTGGTTTATTAGAGAGCACCTCACGCTTACCCAGCAGTCTCCTACATGTGCTGCTGAGGAGAGTGTTAATGAGGTTGGGTTTATTAGAGAGCGCCTCACGCTCACCCAGCAGTCTCGTACATGTGCTGCTGAGGAGAGTGTAAATGAGATTGGGTTCATTAGAGCACCTCACGCTTACCCAGCAGTCTCCTACATGTGCTGCTGAGGAGAGTGTAAAAGACTTTGGGTTTATTAGAGGGTGCCTCACGTTCACCCATCAGTCTCCTACATGTGCTGCTGCGGAGAGTGTAAAAGACTTTGGGTTTATTAGAGAGTGCCTCACGTTCACCCATCAGTCTCCTACATGTGCTGCTGCGGAGAGTGTAAAAGAGTTCGGGTTTATTAGAGAGCACCTCGTGCTTACCCAGGAGTCTCCTACATGTGCTGCTGAGGAGAGTGTAAATGAGGTTGGGTTTCTTAGAGAGCGCCTCACGCTCACCCAGCAGTCTCCTACATGTGCTGCTGAGGAGAGTGTAAATGAGGTTGGGTTTATTAGAGAGCGCCTCACGATCACCCATCAGTCTCCTACATGTGCTGCTGAGGAGAGTGTTAATGAGGTTGGGTTTATTAGAGAGCGCCTCACGCTCACCCAGCAGTCTCCTACATGTGCTGCTGAGGAGAGTGTAAATGAGATTGGGTTCATTAGAGCGCCTCACGCTCACCCATCAGTCTCCTACATGTGCTGCTGAGGAGAGTGTAAATGAGGTTGGGTTTATTAGAGAGCGCCTCACGCTCACCCAGCAGTCTCCTACATGTGCTGCTGGAGCATGTAAATGAGGTTGAGTTTATTAGAGAGTGCCTCACGCTTACCCAGCAGTCTTCTACATGTGCTGCTGAGGAGAGTCTAAAAGACTTTGGGTTTATTAGAGAGTGCCTCACGCTTACCCAGCAGTCTCCTACATGTGCTGCTGAGGAGAGTGTAAATGAGGTTGGGTTTATTAGAGAGCGCCTCACACTCACCCAGCAGTCTCCTACATGTGCTGCTGAAGAGAGTGTAAATGAGGTTGGGTTTATTAGAGATCACCTCATGCTTACCCAGGAGTCTCCTACATGTGCTGCTGAGGAAAGTGTTAATGAGGTTGGGTTTATTAGAGAGCGCCTCACGTTCACCCAGCAGTCTCCTACATGTGCTGCTGAGGAGAGTGTAAATGAGGTTGGGTTTATTAGAGAGCGCCTCACACTTACCCAGGAGTCTCCTACATGTGCTGCTGAGAAGAGTGTAAATGAGGTTGGGTTTATTAGAGAGCACCTCACGCTTACCCAGCAGTCTTCTACATGTGCTGCTGAGGAGAGTGTAAATGAGGTTGGGTTTATTAGAGAGCGCCTCACGCTTACCCAGGAGTCTCCTACATGTGCTGCTGAGGAGAGTGTAAATGAGGTTGGGTTTATTAGAGAGCACCTAACGCTTACACAGCAGTCTCCTACATGTGCTGCTGAGGAGAGTGTAAATGAGGTTGGGCTTATTAGAGAGCACCTCACGCTTACCCAGCAGTGTTCTACATGTGCTGCTGAGGAGAGTGTAAAAGAGTTTGGGTTTATTAGAGAGCACCTCCCGCTTACCCAGCAGTCTCCTACATGTGCTGCTGAGGAGAGTGTAAATGAGGTTGGGTTTATTAGAGAGCACCTCACGCTTACCCAGCAGTCTCCTACATGTGCTGCTGAGGAGAGTGTAAATGAGGTTGCTTTATTAGAGAGCGCCCCACGCTTACCCAGCAGCCTCCTACATGTGCTGCTGAGGAGAGTGTAAATGAGGTTGGGTTTATTAGAGAGCGCCTCACCCTTACCCAGCAGTCTCCTACATGTGCTGCTGAGGAGAGTGTAAATGAGGTTGGGTTTATTAGAGAGTGTCTCACGCTTACCCAGCAGCCTCCTACATGTGCTGCTGAGGAGAGTGTAACTGAGGTTGGGTTTATTAGAGAGTGCCTCACGCTCACCCATCAGTCTTCTACATGTGCTGCTGAGGAGAGTGTAAAAGACTTTGGGTTTATTAGAGGGTGCCTCACGTTCACCCATCAGTCTCCTACATGTGCTGCTGAGAAGAGTGTAAATGAGGTTGGGTTTATTTGAGAACGCCTCACGCTCACCCAGCAGTCTCCTACATGTGCTGCTGAGGAGAGTGTAAATAAGGTTGGGTTTATTAGAGAGCACCTCACGCTCACCCAGCAGTCTCCTACATGTGCTGCTGAGGAGAGTGTAAAAGACTTTGGGTTTATTAGAGGGTGCCTCACGTTCACCCATCAGTCTCCTACATGTGCTGCTGCGGAGAGTGTAAAAGACTTTGGGTTTATTAGAGAGTGCCTCACGTTCACCCATCAGTCTCCTACATGTGCTGCTGAGGAGAGTGTAAATGAGGTTGGGTTTATTAGAGAGCGCCTCACGATCACCCATCAGTCTCCTACATGTGCTGCTGAGGAGAGTGTTAATGAGGTTGGGTTTATTAGAGAGCGCCTCACGCTCACCCAGCAGTCTCGTACATGTGCTGCTGAGGAGAGTGTAAATGAGATTGGGTTAATTAGAGCGCCTCACGCTCACCCATCAGTCTCCTACATGTGCTGCTGAGGAGAGTGTAAATGAGGTTGGGTTTATTAGAGAGCGCCTCACGCTCACCTAGCAGTCTCCTACATGTGCTGCTGAGGAGAGTGTAAATGAGGTTGGGTTTATTAGAGAGTGCCTCACGCTTACCCAGCAGTCTCCTACATGTGCTGCTGAGGAGAGTGTAAATGAGGTTGGTTTATTAGAGAGCACCTCACGCTTACCCAGCAGTCTCCTACATGTGCTGCTGAGGAGAGTGTAAATGAGGTTGGGTTTATTAGAGAGCGCCTCACGCTCACCCAGCAGTCTCCTACATGTGCTGCTGAGGAGAGTGTAAAAGAGTTCGGGTTTATTAGAGAGCACCTCACGCTTACCCAGCAGTCTTCTACATGTGCTGCTGAGGAGTGTGTAAAAGAGTTCTGGTTTATTAGAGAGCACCTCACGCTTACCCAGCAGTCTTCTACATGTGCTGCTGAGGAGAGTGTAAAAGAGTTCGGGTTTATTAGAGAGCACCTCACGCTTACCCAGCAGTCTCCTACATGTGCTGCTGAGGAGAGTGTATATGAGGTTGGGTTTATTAGAGAGCACCTCACGCTTACCCAGCAGTCTCCTACATGTGCTGCTGAGGAGAGTGTAAATGAGGTTGGGTTTATTAGAGAGCACCTCACGCTTACCCAGCAGTCTCCTACATGTGCTGCTGAGGAGAGTGTAAAAGACTTTGGGTTTATTAGAGGGTGCCTCACGTTCACCCATCAGTCTCCTACATGTGCTGCTGTGGAGAGTGTAAAAGACTTTGGGTTTATTAGAGAGTGCCTCACCTTCACCCATCAGTCTCCTACATGTGCTGCTGCGGAGAGTGTAAAAGAGTTCGGGTTTATTAGAGAGCACCTCACGCTTACCCAGGAGTCTCCTACATGTGCTGCTGAGGAGAGTGTAAATGAGGTTGGGTTTATTAGAGAGCGCCTCACGCTCACCCAGCAGTCTCCTACATGTGCTGCTGAGGAGAGTGTAAATGAGATTGGGTTCATTAGAGCGCCTCACGCTCACCCATCAGTCTCCTACATGTGCTGCTGAGGAGAGTGTAAATGAGGTTGGGTTTATTAGAGAGCGCCTCACGCTCACCCAGCAGTCTCCTACATGTGCTGCTGGAGCGTGTAAATGAGGTTGAGTTTATTAGAGAGCGCCTCACGCTTACCCAGCAGTCTTCTACATGTGCTGCTGAGGAGAGTCTAAAAGACTTTGGGTTTATTAGAGAGTGCCTCACGCTTACCCAGCAGTCTCCTACATGTGCTGCTGAGGAGAGTGTAAATGAGGTTGGGTTTATTAGAGAGCGCCTCACACTCACCCAGCAGTCTCCTACATGTGCTGCTGAGGAGAGTGTAAATGAGGTTGGGTTTATTAGAGAGCGCCTCACGCTCACCCATCAGTCTCCTACATTGACTGCTGAGGAGAGTGTAAATGAGGTTGGGTTTATTAGAGAGCGCCTCACGCTCACCCATCAGTCTCCTACATTGACTGCTGAGGAGCGTGTAAATGAGGTTGGGTTTATTAGAGAGCGCCTCACGTTCACCCATCAGTCTCCTACATGTGTTGCTGAGGAGAGTGTAAATGAGGTTGGAATTATTAGAGAGCGCCTCACGCTCACCCAGCAGTCTCCTACATGTGCTGCTGAGGAGAGTGTAAATGAGGTTGAGTTTATTAGAGAGCGCCTCACGCTTACCCAGCAGTCTCCTACATGTGCTGCTGAGGAGAGTGTAAATGAGGTCGAGTTTATTAGAGAGCGCCTCACGCTCACCCAGCAGTCTCCTACATGTGCTGCTGAGGAGAGTGTAAATGAGGTCGAGTTTATTAGAGAGCGCCTCACACTCACCCAGCAGTCTACTACATGTGCTGCTGGAGCGTGTAAATGAGGTCGAGTTTATTAGAGAGCGCCTCACACTCACCCAGCAGTCTACTACATGTGCTGCTGGAGCGTGTAAATGAGGTCGAGTTTATTAGAGAGTGCCTCACACTCACCCAGCAGTCTACTACATGTGCTGCTGGAGCGTGTAAATGAGGTCGAGTTTATTAGAGAGCGCCTCACACTCACCCAGCAGTCTACTACATGTGCTGCTGGAGCGTGTAAATGAGGTCGAGTTTATTAGAGAGCGCCTCACACTCAACCAGCAGTCTACTACATGTGCTGCTGGAGCGTGTAAATGAGGTCGAGTTTATTAGAGAGCGCCTCACACTCACCCAGCAGTCTACTACATGTGCTGCTGGAGCGTGTAAATGAGGTCGAGTTTATTAGAGAGTGCCTCACACTCACCCAGCAGTCTACTACATGTGCTGCTGGAGCGTGTAAATGAGGTCGAGTTTATTAGAGAGTGCCTCACACTCACCCATAAGTCTCCTCCAGATGCTCCAGGGGGTGTAAAAGTAGTTGAGATTACTATAAAGCGCCTCATTCTCACCTGTCAGTCTCCTACAGGTGATGCTGAAGAGCGTGTAAATGTGGTTGAGTTTAAATGAGTGCCTCACCCTCAGCTGGCAGTCTTCTACAGGTGCTGCAGGGAAGTGTGTAAAAGGGGTTTGGCTTTATTAGAGAGTATCTGACGCTCACCCAACAGTCTACTACAGGTGCTATGGGGGACATTGTAGAATAGGTTGGGTTTATTAGGAAGCGTCTCACACTCACCCCAGCAGTCTCCTACATGTGCTCCTGGAGCGTGTAAAAGAAGTTGGGTTTATTAAAGAGTGCCTCACCTGGCAGTCTCCTACTGGCACTGCTCCGGAGGTTGTAGAATAGGTGGTGTATGACTGAGAGAGTGTCTAGTGTTCATCTTCCAGGTGCTGCTGGAAAGGACGTTGAATCGGGTGGGTTTAACAGAGATTCTAGGCACAGATTACCTCTTTCATGAAGGGCACTCTTAGTGTATAAGTGTTTGAACTCCTGTTTAAAGTTCTTAATTATGAGGAGTCACACAGGACTTGGTGTTTTCCCCTTTCCTTTTTAATGCTTACTTGACTCTCCTAGCTAAACAACAAGAACTAGCTCTGTCAGTGTGCTATGTGTCTGTGTGGGAAACCATTTGTTTTTTTATGAAGGCCCTCACCCACCAAACTAGTTGGTGGCATGCTTCATCATCGGGCCCCACCCGAGGCACCAAGTGTGCTTCAGGTGTGCTGCGACGCCAGATTACTGTGGAGCAAGTTTTATTGAGTTGTGAGTGTGCTATGCGTGTGTGTTGCGTGAGATTTTAAAATACTGTCCTTGAGGTCCCAAAGATTGCTTTATTGGTGGGCCCCAGGCAGTAATTAAAAACAAAGGCTTTGGACGTGCATGGTAGACTTACGGTCTCCAACGTCCAGTGCGGTCAACTAGTTTCAGCCAGGCCTTTTCTTCTGCTGGCTTTCTTCAAGACCTATTATGTGTAAGGGTGTTACAGGGATCTATATGTTTGTTAGTGCCCTGTGTGTAAAGCACGCTCTAAGGTGCTTGTATATGCAAGAGGTATTTACTCTCAGTTTGTACCTGTTAGGGATTTAAAAGAGAGACAGACAAAAAACACATAATGTAAAGGCACATAGTATAGGCGGTAGTGTTGGCGCTGGTGGCGGAACGTGGCATGTAGCCGATCTCATAATATATGCGATATGGGTGCTAGTGCCTAAATGCTGTCAAACATTGTGGTGAAGGATTTATGAAGCACTGCTTACACATAAGCTCCATGGATCTCTGCCGGGGGCCGGGTCCTTTTTACACTCTGGAGTTAGTGGAGAGAAAACAAAAATTCATTGTGTGGGGGAGGCTTCAGCCATGTGCTACAAGCGGTAAAGTAATACACGCCCAGTCACGGCCGGAGGCAGCATGACTGGCGGCTGTACCGCGAGCAGGGCCGGCCTCTGTTACTTACTTTGCATGGCCTCCAGACCCAAAAGGAACCTGTTGTCCGGTCGTGAGCTCCGATGGAAATGAGCTCCTGGAGTTGCGCCATTTAAATACCTTAGCGGTATCACAGGTGTAGCTCATTGCTGGCAAGCAGGGACTGAGTGAGTAGTGTTCTCCCCGATCTCGTGCTGCTCACAGGAGGTGTGTCAGGCGGGGTCTGTGTGAGTAGCGTCCTTCTGGTGCTCGCGCTACTTGCAGGGGTGTGTTTTCCTGTAGGAATAAACAGAAAAAAGAGATGCACATGCTCATGCCCTGATGAATGATCCCGATATATACTATGGTAAATTGAATAGTGGTCAGTGTTAATAATGTCTCAAGAAAAATGTGAAGCGAATTTGGCGGGGTCTGCGTGAGTAGCGTTTTCCTGGAATTAGTGCTACTCACTGGGGCGTATCTTCCTGCGGGAATGGACAGGAAAAAAATGCACATGCTTGTGCCCCAATATACTATTCAATTTACCATAGTATATATCGGGATCATTCATCAGGGCATGAGCATGTGTATCTCTTTTTTCTGTCTATTTCTACAGGAAAACACGCCCCTGCGAGTAGCAGGAGGACGCTACTCACACAGACCCCGCCTGACACGCCTCCTGTGAGCAGCGCGAGATCGGGAGAACACTACTCACTCAGTCCCTGTTTGCCAGCAATGAGCTACACCTGTGATACCGCTAAGGTATTTAAATGCTGCAACTCCAGGAGCTCATTTCCATCGGAGCTCACAACCAGACAACAGGTTCCTTTCGGGTCTGGAGACCATGCGAAGTAAGTAACAGAGGCCGTACCCGCTCGCGGTACAGCCGCCAGTCATGCTGCCTCCGGCCATGACTGGGTGTGGATTCCTTATCCGGTTGTAGCAAATGGCCGAAGCCTCCCCCACACAATGAATTTTTGTTTTCTCTCCACTAATTCCAGAGTGCAAAAAGGTCCCGGCCCCCGGCACAGTCCATGGAGCTTTGTCCCCTGAGTATAGGTGTAAGCAGTGCTTCATAAATCCTTCACAGCAATATTTGACCGCATTTAGGCACTAGCACCCATATCACATATATAATGAGATCGGCTACATGCCACGTTCCGCCACCAGCGCCAACACTACCGCCTTATTCGCTGACACGTTTAGGCACCTGCCACTGACTCACTTCGTGTATATGGCCGAATACTATGTGCCTTTACATTATGTGTTTTTTGTCTGTCTCTCTTTTAAATCCCTAACAGGTACAATCTGAGAGGAAATACCTCTTGCATATACAAGCACCTTAGCGCGTGCTTTACACACAGGGCACTGGCAAACATATAGATCCCTGTAACACCCTTACACATAATAGGTCCTGAAGAAAGCCAGTAGAAGAAAAGGCCTGGCTGAAACTAGTCGACCGCACTGGACGTTGGAGACCATAAGTCTACCATGCACGTCCAAAGCCTTTGTTTTTAATTACTGCCTGGGGCCCACCAATAAAGCAATCTTTGGGACCCCAAGAACAGTATGTTAAAATCTCATGCAACACACACGCATAGCACACTCACGACTCAATAAAACCCGCTCCGCAGTAATCTGGCGTCGCAGCACACCTGAGGCATACTCAGTACCACGAGTGGGGCACGATGATGAAGCATGCCACCAACTTGGTTGGTGGGTGAGGACCTTCATAAAAAACCAAATGGTTTCCCACACAGACACATAGCACACTGACAGAGCTAGTTCTTGTTTTTTAACTACAATACCCTAGGGGAAAAGAACTACGTCTCTGGTTCCTCTTTCTCTTCTTTGATCATAAAACCTACGTGATTCCCTTGCCTTTATTGTTTACATCATGAAAACTGGATTTTACAATGTATGCTGAACCCAGCCAGCTAGAAGACAAGGGAGGAGGAAACTAGATCCAGTCATTTATTTCAATCAATGAGGATGAGTAGTATTGATAAACAGGTATGAGACTCAACCCCCCAGCTAGTGGACAAGGGAACCAGCTCCAGTCACTTATTTCAATCAGTGAGGATGAGTAGTATTGATGAACAGGATTGAAACTGAACCCCCCCCCCCCCGCTAGTGGACAAGGGAGGAGGGAACCAGATCCAGTCACTTATTTCAATCAGTGAGGATGAGTAGTATTGATAAACAGGTATGAGACTGAACCCACCCAGCTAGTGGACAAGGGAGGAGGGAACCAGATCCAGTCCCTTATTTCAATCAGTGAGGATGAAATCCTTCAGGGGAAAGGCCCTCCCATATTGAGGAAATTAGCGGTGCCTTATAAAGCTAATAGAACGCGGCGTTCTAATCAGAAACATCTTCTCCTAATCCCTAAAGTAAAAAGGACCCGTACTGGCGGGAGAAGATTTTCGGTCAACACAGCTAAGCTGTGGAACGCTCTCCCTTTAAAATTGCGATCCGAGACCTGCACCTTGCGATTTCGTAATTGTCTCAAAACGTATTTGTTTCCTGCTTGATCGCACTAAACTTGCCTTTGGTTAACTGCTGGCGTCTGGACAAGCGCTGGGATGCCCGAGGGTAACTGCGCGCTATATAAAATTTTAAATAAACAATAAAATAAATAATGAGTAGTATTGATAAACTGGTATGAGACTGAACCCCCCCCTCAACTAGTGGACAAGGGAGGAAGGAACTAGATCCAGTCACTTATTTCAATCAGTGAGAATGAGTAGTATTGATAAACAGGTATGAGACTGAACCCACCTAGAAAGTGGACAAGGGAGGAGGGAACTAGATCCAGTCACTTATTTCAATCAGTGAGAATGAGTAGTGTTAGAATTGGGGGTCTCTGGTTGGCACAGGTAAGTACTTGTGACAAGCAGAGACCCTCTCCTCTAGTCAGGGCAAGGGACTTACTCTGTAAAATAACCCCTGCTCACCCTCTAGGTTGCGTGGCGCGAGCAGACAAGGCTAATCTCAGAGCGTTATGGGTTAAGCATTTGTGAACACATACAGTAACTCAGTGACAACACCACAAAAGGATACCACACTAGGTTTTTATATAAAAAATAAGTATTTTATATAGGGCTTAACACAAGATCCAATAACGTCCAAAATATCCACAATACTATTGGCAGTTCTTTAAAAATGCGTATCTTAAACAGGCTGTGCGAGTCGTATTCCTTCAGTTCAACTCGTACGGTGATGAAATAACCAGCAGAGTCTCACATGAGCAGCGGACGCTTTGTGTCCAATGCGCTGCACACAAGGTGCGAGTCGTACACAGTACCTTGAATGGGGGAATGCGTCATGGATGATGCGGTGAAGAGCCAAGCGTCTCATGCGGCGGTATCCTCCTTTTGCGTTGCAAGCCACGGCTCGTAGGGCTCCAGGTCGCGTTACTCAAGGGGACGATGCTTTGTTAATCCGGGTGCACTTCATTGCGGCGTCCGCGCTGGACCTGGAGAGGGGGGTGCCTGAGAGCAGTGCGAGGTGTCCCCGCGAAAGGACTGGCCTCTCTGCTGGTACTGCCAGGACTGTTTTTGTTGCCCATGCTGTGTCTGGGTGTCTGCCTGGTGGGCCTGTTGGAATGCCTGGTCTCCCGTTAGGTCTCCGTGATGGGGTGCCTCTTTTAGTACCTCTGAACTGCAATGCCCCCATGGATCTTGCAGTCTCGTTGTCCTTCTTCAGCTGGCTGAGCTGAGCTTCTCATCTACCGGGGCCCCGAACAATGTTTCTCTGTTGAGCGGGGTGTTGAGGATGCTGTGTTGTACCTCTGGCTTGAAGCCTGAAATCTTGAGCCAGGCTTTGTCTCCTTTCCGTGATGCCCATAATCATGACTCTGGCGGTGTCTGCTCCGTCCAGGGCTATCTTGTTGCAGGAGATTGCCACATTCTTCCCTTCCTCGATCAGGTTTTCAGCTCTCTCCTTGAATTCCTGAGGCATGTTCTTAATTAACTGGCCTAGTTCTTCCAGGATCTGGTACTGGTGTCTGTTGAGCAGCGCGTTGGAATTTGCCATGCGCCAGTGCATTGCGGCATTCTGTTCAATACTCCTCCCCACGAGGTCCATTCTCTTGCTCTCCTTGTCTGGAGGTGGCCCTGAAGTAGTAGGCACATTGTCCCTCTTTCTTGCCGTGGCTGCAATGATGGAGTCTGCTGAGACCGAGCCCTGGATGTAGGGTGGCACCTTTGATGAATGTTTATACTTTTTCTCCGTCCTGGGAGTGACTGCTTTGCAGGTTGCAGGCTCCTTGAAAGCCTCCTTCCCCGGTGCCATGACGCTTTCGAGCATGGGCAGGTACTGGCTCCTGGTTTGTCTCTAGAAGGAACTCTGCCTGCTTGTCTTCATCGAGTTTTACCTTGAAAACTGCAGCTGCATTCCTGATGACTGTGTTGTAAGCCCCAATGTCATCGGGCGGCGAAGGCCTCGAAGGATACGTGTCGACGCTTTCCTCAGGGCTCTCGGTGTCGACGTCTTGCCATTGTATCTCCTACGTCTTCGAGGATGCAGACCCGAGGAGCGTCCTGCGGTCGTCGTCCCCTTCATAGTCGTAGTAGGAGGCCTCTTCATCTTCTGCATCGTCGAAAATCTCAACGTTCTCCGACTGTCCTTCGACGTCGTACTCCTCCTCCTCCGTTATCTCGACCACCTGTTGCTTGGGCTTCACAGGGATTACGAAGTCTTTCATCCTGGCGTCGAACTCCTTCTTCCGCTGCAGGATATTTTCCATCTCGGCCTCGAGCCGTCTCTTCTTTTTCTCCATTTCGGCAGCATGGTCTGCGTCGAATGGTTCGGCCGGTCTTTTCGGCGGACAGGTCGGCGCCGAGCCGACTTTCGGCATCGAAGGTTTTGGTGCCGAGCTGGCTTTCGGGTCCTTCGTCGGCGCCGAAGATCTCTTCGGGTCTTTTTCCCTCGGCGTCGAACGCTCCTTTTCGGGAACGTTTTTTGACGTCTTTTGCTGTTCTTCAGCTCTCGGCGCCGGGGACTCCTGCTCAGAGGATCCACTGGGCCTGGGTTTAGCAGTGGGCGACAAAGTCTTCTTTCAAACCACTGTGATAGAGAGGGAAATGAGCTGTGTAAGCCTAGTGTGCCTATGTACATCGTGTTAAAAACCGTACCAACCAGAGAACCTTAGCTTCTAGGGCTTAAAAGCATCCATAATCATTTTCAATGACCCGGTTTCAGCTCAACCTCATACGCTTTACGTGTTACGGTTCGCTGTTAGACTCAGGTCAAGCTGCGATTAACTTCTGTACTGTAATTCATGAATTTTTATCTTGTGTTTTGATTAACTTGTACATATAATATTTGTCAATCTGTACCTTGGAAAATGTTTCATCATTTTATGTATGACTTTTATGGTTTTCTTTTATAAAACCGAATAAAGTTTGTTGATAATAATCACTAGGGGATTAATTTACAGCGTAGCACGGTATCCCTCACAATAACTCCAGGAGTCACAGTCCACACATTGTACATGTGTTGTTCCCCCTACTTCCAACTTTACATGTATCCCCAATCACCTGCCCAAACCTCTCCCTCCTGATGCCAATGTGGTACTCCGTCAACCCGCAGACCATATTTTTGGCCCCTTTGAAAGTGCCCATACAATAAAAATGCTGCAGTTGTAAATACATATCAACTACCATTTGTTGTGTTTGAAACATTTTATTGAATAATAAAACCTAATAAACATAAGCTGATTATTAAAGCAAAACTAAACATCAGTTGCCATACACATAAGAGACAAAAGCTGTACATACAAATCAACAAACTGTAACACAGCAAAGTTATGTAGTTCTTAATTTCGGGCAGTCTTTAAAGTTCAACAATAGAAACGTTCATAAAGAACAGGAAAGGAAAGAAAGAAGGTGGGATACAGTGGTTTCATTAATGTAATGCTTCCTACATATAGAAAAACAAATACTAATTATTTTCCTTGAGCAATAAAGTCCTCACATTAAAATACTAAGAAATATATTGAACAATGAACATTTCATGTGTAATTAGAATTCAATTTGAATATTTTAACCTCCTCAGCATTATTTGACGCATGATTACAACCTGAATGCTTTCTGGAAAGGAACCGCCTCATGGGGTTCAAAATCACATCTTTTCCAACAATAGGATTAAAATGATAAACTTGAATTTCAATTCAATTTATTGATGTAGGCCTTTTTGGAGATCAGCAATTTTAAATATATACAACACCCATACACTTTTGTAAAATTGTCACCTAAACTTTAATTCAATCCACCTTCTAATTAAACACTACCCATTCCAGCAAGCATCACAGGACCACTTGTTGTTATCTTCCCAATTAGTGATAATTTTTCGGATGGCAACAACAATAATTATGTTTTGAATTTTACCTCCGAAAGCAAAAACATGCCATTTCTGATTCATGGTGCACAATAAAATGTAAGAACAGAAGGGCATCTTTAGGTAAAGCATTAATTAAGGTTTGACCAGGCTTGAAACCAGAATTCCTGAACTTTTGGACATTTAAATGTCATATTTTAAAAGTTTAAACAGAACCTGGACGAGTTCCGCAAAAAATAGAAGATGACTGAATTGTACTTAGAGAAAATGGGCTGATATGTAATCTATTGATGTAAAATACAGTGGTCAGGCAATGCCTGTGGATCTAATCTATTCAGATTTTAACTCCAGAGTTTGTTCAATACATTGACTGAGCATAATACTTGAAGGTCCATCTCTCAAGTCAGTTCTATTACAGTTTTATTTGCGATAACACTAAAAGAGATCAATGATACATTGGTTTTAAAAGCCATGGGTGGAATTGATCCTTGGTCTAAATCTAGATCATTGTCTGCAATAGAAACCAGTACAAACAGATCAAATCTAAAATCATTGAATATGTTTATTATGTTGGTTTAGAGTAAACACAGATGACACACATTGTTCCTGAAACTCAAAAAATGTATCGAAAGATTATGATTACAACCTATTGTATGTCCAGAGACCAGTTTAGATTCTTTCTTGTTTAAGTGACAACATTTGCAAATATATTTAACAAAACTTTAAAGCTGGATGTCAGAAATTCTGTCTTTAAGCATTGTGTAAGAGTTATGTGTGATGGTTTTTATTTGATCTGAAGCAACACTAACACTAAATAGGTACGTGCACCGGTTATCATTCAACTAACATTATTAGCAAACTTAATTTGGAGGGAACTGAGTAAAATTGACTCATGTACCAAGGGTTTTAATATTCAAAAATCCACTGGTTCGGTAATTCACAGAGTTTGCAAATGCTAAACCCCTTTTTGAAATGTACTAAGCCCATTTAACAATTAAGAATTTGGAAGGGGAATGTTAATAGTGTCCCTTCTGAATACGTAATACATCCTTAAGGTATGTATTAAGCTTCGAAACCATACGTGGGCTGAAAAACAGTAACAGGAGGTAGTAACCAAAGGGGACTTCTGTGAATCTGAAAGTAAAATGGGGTGCATTAAAATGCATTAATTTAAAAGCCATCACAGACACAGTAGTGTGCTGACTCCACAAGCAACTACTTTTAACAAATGGATTATTAATACATGAACCTCAGTATTTCCTACATATTGCTGAAATGTAGTCTCTAATATTTTTGTCATGTGGTGTAAATATTTGTTTCCATTATTTTATTTTCCATTTCAATATTGTCATGAAATGTACCTATTCTTTTTGTCAAACATATTGAAATATCTATGTCACAATTTTTAGGTAATTCTAAAAAGTGTTTTCACTCTCTACCTTAAAGCTTCCTAAGTAAAATACTTACGCGCAGTCCTGGTTTCTCCTAGATCATTTAGCTTTCTCACTAAACCAAGTACAATATTGATTTGAGAGAGGTGGTTGTTGCAGTCATACGCACTGGGGTTAGTTTAGAAAAGACAAATTTAGAACTTCCTTTATCTTTAGAAATAATACTTGCAAAAGTTTATGCCCAATAATTTCAGATAATTTACTGATAAAGATATCAGATAAAGATCCCCTAATTTCTTATACCTTTTGGTATCAAAAATCTGCTAGAATTAACATACTTCTCTTCTAGCTAAATCCAGGTAAGAGAAGGTATTAAATGCAATTATCAACTTTCCATTATTTTAACACATTTACTCAGTGCACAGAGTATTTTTCCTACATTTATCACAACATTTCAAGCAATGGTCTGTGCTTAAACGTACAATGAAGGGGTAAAAATGTATTTCTACCACAATCAAGAAACCCTTGTGTCTATGAGGATTACTGCTGCAAATGAAGACCTAGCTAAGATGAAATATCCCTTTAAAGGGAATATTTCCCTCACCCACCATAGTTGAATGCTTCCTCATTCGGAATCTCCTCCCACCATTACACCTAGTTACAGTACAGAGTACAGCCCCCTCACTGAGAGGGAGGAGTTCAGGCATGTTTTGTTATAGAGAATGGTATTCCACAAAAATGAGCTCAGGGTAGTAGAGGCAGCAGACTGAAAGTTAATAAGAGGTCAACATGTTTCAGCCTATGAACCCTCCAAAGAGGTGTTTGCGGCTTTCTTCAGGACCTAATCAAAAGAGTTGCTGCCCATTGTACTCAATCAATAGCTAGCATTGGCATAGCCTCTAGAGGGGGAGGTGTGCTGGGAGAGAGAGTGGGGAGGGGGCGGAGCGGAGCGGAGCGGGAGGAGCGTCGTGAGGGGAGAGAGAGTGGGGAGAGGGCGGAGCGGGAAGAGCTGCTCTCGGCAGGCTGGGGAACAGATGCTGCTGGGGAATGGATGAGGGGAGGTGCTGGCGGCTGGGGAGGCAGGGGGCGGAGAGCAAGGGGCGGAGCGGGAAGAGCTGCTGGCGGAGCTAAGTAACAGATATTTACACAAAAAGCCGATTTGATGCTGTGCACGTGCTTTAGGCCACGCCTGAAAGCCACGTGCACTGTATCAAATCAGCTTTTTGGTTAAACTCTGGTTAAGGCCCTATATCCTCACAAGCTCGATGTGTGCGCATCGAATAGCGAGACCTAAAAAGGATACTATTAATAATTTTTAATCTGGATTTCTGGGACGGGAATTTCCCCTCCATGAACAACAGGCATTTTTCCCCTGCCCTGAGTTACCACCTACTTGTATCTAGTATCCTGACTTTTGAGTTTGGCCTCTGCCGCACACAAATCTATTGTGTATTGCGAGGATTATGCCTAGACATATCCCTCAACTATGGTCCAAAATATGAATCGAGGGCAATGAAATTAAGGCGTACTTTCATGTGGTCATTTTATTCCACCTGATTATCCTTTGTTAGGTTTTGCTGCACCTGGATGTAACGGGTGCAGAAAAACAGGACACCATTTTTGTCCAGACAGGAAAATTAGACTGAAAAGACCCACAAGACTGTGGGTGCAGCAGAAGCAGCCAAGACGTATGCTGTTTTTTTACTAACTGGGGGAAACACACAATTCTTCCCTTTGTTAGACATTTCTTTACCCTTCCCTCCCCTGCTTCACCCATCGCCCCCCAACCAACCACATGCATATATCTACCACCTGCTTAAATCAAGTGGTAAATAAAAGCCCCAAAACATTGTGAAATAATGAATGGCATGCGGTTTAACAGGCAGAAGAATCTGTTCCTTGTGGCAACTCCCCAGTCAATTGCGTCAAACTGGTAATGGAATATGCTACTTACCAGTATGCATCTGTTCTTGGCATGTAGGGCCGCTAACATTCATATCTTGTGCATAGATCGCCGCCTAGTGTTGGGTCCGGATGATTGTTGTTGTCCTGGAAGAGTCTTTTGAGTATCACGAGATAGGTGGCTCCTCATCTGGACTACAGTGCGCATGGGCATCCTCTCCATCCTCAGATTGTTTTTCGCCATTGTGGCAGGGATGGAGTTTTAAATATCATAATTGATGACCATGCTTGCAAATAATTCTGACTGCTACAGCTGCGACAGGCACCGGGGAGGATGGGAGGGCAATATGAATGTTAGCGGCACTATACATGCCAAGAACAGATGCATACTGGTAAGTAGCATATTCCGTTCGAGGCATGTGGGCCGCTAAATTCATATCTTGTGCATAGAATGGATAGCAGTTTCTCCCCTAGCGGTGGTTGCCCGAGCCAGCTGCAGCAGCCTGAAAAAGAGACTTCAGAACAGCCTGTCCTACAGAAGCTTGCTGCTTGGAATGCACATCTACACAGTAGTGTTTTGTAAATGTATGTATGTTATTCCATGTGGCTGCTCTGCATATGTCCTCTAATGGAATGTTCCCCAGGAAAGCCATGGATGCCCCTAGCTTGCGTGTTGAATGCGCTCTCGGGGGGACTGTCAGTGTGCGTTTAGCTTTCTGATAACAAATCTGAATACACTTCACAATCCATCTGGCTATTCCTGCCTTGGAAATGGGTTTGCCTTTGTGCTGTGGTGAGAAAGCTACAAAGAGTTGTTTAGTCTTCCTGAGGAAAATTGAATTTTGCCCTGTTATGTGTCCCTACGTGTTCCCCAACATGTAATATATATGTGCATGATCGCTATGCATTTTCCCTTTATGACCGAAAATAAAGACGCATTTCCAGTTGCGTCCAACGTTAGTATGTCAGTTATCCAGTCCTTCGTGAAAGCAACCTGAATTAGGCTTTCAGGCCTATGTTGCCAACGTATTTACATGGTGCACGTTAAATCATCGAGATGCACCCGTTTCTAGGCCCCACAGGGCCCGGACACCAGATTCAGGCCTCAAGTCTCCTGAAATGCTCCGAGAGATACAGCCCCGCCCGCATCCCTGACCCTTCACTTACTTCCTGCCCAGCAACGCGGTGCCCGGCTCGGCCTGGCCTGCTTGCCAAGAATATGTTATGCCTACAGTTATCTGTTCAGCTCCCCGGCTTCACATTCCTAGCTAACGAACAGCATAAACATATCCATCTACAGTCTAGTCTTTCTGTCTCCATGCAAGTAATTTACTGAATTAGTATCCATAGAAGATCCATAGCTCACGCAATACATGAAGAAATATATGCATGCACTAGCCTTTAGTGACAAGCAGCCTTTGCCCTGATGACACTTAGAATCAAGCAACATGTACTCTAAACACAAGATATCAGATACGCTATAGGTACAGGTCGTTCTGACATCCCAGACTTTAGTCTCCTCTACTAGTGCTAGGAGTCAGCGCCCCCAGCTCTCCCCAGTTACACGTCATGACTCGTTTTGCGCGCACCAGTAGGTTAAAGGTTCCAGCTGCCCATGTAGCCCCCTCCATGTGTCCACCCACTTATGACACTTCTGTGACGTCTACATCACACACCTCCGTGCACGCCCTGTGCACGCCTTCTTTTCACGCCCATATGTTCTTATCTTTCGTTTGTCACTTGTTACGCCTACTGTATTCAATGCAACTGTATGGTTTTACTATATATATTGTATGATGTTAATGAAATGTTGAATGTCCCTTCCTGAACCTTAGTAAGTGATGGAACCCGATATCCATTGGCTCGAGCCACTTAATTAAAGCCCGTATGACTCAGATACCACGGACTCTGCCTCTTATTTATTGAGCTATCCTTTTCGTTTAATGCATAGAAAAATAGTACCGGTAATTTATTTATTTACCACATAATGGCGCCCAAATAGGGACGAGCCCCTTCCCCACGCGCCGGCGATGTAATGCAGGCCCCCTGACCCCTTCTACAGCCGTGACGGACCCCTACTGTGCACCTGCAGGTTTTCCTGCTTAAACTCCCTCAGGCCCACGGAGGAGACGGAGACTGCGGTCCGGCATCCAGACGAGGCGGTGAGGAATGCGGCGAGTCCCGACCAGAGCCCAAACCGAGAGAGCGAGATCCGAGGTATCCTGAGGCCCACCTGTTTCCGAAGCCCGAAGCGCATGCGTAGTGCGTAGCAGTAACCAGACGTCGTAGCAGTCCAGTCCAGTCCAGTCGAGTTTCCGAGGCCTTCAGTTTTGCTTCCCGGTGAGTACCATTGCTGGGGACGCATCTAGACGGGTTCATTAATTTGTGCCCGGTCAAGACGGGTTTGGGTACACAGATCCGGTCCGACGTGTTCACCTAGGTGGATACGGTATGACGTGTCTCTTTATGAGACCGGTATGTTCTGTACTGTTTGAGCAGTGCATCCAGTAATTCTGTTTTCTAGTATAGTCTCTCGAGATTTCCAGTATTATGTTTTCGATGTATTATGTTTTCAATGTATTAGGTAGTACCTGTTCGAACTGTTTTTAATGTGTTTTGATGTCGTGGTATGAGTGATTTGTTTGCTATTTCATTACTGTGTTTACTGTGTTCATTGTGTTTGAATTCAAGTACGTTCAAATATGCCTCTGTTTTCAAAGTTACGTCAGATAGGAACCAGAAAAGGGATACTCGAAGAATCAGTTCCTGTCCCACCTAGGGACAGTCCCGGACATTTCATGTATCATAAACATGGCTTAGATGCCATACTGTACTTAGACTTATGGGTAGACTATACCAAACATCTGGAAGAGAAATATAGATGGCCTGTTTCAGGAACTTGGGATGCTGAGTGCATCATGAGAGTAGAGGAAGCATTATGGAAAAAGAAAGCCAGACAATCCCAGAAAGATGCCATAGAGTTGTGGCGTAAAGAATCGCATAAAAGAACAGAAAAAGAATTCAGGAAAGCAGAACTAAGTAGGGAATCATCAGAAAAAGCCCAAGAAAGGGAATTACTAGAAGAAGGTGAACGAGTTAGAGCAGAACAGTCAGACAGACAAAGAAATGCCCTTATTAAAGGCATGTATCCCCTTCTCGCCGAGGGCCTGCCTAAGGCGACCCCGGAAGCACCCTGTAATTTCCCGCCACCATTGGTCGCGACTAAGCTACGTTATAAACCGACCGCAGCTGAAATTTTCCTTTCTTCCTATTTAGACGACACTGTCCCAGAATATGCTAATCCGAATCCTACCCCGTCTGTTCAACCTCACAACCCTGTTAATAACGCAATTACTGTTCCTCCAGCCACTGGTCCCGGGAATCCTTTTAATCCGCCAGTTACCCAGGACCAACCCACATTACATATGCCTACTTTACCAGTCACATTACCAGCAACGGCACATCCAGTATTAGTTGCCGATTCTAGTTCAGGAGGAGCAGGGGGAGGTATCCCTATCACCCCGCCTCAAGTAAAACGAATGACGCTGAGAGACGCAGCATTACAACGTACGCCAAAAATGGCTACATACGCAGCCCTCAAACAATACCTTACCGACTGTAGATATGATCCAGTGCCAGGCGAAGATCACATGATATTATATTCCGTACGTCTACGACGAGTTGCAAGTTATTTGACTATCATGCCAGAAATGAGGGAACATTTAGACAGAATATATCATTTCATCAGAACAGGAGAAGGACCAGAAAGCATTCACGAGGCTATGGCACACAGGAAAGTCGAGACTCAAAATATGATCTTGCAGTTTTTGATAAACTGTTTAATAAGAGAACAAGACCAGCCTGGTAAAGATAAAGATGAGATGAAGGCCCTGATAAAATGGAGTGACAATATAGCAGACGGAAAACACAGTAAACAAGGTAGTATAGAAACCATGTATAGAAAGATTCGTAAAGAAATTCTAGGCATACACGAAAGGGAGAAAGCAGCAAGAGGAACCGAGAAAGAGAATGACACTTCAGACGAAGATGTAGACACAGAGAACCCAGAAAGAATAGCGTACGTAGGTAGGACGAAACCTTTTGACAGACACACACGCCTAGAATGTAAGAAAACTTTTCTTCCTCCCGTACCAGAACAGTGTTCTCTTGAGCATTTATTCCAAGCTACCGATACAGTCCTGAAATTACGAATAGGTTACAGTGAGCTTAGTACCATGCATGAACAGGAACTAGCCCGATCAGCAGTTCAATGGACTAGTAATTCTAGCACATTTTCAGACGAAGTAGTGGCCCAAACATTTCTGAAACTATCCCCAGACGAACAGCGACTGGTGGGTATGTACATGATCCAGCACCTCATTACACTGTACGAAAGTCAGCATTCTGATCCAGGTCCCTTATATAATGTATTGGACGAGTTACTCCTAAACAGATGGAAAGGCCTAGGTACCGATTTGATTAATGTCATTTTAGAACAACGCCACAAATACAGAACGTTCCTGACTCCACATTTCGTTCCTGTTCCACCCCCAGTAAGGAAGACATTTTACATAGACAGACAGAATCCCTTGCGAGAAGTCCATCCTGTTAAGGGAACGGGAGGTACGCTTGAACGAGTATTTGTTTACACCCCTTTAACGAAAATAGAACTACTGGAAATGAAAAAGTTAGTGCCCTGTCACGATAAAGATCCAGCAGGATTCCATCGTGAATTAAAAGACATGCTCCGTATGGGAGAATACACGTATCCCGATATCATTAAAATGTTAAAGGTCCTGTTGCCTGCGGGCATATATGAAAAACTTAAAGAAAAAGAATGGGAGGTGGGAGAGAAAAAGATTGACTGGGCAGAATTAGAGAACGAAGATAACACACGAGTTCCTGGTACTGGTCTCGGGGAAAAAGCCAAAGCATTGCCCGAGTTGTTAATACAAATCTTGCCAAGATTACTAACCACGAAAAAGGAAGACTGGGATGCCATCTCAGCCTGTAAACAGAAACAAGACGAAGACACTAGTGATTTTTATTCCAGATTTGAGAAATGTTTCATTATTAACAGCGGCTTGAAAACAAGTAGTGAGTCGTATCCACATCTTTTTGTTACTAAATTAGTAGAGAATTCTTTACCGCAAGTTAAAAATCGAGTACTGAAAGTCGAGAGTACCTGGCAAGCTAATACCCCGTCCCAAATGTTACAAATGTTACAGTACCATCAGAACCGAATCAGAGAAGAGCAAGAACACGAAAGGAGACGTATGAAAGACACGAAAATGAAAGTACTAGTGGCACAGTCTGTTCCGGTGGATAGTCAAAAGAAGGGTACGACTCAGACTAGTCATTCTGCAGCTCCCGTTAAAGGGACATGCAATTACTGTAAACAGCCAGGTCACTATATAAACGAATGTGCCGTTCTGAAACACAACATAGCTACTGGTAAGACGAAAGAGAGACCGCGTCCTCCTAGACAGGAACATGTTCCACAGAATACGCAACCACCGCAGAACGCACAACAGACAGTAACAGTACCGCAGCCTATAGCTGCCACACAACACGTTACACAGCAGATGTACCAGTACGCACAGTCAGATTATCCAGAATATCAGCAGTATTCATGAAACAGCCTAGAGAGAGAGGTTGGCTTGCCTCTCATCGAGGTTCCTGTAGATCAAGAGGGTCCCTATGTACACAGCCAGGTATTAGGGAAAGACAGAAAATTTCTGATTGATACAGGGGCAAGTAGGACTACCATCAGTCATGACGAGGTTCCAGGGGCTCCTCTCTCAGGCTCAAGAAATGTTTCCCTGGGATTTTCAGGAAAGCCTATTGTTAATGAAATATCGAAACCAGTTTCCCTAGAAGTTGGTCTATTGTCCCGAATTACAGACTTGTTACTTACGAAGTCATGTCCAGAAAACTTACTTGGTATTAAAACATTGAAAGAACTAGGTGCAGTGATTTGTTGTTCTCCGGAAGGAGTGAGATTGTTTTTACGTGATTTTAAAGGACATTATGTGTTAAGAGATTTTGATCCAAGATTACTGAATGTACCACAGCATTTATGGGTGCAAGGTCCAACTGATGTAGGTTGTATGCACATTACACCATACCGTGTCACTCTGAAACAAGGAGTTGTACTACCACGAATCCGACAATACAAGTTGCCACCTGAGGCTGTAACAGCCTTATCAAAAATCATTGACGAGCTCATCGCTCAAGGAGTGGTTGTAGAAACTGACTCCAATGTATGTAATTCTCCTATCATTCCGATCCTTAAACGCACTGACCCAAATGCACCTCCAGTTTATCGACTAGTGATTGACCTTCGAGAACTTAATAAATGTATCATACCCCAGTACCCAGTGGTTCCAGACATCTCTTCCCTATTGACTGCCATTGATTCCGAAGCAGCGTTCTTTACTGTCATCGATCTCAAGAACGCCTTCTTTAGTGTCCCCATCCATCCGGACAGCCAGTTCCTTTTCGGATTCGGTTTAAATGGAAGAAGCTATAAATTCACACGTGCACCTCAAGGGTTCACAGAAAGTCCTAGTATTTATAGTCAAGCACTTAAACGACAACTAGATAGTATTCACATGCCAACTGACACTGCCCTGCTCCAGTACGTCGATGACCTATTAATTACAGCCCGTACAGAACGTGACTGCGAACGTGCGTCACTAACAGTCTTGTATTTTCTGGCTGAAATGGGGCACAAGGTGTCCCCTTCGAAACTGCAATTCTGTGTCCAGCAAGTGGTATACCTTGGACACTTGCTGTCCAAGAGGGGTAGACAGTTGACACCTGACCACATCCAGTTAATTGCACATCTTCCACAGCCCAAGACACAGAAGGAGGTACGAGCTTTTATCGGCCTCACTTCTTACTGCAGACAATTGTGGAAAAGTAAATTTTGCCATGTTCTGTGTCCCTACGTGTCCTCCATCTTATGTTATGTGTGCATGATTAATATGCATATATTCCCCCTGTTCGATTTAAGACGCAGTTACAGTTGTGTCCATCTCTAGTATGCCAGTTTCCAGTTCTCGTGAAAGCTACGAGTATTAGGCCTATGTAAAGTTACGTTGCCACGTTTCTCAGTGTGCACGTTATTTCATTGAAAAGTCCCCGTTTCTAGGCCTCAAAAGGGCCTGGACACCAGATTCAGCTCCTGTCTCTTGTACCCTCGCTGAGGAGCGATACAGCCCCCACCTGTATCCTCGACCCTTCACTTACTTCCTGCCTCACAGTGCCCGGCTCAGCCTGGCTCTGCCTACGAGTCTGCCAAGAGTATGTTATGATTCTAGTTATCAGTCCAGCCCTCCTTCTCTGCATTCCTAAGCTACTGAATCGCATCAATAGTTTCCGTCATTGTCTAGCCTTTACGTCTCCATGTAAGAGAAATACTGCATTTAATGGTCATTTAATATTCTTCATCACGCACTACATGTAGAATAATGCATGCTCCAGTCTTAGAGTCCGTTAGCCTTTACCCCGATAACTTTTGGATTCTATCAACATGTTCTCTAAACATCAGATACTAGATACTGTTTAGGTACATGTCGCCCTGACTCTCCAGACTTCAGTCTCTGCTCCTAGCACAGAGTTCATAGCCCCCAGCTTCTCCTAGTAACACGTCATTGTCAGTTTGCGCGCACCATTAGGTTAGAGGTCCCTGCTCCTTAGGTATCCCCCTCCATGTTTCCGCCCCATTTATGACATATTCTGTTACATTTGCATCACATGTCTATGTATACGCCCCTGTTACACCCATTTTCACCCTTATCTTTCGCGACTGCTATTGACCACACCCACTGCTCCGCCTACTGTAATTCATTGTAATGTAACTGTTTTAGTATATATATTTGTGCACTGTTATTAAATGTTACGCCGATTCTGATCCTGCCCCCGGCAGCGCTGCCATCCTGTTCCCGTGCAGGTTGTCCTGTTCCCGTCCTTTATGCTGTATTAAACCTGCAAACTCCTACTACCTCGAATCTTGACTCTTATTTATTGAGCTATCTGTTATTGCTATGTCCAGTAAAACCTAGATCCGGTATTATTTATTTATATACCACATAATGGCGCCCGAATAGGGACTTGCCCTTTCCCCACGCGCCGGTGAAGCCACGCCGGCCCCCTGACCCTCTGCAGCCGTGCGGAACCATACCGTGCACGTGCAGATATTTCTGCTTCAAGTATCCCTCAGGCCCACGGAGGAGACGGAGGTGGCGGTCCAGCATCCAGACGAGGCGGTGGAGGAACGCGGCGAGTCCCGACCAGAGCCCAAGCCGAGAGTCCAAGGTCCGAGGTATCCGGAGGCCCACCCGTAACAGAAGTCCGAAGTTCGTCCGTCCGGCGTCGAAGCAGTCCAGTCCAGTCCGAGGCCTTCCGTTCTTGCTGCCCGGTGAGTACCATTGCTGGGGTAGTATCTAGACAGGGTCAATCTAAATTGACTCTGGTCCGTGGGTTGGTGGTACACAGACCCAAAAACGAAGTGTCCACTTCGGTGGATGCGGGTCCTGACGTGTCTCTTTGTGAGACCGGTAAGTTTCGTACTGTTTTAGCAGTACATCTAGTTTCTGTTCTAGTCAGTTCTGTTCTCGAGAAATTCATGTATTCTGTTTTCAGTATTCCAGGTAGTATTCTGTTCGAACTGATATTTTAAATGTTCCTCATGTATTTTAATGTCGTGGTATGAATGTGGAGTAATTATCGTGTTCATTGTGTATTGTATTGTGTCTAGATCAACAGTTCAGTCATGCCGTTATTTTCCAGACTACGTCAGTTAAGAACTAGAAAAGGTCTGTTAGAAGAAGCAGTTCCTGTCCCGCCTAGGGACAGTCCAGATCATTTTATGTATCAGAAGCATGGCATAAGTGCCATATTATATCTAGATTTATGGGTAGAGTATACCAAACAGTTAGAGGAAAAGTATAGATGGCCCGTATCGGGTACATGGGATGCCGAGTGCATCATGCGAGTAGAAGAAGCATTATGGAAAAAGAAGGCCAGACAGTCACAGAAAGATGCCATCGAGTTATGGCGCAAAGAATCTCATAAAAGAACCGAAAAAGAAATCAGAAAGTCAGAACTAAGTAGAGAATCTTTGGAACGAGCCCAAGAAAGGGAACTAATCGAGATAGGTGAACGAGTCAAAACTGAACAGTCAGATAGACAGAGACATGCCCTCATTAAGGGTATGTATCCTCTTCTTGCCGAGGGCTTGCCAAAAGCGACCCCGGAGGCATCCAGTAATTTTCCGCCACCATTAGTTCCGACCAAGCTACGTCACAAACCGACCGCAGCTGATATTTTTATTTCGTCCTACTTGGACGACACAGTCCCGGAATATGCAAATCCTGTTCCGCCAGTCCCTGTAAATAATGTAAATCCTGCTCCTCCAGACACCGGAGTACCTGCCACGGTACCCCCGGTTCAGCCCACATTACAATTTCCCACTCTGCCAGCACGAAGAGTATCAGTCGACGATTCCAGCATAGGGGCCGCAGGAGGAGGTCCTCCTGGTACCCCGCCACCACACCAACGTAGAACGTTGGCCGAGTTACATGAATGTGCGTTACAACGTACGCCCAAATTTAAGTCCGTTGCAGATATCCGACGAGCTCTTACTGAATGCCGCTATGATCCAGTCGCAGGTGATGATAGTACAGTAATATATTCCATCCGTGTAAGACGGGTGACCGGGTATTTAGACACCCTACCAGATATGAAAGGAGATCTAGACAGAATATATCGTTTCATCCGTACAGGGGATGATCCAGAAAGTATTGGTGAAGCCATGTCCCAAAGGAAAGCTGAGATCCAGCTCATGATATTAAAGTTTCTGATTAATTGTTTAATAAGGGAACAAGATTATCCGACCAAAGATCCGGCCGAAATGAGAATCCTGACAAGGTGGAGTGGTAATATAGCCGAGGGTAAGCACAAGACTATCAGTAGTATAGAGAGTATGTACAAGAGAATTCGTAAAGAAATAATAAAGTTACATGAACAACGTAAAGCAGCACAAGTAAGCGAGAAAGAGAATGACTCTTCTACTGAAGAGGTAGACGACGAGAATACCACTAGAATAGCGTATGTAGGAAAATCTAGATTTCCAGACCGACATTCACGTCCAGACTACAAGAAAACTGTTCATCATCCGGCACCAGAACAAGGTTCTCTAGAACAAGTATTTCAAGCTACCGATCACATTCTGAAGTCACGAATCGGTTACAGTGAGTTAAGTACTATGCATGAACAAGAACTAGTCCGATCAGCAGTCCGATGGATTACTGATTCTACCACTTTTCCAGACGAAATAGTGGCACAAATGTTTCTGAAACTGCCCCCAGCCGAGCAACGACTGGTGGGTATGTATATGATCCAACACCTCATTACATTGTATGAGGATCAACATTCTGATCCAGGTCCGTTACATGATGTCCTGAACGAGTTACTCCAGTATAGATGGAAAGGTTTAGGTACCGATTTAATTAGGATCATTCTAGAACAGCGCCACAAATATAGAACGTTTTTGAACCCGCATTTTGTTCATGTCTCACCCCCAGAAAGTAAACCCTTTTACATAGATAGACAGAATCCGTTACGAGAAGTACACCCAGTCAGGACAACAGATGGTGAAATGCAACGAGTGTTTGTTTACACTCCGATTACAAAGATGGAACTCTTAGAGATGAAGAAATTAATTCCCTGTCATGACAAAGATCCAGCAGGGTTCCACCGAGAATTAAAAGACATGCTCCGTATGGGAGAATACACGTATCCAGATATAATTAAAATGTTAAAAGTCCTGTTGCCCGCAGGGGTATACGAGAAACTCAAGGAAAAAGATTGGGAGGTGGGAGAGAAAAAGATCGATTGGGCAGTCCTAGAAGCTGAAGATAAGATACGAGTACCAGGTACCGGTCTAGGAGAAAAATGTAAAGAATTACCAGAACTGTTAATACAAGTTTTGCCAAGATTATTAGCCACTAAAAAGGAAGACTGGGATGCAATCTCAGCCTGTAAACAGAAACAAGATGAAGACACTAGTGATTTTTATTCTAGATTTGAAAAATGTTTTATCATAAACAGTGGCCTCAAGACGAGTAGCGAGTCATACCCTCATCTTTTTGTTACTAAATTAGTCGAGAATTCAAGTCCACAAGTTAAGAATCGAGTTTTGAAAGTCGAAAGTACCTGGCAAGCTAATACCCCGTCCCAGATGTTACAGATGCTTCAGTATCACCAGAATAGAATCAGAGAAGAGCAAGATCATGAAAGAAAACGTATGAAAGACACGAAAATGAAAGTACTAGTTGCACAATCTGTTCCTCAAGACAGTCAGAAGAGGGGTACGAATCAAGCGAGTCATCCTACAGTTCCCGTTAAAGGGACATGCAATTATTGTAAACAGCCAGGTCATTTTATAAACGAGTGTGCAGTTCTGAAACACAATATAGCTACTGGTAAGACTAAAGAAAGACCACGTCCGCCTAGACAAGAACAAGTTTCACAGACTTCTCAGCCACAGAATGCACAACAGACAGTTCCAGCACCGCAGCCTATTGCTGCAACACAGCATGTTACACAGCAGATGTACCAGTATGCACAATCCGAGTATCCAGAGTATCAGCCATATTCATGAAACAGCCTAGAGAGGGAGGTAGGCTTGCCTCTCATTGAGATTCCTGTAGATCAAGAGGGTCCCTATGTTCATAGTCAAGTACTAGGGAAAGACAGAAAGTTTCTGATTGATACAGGGGCAAGTAGGACCACCATTAGTCACGCCGAAGTTCCAGGGGCTCCGCTCTCAGGCTCTAGAAATGTTTCCCTTGGATTTTCAGGAAAGCCTATTGTAAACGAGATATCTAAGCCAGTTACTCTAGAAGTAGGTCCATTGTCCCGCACTACTGATCTGTTACTTACGAAATCATGTCCAGAAAATGTGTTAGGTATTAAAACACTGAAAGAATTAGGTGCAGTTATTTGCTGTTCCCCAGAGGGAATACGACTGTTCCTACGTGACTTCAAGGGTCACTATGTATTACGAGATTTTGATCCGAGATTGTCTAATGTTCCGCAGCATCTATGGGCACAAGGTCCAACTGATGTTGGCTTCATGCAAATCACACCCCATCGTGTGACTCTCAAGCCAGGTGTAGTGTTACCACGAATCAGACAGTACAGATTGCCACCTGAGGCTGTAGCAGCCTTATCCCAAATTATTGACGAGCTCATGGCTCAAGGAGTAGTTGTAGAAACTGACTCCAATGTATGTAATTCTCCGATCATTCCAGTCATGAAACGTACTGATCCAAATGCACCCCCAGTATATCGATTAGTGATTGACCTCCGAGAGCTTAACAAATGTATTATTCCCCAGTACCCAGTTGTCCCAGATATCTCTTCCCTATTGACAGCCATTGATTCTGAAGCCTCATTCTTTTCAGTCATAGACCTCAAGAATGCATTTTTCAGTGTCCCCATTCATCCAGACAGCCAGTTCCTTTTCGGATTTTGTTTAAATGGAAGGAGCTATATGTTTACACGAGCTCCTCAAGGTTTCACAGAAAGTCCTAGTATTTACAGTCAAGCACTTAAGAGACAACTAGACAATATTCACATGCCAACTGACACTGCCCTGCTCCAGTATGTCGATGATCTACTGATCACAGCCCGTTCTGAACGTGCTTGCGAGCGAGCATCCCTTACAGTCTTGTATTTCCTTGCCGAGATGGGGCACAAGGTGTCCCCTTCTAAGCTTCAATTCTGTGTCCAGCAAGTGATCTACTTAGGCCACTTACTGTCCAAGAGGGGTAGGCAGTTGACACCTGACCGTATCCAGTTAATAGCGAGTCTTCCTCAGCCCAAGACCCAGAAGGAGGTACGTGCTTTTATCGGCCTCACTTCTTACTGCAGACAATGGATTCCTCAGTATGCATTTCTAGCCAAGCCACTGATACAGTTAACGACACAGGAGGCAGCCGTATCGACTGTCCTCCCTTGGACATCTGAACATACACTTAGTTTTAATGAGTTAAAGAAAGCTCTATGCCAAGCTCCAGTTCTAGCAACACCGAACTACAGTAAGCCTTTTACACTTTTCGTCACTGAACGTGAAGGTACAGCATTATCTGTTCTCACACAAGATCAAGCAGGACAATACAAGCCCTGTGCTTATTTTTCGAGCACATTAGATCCTGTAGCCCAGGCTCTGCCTGCGTGCCTCAAGTCAGTTGCAGCCACAGCACTAGCTATCAGACAAAGTGATTCCATAGTATTAGGACATTCCTTGACAGTACAAGTTCCACACTCCGTGGAAGTTCTTTTAAACCGAACCCAGACTCAGCACTTGACAATTGCACGTTTAACAGGTTATGAATTGACACTGTTCCAGCCACACATAGAAATCAGACGCTGCAACGTTCTAAATCCTGCTACACTGTTACCGTCAGTTAATTCGAATCCTGCCACACACGACTGTGTGGAAGTAGTTAACATTATGACAAAGCCAAGACAAGATCTGAGAGATATTCCATTACCAGATCCAGACCTGACACTTTATGTGGATGGTTCATGTATGAGAACAAGTACAGGAGAACTAGTAGCCGCGTATGCAGTGACTACAGACACTGAAGTTATAGAAACACACCGTATTGACACCCTGTCTGCTCAAGCAGCAGAGCTAGTCGCTCTGACTCAAGCCTGCATACACGCTAAGAACCTGAAAGTTAATGTTTACACAGATTCACGCTACGCATTTGGAGTTGTACACGACTTCGGAGTGCTCTGGCAGGAGAGAGGTTTCATGACTTCTCATGGAACCAAGATTCAGCATGGTCTCCTTATTCAAGCTCTGTTAGATGCCATACATTTACCGACATCTATTGCTATCATGAAGTGCAAAGCACATACGAAAGTTACTGACACTATTTCTCAAGGTAATGATCTAGCAGATCGCACAGCCAAGCTTACAGCACAGACACCAGACATTCCAGTTAATCCGACACAGACATACACTCCAGATCCGACTACATGCATGACAGTTAAGGACCCCACTCAAGATGTCATAGATATCCAGTTACATGCTACTCCCGATGAAATCAAGAAATGGTCCGAACAAGGAGGGGTCCAGACAGATCAGGGATGGGTAACGAAGGGTAAAGCCACATGGTTTCTCCCCGACTCCATGGTTCAAGTCATTATCAATACCGCACATAGTCCAGCACATTTAGGAGAAAAAGCTATGTTAGACAGTATCCAGAACATTTGGTTCAACAAGCATTTACGAGCTGCAGCCAAGCAGAAAGTCCGTACCTGTATGATATGTTGCCAGTTTAATCCAGGTAAAAGTGTCCCGGTGGAACAAGGTGGTTTCCAGCCCCCTGACCACCCTTTTGAAGTCCTCCAAATGGATTATATTCAGATGGAGCGATGTCGAGGTTTCAAGTATGTCCTTGTAGTGGTATGCGCTTTGTCCAGGTGGACAGAAGCATATCCAGTCCCAGATTACACAGCCGCGACCACTGCCAAGCAGTTGGTTCGTGAATTCTTCCCCCGTTATGGACTCCCTAGAGTCGTATATTCTGATAACGGCCAGCCATTCTCATCCGAGTTGATGAAACATGTTTCCCTTTTGTTAGGGTACCAGTGGAAGTTCCATTGTGTACGCCATCCTGAAGCAGCTGGTCTAGTAGAGAGACATAATCAGACCCTGAAAATCCGTATTGCCAAGATTTGTAAGGAGAAAGGTGTGGACTGGCTAGTAGCTCTGCCAGTCGCTTTATTTTATATGCGCATGGTCGCACACTCCAGATCAGGTCTGTCCCCGTATGAGGTCGTATTCGGCCGCCCCCCTAACATGTGGGGTACACCTAGACCTCGAAGTATTACCGATGTTTCAAGTAATATGCTGACAGATTACCTAGCTTCCTTGATGTCTGCCCTCAACTCTTGTCGTTCACAGGTTGCTGCCGCATTTCCAGACAATACCGAGGTGGCACCGCATGAAATCGTTCCCGGATCCATGGTTCTTGTCCGGAATTTTGATCGTTCAAGTCCGCTGGAGCCTCGCTGGAAGGAACCCCGACAGGTCCTCCTGACCACCCGTACTGCCGTCAAGCTGGAAGGCAGGAAGGGCTGGGTCCACCTGTCACATGTGAAAAGATTTTTTGGACTAAAGCCTGTTTCAAAGAACATTTCCGAGGATCTTAAAGACTGCCAAAGTACTATTCTTAAGGACTGTCCCGCAAAAGACATTGCTACGAACCCTTCCCTGTTAGAGAAAACTCCGCAGCAGGAGTATAAGCTTAAACTAAGGTCTAGTAAAATAAGTCAGCCAGTTTGATTGTCTAAGTCCTCCCCTAGGTGAAACGGTTAGACCGGTTTCTGACATGTATATAATAGACCCCCATAGTGAGAGAGTTAGTCAAAACTCAATCCGATGTATCGTTTTTCTAAGTTTCATATTGTTTTTCAGCCTTACGTTTAGTGATCTGCCTCCTCATGAACTCTCTTATCGTCTCGCTATGCGAAATAATTCTTTTATCCGCATGTTACATTATTCACACCAGACCAGCAATGCCACTAATTGTTGGGTGTGTGGTCGACTCCCCCCTTTCCAGACACCGAAGGGAGTTCTGCCACTCTTTCCTTATCCATTTTCACATAACGGTTCGTGTGGAGCATGGTCCACGTTAACGTCATCCTCAACAGATATGTCTTTTCTGAACAGTACATGTTTCCCAGACAAGCAAGGTCTTCCCCACAGAACAGGGTTAGATCTAGAAAATGAAGTTTATAATTTGGGTAATTATTCTTCGAATTTTATGGTCCTGAATGTTCAGTCTGATTCTACTCCAGACTTACCTGCCATGTCAGTACTACCAGTCAAAGGTGAATTATGTGTCCGAAAGAATGGTTCCGTACATGTAGGCCATAGTGATTGTACTACTATTGTCAAGTATAGTGACAGTAGGAAATCTATTTTTAAAGCTTCACGTCATTCTTATTTTGTTTGTGGTCAGACCGCATATGTTCGTCTGCCCCTCGATTGGGAGGGAACCTGTTACATTGCCTTCCTACTGCCACCAGTTTTTCTAGCCCCACCTGACTATCATAGGAATTCCCATCTAGTACATACTAGACACAAGAGAAACCTCCCGATTGTCGATTATACTGAAACTGCTCTAGAACAATACATAGATATCAATAAAGGTGTCTTCCCCTACTTAGGTACTGTCGTGAATAGTAAACTGATACGTAGATTAACCAGAACACTTGAAGCAGTAGTGATTGAGACTACTTCTGCTCTAGGTAACTTAACCGAAGAACAATCCTTTATGAGAATTGTCGTGCTCCAGAATCGTCTCGTCCTTGACGTCATACTGGCCGATAGGGGCGGGGCATGTAGAGTCATCGGATCTAGTTGCTGCATTTTCATTCCTAATAACGCACCGTCTGTTTATTCAGCTATTACCAGACTCCATAAAATTGCCCATATGTTACACCAAGATCCAGGCACCTGGACATGGTCCGGTTGGTTCTGGAATATAATCTCCGCCTGGGGATGGAAAGTATTGTCATTTCTGGGTATTGCAGTAGCGATCATATTCAGTTGCTGCCTCTGTATACAATGTGGCCCTGCGATTTGTGGCATTTGTGCTACCTCTTGTATTCCTAGTCCTAAGTCCCGTTCTAAATCCCGTTCCAAGAAAATTCGAGACGAGCAAATGATACTATATGAAATGATAGATGGTATCATGAATATTGATGTTTCCTGATGGAAACGTAGTGACAAGGAGGGAATGTGGAAAAGTAAATTTTGCCATGTTCTGTGTCCCTACGTGTCCTCCAGCTTATGTTATGTGTGCATGATTAATATGCATATATTCCCCCTGTTCGATTTAAGACGCAGTTACAGTTGTGTCCATCTCTAGTATGCCAGTTTCCAGTTCTCGTGAAAGCTACGAGTATTAGGCCTATGTAAAGTTACGTTGCCACGTTTCTCAGTGTGCACGTTATTTCATTGAAAAGTCCCCGTTTCTAGGCCTCAAAAGGGCCTGGACACCAGATTCAGCTCCTGTCTCCTGTACCCTCGCTGAGGAGCGATACAGCCCCCACCTGTATCCTCGACCCTTCACTTACTTCCTGCCTCACAGTGCCCGGCTCAGCCTGGCTCTGCCTACGAGTCTGCCAAGAGTATGTTATGATTCTAGTTATCAGTCCAGCCCTCCTTCTCTGCATTCCTAAGCTACTGAATCGCATCAATAGTTTCCGTCATTGTCTAGCCTTTACGTCTCCATGTAAGAGAAATACTGCATTTAATGGTCATTTAATATTCTTCATCACGCACTACATGTAGAATAATGCATGCTCCAGTCTTAGAGTCCGTTAGCCTTTACCCCGATAACTTTTGGATTCTATCAACATGTTCTCTAAACATCAGATACTAGATACTGTTTAGGTACATGTCGCCCTGACTCTCCAGACTTCAGTCTCTGCTCCTAGCACAGAGTTCATAGCCCCCAGCTTCTCCTAGTAACACGTCATTGTCAGTTTGCGCGCACCATTAGGTTAGAGGTCCCGGCTCCTTAGGTAGCCCCCTCCATGTTTCCGCCCCATTTATGACATATTCTGTTACGTTTGCATCACATGTCTATGTATACGCCCCTGTTACACCCATTTTCACCCTTATCTTTCGCGACTGCTATTGACCACACCCACTGCTCCGCCTACTGTAATTCATTGTAATGTAACTGTTTTAGTATATATATTTGTGCACTGTTATTAAATGTTACGCCGATTCTGATCCTGCCCCCGGCAGCGCTGCCATCCTGTTCCCGTGCAGGTTGTCCTGTTCCCGTCCTTTATGCTGTATTAAACCTGCAAACTCCTACTACCTCGAATCTTGACTCTTATTTATTGAGCTATCTGTTATTGCTATGTCCAGTAAAACCTAGATCCGGTATTATTTATTTATATACCACACAATGGATCCCTCAGTACGCATATCTAGCCAAGCCACTGATACAGTTGACAACACAGGAGGCAGCGACATCGACTGTCCTCCCTTGGACCCAGGAACATACACTTGTTTTCGAAGAATTAAAGAAAGCTTTATGTCAAGCACCTGTCTTAGCGACACCAAACTACAGTAAGCCTTTTACACTTTTTGTCACTGAACGTGATGGTACAGCATTATCTGTTCTCACACAAGATCAAGCAGGACAACACAAGCCTTGTGCTTATTTTTCTAGCACATTAGATCCAGTAGCCCAGGCTTTGCCTGCGTGCCTCAAATCAGTTGCCGCCACAGCTTTAGCTATCAGACAAAGTGATTCCATAGTGTTAGGACACTCCCTGACAGTACAGGTTCCACACTCCGTGGAAGTTCTTTTAAACCGAACACAGACTCAGCACTTGACCATAGCACGATTGACAGGATATGAACTGACACTGTTCCAGCCACACATAGAGATCAGACGCTGTAACATATTAAATCCTGCTACACTGTTACCCTCGATTACCCCAAATCCTGCAGCACATGACTGTGTGGAAGTTATTAACACCATGACGAAGCCAAGACAAGACTTGACAGACATTGCATTACCAGACCCAGACCTGACACTTTATGTGGACGGTTCATGTATGAGAATAAATACAGGAGAGTTAGTGGCCGCATATGCAGTGACTACTGAAACTGAAGTTATAGAAACACATCGTATTGACACTTTGTCTGCTCAAGCAGCAGAGCTCATCGCTCTGACCCAAGCCTGCATACGAGCCAAGAACCTGAAAGTAAACATATATACAGATTCACGTTATGCATTCGGAGTCGTTCACGACTTTGGAGTCCTCTGGCAAGAAAGAGGTTTTATGACCTCTCATGGAGCCAAGATTCAGCATGGCCCCCTCATTTAAGCTCTGTTAGAAGCAATACATTTACCTACAGCTATAGCCATTATGAAGTGCAAAGCACATACGAGAGTCACTGACACCATTTCCCAGGGTAACGACCTGGCAGATCGAACAGCCAAGTTTACAGCTCAGACTCCAGACATTCCAGCTGACACGACAAAGACAGACGTTTCAGTCCTGACGACTTGTATGACAGTCAAGGACCCTACACAAGATGTACTAGACATACAGACACATGCTACTCCAGACGAAATCAAGAAATGGTCTGAACAAGGAGGGGTCCAAACAGATCAGGGATGGTTGACGAAGGGAAAAGCCACATGGTTTCTCCCCGACTCTATGGTTCAAGTCATCATTAATACAGCACATAGTCCAGCACACTTAGGAGAAAAAGCCATGTTAGACAGCATCCAGAACCTCTGGTTTAACAAGCATTTACGAGCAGCAGCGAAGCAGAAAGTACGTACCTGCATGATCTGTTGTCAGTTCAATCCAGGTAAAGGTGTTCCCGTGGAACAAGGTGGATTTCATCCTCCTGACCATCCTTTTGAAGTCCTCCAGATGGATTATATCCAGATGGATCGATGTCGAGGATTCAAGTATGTCCTCGTAGTTGTATGCGCTTTGTCCAGATGGACAGAAGCATATCCAGTCCCAGATTATACTGCCGTGACCACTGCCAAGCAGCTGGTACGTGAGTTTTTCCCTCGATACGGTTTACCCCGTGTCGTGTATTCAGATAATGGACAGCCATTCTTGTCCGAACTCATGAAACAGGTATCACTTCTGTTAGGGTACCAGTGGAAATTCCACTGCGTACGACACCCCGAGGCAGCTGGCCTCGTCGAGCGACACAATCAAACTCTGAAAATACGAATAGCGAAGGTCTGTGCAGAAAAAGGTGTAGATTGGATGGTAGCCCTGCCGGTTGCCCTCTTCTATATGCGAATGGTCGCTCACTCCAGATCTGGTTTGTCACCCTATAAAGTAGTTTTCGGTCGTCCCCCGAACATGTGGGGTACACCTATGCCTCGTAAAATCACCGATGTTGACAGTAACATGCTGACAGATTACCTAGCTTCCTTGATGTCTGCACTACTCTCTTGTCGTTCACAGGTCGCGGCTGCCTTTCCAGACAACACCCAGGTGAAACCGCACGAGGTCGTTCCCGGAGATCTTGTATTGGTTAGAAATTTTTATCGCTCAAGCCCTCTGGAGCCCCGCTGGAAGGAGCCAAAACTCGTTCTGATGACCACAAGGACCGCCGTAAAGCTAGAAGGAAGGAAAGGCTGGCTCCATTCCAGTCACATCAAGCGTTTCCATGGACTGTGTCCAAAGACTTTTTTCAAGGACTGCCCCGATACTGACTCTAAACTTCCCCTGTTAGAGAAAACTCCGCAGCAGGAGTATAAAATGAAATTGAGGTCTAGTAAGTCAGACAGCGTTTAATTGTTTAAGTCCCCCAAGGGTGAAGCGGTTAGACAGGTTTCTGACATGTATGAGATAGACCCACATAGTGAGAGAGATAGACGAAACTTCAAAAAGATGAAATATTGTAAAAGTCTACAAAGCAGATGCATTGTTACCTTATTATTTATGTTTATTCTGATTCTTACGATCACATGTAGAAGTTATATGCTACATGTATTTTTTCCTCCTCTTGGTTCCCATTCACACCTTTCCTCTAATGATACTGTAGAGCACGCATTTAGTGAACTACCCCCTCACGAGTTATCCTATCGACTTGCAATGCGCAACAATACTTTTATTCGTATGTTACACTATTCGCACCAGACCAGCAATGCCACTAATTGCTGGGTATGTGGTCGACTCCCCCCTTTTCAGACAGTGAAGGGAGTTCTGCCACTCTTTCCCTATCCGTTTTCACACAATGGTTCGTGTGGAGCATGGTTTGCATTAACGACATCTTTAGACGATAAGTCCCTTCTGAATACAGTTATGAATGAAACCGGTTTCCCAGACAAGGACGGTCTTCCCCATAGGACAGGGATAGATCTAGAAAATGAAGTATATGATCTAGGCAATTTTTCCTCTAACCTCATGGTTTTGAATGTTCAGTCCGAGACCAATCCAGACTTGCCTTCTATAACAGTTCTACCAGTGAAAGGCGAATTATGTGTTAGAAAGAATGGTTCAGTACATCTAGGACACAGTGATTGTACTACTGTGGTCGAGTACAGTGACAGTGGGAAGTCTACTTTCAAAGCTTCACGTCATTCCTATTTTATATGTGGTCAGACCGCTTATGTACGTTTGCCCCCAGAGTGGGATGGAACCTGTTACATTGCATTCCTACTGCCACCAGTTTTCCTAGCCCCATCCGATTATCACCGAAATACCCATCTAGTACACGTCAGACATAAAAGGGAGATCGAGTCCCCAATAGTCGATCCGACTGAAACTGCATTGGAACAGTATACGGATTTCAATAAAGGTTTCTTTTTCTTCATAGGTCCCGTCCAGAATAGTAAATTAATACGCAGGTTAACCAGAACCCTTGAAGCAGTAGTGAATGAGACTACTTCCGCCCTAGGTAACTTAACAGAAGAACAGTCTGCTATGAGATTTGTTGTTCTTCAGAACCGCCTTGTCCTTGACGTCATTCTGGCCGATAGGGGCGGAGCTTGTAGAGTCATCGGATCTAGTTGTTGCATTTTCATTCCTAATAACGCACCGTCTGTGTATTCAGCAATAACTAGACTTCATAAAATAGCTCATCAGCTACACCAGAATCCAGGCACCTGGACTTGGTCCGGCTGGCTCTGGAGTGTAATATCTGCATGGGGATGGAAAGTACTGTCATTCCTAGGAGTAATAGTAATGATCATATTCAGTTGTTGTCTCTGTTTACAATGTGGCCCAGCGATTTGCGGCTTGTGCGCTACATCTTGTATTCCACGTCCACAGTCCCATTCCCAAATGAAAAGAGACGAGCAAATGATGCTGTATGAACAGATAGATGGTCTTATGAATATTGATGTTTCCTGAAGGGAACGTAGGGAACAAGGAGGGAATGAGGAAAATTGAATTTTGCCCTGTTATGTGTCCCTACGTGTTCCCCAACATGTAATATATATGTGCATGATCGCTATGCATTTTCCCTTTATGACCGAAAATAAAGACGCATTTCCAGTTGCGTCCAACGTTAGTATGTCAGTTATCCAGTCCTTCGTGAAAGCAACCTGAATTAGGCTTTCAGGCCTATGTTGCCAACGTATTTACATGGTGCACGTTAAATCATCGAGATGCACCCGTTTCTAGGCCCCACAGGGCCCGGACACCAGATTCAGGCCTCAAGTCTCCTGAAATGCTCCGAGAGATACAGCCCCGCCCGCATCCCTAACCCTTCACTTACTTCCTGCCCAGCAACGCGGTGCCCGGCTCGGCCTGGCCTGCTTGCCAAGAATATGTTATGCCTACAGTTATCTGTTCAGCTCCCCGGCTTCACATTCCTAGCTAACGAACAGCATAAACATATCCATCTACAGTCTAGTCTTTCTGTCTCCATGCAAGTAATTTACTGAATTAGTATCCATAGAAGATCCATAGCTCACGCAATACATGAAGAAATATATGCATGCACTAGCCTTTAGTGACAAGCAGCCTTTGCCCTGATGACACTTAGAATCAAGCAACATGTACTCTAAACACAAGATATCAGATACGCTATAGGTACAGGTCGTTCTGACATCCCAGACTTTAGTCTCCTCTACTAGTGCTAGGAGTCAGCGCCCCCAGCTCTCCCCAGTTACACGTCATGACTCGTTTTGCGCGCACCAGTAGGTTAAAGGTTCCAGCTGCCCATGTAGCCCCCTCCATGTGTCCACCCACTTATGACACTTCTGTGACGTCTACATCACACACCTCCGTGCACGCCCTGTGCACGCCTTCTTTTCACGCCCATATGTTCTTATCTTTCGTTTGTCACTTGTTACGCCTACTGTATTCAATGCAACTGTATGGTTTTACTATATATATTGTATGATGTTAATGAAATGTTGAATGTCCCTTCCTGAACCTTAGTAGGTGATGGAACCCGATATCCATTGGCTCGAGCCACTTAATTAAAGCCCGTATGACTCAGATACCACGGACTCTGCCTCTTATTTATTGAGCTATCCTTTTCGTTTAATGCATAGAAAAATAGTACCGGTAATTTATTTATTTACCACATTCCTAAAATCCTTTGTCCTGTCTATGTAATACAGGAGAGCTCTTTTCACGTCTAGCGTGTGCAGTGATCTTTCTGCAACTGAGTCTGGATTAGGGAAGAAAACCGGTAGCTCTATGGTCTGATTGATATGGAACTGAGAGACTACCTTGGGCATGAATTTAGGGTTGGTGCATAGAACTACCCTATTCGCATGAATTTGAATAAAGGGTTCCTGAACGGTTAGGGCTTGCAGCTCGCTAACCCGTCTTAGTGACGTAATCGCTATTAAGAAAGCCACCTTCCACGTTAAGAACTGAATCTCACAAGAGTGGAGGGGCTCGAAAGGAGGTCCCATTAGTCTGGTCAGAACTAAGTTAAGGTTCCAGACTGGAGAAGGTGGTCTTCTGGGAGGAATGACTCTTTTGAGTCCTTCCATGAAAGCCTTTATGGCAGGAACTCTGAACAGTGACAGGTGTTGTCTGTTCTGCAAGTAAGCCACTATTGCCACCAAATGTATACGGATGGAACTGTACGCCAGATTGCATCTGTACAAGTGTAACAGGTAACAAATGATGTTCTGCGTGGATGCATCTAGCGGGTTAATGTCATGGTTGGAACAATAAATGACAAAACGTTTCCATTTGGCGGCATAGCATGCTCGAGTCGTAGGCCTCCTCGCCTCCTTAATGATGTCCATACAATCAGGGGGCAGATTTAGATACCCAAATTCTATGACTTCAGGAGCCATATTGCAAGGTTTAACTGTTGCGGATCTGGGTGCTGAACCTCGCCATGGCTCTGGGTGAGAAGACTGGGTGTAAGACGCAGTCTTTGATGAGGCACCACGGAAAGTTCTAGGAACGTGGTGTACCATGCTTGCCTCACCCACGTTGGAGCAACCAGAATGAGGGTCATCGAGTGTTGTCTCAGTTTCTGCGCCACCAGAGGTATGAGAGGGGCTGGCGGAAAAGCGTACGCAAATCTGCCTGACCAGTTCATCCATATCGCATTGCCCTGAGACCGTGGGTGTGGGAACCTGGCGGCGAAGCTTGGGCATTTTGCGTTCTCGTTTGTGGCGAACAGGTCTATCTCTGGTTGCCCCCACTGCTGGAAGAACGGCTGCAGTACCGAGGGATGAATCTCCCACTCGTGCACCTGATGGCTGTGCCTGCTGAGCAGATCCGTCATCTGGCTGTCCTGTCCCGGGAGGTTCTCCGCCATGAGGAAGATGTTCCTCTGAATGGCCCACTTCCACATGCTCTGAGCCAGGTGAGACAGCTGTGGAGAGTGAGTGCCTCCCTGCTTCTAAATGTAATACATTGCGTCATGTTGTCCGTCCGGATCAACACGACCTTGTAGCACAGATGCATCTTGAAAGCCTTCATCGCCATGAAGATCGCCATCAGTTCCAACAGGTTGATATGCATCTTCTTCTGTTGGTCCGACCATAGTCCCTGCACTGTGTAATGAAGGAGATGCGCCCCCCATCCCAGGAGGGATGCGTCCCTCGTGAGCACTATTTGTGGTACAGGCTCCTGGAATGGTCGTCCCTTGCAAAGGTTGTGTGGGTTCCACCAATGCAGAGAGTTGTATGCACGACCGGTCACCAACACTAGGTCTTTCAAATGTCCTTGAGCCTGGTTCCACTGCCGTGCTAGACACTCTTGGAGCAGCCGCATGTGCCTATCAACTGCAAAAACACTCGCGCTTGAAGTGAGTGCTGAGGTCTGAATCTGCGAATCAGCATTTGCATGCTGTTGATCTGCACCTGAGTTGGCAGGGCTGACGCTGTCAGTGTCCAGTGTCGCTCCCAAGTACTGTTGCACTTGAGCGGGCTGCAGATGCGACTTGGGATAGTTTAGAGAAAATCCCAAGCTGTGCAGAAGATGAATTGTACGTGACACGTGGTCGACACACTGTTCGGGCGACTTTGCTTGAACAAGCCAGTCGTCCAGATAGGGATAAACATGATTATGTTGTCTCCGAAGGTGTGCCGCCACCGTCGCCAAGCACTTGGTGAACACTCGGGGAGCAGTGGTCACTCCGAAAGGCAGTACCTTGAACTGGTAGTGTTTGTTCTGTATAGTGAACCTGAGGTATTTCCTGTGTGCTTGATGTATAGGTATATGGAAATATGCATCCTTCAGATCCAAGGTTGCCAGAAAATCCCCTTGACTGAGCAGGGGCAGAACCTGCTGCAGAGTCAGCATATGAAAATGCTCTGAGAGGATGTACAGGTTCAGGGGTCTAAGGTCTAAAATGGGTCTGAGAGACCCGTCCTTCTTCGGGACTAAGAAATAGAGAGAGTACACCCCTGTTCCGTGCTCCTCTAAAGGTACCAGCTCTATGGCCCCCTTTTGCACCTCCTGCTGTAATAAGAGTATGTGCTCTGCGGACATAGGATGGTGTCTTGGTGGTATGTCGGGTGGAGTGGATGTCAGTTCTAAACAATACCCGAACTGGATACGTTTTCTCACCCACCTGTCTGTGGTAATGCCTTCCCAGACTGGCAGGAACTGTTGAAGTCACCCCCTGACCGGTGTTATGTGGTCCGGGGGCAGTGACAAGACGTCACTGTTTGTTATTTGCTGAGGACCTGGCGTTATTGTTACAGCGTCCTCTGCCCTTGGTGCTGTTACCACGGTATCCACCCCTGTTGTTCTTATTGAAGGTGTTCGGTGTAGCGCCTTTATTGAACTGTGTCTGCTGAGACGTTTGCCCCCTCGAGGTTCCTCTGTTATTTGAGCGACGAAAGGAACCACCCCTGAACTGCTGAGACTGTAAAGCTCCCATAGACTTAGCCGTCTCATTATCTTTCTTTATTTTTTCAAGGATGGTATCAACGTCAGGCCCAAATAGGGAATCTGGGTTTATGGGGTGATTCAGTAGACTTGTTTGTATTTCTGGCTTAAAACCTGAAATCCTCAACCACGCCTGTCTCCTCAACATTACGCTAGTGTTGATAGCCCTGGCTGCAGTGTCTGCTGCATCTAGCGCACACTTGATGGACGCATTTGAAATCAGTTTCCCTTCCTGAATCAACATGTCCGCCCCATCCTTATACTCGTCAGGCAAGTGTTGTAATAGTTGCTCTAGAGTGTCATAGTGTGCCCTGTCATATCTGGCCAGTAGGGCCTGTGTATTAGCTATCCTCCAAATGGTAGCCGCCTGCGCAGCAACCCGCTTCCCAGAAGCCTCTAGCACTTTAGACTCTTTGTCGGGGGGAGGAGCATCACCACTCGTCTGCGAGTTCGCCCTCTTCCAGGCATTGGACACCACCAGCGAGTCCAACGGCAGTTGACCCTTTATGTACGTAGGGTCCACAGGGGCAGGCCTGTATTTCCTCTCAATACGGGGGTTCACCACCCTTCCTCTGGTTGTGTCCTTGAAAATGTCAGTGGCATGCTTGAGGACACCCTTGAGCATCGGTAGTGTCTTCACTGATCTATCCATTGTAGCGAAAGTGTCAAACAAGAAGTCCTCTTCAATCGGGTCTGCATGCATGACCACATCGTGATTCAACGTCGCCCTTTCAATAAGGGCATTGAAGGCCGCAGTACCCTCCGTGGGTGCTGTCTTCACTTGGAACTGCTGTGTGTCCGACGTGCTTTGGTCGTCACCCACATCTTGAGATGCATCAGGGTAATTAAATTGTTCATCATTTTGTCCATCACCCCCACCATCGTCTGTGAGTGCGGGGGAATGCGTAAAGGCCTGCTCGTAAGGCCTTACAGGCTCGAAAAGTACTGGCGAGGCAGCAGAGCCTCGTTTCTTTTTGAGCGGAATTCGATATTATTCCATCCCCTTTTCCGGTAAGATCTTCCGTTTCACGAGGGTGAGTCTTCCGGTTGCAGAGTCAATGTACAAACCCTTTGACCCCTCGGAGGGGGGTTGGGTAAGACTAGCGCTTCAGGAGTGGAGTACCGTTCCTTAAAGCTGGACATCGTTTTCGCAGGGTCGGCGCCCTGCACTGGCTTAGACATCTTGGGTCTTGCGGTCGGAGGCAACCCAAATACTATCGGTGGGTGCCCCGATGTCTGTTTGACCTTCTTTGCGGCCGTCTCCAACTTCGATCTAGTTGGGGCGCCTTGTGTCCCAAAATGGCGGTGGCTTGATGAGTCACGTTCCAAAGCGGCCATTTTCTCCTTCTCGTCGAGAAGCTTCACCAGCATATCCCTGTATGCCTCCGGACTGAGGGGCTGCTGCGACTCAAGTCCGTCTTCAGTGTCCACGCCCCTCAGGGCTGCCTTAGATGATGACGATCCGTCTGTTTCGGCTTTCGACACCCTCTTGGGCATGCCGATCTTCGGGTTGGCACCCTTATGTGACCTCGAAAGGTCAATGACACTCTGAGCCTTAGTACAATCCGGAGGATCGAGGCTTTGAGAAACGAATCCTGGAGGAACCAGTTTCAGTTTCGATTTGTCCTTAGTCAGTTTCAGTTTCGTTTTCGAAGGCGCAACCACCGATGGCTCTGATATATTCTTAGCCGGGCAAGATAGAGGGGCTGTAGAATGAGTAGAAAGATCTTGGCTAAGGCCTTGCGGCGATGCTTCGACCTGAGCCTTTGACCAGACAGTGTCACTTTCGACCCCCGACACGTCGGTAGGTTCTTGTTCATCACTCGAGTCGCCCTCCGCGACTCCGATATCCATAACGACGTCTCTTACCTCGACGTCTTCATTGTCTTCTACATTTTCTACCTCTCCGTAGTAAGAGTCTTGATAGGAGGCCAGATCGGAGAGTTGTTCTGGTTCCTCCTCTTGGACGCCCTCGTCGTCCCCAGCCTCGAAGATATTCTCCGCTTCTAGCGCCTCTCGCGCCGGTGGTCTCGCCTCACGTCGAAGAGCGAGCGCCCCTTCCGACCTGAATTTCGCACAGGCCCGGCAACTCTCCTCATCGTGGTCTGGAGATAGACAATTGCTGCACACCGGGTGCACGTCTAATGAAGGGTACTTCGAGTCACAAAGTGGACAACGTTTCAACGGGGTCCCAGTTTCCATCGCCGATGTCAGAACTTCGGTCGGGCCTAAAAAGTTAATCAAAAGCACATGTGCTTAGGTATCCGGGAACCGGACAATATAACTCAGCACCGAACGAAGAACAATACCGACGCTTCAAAGGCCTTTTGGCCTGTAGAAACTAAAGTTTTTCCTTAGGTTCCGAACACGAGTCACGGAACACATCCGAACCCAATGGCGGAAAAAAACAATCTGAGGATGGAGAGGATGCCCATGCGCACTGTAGTCCAGGGGAGGAGCCACCTATCTCGTGATACTCAAAAGACTCTTCCAGGACAACAAGGTGCAATCATCCGGACCCAACACTAGGCGGCGATCTATGCACAAGATATGAATTTAGCGTCCCACATGCCTCGAACTGCATGTTACTGGGATAAATCTACCACAAAACAATTACATGAGATTTTTCTGCCACCCCAGTATTGTGCAACTTCTAAAAAGGGACTATGAGAGGTCTTGGACCGGTCCTGTGACCTGGAGGGTCACACCAAGTGTGCCCTTATTTAAGGCGGAGGACTGTCATGGGTTTAACAGCTAGAGCGGTGGTGGCAATGCACCCTGTTGTAAGGATCAATACCCTGATGAGATCTTTGCATCATGGTCAGTGTAGTGGCTTCCTACTGATACACCCATGTAATGCTCAATTTCTATGCCTGGGTGTTAAGGGTGTTGGTGCGCGTAGAATAAATGCAATGTGAGAGTGCGACAGAGTAAACAGCATCTCCTGCCTGCCAGTTGTGTATACAAGTGGGACCATCTGTCCCTCTTTTATACCCAAGTTCAAAGTCCTCTGTTACCAAGGAATTGAGTGCTCTACAAAGTACTCAGGTGCCTGCTGTGACACCAGAGATGGTGTCAGCCTATCTAAGTTGAGGGGACATCACCTGCAGGCTGAATTACTTAATGGAGAAGCTGTGTACCTGTCATGAAGAGCCTAGAAGTCTGCCTAGAAGCCTGCCTGTCTGGTAAGAAAGGGAAGGGAGGACAAGGCTGTCCTGGAAGAAGCAAGGTCCGACACATCCTCGTTATCTGTAGGGCGGGCCGGAAAGCCATCCAGCAGGACCAGCTAGTCTGAGGGACTTCCCCCCCCACCCCGCCAAGACTCTCCCAACAGTTCAAGGCAAAAAATAAAACTCTACAACAAAGTGATTGTTGAGGCCCAGTTGGACGATTGTGTGCTGCCAACGGCGTGTTCAAGGTTCCATTTGCCAAATTCCTAACACAACAGGGTCTGAATCTACTGACTTCCTGGAGAGAATGTGTTGGGCCTTTAGCTGCTGAATTTCTGACTACTCTGTGTCAGAGGCCCATGAGGGACTACAACTACTCAAGTGTCGACCACCCTGCCTAAGCTTACGCCTGTGGTCCAGCCGGCCACAGTGTGGGCTCAATTGCTGACGGTCGGGCCTCCAGAGGGGGCTGCACTTACAGACAGGCCAGGTGTGACTGCTACCTTGGGACTGCTGATCTTCAGGCAACTGTAAAGAAAAGACAGAGTGGGTGCCCTACGGAATGCAGCCCTACATCCAGGACAAAAGCACTCCACAACAAGCTGCCGGGAAACAGGCAAGAGACCCAGACAAGACTGACTCATCCTGTGAAAGGGTAAGACGCTTACGACAGAGCATATACGCATTGGGGTGACTGGAGTGACAGAACTGCACCTATACTATATTCATGATACTCCTAAATGCCCCTAGAGGGGAAGAGGGTATCAGAACCGGATGCACCTGTCTACAGCACCTGGTAGTCTGGCATGCCTGCACCATCCTTTCACCCAGACTGTCCATAAAGTTGATTTTAGAGCTGCTACGCACATAGCAGGGGGAATCTCAGACCATTCGCTGGTGGAGGTGCAACTCGATGGGCCGGTTGTGGACTTCACCCTACCCCCAATGGTTTATCCGTGATATTTAAAAGACAAGACGTTCAAAGGTCGTATGAGAGATAGAGCAGACTTCTATTTTAAGGAGAACGGGCGGCCTGTTGAATCAGCTTGCATGCTATAGGGTGAATTTAAGGCAGTGATTCGAGGCCAGACACAAGCCTTGATTGGGAGAATGTCGAAGGAACGTAAATTGAAGTGCGAGGATCAGGACAAGGAATGTGCTTTCCTGGAGGTTCGGTTTGCAAGTGGGGAATCAGTTTCTCTCCCATTACACCATCAACTGTAGCAGCACACATTAAGAGCACTAATGGAAAATAGCGTGCACTCATGCACTGGCTACCCAGCATTGTCTGTATGATGTCGTTGATAAAGCCAATGAGTTGCTTACATGGTTAGAGAGACAAGACAAAGGATGGAACTGGATCCTTGAGGACACTGACAACAAGGGGACGGAAATACTGGGAGAGACTCCCTGAAAGACCTGACCCTGCCAATGCTAATGAATGCGGACCGAGACGCACCAGACCAAGACCTGACAGTAGACTAAATAAATAAGACAACAGGAACCTTGCAAACAGGGTAAGCGACGGGGCCTCATGAGCTCCCGTTAGAATTATATAAAAGCATGATGGATAAAATCAGGGAGTACCTCCAGAGTAGGTTTCAGACTGCCTGAAAATAAGGGTGTCTCCCGGAGGACCAAAGAACGTCTAAGGTGGCGGTCATCCCAAAAAGGACGAACCAGCAACTGAGTGTGGGTCTTATAGATCTATCTCCCCGCTTAATATTGAGACTAAGGTCCTTGCGAACACCCTGGCGATCTGCCTGCGGACAGTAATTGCAACAGTGGTTCATCCTGATCAATCGGGCTTTATACCACACCAGGGAACGCGCTTAAATCTCCGACACCTTAAAGGAGTACCATATGCAATAGGGGATTCCTTTGCTGAACCAGTGGCGCTGCTGTCAAGCTCTTGTATGTGGCCCCTCTAGAGAGCATGCGCCGATGTTCCTTGTCTCCTATGCTCTTCACACATGTTTGGGTTCACCAGGACATCTCATATGGGGTATTCCAGTTGATAACAAGTGGGATGTGAGAATCTCCGTCTACTCAGACATTTTGTTATATGACACGTAGCCAGCCTTCTCAAGTGAACGAATCCTACACAGTTTTCAGATACTTGGAGATATTTCAGGATATAATATCAACTGGAAGAAGCCCTTAACATTCCTGCTGGTGGCAGGGACCCTGCGGCTGCACTCTAGGTGCGCAGTTCGGGAGGCACTACATGGCTTTAAATATTTGGTTGTGTTCATTACAAGAGAGCACAGGCAGGAACATACTCCCGAAATTAGGGACTTTGATGGGATGCCCCACACTTGCGGGCGCTCCCGCTCTCCTTACTGGGCTGGGTGGCCCTATTTAAAGTGATGACCCTCCAGGGCCTTCTGTACATTGTGCAACAAATTTCCTTTAAGATCCCACCAGACATTTTTTTTCAAAAGGTAGTCTGAGAACTTTGGCTCCTGTTGTGGGATGGCGGCACGTCACGCTGAGTAAGCTGCAGAGGGGAGTTCATTAAGGTGGACTGGCGGTCCGGAGCATTCACAAGTATTACTGGGTCACGCAGCTGGTGGCAGTCAACAACTGGGTTTTTGCGGACTGTGAGGATCCTGCTTACCGGGTAGATAGTTTGGCCATGGGCAAGAGAGGTTACCCCACCCCGGTGCTGTATCGAAGAAAGTATGAGTGCACCCTGCCTACTCAGACCCAAACATTGGTAAGGGCGTGGAAAGAAGCTACCAAGTGTTTAGGCTGAGAAGGTAAGCTGACTGAAATTACTCCACTGTAAGATGGTGATCTCGTAAGTGCAGCGGGAGGATTGCAGGGCTTCACAAAATGGCGATTGATTAGCTTAGAGTGGCTGGGCGATGTGTGGAGGGGACAGGCGCTTGTGTCCTTCACGATCCTACAACAAAAGTATACATTAGGTGACTAAAAACGGTTCTGACATTTGTAGTTGTCCACGCTCAGCAGAGTCACATCCGGGAAAGGGGGGCAGTTGCCTGATGCATCCCTACTGGAGGACCAGCTACTAATTGATCTCCTGACCGAAAAAGCAATCTCAACCATCTATAGGAAGTTGATCTACAATTCTCTGGATGCCTTGGGGATGCGGAGAGCTGTGTGGGAGAGGGATCTAGGCACGCTTGGCGATGGCGATTGGGTTGAGGCCATTCAGGGTGTCAGGGAGTTGGCAATTAGAACTAATTTTTGTCTAATTTAAGTACAGATACTGATACTGCCAAATCAATGACCCTGTTTACATTAAAGGGCAGCTTGAACTCAGAGCTCAACAACAGACTCGATTGAATAAATGACCAGCACACTTCTTATCTTGCCAAGACACAGGTACTTTGTAAATCTCTTTTTATTGAACAAGTGCTCAATCGATGGTGTTGACACCGAAAATATGGTGCACATTAATGAGAGTGATTAGACCAAAAACACAAAGTCTGCAAATATAGAGTGAGTAGCATAGCTTGGCTTGTCCTGACACTCCCTGGCCAAATCCCACTACATAAAACTAGATTGCCCTTTATCGAAGGCAGGTAGTCCTCCCAAGGTTCTGGAGGTCGCTGGGCTGCAAGACGACTTGACTTTTGGTTCTGGGATGCAGACAGGCCAGTAGGACTGGGACCAAGCCAATAGATCTCTACAGATCCTCACCAGCAGAGAAGGCTGCAGTGCCCTTAGGTCGCCAAGAACTGAAATTCAGGGTCTGGGGATGCCACCTAAAATCTTGATTTAAGGGTGTTACAAGGGAGTGACAGGTAGAGGCTAATGGGCCCCTTTCCTGGGGTGTCTATACCCTCTATCATGCCCACCTCCTGTGCGAAGGGGACACAGTCCTAGCCCTGATTGGATAAGTCCCATCATCTTCAAGACGGTGGGCACTGCAAAGTGTACTTCACCTCGCCTCCAGCACCTGAGGGATGGAGTTAACAGAGGGGGCGGGGGGCACACCTCCTGTTGTATCTAAGGTTTCCACCTGTCCTTGCGCCTAAAAGGGGGTGAGGACAGGAAGATCGCTTGTTCCCTCTAAGAGGAGAGGCTGGGGCCGCATTACAAAGGCGGCAAGGCCTTTGAAAATCCTTGCCACAGATGGCTCTTCCTGACCAGGGGAGGAGTGAGCACCTCCACCCAGGAAAGGCATCGCTATCGACCTCGAAGTGCACAGGCACTCTCCCCATGAGGACAGAACACACTCTGGTGGTAGCAGGCTGGCTTAGGCCAGTCGGTGACCACAATAAGGATTGGTAGATTTTAGGGGACCCCTCTAAGGGGTACTCTGTGTGCAATTTTTAATAAATCGGACACTGCAATCATCGCAGGTATATTTCCTAGGACAGCGAAAACTCTACAGCAGGTCTTGCTCATAGTCCTTATACTGTGACTGCCACTACTGAACATTAATCTTGAATTGTTAAAGCAGGGCCAGGATCTGGACGGGAGCCAATGAACAGGAGGGCAACTCACCAGATAATAGAAGTCTTCTGTCTTCACACTCACTCAGAGAGAACAATGCCATCCCATGTATTGCATGACAAAGAGGCCACAACCCTCAGTGAAACACTCACCTCTCAGATGTGATTCGTTAATAAGAATAAAATGAACAAAACGCGTCCCTGGGGACCCCGCAGATACACCGTTCCTACCAGTACTATAAATGCTTGGGGTCCCGCAGTTAAACCTAACAGTGCTACAAAGGCTTAGGGGCCCTACAGGGAAACCTTTCCCAACCCAGTGCTACAAATTGCATGTGCTCACTGCAGAAGGACTGGGCGCTCTAGGGCAGCAATTAAGTTGCTTGGCATTCATCTACCCTTAGCAAAGCCACGTGATAAAGGCAGTAGATCAGGATGATTCTCCTCGATCAGAAGTAGCTCTCACTATCGAAAAGATGAAGACCCTGGTATAACACAAACGCAGACTTGCGGTTCGGCTCTACCAGGACGTGTAGTAAACTATTCATTTATGTATCTGTAGGATTAGATTGCATTGCAAGTTAATTCTTATGCCACTATTTTCTGCATACAACATAGATTTCTCACGACGCCCCCTGATGAAGGGAGAACCCCCAAAATGAATTGGGCAGACTGAATTTGAATTTACTTGCGGAACAGTGGATTTTGAAAGTGATTCTATGAGAATAAATATGCTTAAACTGGAATACAGGTGGATTTGCTTCCAAGGGAAGGAGACATTGATGCACTTTTACGGGAACAAGCTGTGGTGCAGGAGACACAGACCAGATCTAGTCTGGAGCTATATAAACAACTGTAGCCAAATACATCTCCCTTCTGGCACGCGATTAGTGGATTACATAAATACTACAATAATGAATGAAAAATACACGGCATGCATAGACAAGGTTTGCTATGTAACCTCTGGACTCCTGTAAACCTAAACAAACACCAGTAAATCAGACACTAGGGACATCACCTGAAGCTCCTAAGATTATCCTTTTGTTGGTATCTTGTTTTTGGATGGTGGGTTTTTAGGATAAGCCATTTTTAGGTGTGTCTTCTTTTATTCCAGGATGGGGATTAGTTTTAGCATTGTCAGCTTTATACTCTGCATACCAAGGCAGTACATAAAATGCAGCCTGCATACCACAATCCATGGCTGTATCCCATAAAACATCCTTACCTTTTAACAAAAAGGATCCAAGACCTTCTGGACTTTATTCAGTTAACCCCTTCGACGCTGATGGCTGGGCTCGTCATGAGGTAGCCTCCTGCTACGCTGATGACGAGCCCAGCTCGTCGCGTAAAGTGCGCTTTGAAAAATCTCAGCGTACGAGCGGAATTCCGCCCGCACGCATGCGGTTAACCAGACGCATCTCCCAGTCGATTGACATTAGTTATAGGATCAGCGTTAAGAAACAATTGGTGAAATGCCTCACAGTAGCCAACAATCTAGCACCTAAAAAAAGAGCGCAATAAATGTGTCTGGTCTCTGTCGCAAGGGTTGGTAGTTAAATGCCACTCTAGATTTTTACATAGTGACTTTTCCGGGCTCAGCTCTGTAGGATACCAAAGGGCGCGAGTCCTGTGTGTATTATTAGAATACGTTCTAAAAGGAGCAATGTTATCAAAGGCAGAATTTAAAGCCGTACACTAGTCCACCAAGGCGTGCTTTATGTCTTGTTCCTTTGAGGTTACAGAGAAATCCAATTTTTCAGCGATAGGAGTAATGCGCGGCCATTGACAAGAGACTCTTTTGCTCAGGTCTTGTTTCTCAGGCAACCCAGCTTTAGGAATTTGAAAAAAGAGTAATGAGTGGTCAGTCCACGTCAAGGCATGGGCTTCACAAGGCAGTGCAGTAGAGGTGGTGAAGAGTAATGAGTGGTCAGTCCACGTCCAAGGCATGGGCTTCACAAGTCAGTGCAGTAGAGGTGGTGAAGATTAATGAGTGGTCAGTCCACGTCAAAGGCACGGGCCTCACAAGTCAGTGCAGTAGAGGTGGTGAAGAGTAATGAGTGGTCAGCCCACGTCAAAGGCATGGGCTTCACGAGTCAGTGCAGTAGAGGTGGTGAAGATTAATGAGTGGTCAGTCCACGTCAAAGGCATGGGCTTCACAAGTCAGTGCAGTAGAGGTGGTGAAGATTAATGAGTGGTCAGTCCACGTCAAAGGCATGGGCTTCACAAGTCAGTGCAGTTAAGGAGGTAAAGATTAATGAGTGGTCAATCCACGTCAAGGCATGGGCTTCACAAGTCAGTGCAGTAGAGGAGGTGAAGATTAATGAGTAGTCAGTCCACGTCAAAGGCATGGGCTTCACAAGTCAGTGCAGTAAAGGTGGTGAAGATTAATGAGTGGTCAGTCCACGTCAAAGGCATGGGCTTCACAAGTCAGTGCAGTTGAGGAGGTGAAGATTAATGAGTGGTCAGTCCACGTCAAAGGCATGGGCTTCACAAGTCAGTGCAGTAGAGGTGGTGAAGAGTAATGAGTGGTCAGCCCACGTCAAAGGCATGGGCTTCACAAGTCAGTGCAGTAGAGGTGGTGAAGATTAATGAGTGGTCAGTCCACGTCAAAGGCACGGGCCTCACAAGTCAGTGCAGTAGAGGTGGTGAAGAGTAATGAGTGGTCAGCCCACGTCAAAGGCATGGGCTTCACGAGTCAGTGCAGTAGAGGTGGTGAAGATTAATGAGTGGTCAGTCCACGTCAAAGGCATGGGCTTCACAAGTCAGTGCAGTAGAGGTGGTGAAGATTAATGAGTGGTCAGTCCACGTCAAAGGCATGGGCTTCACAAGTCAGTCCAGTAGAGGAGGTGAAGATTAATGAGTAGTCAGTCCACGTCAAAGGCATGGGCTTCACAAGTCAGTGCAGTAAAGGTGGTGAAGATTAATGAGTGGTCAGTCCACGTCAAAGGCATGGGCTTCACAAGTCAGTGCAGTTGAGGAGGTGAAGATTAATGAGTGGTCAGTCCACGTCAAAGGCATGGGCTTCACAAGTCAGTGCAGTAGAGGTGGTGAAGAGTAATGAGTGGTCAGCCCACGTCAAAGGCATGGGCTTCACAAGTCAGTGCAGTAGAGGTGGTGAAGATTAATGAGTGGTCAGTCCACGTCAAAGGCACGGGCCTCACAAGTCAGTGCAGTAGAGGTGGTGAAGAGTAATGAGTGGTCAGCCCACGTCAAAGGCATGGGCTTCACGAGTCAGTGCAGTAGAGGTGGTGAAGATTAATGAGTGGTCAGTCCACGTCAAAGGCATGGGTTTCACAAGTCAGTGCAGTAGAGGTGGTGAAGATTAATGAGTGGTCAGTCCACGTCAAAGGCATGGGCTTCACAAGTCAGTGCAGTAGAGGTGGTGAAGATTAATGAGTGGTCAGTCCACGTCAAAGGCATGGGCTTCACAAGTCAGTCCAGTAGAGGAGGTGAAGATTAATGAGTAGTCAGTCCACGTCAAAGGCATGGGCTTCACAAGTCAGTGCAGTAAAGGTGGTGAAGATTAATGAGTGGTCAGTCCACGTCAAAGGCATGGGCTTCACAAGTCAGTGCAGTTGAGGAGGTGAAGATTAATGAGTGGTCAGTCCACGTCAAAGGCATGGGCTTCACAAGTCAGTGCAGTAGAGGTGGTGAAGAGTAATGAGTGGTCAGCCCACGTCAAAGGCATGGGCTTCACAAGTCAGTGCAGTAGAGGTGGTGAAGAGTAATGAGTGGTCAGCCCACGTCAAAGGCATGGGCTTCACAAGTCAGTGCAGTAGAGGTGGTGAAGATTAATGAGTGGTCGGTCCACGTCAAAGGCACGGGCTTCACAAGTCAGTGCAGTAGAGGTGGTGAAGAGTAATGAGTGGTCAGCCCACGTCAAAGGCATGGGCTTCACAAGTCAGTGCAGTAGAGGTGGTGAAGATTAATGAGTGGTCATCCCACGTCAAAGGCATGGGCTTCACAAGTCAGTGCAGTAGAGGTGGTGAAGAGTAATGAGTGGTCAGTCCACGTCAAAGGCATGGGCTTCACAAGTCAGTGCAGTTGAGGAGGTGAAGATTAATGAGTGGTCAGTCCACGTCAAAGGCATGGGCTTCACAAGTCAGTGCAGTTGAGGAGGTGAAGATTAATGAGTGGTCATCCCACGTCAAAGGCATGGGCTTCACAAGTCAGTGCAGTAGAGGTGGTGAAGATTGATGAGTGGTCAGTCCACGTCAAAGGCATGGGCTTCACAAGTCAGTGCAGTAGAGGTGGTGAAGATTAATGAGTGGTCAGCCCACGTCAAAGGCATGGGCTTCATAAGTCAGTGCAGTAGAGGTGGTGAAGATTAATGAGTGGTCAGTCCACGTCCAAGGCATGGGCTTCACAAGTCAGTGCAGTAGAGGTGGTGAAGAGTAATGAGTGGTCAGTCCACGTCCAAGGCATGGGCTTCACAAGTCAGTGCAGTAGAGGTGGTGAAGATTAATGAGTGGTCAGTCCACGTCCAAGGCATGGGCTTCACAAGTCAGTGCAGTAGAGGTGGTGAAGAGTAATGAGTGGTCAGTCCACGTCAAAGGCATGGGCTTCACAAGTCAGTGCAGTTGAGGAGGTGAAGATTAATGAGTGGTCAGCCCACGTCAAAGGCATGGGCTTCATAAGTCAGTGCAGTAGAGGTGGTGAAGATTAATGAGTGGTCAGCCCACGTCAAAGGCATGGGCTTCACAAGTCAGTGCAGTAGAGGTGGTGAAGATTAATGAGTGGTCAGTCCACGTCCAAGGCATGGGCTTCACAAGTCAGTGCAGTAGAGGTGGTGAAGATTAATGAGTGGTCAGTCCACGTCAAAGGCATGGGCTTCACAAGTCAGTGCAGTAGAGGTGGTGAAGATTAATGAGTGGTCAGTCCACGTCCAAGGCATGGGCTTCACAAGTCAGTGCAGTAGAGGTGGTGAAGAGTAATGAGTGGTCAGTCCACGTCAAAGGCATGGGCTTCACAAGTCAGTGCAGTAGAGGTGGTGAAGATTAATGAGTGGTCAGTCCACGCCCAAGGCATGGGCTTCACAAGTCAGTGCAGTAGAGGTGGTGAAGAGTAATGAGTGGTCAGTCCACGTCAAAGGCATGGGCTTCACAAGTTAGTGCAGTAGAGGTGGAGAAGATTAAGTCCAAGATTATGGCCCGCCGAGTGAGTAGGGTCCGTAATCTTTTGTTGCAGTCCTCAAGTCTTTAAGTATGATAATAGTTTTGCTACTTCCATATCTAAAAAATCTTCTCCACGATAATTATAATCCCCAAGCAGAAGAAATGTTTGTGATGACTACACATAAGTCGCTAAATAAAATAGTCAGGTTGCAAACAACTAGTCTGCTAATTTGCCCCTACAGCTCTGGATGTGGGGCTTGAAAGACTTACTCTGCTCAATCGGGGAAGTCCTGCTGCAGATCGGGATGTCAAAAAGATACAGCACAGTCTATAAAAAAAACAAAGATGGTATATACAATAAAATCAGAAGCAGCCAAGTTTTTGTCTTTAAAAGTATTAAGAAGTACTAATGCTCTATTTTCATTTGCCTGCAAGGTAAGCTGTGTATTCCTTATATATTTCTCTGAGAGAAAGCACGAGTGACTGAGCGAAAGGGCTATAGATTTGTTACCACAATTCCTGGAGGGAGACGGGGAAGTCATGTTTGGTGGCTGCCAAAACCATTTTCTACCTTTCTAGGTTAGGGATGCTTATAGTTTTGTTGCTTGCTGTTGCATTATTTTTCTGCTTTACTGAGGGTGTTATACTCCTTTTTTTCCTGCACTTGTACTTTGAGGAGCTGTTCCTGCCCGGGTGGCCATTTTGTTCGGCTACACTCTCCCTCCGGGAAGCGCTCTAGTCGCTGCAGGCGTCCTGCCTAACCCCTACTCAATGGCCCCAGATCGGACGCGTGCAGCTCGCTTAATTTTCCCAATGGCCCCAAGCGCCGGGATGCCTCCAGGTAGCTGTGCGCTTTACAAATACTGGATTTACAAGTTACTATTTATTTAACGCAATGTTTCTTACTGAAACATGGCTGCACATGAGCTCCCGCCCTGATGTAGCTGCAGCTTTACTGTTTAACTATGCTATAGTCAGGAAAGACAGGAACTCCAAGACAGGTGGTGGCATTGCTATAATTTATAAAAAGTCCTACATGTGCAAATTTGAAGACCTGCCATTTACGAGCTGTGAGGCAGCTTTATTTAAGCTTGCCCTGACCCCTAAGTTCACCTTCTCAGGCATACTAGTTTATCGTCCACCAGGGCCATCCGGTCCATGGGCTTCATCCTTTCATGACCTAATAACCCCTTTTCTCTTATATGCCACCAACTTCTACTTCTTGGGTGACCTTAACTTACGCTTGGATGACTCTGCATGTACTAATAGCGCTACTTTTATCTGGCAGCATTGAATATTGCACTTTGCAACTCCGGTCCCATTCATGTGGCCGGCCACCCTATTTTCTCCAGTTTATCCAACATTCAAAGCCCACCAGCTCTTCACTTTTGTTGGTCTGATCACTTTGCGATCGGCTTGCATTTCGAGATCTCAGTGAACTCACCTGTAGCCGCACCTAGCATCAGGAAACCAACTATGAACTGGGGAAAACTGGACATTGAAGCTCTCAATAAGATTCTGTCTTCCAATGCTCCTATCACAAAACAAATGTCTGTCACTCTTTCGGGTGGCGTCCAAAAGTGGCTTTTACATGCCATTGATACCTGTCTCCCACCCTCTATTAAGAAGGTGAACAACCACAGCCCCCTGCCCCTTGGTTCACTGAGAATTTAAAAACAGAGAAAGCCAAATGCAAAGCTTTGGAAGGATGCTGAAGGAGGAACTATGCGCCTGACAACAAACTTGCATATAAAAGGGAAAAAAGAGAATACCACACTCTCTGTAAGTCAGCTCGTGCTGAATAGGTCTCCTCGACCATCTCTAGTGCGCTGAATTGTTCCAAGACATTATTTAAAATGGTCAAAGAACTTTCTGGATCTGAAACTCAATCTACTCCCCCTTCCCTGAATGGTTTACAATGTGAAGACATGGAGAAATTCTTCCTCCATAAAGTGGAGAAAATATACTCTGAAATGAAGGGCATAAAACCAGGTACCCCCCCATCAGCAAGCACCTACATCCCCTCAAGCAGCCAGAACTATCTCTCACAGTGACAACAGGATCGCTGAATCCACGAATAAACTGGAAATGTGGGCTCCATTAGATATGAACTCCCTTATACGACTCATAGCCAGGATTAAATCTGGCTCACCCTGTGACCCTCTTCCGATCTCGGTGCACCAGCAGCTTGAGTCGCTTTCACTCACAATAATCATGGAACTCTTGAATGCCTCCTTACAGGAGGCAATGGTTCCACCTGAGTGGAAACCCGCAATGGTGCTTCCTCTTCTGAAGAAGGCTAACTACCGGCCTCTTTCATTGCTCCCTGCAAAAAGAACAATGGATGGACAGAATGCAGAACAATGTCATATATTCACCCCAGTACAGCGATCTGGCATTAAATCCATCGTTTTATTCCTCACTATCCCATTCCAGTTTGGACCCAGCCGTATGGAAATCAGTCTTGAACCTGCACCCAATGGGAAAAGTCGAGCCCGAACTGCCAGGACAGGTCCTCCCTGGAATGGAAACAAGCATCCTAGGACCGGTGTCCAGCTTTCAGCCCCCATCAGCCAGGATAGCTTGACTCCAGTGGCATGGAGAGCACGGTACCAACGTCTCAGTATACCTGTCACACTCGGGGTGACAAATGCAAAAAGAACAATTGATGGACAGAATGCACAACAATGTCATACATTCACCCCAGTACAGCGATCTGGGCCTAAATCCATAGTTTTTTTGCTCACCATGCCATTCCAGTTTGGACCCAGCCATATGTAAATTTGTCTGACCCTGCAACCAATGGGAACAGTCCAGCCCGAACTGCCAGGCCAGTCCTCCCTGTACTGGAAACAAGCATCCATCAGCCAGGATAGCTTGACTCCAGTGGCATGGAGAGCAAGGGACCAATGTTTGGGCATACCCGTCCCACTTGGGGTGACAAATGCAAAAATAACAATTGATGGACAGAATGCATAACAATGTCTTACATTCACCCCAGTACAGCGATCTGTGCCTAAATCCATCGTTTTTTTTGCTCACCATCCCATTCCAGTTTAGATCCAGCCATATGCAAATCAGTCTTGACCCTGCACACAATGGGAACAGTCCCGTTCTGAATTCCGTCCATCAATTGTGTGTCTTTTGCTTTCTCGCCCTAAGTGCGCCGGGTATGCCCAGAAGCGGTTCCAGGCTCACTGTGCCACTGGAATCAAGCTATCCTGGCTGATGGGGGTTGAAAGCCCAAAACCGGTCCTAGGATGCTTGTTTCTGGCCCAGGGAGGACATGACTTGGCCTCCCATGAGGCACAGGGTCAAGACTGATTTGCATATGGCCAGGTCTAAACTGGGGTGGCATGGTGAGCAAAAGAATGATGGATTTTACCCAGAACTCTTGACTAGGGGGTGAATGTTTTGATTTGTTCTGCATTCCGTCCATCAATTGTGTGTCTTTTGCTTTCTCGCCCTAAGTGCGCTGGTAGTATGCCTATGCCTAGACATGGGTCCCAGGCTCAATGTGGCAGTGGAATCAAGCTATCCTGGCTGATGGGGGTTGAAAGTCCAAAACCGGTCCTAGGATGCTTGTTTCCGGTCCAGGGAGGACCTGGCTTGGCAGTTCAGACTGGACTGTTCCCATGAGGCACAGGGTCAAGACTGATTTGCATATGGCCAGGTCTAAACTGGGGTGGCATGGTGAGCAAAAGAATGATGGATTTAACCCAGATCTCTTGACTGGGGGTGAACGTTTGATTTGTTCTGCATTCTGTCCATCAATTGTGTGTCTTTGTTTTTTATTTCATTGCTCCTGGCCTTCTTGAAAATCCCAGAAAGACACATTAATTCACAGCTATCTCAGTTTGTCGAGTCACAACATTTTGTACACTCATCTCAGTTGGGCTTTAGAGCCAGCTTTTCAACTGAAACTACCCTTCTTGGAGTTACGGAAAGGCTGCAACATCGTTTAGATTCTGGAGACACGATGGCCCTCATATTACTTGATTTGAGAGCAGCTTTCGGCACGGTGTCTGACACCGTGTTAGTGAAAGCCTTACGATCTTTGGGTGTTACCAGGCCGGCACTCAACTGGCTTATCTCTTTTCTCACTGACTGAACGTTCCAGGTCTTCGCCCCAACGGCCAGTTCTGTTACTCATTCCTCTCCCTGCGGGGAACCCTATGGCTCCATTCTTAGCCCTTTGTTATTTAACATGAGTGTCAGACTTCTGGCTGACATTGCAGAGGAGGCGGGCTGACCCTGTTCACCTATGCTGACGACACCCAGATAGTCTTCTCTCTCTCTATGGAGAGGGTGTCTGAGACATCTGCTCTCCAGATGGGATTGAGTAAAATTGCATACTGGATGCAGGCCAATTTTCTCAAACTCAGTGGAGAGAAAACTAAGGTCCTGATTCTGGGGAAGAATAAAGAACTTTGGGGTCTGTGAGAAGTTGGCCTGGTAGGGGATGTTTCCAATTCTGGAACCACCTACTACCTGACCAAACAATCCCCTTATGGTGTCTGGTTGTAAGTCAACCTTATTAGACAAGCTATCCTAGGGGTAGCATGGACTAAGCAGCCTAAAGGCTTAACTTAAGAGGTCGTGTTAAGCGAGCTGTTTTACCACATACAATCCTGTAATACCAAATGAAAGGACACCACACAAGTATATATTATAAAAATATATGTGTTTATTACTAAAAACAATCCCCAGTATTCTTTATGAATAAAGGGTCACAAGCGTTAAATCAAAAGCACTGTTTAAACATACAAGTTGCACAATTATGGATGAGGGCGGGGGGCCACTCAAACCATATACTAAACAAGTGGTATAAGAGAGGCCACTCGAACAGTGGTTAGGCCTAGGGCCTAGGGAATCGCTGGGAGCAGTCAGGACAAGCAATGCTGAAGTCGGGAATGGCCCTCGGGATTCGGGAGATGTGCGGAAAGCGCACGCATGCACCAATGTTAACCAATGGTGCGTAAAAGTCAAATAGTTAAAGTTTAAGGACACTTCCGCTGAACCTAGAGGAACAAAACTTAACACACAGACCCTAGAGGTGTGCACCAGTGTGGGAACACCGGCGGAGCAAAGTTACCTCACCCACAGGAAGTGGGTGCACAGGGTCGAAGTGGCGTCGGGTTTTGACACGCAGGCTCTTGGTGCTTGAAGCTGAAAGGGCTGCAGGCAGGGTGAAGACGAAGTGTCCGGTGGAGTCCAAGGGTGGACTCAAGTTGTAGAGTACCTGAAAGCAGAGGGGACAGAGTCTGGGTCACTCAGCAGTGACCAGGGTGGAACCAGGACGGAACCAGGCAATGTCGGGCGCAATCAGGTGGTCGTCGAGGAGCTTCTCTCCGCTGTCACGTGGGCTCTGGGGCATCTGCGACGTCCAGGAGCAGGTCACGATCTGTCCCACGCAGGCTCTCACCGTCGGTGCAGTCGGCTTCAGGTTTGGAGCAAACAAGCCTTGGTAAGAGCAATCCACGCAGGATCGGAAGATTGCTTCTCACTCGGACCAGGAAGGTCAGAGTCGGGGCTCCTTTTCAGGGGAGCTGGTGTGGATCTGGAGCAACCAGATTCACGAGTCTTCTTTGGTAGTTCGTCGGCACAGGGACCACAGGCCAGCTGGCAAGTGACCGGGCCAACGCGTTGAGCCAAATCGTGCCAAAGGGCCCCACGCAGCACTCGTCGAGTGTGGAGGGCTGAACTTCGGCTCAGGAGTAGCTCAGGGTGGGGGCTTCTCAAACCCCGGTGTACAGCTTCGAGGGTCACTCGTGGGCTGCACGGTCAGCGTCTCGTGGTCACTTCAAGATGGCGTGCCCCACGCTTCCGGTCGCCTCCACGGGTCTCAGCTTTGCAGGGACTGTGGATCGGGCTGTTAGAAGCTGGGCAGGCTTGATCTCGTCGATCTCAGTCGCTCGAGTTCCGGCGGGAACTGCAACTAAGTAGACGTCGAGGGCTGGATGGTGCCTGCTGCTGCAGGGTGGTCACTCCTTGACCACAAGGGAGATTCTTCGGGCTTCCACGTTGAGATGGAGGGCGAAGGGTCCAGAATATCGTTTCAAATGTTTCTTCCAGGAAATCTCATGTGCATTGGCACTGCTCCCACTCTTATTCGAATCTGGTGGGCGTGATTACCTGCTAGGTCCCCTCCTATGGGTGGGACCCAGGAAGTGGGTGGATACACCCCCTTCCTTTGATCCAGGCCGCCCTGGCACGAGGGCTGGAGTGCCCCAGAACCGGTTTGGCCGGATTATGCAAGGGGCAGCCTTGTGCGCCCCAGGCAGTGTCTGGTTTCTTTCAAACCTCCCTGCTACAATACACTATCTCCTGTCTGGAGGGCGGTGACACCCTCCTGTGACAGGAAACCCTTTGTCCAGGACCCCCTTGACTGGGTTTCGGTCAGCTCCAGGGGTCCAGACATTTGTCTGTGGCAGAGGCATCCATTTTGTGGATCTTAAGGCCTTTGGAGAAATCAACCGCATTAAAGTGAAGTAACATGTCTTACCCCTCTAGAGGGGTGGAATGCCATCCCCGTCGCCAGAACTGGCGAGGGGATGGTATTCCAAAGCGTATGACACCTTACACGACATGTTTTGATAAAGCCAAACCAGAGTTGCTAAATAACCGCGAGGATTATAAGGCACTTAATAGTATATGGTATGGCATTATCCTGAAACAGCTTAGGGATTTGTTCCCGACGGCTGCAGACAGGCTCAGCTCATGCTAGAGCTCCATCTCACATAAAAACCATGCACCCAGCCTCCAGGATTGGTGAGGCCTGTCTATAGGAGTGGCTCACAGGTTTACATGTGTCCAGATATAGGTTTAGACATAGGTATACTATATCTAAGCAAGGGGTGTGTACACCACCTTACCCCAGCTGAGTGATCAGCCAGTTGTGTCAATTTAAGAACCAGCCAGGGGTGGCAAAAGATATGCTGCAGCCCCTGGTAGGCCTTAGTGGCTCCTGTGCCCTGTGCACCTATAGTGCATTCTACAGGGGCTGACAAGGAGTCCATTTCCAATTGGTATGTGCCTATAGCACATGTGTCATTAATTTAGTGAGAGAACAGCAGGCTGGGGGTCTGATCAGCAGGCCCACAGCCTCAGTAGTCGAAAACCAGTGAAGCAAAAAGCAAAAATTTGGGGTGACCATAGGATAGCAGACCCTACTCTCCTACACAACCCCCCCCCAAACGCAGGGACATTAAACTAACCTTGACCAGATAAGTCTTCATGTTCTAAGTGGAAGTACCTGGAGAGACCATCTGCATTACCATGGTCAGTCCCTGGGCGGTGCTCCACTGTAAAGTCCATCCCCTGTAGGGAAATGGACCACCTGAGCAGTTTGGGATTTTCACCCTTCATCTGATTAAGCCATAAGAGGGGCTTATGGTCTGTTTGCACCAGGAAGTGAGTTCCAAACAAGTAGGACCTCAACTTCTTTAATGCCCAAACCACAGCAAAGGCCTCCCTCTCAATGGCTGACCAACGTTTTTCTCTTGGGGTTAGCCTCCTGCTAATGAAAGCAATTGGCTGGTCTTGACCATCTTGATTAAGTTGTGAGAGTACAGCTCCCACCCCCAACTCAGAAGCATCTGTCTGAACAATGAACTGTTTGGAGTAGTCAGGACTCTTTAGGATAGGTGCAGAGCACATGGCCTTTTTCAGGTCTTCAAATGCCTTCTGACAGCTAACTGTCCACTGAACCTTTTTTGGCATCTTCTTGGATGTCAAGTCATTTAATGGTGTCACTATAGACCCATAGTTTTTCACAAACTTTCTGTAATACCCAGTCAGGCCCAAGAAGGCTCTGACTTGTGTCTGGGTAACTGGAGGAGCCCAGTCCTGTATGGCCTGGATTTTGCTTTCCAGTGGCTGAACCTGGCCTCCACCTACTAGGTGGCCCAGGTATACAACCTTACTCTGCCCTATCTGGCACTTTGTGGCCTTGATAGTTAGGCCTGCCTTTTGCAGGGCCTCCAAAACTTTCTTCAGGTGGATCAGGTGATCCTCCCAGGTGGAGCTAAAGACAGCAATATCATCTAGATAAGCTGCACAAAAGTCATCCAACCCAGTAAGGACTTGGTTCACCAACCTTTGGAAAGTGGCAGGTGCATTCTTCAAACCAAAGGGCATTACCACAAACTGATAATGTCCACTAGGGGTAGAGAATGCTGTTTTGGCTTTTGACTCCTCAGCTAGTCTGATTTGCCAGTAGCCAGCTGTCAGATCAAATGTGCTCAGAAACTTGGCAGAAGCCAATCTGTCAATGAGCTCATCTGCTCTTGGAATGGGGTGAGCATCTGTCCTAGTGACAGCATTGAGACCCCTGTAATCCACGCAAAACCTCATTTCTCTCTTACCATCTTGGGTATGAGGTTTTGGCACCAGGACTACTGGGCTGGCCCATGGGCTCTCTGATGGCTCAATCACTCCAAGCTCCAACATCTTTTGCACCTCAGCCTTGATGCAATCCCTGACATGATCAGGTTGCCTGTAGATCTTATTCTTGACAGGCAGACTGTCACCAGTGTCCACAACATGGGTACACCAGTCAGTTTGGCTGGGTGTGAGTGAAAACATTTGCCTGTGAGCCTGCAAAACTTGTCTGCAGTCCCTCTGTTGCTGGTCAGTGAGGCTGCCTGCCAAGGCTACTCCATCAACTGAACCATCATCAGGGTTCTGAGAAAGCAGGTCTGGGAGAGGGTCACTCTCTTCCTCCTGTTCCCCATCTGTGGCCATGAGCAAGCTCATGTCCTCCCTGTCCACAAATGCTTTCAAGCGGTTCACATGGATTACCCTGTGAGGGCTCCTGGGTGTTCCAAAGTCTACCAGGTAGGTGACTTCCCCTTTCTTCTCAATAATAGGATAGGGTCCACTCCATTTGTCTTGGAGTGCTGCTGGAGCCACTGGCTCCAGTACCCATACCTTCTGTCCTGGTTGGAACTCTACCAGCACAGCCTTTTGGTCATGCCAAGCTTTCTGCAATTCTTGGCTGGCCTCCAGGTTTTTGGATGCTCTTTCCATGTACTCAGCCATCCTGGAGCGGAGACCAAGTACATAGTCCACTATGTCTAGTTTGGGCTTTTTGAGAGGTAACTCCCATCCTTCCTTCACCAAACACAATGGACCTCTCACAGGGTGGCCAAACAAAAGTTCAAAAGGGCTGTAGCCAACCCCCTTCTGTGGGACCTCTCTGTAAGCAAAGAGCAGGCAGGGTAAAAGAATGTCCCATTTCCGCCTGAGCTTCTCTGGTAATCCCTTTATCACGCCTTTAAGGGTCTTGTTAAATCTCTCCACAAGCCCATTGCATTGTGGATGATATGGGGTGGTAAACTTATAGTTTACTCCACATTCCTTCCACATTGCTTTTAGATAGCTGGACATAAAATTTGTCCCTCTATCTGATAGTACCTCCTTAGGAAAGCCCACTCTTGAGAAAACTGCAATGAGGGCTTTTGCCACCACAGGTGCTGTGGTGGTCCTTAGGGGAATAGCCTCTGGGTACCTGGTGGCATGATCCACTACCACCAGTATGAATCTGTTCCCAGATGCTGTTTGGGGGTCCATTGGACCCACAATATCAATTCCAACTCTCTCAAAGGGGACCCCCACCACAGGTAGTGGTATTAGGGGGGCCTTTGTTGTGCCACCTGACTTACCACTGGCTTGGCAAGTGACACAGGAGCGACAAAACTCCTTGACATCCTCTGACATGTGAGGCCAGTGAAAGTGTGGAACAAGCCTGTCCCACGTCTTGTTCTGGCCTAAGTGTCCTGCAAGGGGAATATCATGGGCCAAGGTAAGGAGGAATCCCCTAAACTGCAGAGGTATCACCAACCTCCTGGTCATGCCAGGCTTGGGGGCTCTAGCCTCTGAGTAAAGGAGTCCCTCATCCCAATACACAGTATGGGTACCTTGGGCATCCCCAGCAGCCTCAGCAGCAGCCTGCTGTCTGAGGGGTTCAAGGGAAGGGCAATCTAATTGAGCCTGCCTCAGGTCTGCCCTTGAGGGTCCCCCTGTCCCCAGAAACTCAACCTGGTCAGGTTCAAGCTCCTCAGGGACAGTCTCCTCTTGGACTGCAGAATCAGTTTCCTCTGAAACCTGATCCTCAACCTGGGGCAAGGTGGAAGGCGAGGCCTTTCCTCTCTTGCTCCTTCTCTTGGGTTGTGGCTGGTCTATTGTCTCAAGATCCACCACTGGTTCAGGAAGGCACTTCTTAGCCTGCGCCCTTGTCATGGCAAGGACATGCTCTGAAATCCCTAGCATTTCTGCATGAGTCCTGTACTCCACTTCTGACCATGCTGAGCTTTCAAGGTCATTGCCTAACAGACAGTCTACTGGTAGGTCTGCACTCACCACAACTTTCTTTAGGCCATCAACCCCTCCCCAGGAGAAGTTCACAACTGCCACACTATGGGAGGTAGTGGAGTTGCTTGCATTGGTTACTAGGTAGCTCTCTCCTAGTACAATCTGTCCAGGGTCCACAAAGCCAGGGGTCACCATGGTGACACTAGCACATGTGTCCCTGTAAGCTTGAGCCAGTTTCTCATTTATTAAGGGAGTCTGCCTGTATTTGCCCAGGTTAGTGGGGCTTACTGCAGTGGGCAACTCAATGTCCACATCATACAGGAGAACTGCCTGTGTAGGGACTCTGACTAGGCCAGATCCTACTTCAATACCCAGGGTCAACCCAGCTACACCCTTGGACTGTGTTCCACCACTGCTTACTGTACTTGGGGTTGCAGTTGCTTTAGGAGCTGTAGTGGTGGGAACTGGATTTGCCTTGGTGCACTCACTGCCCCAGTGTGAAACTGATTTGCAGGTATTACACCAAGGTGTCTTTGGACCTTTGTTCTTCTTCTTCTTGTTACCATTTTGGGAACCACCCTCCTTACTATTAGTTTGGGGGCCTGAAGACTTCTGGTCTTTTTCTTTATCTTTCTGATTCTGATTACCACCCTTCTGGTCTGTTTTCTTCTGGTCACCACCTTGGTTCTGGGGTTTCTGCTTAATCCTTGTTCTGACCCATTTGTCTGCCTTCTTTCCCAATTCTTGGGGAGAGGTCAGATCAGAGTCAATAAGGTATTGATGCAACAGCTGGTTTGTACAGTTATTAAGGATCTGTTCTCTCATCATCAGATTGTACAATCCTGTATAGTCTGAAACTTTACTTCCCTGTAACCAACCCTCCAAAGCCTTAGTGGCACACTCCACAAAATCAGTCCAGTCTTGAGTCTGTGCTTTCTGGGTGTCTCTGAACAACAACCTGTATTGCTCAGTGGTTAGGCCATACCCTTCAATGAGAGCACTCTTCAAAACAGAGTAGTTTTTGGCATCCTCAGGTCTAACTGTGAGGAGCCTGTCCCTCCCTTTCTCAGAAAAGGAGTACCACAAAATTGCAGCCCACTGATTCTCAGGAACCTGCTGTACCATGCAGGCTCTCTCAAGAGCAGTCATCCATTTGTGGATGTCATCCCCTTCTTTAAAGGGGGGCACAATCTTGGTCAGGTTTCTATTGTCATAGGCCCTGTCTTTTTCTCTTGGAAAATTGCTGCCACCAGTGACATCTAAGCCACTTAATTTCTGCTCTCTTGCCAAGGCAAGTTTAGCTTGAGCTAAGGTAAGCTTAGCTTGACTCAGGGCTACCTCCTCTCTCTCTATCTGGAGTCTGACAGCCCTCATTCTAGCCCTATGCTCAGCTTTCTGAGAAGCACTCATGCCTCTCTCTGATTCTCTGGAGGCACTAGAAAGATGAGAGTCCCCTGAGGGAGATCTCACTCTTCTGTTGCCTGGGAGAATCATATGTTGGGTTCTGGGGAGGTGCTGGCCCTCTCCATTCCCCAGTAGGTCCAAGTTGGCCTGGCTAAGCCTACCAACTGGAACCTGGCTACCCTGATCCTGTACTCCTAAGTCCTCAACATCTGAGTCCTCATCCAAGTCATCATCATCCTCCTCTTCAAGGGGATCAACTGCAGGGGGGTTCCCTCCAGTTCCTGTGTCTAGGGAAGCTGCTTTTGCCTTCTCTAAGTCATCCTGTTCTAGGATTTCTACCAGGATTAGGCAGGTGGGGCTTCTGCCCCTTTTTAACCCTCTTGCTTTGCACAAGGCAATCAAGTCTCTGCGGGTTAGTTTGTCATATCCAAAAGTTGCCTGGGTAGGGTCAACTGTCACAGGACTAGACCCTGAGGCCTTTCCTGTGTCAGACATGGTTACTAGTGAGGTGTAAGTGGTGCACTTACCTACACTAAGTGTTTTCCTACTGGACCTTGCTAGTGAGTTGTAGTCAGGGGTGTGCTACTCCCTTCAACCTACAACTACTAAGTTCAGTAGAACTTAATATGCTAAGCTTTTGATTTTATATGTACCTAGAGGTACTTGATGTGATCTTTCAATTTGATATAAAGATTGCAATGGTAAAACAACAGCAAGCTCAAATCCGCACCGCTGCTCACCAATGTGAGAAGTTGGCCTGGTAGGGGATGTTTCCAATTCTGGAACCACCTACTACCTGACCAAACAATCCCCTTATGGTGTCTGGTTGTAAGTCAACCTTATTAGACAAGCTATCCTAGGGGTAGCATGGACTAAGCAGCCTAAAGGCTTAACTTAAGAGGTCGTGTTAAGCGAGCTGTTTTACCACATACAATCCTGTAATACCAAATGAAAGGACACCACACAAGTATATATTATAAAAATATATGTGTTTATTACTAAAAACAATCCCCAGTATTCTTTATGAATAAAGGGGCACAAGCGTTAAATCAAAAGCACTGTTTAAACATACAAGTTGCACAATTATGGATGAGGGCGGGGGGCCACTCAAACCATATACTAAACAAGTGGTATAAGAGAGGCCACTCGAACAGTGGTTAGGCCTAGGGCCTAGGGAATCGCTGGGAGCAGTCAGGACAAGCAATGCTGAAGTCGGGAATGGCCCTCGGGATTCGGGAGATGTGCGGAAAGCGCACGCATGCACCAATGTTAACCAATGGTGCGTAAAAGTCAAATAGTTAAAGTTTAAGGACACTTCCGCTGAACCTAGAGGAACAAAACTTAACACACAGACCCTAGAGGTGTGCACCAGTGTGGGAACACCGGCGGAGCAAAGTTACCTCACCCACAGGAAGTGGGTGCACAGGGTCGAAGTGGCGTCGGGTTTTGACACGCAGGCTCTTGGTGCTTGAAGCTGAAAGGGCTGCAGGCAGGGTGAAGACGAAGTGTCCGGTGGAGTCCAAGGGTGGACTCAAGTTGTAGAGTACCTGAAAGCAGAGGGGACAGAGTCTGGGTCACTCAGCAGTGACCAGGGTGGAACCAGGACGGAACCAGGCAATGTCGGGCGCAATCAGGTGGTCGTCGAGGAGCTTCTCTCCGCTGTCACGTGGGCTCTGGGGCATCTGCGACGTCCAGGAGCAGGTCACGATCTGTCCCACGCAGGCTCTCAACGTCGGTGCAGTCGGCTTCAGGTTTGGAGCAAACAAGCCTTGGTAAGAGCAATCCACGCAGGATCGGAAGATTGCTTCTCACTCGGACCAGGAAGGTCAGAGTCGGGGCTCCTTTTCAGGGGAGCTGGTGTGGATCTGGAGCAACCAGATTCACGAGTCTTCTTTGGTAGTTCGTCGGCACAGGGACCACAGGCCAGCTGGCAAGTGACCGGGCCAACGCGTTGAGCCAAATCGTGCCAAAGGGCCCCACGCAGCACTCGTCGAGTGTGGAGGGCTGAACTTCGGCTCAGGAGTAGCTCAGGGTGGGGGCTTCTCAAACCCCGGTGTACAGCTTCGAGGGTCACTCGTGGGCTGCACGGTCAGCGTCTCGTGGTCACTTCAAGATGGCGTGCCCCACGCTTCCGGTCGCCTCCACGGGTCTCAGCTTTGCAGGGACTGTGGATCGGGCTGTTAGAAGCTGGGCAGGCTTGATCTCGTCGATCTCAGTCGCTCGAGTTCCGGCGGGAACTGCAACTAAGTAGACGTCGAGGGCTGGATGGTGCCTGCTGCTGCAGGGTGGTCACTCCTTGACCACAAGGGAGATTCTTCGGGCTTCCACGTTGAGATGGAGGGCGAAGGGTCCAGAATATCGTTTCAAATGTTTCTTCCAGGAAATCTCATGTGCATTGGCACTGCTCCCACTCTTATTCGAATCTGGTGGGCGTGATTACCTGCTAGGTCCCCTCCTATGGGTGGGACCCAGGAAGTGGGTGGATACACCCCCTTCCTTTGATCCAGGCCGCCCTGGCACGAGGGCTGGAGTGCCCCAGAACCGGTTTGGCCGGATTATGCAAGGGGCAGCCTTGTGCGCCCCAGGCAGTGTCTGGTTTCTTTCAAACCTCCCTGCTACAATACACTATCTCCTGTCTGGAGGGCGGTGACACCCTCCTGTGACAGGAAACCCTTTGTCCAGGACCCCCTTGACTGGGTTTCGGTCAGCTCCAGGGGTCCAGACATTTGTCTGTGGCAGAGGCATCCATTTTGTGGATCTTAAGGCCTTTGGAGAAATCAACCGCATTAAAGTGAAGTAACATGTCTTACCCCTCTAGAGGGGTGGAATGCCATCCCCGTCGCCAGAACTGGCGAGGGGATGGTATTCCAAAGCGTATGACACCTTACACGACATGTTTTGATAAAGCCAAACCAGAGTTGCTAAATAACCGCGAGGATTATAAGGCACTTAATAGTATATGGTATGGCATTATCCTGAAACAGCTTAGGGATTTGTTCCCGACGGCTGCAGACAGGCTCAGCTCATGCTAGAGCTCCATCTCACATAAAAACCATGCACCCAGCCTCCAGGATTGGTGAGGCCTGTCTATAGGAGTGGCTCACAGGTTTACATGTGTCCAGATATAGGTTTAGACATAGGTATACTATATCTAAGCAAGGGGTGTGTACACCACCTTACCCCAGCTGAGTGATCAGCCAGTTGTGTCAATTTAAGAACCAGCCAGGGGTGGCAAAAGATATGCTGCAGCCCCTGGTAGGCCTTAGTGGCTCCTGTGCCCTGTGCACCTATAGTGCATTCTACAGGGGCTGACAAGGAGTCCATTTCCAATTGGTATGTGCCTATAGCACATGTGTCATTAATTTAGTGAGAGAACAGCAGGCTGGGGGTCTGATCAGCAGGCCCACAGCCTCAGTAGTCGAAAACCAGTGAAGCAAAAAGCAAAAATTTGGGGTGACCATAGGATAGCAGACCCTACTCTCCTACACAACCCCCCCCCAAACGCAGGGACATTAAACTAACCTTGACCAGATAAGTCTTCATGTTCTAAGTGGAAGTACCTGGAGAGACCATCTGCATTACCATGGTCAGTCCCTGGGCGGTGCTCCACTGTAAAGTCCATCCCCTGTAGGGAAATGGACCACCTGAGCAGTTTGGGATTTTCACCCTTCATCTGATTAAGCCATAAGAGGGGCTTATGGTCTGTTTGCACCAGGAAGTGAGTTCCAAACAAGTAGGACCTCAACTTCTTTAATGCCCAAACCACAGCAAAGGCCTCCCTCTCAATGGCTGACCAACGTTTTTCTCTTGGGGTTAGCCTCCTGCTAATGAAAGCAATTGGCTGGTCTTGACCATCTTGATTAAGTTGTGAGAGTACAGCTCCCACCCCCAACTCAGAAGCATCTGTCTGAACAATGAACTGTTTGGAGTAGTCAGGACTCTTTAGGATAGGTGCAGAGCACATGGCCTTTTTCAGGTCTTCAAATGCCTTCTGACAGCTAACTGTCCACTGAACCTTTTTTGGCATCTTCTTGGATGTCAAGTCATTTAATGGTGTCACTATAGACCCATAGTTTTTCACAAACTTTCTGTAATACCCAGTCAGGCCCAAGAAGGCTCTGACTTGTGTCTGGGTAACTGGAGGAGCCCAGTCCTGTATGGCCTGGATTTTGCTTTCCAGTGGCTGAACCTGGCCTCCACCTACTAGGTGGCCCAGGTATACAACCTTACTCTGCCCTATCTGGCACTTTGTGGCCTTGATAGTTAGGCCTGCCTTTTGCAGGGCCTCCAAAACTTTCTTCAGGTGGATCAGGTGATCCTCCCAGGTGGAGCTAAAGACAGCAATATCATCTAGATAAGCTGCACAAAAGTCATCCAACCCAGTAAGGACTTGGTTCACCAACCTTTGGAAAGTGGCAGGTGCATTCTTCAAACCAAAGGGCATTACCACAAACTGATAATGTCCACTAGGGGTAGAGAATGCTGTTTTGGCTTTTGACTCCTCAGCTAGTCTGATTTGCCAGTAGCCAGCTGTCAGATCAAATGTGCTCAGAAACTTGGCAGAAGCCAATCTGTCAATGAGCTCATCTGCTCTTGGAATGGGGTGAGCATCTGTCCTAGTGACAGCATTGAGACCCCTGTAATCCACGCAAAACCTCATTTCTCTCTTACCATCTTGGGTATGAGGTTTTGGCACCAGGACTACTGGGCTGGCCCATGGGCTCTCTGATGGCTCAATCACTCCAAGCTCCAACATCTTTTGCACCTCAGCCTTGATGCAATCCCTGACATGATCAGGTTGCCTGTAGATCTTATTCTTGACAGGCAGACTGTCACCAGTGTCCACAACATGGGTACACCAGTCAGTTTGGCTGGGTGTGAGTGAAAACATTTGCCTGTGAGCCTGCAAAACTTGTCTGCAGTCCCTCTGTTGCTGGTCAGTGAGGCTGCCTGCCAAGGCTACTCCATCAACTGAACCATCATCAGGGTTCTGAGAAAGCAGGTCTGGGAGAGGGTCACTCTCTTCCTCCTGTTCCCCATCTGTGGCCATGAGCAAGCTCATGTCCTCCCTGTCCACAAATGCTTTCAAGCGGTTCACATGGATTACCCTGTGAGGGCTCCTGGGTGTTCCAAAGTCTACCAGGTAGGTGACTTCCCCTTTCTTCTCAATAATAGGATAGGGTCCACTCCATTTGTCTTGGAGTGCTGCTGGAGCCACTGGCTCCAGTACCCATACCTTCTGTCCTGGTTGGAACTCTACCAGCACAGCCTTTTGGTCATGCCAAGCTTTCTGCAATTCTTGGCTGGCCTCCAGGTTTTTGGATGCTCTTTCCATGTACTCAGCCATCCTGGAGCGGAGACCAAGTACATAGTCCACTATGTCTAGTTTGGGCTTTTTGAGAGGTAACTCCCATCCTTCCTTCACCAAACACAATGGACCTCTCACAGGGTGGCCAAACAAAAGTTCAAAAGGGCTGTAGCCAACCCCCTTCTGTGGGACCTCTCTGTAAGCAAAGAGCAGGCAGGGTAAAAGAATGTCCCATTTCCGCCTGAGCTTCTCTGGTAATCCCTTTATCACGCCTTTAAGGGTCTTGTTAAATCTCTCCACAAGCCCATTGCATTGTGGATGATATGGGGTGGTAAACTTATAGTTTACTCCACATTCCTTCCACATTGCTTTTAGATAGCTGGACATAAAATTTGTCCCTCTATCTGATAGTACCTCCTTAGGAAAGCCCACTCTTGAGAAAACTGCAATGAGGGCTTTTGCCACCACAGGTGCTGTGGTGGTCCTTAGGGGAATAGCCTCTGGGTACCTGGTGGCATGATCCACTACCACCAGTATGAATCTGTTCCCAGATGCTGTTTGGGGGTCCATTGGACCCACAATATCAATTCCAACTCTCTCAAAGGGGACCCCCACCACAGGTAGTGGTATTAGGGGGGCCTTTGTTGTGCCACCTGACTTACCACTGGCTTGGCAAGTGACACAGGAGCGACAAAACTCCTTGACATCCTCTGACATGTGAGGCCAGTGAAAGTGTGGAACAAGCCTGTCCCACGTCTTGTTCTGGCCTAAGTGTCCTGCAAGGGGAATATCATGGGCCAAGGTAAGGAGGAATCCCCTAAACTGCAGAGGTATCACCAACCTCCTGGTCATGCCAGGCTTGGGGGCTCTAGCCTCTGAGTAAAGGAGTCCCTCATCCCAATACACAGTATGGGTACCTTGGGCATCCCCAGCAGCCTCAGCAGCAGCCTGCTGTCTGAGGGGTTCAAGGGAAGGGCAATCTAATTGAGCCTGCCTCAGGTCTGCCCTTGAGGGTCCCCCTGTCCCCAGAAACTCAACCTGGTCAGGTTCAAGCTCCTCAGGGACAGTCTCCTCTTGGACTGCAGAATCAGTTTCCTCTGAAACCTGATCCTCAACCTGGGGCAAGGTGGAAGGCGAGGCCTTTCCTCTCTTGCTCCTTCTCTTGGGTTGTGGCTGGTCTATTGTCTCAAGATCCACCACTGGTTCAGGAAGGCACTTCTTAGCCTGCGCCCTTGTCATGGCAAGGACATGCTCTGAAATCCCTAGCATTTCTGCATGAGTCCTGTACTCCACTTCTGACCATGCTGAGCTTTCAAGGTCATTGCCTAACAGACAGTCTACTGGTAGGTCTGCACTCACCACAACTTTCTTTAGGCCATCAACCCCTCCCCAGGAGAAGTTCACAACTGCCACACTATGGGAGGTAGTGGAGTTGCTTGCATTGGTTACTAGGTAGCTCTCTCCTAGTACAATCTGTCCAGGGTCCACAAAGCCAGGGGTCACCATGGTGACACTAGCACATGTGTCCCTGTAAGCTTGAGCCAGTTTCTCATTTATTAAGGGAGTCTGCCTGTATTTGCCCAGGTTAGTGGGGCTTACTGCAGTGGGCAACTCAATGTCCACATCATACAGGAGAACTGCCTGTGTAGGGACTCTGACTAGGCCAGATCCTACTTCAATACCCAGGGTCAACCCAGCTACACCCTTGGACTGTGTTCCACCACTGCTTACTGTACTTGGGGTTGCAGTTGCTTTAGGAGCTGTAGTGGTGGGAACTGGATTTGCCTTGGTGCACTCACTGCCCCAGTGTGAAACTGATTTGCAGGTATTACACCAAGGTGTCTTTGGACCTTTGTTCTTCTTCTTCTTGTTACCATTTTGGGAACCACCCTCCTTACTATTAGTTTGGGGGCCTGAAGACTTCTGGTCTTTTTCTTTATCTTTCTGATTCTGATTACCACCCTTCTGGTCTGTTTTCTTCTGGTCACCACCTTGGTTCTGGGGTTTCTGCTTAATCCTTGTTCTGACCCATTTGTCTGCCTTCTTTCCCAATTCTTGGGGAGAGGTCAGATCAGAGTCAATAAGGTATTGATGCAACAGCTGGTTTGTACAGTTATTAAGGATCTGTTCTCTCATCATCAGATTGTACAATCCTGTATAGTCTGAAACTTTACTTCCCTGTAACCAACCCTCCAAAGCCTTAGTGGCACACTCCACAAAATCAGTCCAGTCTTGAGTCTGTGCTTTCTGGGTGTCTCTGAACAACAACCTGTATTGCTCAGTGGTTAGGCCATACCCTTCAATGAGAGCACTCTTCAAAACAGAGTAGTTTTTGGCATCCTCAGGTCTAACTGTGAGGAGCCTGTCCCTCCCTTTCTCAGAAAAGGAGTACCACAAAATTGCAGCCCACTGATTCTCAGGAACCTGCTGTACCATGCAGGCTCTCTCAAGAGCAGTCATCCATTTGTGGATGTCATCCCCTTCTTTAAAGGGGGGCACAATCTTGGTCAGGTTTCTATTGTCATAGGCCCTGTCTTTTTCTCTTGGAAAATTGCTGCCACCAGTGACATCTAAGCCACTTAATTTCTGCTCTCTTGCCAAGGCAAGTTTAGCTTGAGCTAAGGTAAGCTTAGCTTGACTCAGGGCTACCTCCTCTCTCTCTATCTGGAGTCTGACAGCCCTCATTCTAGCCCTATGCTCAGCTTTCTGAGAAGCACTCATGCCTCTCTCTGATTCTCTGGAGGCACTAGAAAGATGAGAGTCCCCTGAGGGAGATCTCACTCTTCTGTTGCCTGGGAGAATCATATGTTGGGTTCTGGGGAGGTGCTGGCCCTCTCCATTCCCCAGTAGGTCCAAGTTGGCCTGGCTAAGCCTACCAACTGGAACCTGGCTACCCTGATCCTGTACTCCTAAGTCCTCAACATCTGAGTCCTCATCCAAGTCATCATCATCCTCCTCTTCAAGGGGATCAACTGCAGGGGGGTTCCCTCCAGTTCCTGTGTCTAGGGAAGCTGCTTTTGCCTTCTCTAAGTCATCCTGTTCTAGGATTTCTACCAGGATTAGGCAGGTGGGGCTTCTGCCCCTTTTTAACCCTCTTGCTTTGCACAAGGCAATCAAGTCTCTGCGGGTTAGTTTGTCATATCCAAAAGTTGCCTGGGTAGGGTCAACTGTCACAGGACTAGACCCTGAGGCCTTTCCTGTGTCAGACATGGTTACTAGTGAGGTGTAAGTGGTGCACTTACCTACACTAAGTGTTTTCCTACTGGACCTTGCTAGTGAGTTGTAGTCAGGGGTGTGCTACTCCCTTCAACCTACAACTACTAAGTTCAGTAGAACTTAATATGCTAAGCTTTTGATTTTATATGTACCTAGAGGTACTTGATGTGATCTTTCAATTTGATATAAAGATTGCAATGGTAAAACAACAGCAAGCTCAAATCCGCACCGCTGCTCACCAATGTGAGAAGTTGGCCTGGTAGGGGATGTTTCCAATTCTGGAACCACCTACTACCTGACCAAACAATCCCCTTATGGTGTCTGGTTGTAAGTCAACCTTATTAGACAAGCTATCCTAGGGGTAGCATGGACTAAGCAGCCTAAAGGCTTAACTTAAGAGGTCGTGTTAAGCGAGCTGTTTTACCACATACAATCCTGTAATACCAAATGAAAGGACACCACACAAGTATATATTATAAAAATATATGTGTTTATTACTAAAAACAATCCCCAGTATTCTTTATGAATAAAGGGGCACAAGCGTTAAATCAAAAGCACTGTTTAAACATACAAGTTGCACAATTATGGATGAGGGCGGGGGGCCACTCAAACCATATACTAAACAAGTGGTATAAGAGAGGCCACTCGAACAGTGGTTAGGCCTAGGGCCTAGGGAATCGCTGGGAGCAGTCAGGACAAGCAATGCTGAAGTCGGGAATGGCCCTCGGGATTCGGGAGATGTGCGGAAAGCGCACGCATGCACCAATGTTAACCAATGGTGCGTAAAAGTCAAATAGTTAAAGTTTAAGGACACTTCCGCTGAACCTAGAGGAACAAAACTTAACACACAGACCCTAGAGGTGTGCACCAGTGTGGGAACACCGGCGGAGCAAAGTTACCTCACCCACAGGAAGTGGGTGCACAGGGTCGAAGTGGCGTCGGGTTTTGACACGCAGGCTCTTGGTGCTTGAAGCTGAAAGGGCTGCAGGCAGGGTGAAGACGAAGTGTCCGGTGGAGTCCAAGGGTGGACTCAAGTTGTAGAGTACCTGAAAGCAGAGGGGACAGAGTCTGGGTCACTCAGCAGTGACCAGGGTGGAACCAGGACGGAACCAGGCAATGTCGGGCGCAATCAGGTGGTCGTCGAGGAGCTTCTCTCCGCTGTCACGTGGGCTCTGGGGCATCTGCGACGTCCAGGAGCAGGTCACGATCTGTCCCACGCAGGCTCTCACCGTCGGTGCAGTCGGCTTCAGGTTTGGAGCAAACAAGCCTTGGTAAGAGCAATCCACGCAGGATCGGAAGATTGCTTCTCACTCGGACCAGGAAGGTCAGAGTCGGGGCTCCTTTTCAGGGGAGCTGGTGTGGATCTGGAGCAACCAGATTCACGAGTCTTCTTTGGTAGTTCGTCGGCACAGGGACCACAGGCCAGCTGGCAAGTGACCGGGCCAACGCGTTGAGCCAAATCGTGCCAAAGGGCCCCACGCAGCACTCGTCGAGTGTGGAGGGCTGAACTTCGGCTCAGGAGTAGCTCAGGGTGGGGGCTTCTCAAACCCCGGTGTACAGCTTCGAGGGTCACTCGTGGGCTGCACGGTCAGCGTCTCGTGGTCACTTCAAGATGGCGTGCCCCACGCTTCCGGTCGCCTCCACGGGTCTCAGCTTTGCAGGGACTGTGGATCGGGCTGTTAGAAGCTGGGCAGGCTTGATCTCGTCGATCTCAGTCGCTCGAGTTCCGGCGGGAACTGCAACTAAGTAGACGTCGAGGGCTGGATGGTGCCTGCTGCTGCAGGGTGGTCACTCCTTGACCACAAGGGAGATTCTTCGGGCTTCCACGTTGAGATGGAGGGCGAAGGGTCCAGAATATCGTTTCAAATGTTTCTTCCAGGAAATCTCATGTGCATTGGCACTGCTCCCACTCTTATTCGAATCTGGTGGGCGTGATTACCTGCTAGGTCCCCTCCTATGGGTGGGACCCAGGAAGTGGGTGGATACACCCCCTTCCTTTGATCCAGGCCGCCCTGGCACGAGGGCTGGAGTGCCCCAGAACCGGTTTGGCCGGATTATGCAAGGGGCAGCCTTGTGCGCCCCAGGCAGTGTCTGGTTTCTTTCAAACCTCCCTGCTACAATACACTATCTCCTGTCTGGAGGGCGGTGACACCCTCCTGTGACAGGAAACCCTTTGTCCAGGACCCCCTTGACTGGGTTTCGGTCAGCTCCAGGGGTCCAGACATTTGTCTGTGGCAGAGGCATCCATTTTGTGGATCTTAAGGCCTTTGGAGAAATCAACCGCATTAAAGTGAAGTAACATGTCTTACCCCTCTAGAGGGGTGGAATGCCATCCCCGTCGCCAGAACTGGCGAGGGGATGGTATTCCAAAGCGTATGACACCTTACACGACATGTTTTGATAAAGCCAAACCAGAGTTGCTAAATAACCGCGAGGATTATAAGGCACTTAATAGTATATGGTATGGCATTATCCTGAAACAGCTTAGGGATTTGTTCCCGACGGCTGCAGACAGGCTCAGCTCATGCTAGAGCTCCATCTCACATAAAAACCATGCACCCAGCCTCCAGGATTGGTGAGGCCTGTCTATAGGAGTGGCTCACAGGTTTACATGTGTCCAGATATAGGTTTAGACATAGGTATACTATATCTAAGCAAGGGGTGTGTACACCACCTTACCCCAGCTGAGTGATCAGCCAGTTGTGTCAATTTAAGAACCAGCCAGGGGTGGCAAAAGATATGCTGCAGCCCCTGGTAGGCCTTAGTGGCTCCTGTGCCCTGTGCACCTATAGTGCATTCTACAGGGGCTGACAAGGAGTCCATTTCCAATTGGTATGTGCCTATAGCACATGTGTCATTAATTTAGTGAGAGAACAGCAGGCTGGGGGTCTGATCAGCAGGCCCACAGCCTCAGTAGTCGAAAACCAGTGAAGCAAAAAGCAAAAATTTGGGGTGACCATAGGATAGCAGACCCTACTCTCCTACAGGGTCCCTAAAACTAGCCTACTGAAAAACTTCTTTTTACATAATTATATTTTCATTTTATGTAATGAAAACGTAGCTGAAATAACACCTGTACTTCACTTGATAACTTATCCCCGATTCTCCTGCACTTAGAAGCATGATCACAGTGCACGCACTCTTCAGCAATCACCATCACTGGGAAGAGATCGGCTCAACCAATCAGCACGTGCTCTTCAGTCATCACTGTGAATAGATCGGCTCAACCAATCAGCACGTGCTCTTCAGTCATCACTGTGAAGAGATCGGCTCAACCAATCAGCACGTGCTCTTCAGTCATCACTGTGAAGAGATCGGCTCAACCAATCAGCACGTGCTCTTCAGCCATCACTGTGAAGAGATCGGCTCAACCAATCAGCATGCTTAGAATGCTGCCACTAATACTGTCATTTGTCTGCATTATAGGCCCTGTGAGAGTGAGAAGTATGGACATCGACCGGAAAGTAAGAGTGTGCCTATCTGGGTGTGGTATGATGAGGGAGAAAGGATATAAACTTGTTTTTAACATGCCGTCTGGCATTAACAGTTGTTAATTGTCTGTCCCCTCGTTGCATTCCCTCGCCTTTGGCTCTTTCACTTAACAGCAGTTAACATCCTTTGCAGGGCGTTAATCTTGTTTGTTAGTGCCCTCAGAAGCAGGCGATAAGGCTTAAGGGATAAACTGTGATAAAAGCAAATCGAAAGTCCTCCCAAGAGGCTTGATACTATAGTCAGTTCTTTTCAGCCGTAAGGCACACTCATTCACACATTCAATGTACACTTATGTCACTCATGCCTTCAGTCATTCCAAGGGGCCCTCGAAGGTAAGCTTTGTATCGCTTCTACATGGTACAGGAAGGTATGCCAATAATTTCTTGGGTATTTAAAAGAGACAAAGTTTCAGAGGGTTAGGTGATTCTGGTCACACCTACACACCCATATCTAGGTGCTTCCAGGCGCTACAGCAGGGTCCAGTTATTTTATGTAGCCCTTAATACTGGCCTTCAGACAACAGTTCTCTGCATTCAGACAAATAAAGAAGCTAACACACAGGGAATAAACACCAAGGACGTCCAAAAATATATAAAAGCCTGCCCAGTGTGCGCACGACAAAAGTCCTCCCATTCATCCCCTAAAGGTCTTCTACAACCATTGCCCATACCTCTGCTTCCCTGGCATACTATCAGTTTGGACTTCATCACAGATTTGCCTAAATCCCACAACTTCACTGCAATTTTAGTAGTTGTGGATCTTTTGTCTAAAATGGGGCACTTTATTCCCTTACAAAAACTACCAAGAGCTACAGAATTTAGTGAAGGGTTCTGAAACCATATTGGAAAACTACATGGCCTTCCCAGTAAAATCATTTCCGACAGGGGCCCTCAATTTGTTTCAAAATTCTGGAGTCAGTTGTGCACACATTTAGGAATTGAAATAGCATTATCCTCCGCTTCTCACCCACAGACTGACGGCCAGACAGAAAAAGTTAATTAATACCTTGAACAAAGTCTACGGTGCCTAACCTCCATTATATCGGCTCATTGGGATGAGGTCCTACCATTGGCAGAGTTTTCATACAACAATAGCTATCATGCAGCTTTAGGCTGTTCCCCTTTCTTTTTTATAACTGGCTTACATCCACGATCTATTCCTGCCATCCTTCCAGATTTATGCCTGCTGTGACCAAAAGATTAACAGAATTGCGGGAATTTCAAGAACAAGCCAAGCGTAGTTTAGCCAACAATAAACAAAAAGGTCAAATTATCAGTCGATAAACACAAAACACCAGCATCACCCTATAAAGTAGGGGATCTCGTCTGGTTATCAACCAGAAATATCCAGATTGAAGGCCCCAAGAAACTAAAACCTAGGTTCATTGGCCCCTTTCCCATAAATAACATTTTGAATCCAGTTTCAATGAGATTAACTTTGCCCTCGGAATATGCCAATCACCCAGTTTTTCGTGTATCTTTGCTCAAACCACATGATCCGGTGTAGTGACTGAGGTATTGGTGCTTTTTTGGCTCGGTTATGACCGTTGCCCACCACCATCTCAATATATGCTGCTGTCAATCGAACATGTATGGTGTTTTGTCCATTCCCGACCTTTATTTCACCTAGTTGGTAGGGCTTGCCTATAGACTTTGACAGCTTTATGTCCCCTTATATGCTGCTTTTTGCTCTTTTTCGGGCCTAAAGGCCTATGCTCGAGCGATGCTATGTTCTTTTCTGACACCATCCTGCTAAGCCTCTTTAGGTGAAAGGCAATGTTTTAGTTTAAATGTGTTGTTCGCTAGTAGTGAACCAGCAAGCACCGGTTCTTGTTGGAGAAATGTACTCTCTTCGCGCTGGAGCCATAACAAAAGCTTGGCCAGCTGCTGTTGTGTGCCAGGTACGGAAAGGTACAGGAATCTCATGAGAACGGTAGGCGGGTTCTTCTAGAAGCTTCGAGAGAGAGCTACATTCTATATTAGTGAAAGCGGGTCCAAGTGAGGGTGAGAGGATTGTCTGGTGGTTTTGGCGGTCTGGTGAAGCATCACGGTGCAGACGTGCAGTCGTGTTTGTGGAACAGAGAGTCCTGACCCAACCGAAGAGGGAAAGAGAGACGGACCTGTCTTCAGATTGCAGATGTCTAAGAATATGGTGAGGTGTTCCATGTATGACTCATTTTATCTAATTATTCCTTTATTTTCAAGTTCTATATGTGTGTATGTATATTAATAAGTCATTTCTTTCTATGTCCTTTCATCATTGTGTAATAAAAGACCCCAATTTGCATTAATTCCATTTGTTTGTTGTCACTAAGAGAGAGTGTGGGTTCTTCTTAACCAGGTGCTGTAGTATAGAAGGAGGGGTGATTCCCTTCTTACAGGTAACTGATGATGGGAAGGTGTGCTGCTCATGATTAGGGATGACTACATGGGAGAATATATAATTTGTCCTTATTCTCTGTGGAGGAAGGTCGGCCCCTTTTTTACCAAGTGCTTACAGAGGGATGTGCTAGTTCCCCTCTAATGGGTACTTGTAGATACGGAAGGGAAATCGGCTCCTAAGCAGGAATACCTAAATTGCTGGTAGACCAACCCAACATAGCGTAAGAGGTATGTACTGATTTTCACCGGAAGGTGTTGCTGATTCGCACCAGGGTGCGTTGCTCGCATAAGTGCGCGTTGAACGTCGGAAGACGTTGCTGACTTGATTTGATATTTGATTCGTCGGAGGACGTTGCTGATTTGATATTGATTCGTCGGAAGAGGTTGCTGATTTGATATCGATTCACACCAGGGTGCGTTGCTCGCGTAAGTGCGCGTTGATCGTCGGAAGACGTTGCTGACCTGATTTGATATTTGATTCTGATTCGTCGGAGGACGTTGCTGTACATACCCTCTGAGCTTTGATCTATAGTATCTTTAGTTATTTATGTTACTCCTTTCTCAGATAGGTAGTCTGAATGTGGTGTTTTGTTGTTAGGCATTCTGGGAAGGGACTGTGATGAGTAATTACTTTATAGCTAACTAGCTGAAACACCAGAAAAGTAGGAAAATATCAGTCATTACATCAGTCCACATGAAAAGACAACCCTCCTCCACCTGTTGTAGTTGGAGACAATATTGCATATGAAGAAAATCGCATTATAGATGCAAAACGTAAACATGGTCGATTACAGTATTTAATTAACTGGAAGGGTTATGATGCGTCAGAAAGATCCTGGAAACAGGAACACATGTACATACTACAAGATTGGTCAGATCTTTCCATGCCTTGCATCCGGAAAAACCCTGTCACATACAAAGACCTTTGGGGGGGCAGGAGGCATTTCCTGCATGTGTAAACGTTCTTGGAATGTACACATGAATTACTTGGGAAAGATCTAAGCCCCAAATCACCTTTACATGCACACGTGAGAAAACCTGAGACCCAAAGCAATTTAAACCCCACCCACTTGGTTCCCGATGCTTCGCTTCGTGCCTAAACACTCACCTGACTCCGGACCTTGGTGGCAGATCATCCGAAGCTCTTTAGCGCTCCACCCTGCTTCCTTCCCTGTCTTCACTCAGTGTCTTCGGCTGTGTTCTTGCTCCCCGGAGCACATTTCAGACATTCCTTCCTGTTTCTGAATTTCCGGCTCCAGATCCTCTCCCGGCACTGTTTCCGATTTCCTGCAAAAGAGAAAAGAAAAGAGAATCAACAAAGGGATGCCAAGCAACACCTCGCTCTGAATGGTAAAGCGTTAGCATGCTTGAACACATACCAGTAAGAATTTAAACTTTATGAAAACTATGGCAGACCTCTTGACCTTCTATAAATCAAGAGAACGTTTTGAAACTCTTCCTGAAACAATCCAAGGACTTTAAGGACATTGAGTAAGTGAAGAATGTTAAAGTAAAACAGACATTTGTGTAAATACCTTGAGTCTGATTAGAAGACTGAAAGAAAACAGAGAGCTCGATTGTTGTTAATATTTATATATATTTAATGTGAAATTACGGAGCAAATATTGTAAAGGAAATCAGTAACTCTTGAGATAATTTGAGCAATCACAGATTATTAGTGCACCTGTAGTGTTTTTTTTGTTTATTCTTTCTTTTAGTTTCAAGAATCCTTTTGAGAAAAGGTCAAGGGTAATTCAGGTATACCTAATTAATAGTTCCAAAGCAGATGTTTGACCTAAAAAAGTGATTTAGGGTGTTCAGATTAATCGGGTACATTTATCAGATTATACACGAGCTGAAAACTGAAGCCCAGTAACACTTTGCCTTTCTCGAGAGACATTCTACACGACTGAATTGTCAAGTCGGTCTACAAGAATCCAGTGTGTCTTCTCTTTTCTCTCGTCCCTATTCCCCCCTCCCCCGGTGTTCGATCAGGGCAGCAAGTGAGTCCTATCCTTGCCTCTCTGGTGGAGTTCAGAGTGAGTTGGGTAATAGAAGCATCAAGGAAGGAACAAACCGGAGTACAGGCGGGTGAATTCATGACACCATGGGCCCCAGGGACCACCACCTCCAAGGGGCTTTGTACTCGTTGGGAGGGGGGGCCGCGCAGCCCCCATTCTAGAGCCCTTGATGGCCTGGGGAATATCACCCCCTAGGGCCAGCTGCAATGTCTCCTGCCATGCCATAGAAAACTCTGCTTTGCTTCTTGGAAGCGAGAGCAGGAAACCTGCTCTCGCTTTCAAGAAGCAAAGCAGAATTGCTTTTGGGCAAGGGGAGCTGCATGTTAGCAGCTCCCCTTGCCCAAAAGCAATTATGGCTCCCGCAGGAGGCGAGGAGCCGGCAGGGACCATGGGGGCATTGGGGCTCCCCCTAAATTGAGGGTCGGCCCCCGGGGTGCTGGTTTCCTTCACAGCGGGCTCTTCCCTCAAGGCAGATTGGTATCGTAGCACTGCTGCGCCAGACACTGATCACATTTAAAATTGTGACGATTTATTTTGGTATTACTGCGCAGAACTGTGTAAATTGCCTGCATACATAGTGAGCATTTTGTTATCGTAGCACTGCGCTGGTCAGCTTCATTAGTAGCATTTAAAGTGTGCCACATCGTAGCGCTATATCGTAGCGCTACATCGCATTGCCTTAGTCACTCGCCTGGTTTCGCTTTTGTCTCAGCCATTTTGTTGTTTGTTTGCCCCCCAGCCCGCCCCTCCACCCCGCCCCCGCCTCCCAGCTGATCCTCCCCCCCACAGATAGTATAGGAATCACCCTGCCTGCACTCGCGCTGTGACCATCCTGACTCCTGTTGAGGAGGTCGCTCCCCACGATCCCCGCCATCGCAGTGCTGGTTTCCTTCACAGCGGGCTCTTCCCTTAAGGCAGATTGGCATCGTAGCGCTGCTGCGCCAGACACTGATCACATTTAAAATTGTGACGATTTATTTTAGTATTACTGCGCAGAACTGTGTAAATTGCCTGCATACATAGTGAGCATTTTGTTATCGTAGCACTGCGCTGGTCAGCTTCATTAGTAGCATTTAAAGTGTGCCACATCGTAGCGCTATATCGTAGCGCTACATCGCATTGCCTTAGTCAATCACCTGGTTTCGCTTTTGTCTCAGCCATTTTGTTGTTTGTTTGCCCCCCAGCCCGCCCCTCCACCCCGCCCCCGCCTCCCAGCTGATCCTCCCCCGCCCCACCCCCCCTCCACTATTCACTTATGACAGATGCTTTTGCGCACAGCATTTACGCGCAGCGGTCGCGCCCCATGCGCGCCAAAGGCACGCCAAAGGTAAGCCCGTCTACGCCCGTCCGTGCCTGGACTGGGCCCAGCGCCATACCCCCTGGTCCTCGCAAAACCCACTCCTCCCGCATTACGTACGATTCCGCATCCCTCTCAGCACTCAATCCCGGCCGACTCCACGACTGCTACCAAGCCGCCCCTGGAATCACCCATGCACCCTTCACCTGCCACTCCTGCAAACTCGACTGCATCAGGACCAACCCTAAATCCACATCCTCCAAACAGAGCTCCAACACTAACCACCTGAAGTGCATCCTACTCAACACCCGCTCGGTCCACAGACACGCCATTGAACTCTGGAACCTACTCGACACCACTTCGCCGGACGTCGCCTTCCTTACAGAAACCTGGATGAACGCCTCTTCAGCGCCCGACATCGCCATAGCCATCCCGTACACTTACAAGATCATCCGAAAAGACCGCACCAACCAAACAGGAGGAGGCATCGCCATCGTCCATAAGAACACCATCCAAATCACGACCAGCTCTAACGACAAGCTCGCGACCGCCGAACACCTTCATTTCCAGATCCACCCCGACCCCAGGACCACACTTAGAGGCACCCTCATATACAGACCACCAGGAACACGCACGCAATTCAGCGAAGACATCATTGACTTCATCAGCCCACATGCCCTTGCCTCCGAGAACTACATACTACTGGGAGACCTCAACTTCCACCTGGAAAAGAATAACGACAGAAACACCACCAACCTTCTGGACAATCTCGTCAATCTCGGACTCAAACAACTCGTTGAAACCCCCACCCACCTGGCCGGACACACACTCGACCCCATCTTCACCTCCAGCAAGCACATCTCCTTCGATCTCACCACAGCGCTCCATTGGACGGACCACAGCTGCGTTCACTTAAGCTACAAAAAGACCACGTCCCACAATCCCCCACAACCTATTCCTCGAAGAAACTGGAACAAAATCACCACCGACCAACTCTTCACATCACTTAACCAAAACCCTCCTACCATATCATCGGACCCAAACCTAGCTGCTAACAAACGCACACATTGGATCACCCACAGCGCTGACGAACTAGCACCCTTGAAAAACCTCCGGATCAAACAAGGCAGCAAAAAGGCCCCCTGGTTCAATGATGACCTTAAGAAATCCAAGAAATTATGTCGTACTCTCGAGAAAAGCTGGAGAAAAAACCCAACCACTGATAACATGACCACCTTCAAGGACGCCACCCGCAAACACCACCAATTGATCCGATCCACAAAGAAATCAGCATTCAAGGATCGACTCAACAACAACGCCCACAACAGCAAGGAACTATTCAACATCGTCAATGAATTTACCAATCCCCACCGCCAGCACCAACGACATCACTCCCTCCCAAGACCTCTGCGACTCTTTAGCCTCTTTCTTCCACAACAAAATCGCCGACATACATAACAGCTTTGAAAACCATTCCGAAGAAAAGTCCATTCCACCCACCTCCGAACCAAAAGAGCACTCTCACAACCTCTGCGCCTGGAACCCAATCACTACCGAAGACACCATCCGCCTGATGAACTCCATCCACTCTGGCTTACCAACCGACCCATGTCCCCACCACATCTTCAACAAAGCAGATTCCATCATCGCACCCCATCTCCGCGATGTCATCAACTGTTCCTTCAACTCCGCAACCTTCCCGGAAAGCTGGAAACATGCCGAACTCAGCGCCCTTCTGAAGAAACCCACAGCAGACCCCTCTGAACTTAAGAACTACCGCCCCATCTCACTCCTTCCATTCCCTGCTAAAGTCATTGAGAAAGCCGTCAATAACCAGCTCACCACCTTCCTTGAATCCAACAACTCCCTCGACCCCTCTCAGTCCGGCTTCCGAGCCAAACACAGCACCGAAACCGCCCTCATCGCTGCTACAGACGACATCAGAACGCTACTGGACAACGGAGAAACAGTTGCCCTTATCCTACTTGACCTCTCCGCCGCCTTCGACACAGTCTGCCATAGCACCCTCATACAACGCCTCAGCAACGTCGGAATACAAGGAAAAGCTTTGGACTGGATCATCGCGTTCCTTGATGGAAGAACCCAGAGAGTCCGCCTCCCCCTTTTAGATCAGAAACCACCAAAGTCATCTGCGGCGTACCACAAGGATCATCACTCAGCCCCACCCTCTTCAACGTCTACATGAGTCCCCTCGCATCCATCGCGCGACAACACAACCTCAATATCATCTCCTACGCAGACGACACCCAGCTGATCCTCTCCCTCATCAAAGACCCAAACACCGCCAAAACAAACCTACACGAAGGAATGAAAGAAGTAGCCGAATGGATGAAGAACAGTCGTCTAAAACTAAACTCTGACAAAACAGAAGTCCCCTCTGCTTAGGACGACTCATGGTGGCCACCGGCCCTGGGTACAGCCCCCTTACCTACAGACCACCACGCAACCTGGGCTTCATCCTAGACTCCTCCCTCTCAATGACCAGACAAGTCAACGCTGTCTCATCTTCTTGCTTCAACATCCTACGCATGCTCAAAAAAATCTTCCTTTGGATCCCCACCGATACAAGAAAGACAGTCACCCACGCACTGGTCACTAGCCGACTGGATTATGGAAATACCCTTTACGCCGGAACCACAGCCAAACTACAAAAAAAACTCCAACGCATACAAAACGCTTCAGCCAGACTCATACTGGACATCCCCCGTCAAGCTCACATCTCCAGTCACCTGAAAGACCTCCACTGGCTCCCCGTCAACAAGAGAATAACGTTCCGCCTCCTCACCCACGCACACAAAGCCCTCTATGACCTAGGACCCGAATGCCTCAACACACGTCTGTCCTTCTACACACCCACCCGCCAACTACGATCGTCCAATCAAGCCCTCGCCGTAATTCCGCGCATCCATAGATCCACCATGGGAGGAAGATCATTCTCCTACTTAGCGGCCAAAACCTGGAATTCCCTCCCCAATCACCTCCGCCTCACACAGAACCACCTCTCCTTCAGAAAGCAGCTCAAAACCTGGCTTTTCGATAAGTAATGCACCCACCCTCCCTTAAGCGCCTTGAGACCCCCTGGGTGAGTAGTGCGCTATATAAATTACTGAACTTGAACTTTAACAAATGGCATGGGAGGGGGGCCACAAAGCCGCCTCCCCTTTAGTTTATTGCTTTTTTTTAAATGGAAGGGCAGCCCTGGGGGATGTGGTCCCCGGGGGCTAGAGGTGGCCCAGGGGAGGGAGGCCACGCTGTCCCCCTACCGGAAACATTTTTTACCACAAGGCCAGGTCCTGGGGGATTGGGTCCCCGGGGTCAGAAATGACCCAGGGGCATGGGGACCGCCTCACTGCAAAAAAATAAATAAAACAAAACCAGGCCCCGGGGGATGGGATCGCCGGGGCCAATAGTGGCCCAGGGATTGTGGATTTCCTCTCCAAGGTACATAAACTCTTTAATAATTTTATTTGGCAGGATAAGGAACCGAGAATTTTCCTGAAAAAACTTCAACTGCCAAAAGACAAAGGGGGTAAAGGTCTACCTAACTTTAGATGCTACCAAACGGCATTCTTGTGCAAACAAGGAGCAAATTGGTTCCTTAACCAACAAGAATACACTCCTGTGTGGGTTCATGTTGAAAAATCCATCATTCACAACCTGCCTCTCTCCGCTATAATGACTATGGACTCTTCAGCCTTTACCTAATCAAAATATATATTTCTCAACACTAGGCGGGCTCTACTTAGCCTTAAGAGACACTGTAAAGCTAAAATAAAATTCTCCAAATCAAACCTAGCATCGTTCTGGTTTAACCCGGCTATAAAGGATGAGTGCGGAATTCTCTTTTGGGAGGACTGGGCTAACAAGGGTCTGAATTTGATGCGGGACCTTTACGACAGAACTTCCCTGCTACCTTTTGCCACCTTACAATCGCAATTTGATCTCCAACCGCTCAACTTTTACAGGTTTCGACGCCTTAAAGCACTTGTCTCTGCCAGAGCCATTGTCCCGCAGCAACCCACTCTATGCACCAAGCTAGCTCATCTTATGTCACAAGGCCACATGGTATCAAAAATATATAAACTCATATCACCGTCACCACAGAAAATACATAGAAAGTGTGAGAGGGATTGGGAAAACGAAACAAACTCCTCTAACCTGGTTTTTGATTGGGACAAGATTCCTCTCACCCCTTTCTACAATAAAATATCCCCGATATTATCCCAGACCAAACTTATGTTGATAAATAGATCCTACTGGACACCTGAGAAACTCTTCAAGCTCAAACTTCTGGACAGTCCCCTTTGCTGGCACTGTAAAGCACACGCGGGTAACATGGCGCATATGATCTTTTATTGTCCGTTGCTCCAAACATTCTGGGATAAGATCTATGCCTACATCCATCGCACCTTCCACTTCAGTCCACCTAGGGACTTCTCATATATTCTCCTAGGCGCGATTGATCCGAACATTACTAGGGAACATGACAGATACCTCCTAGACCTTATGCCAACGCTGGCTAGCAAAATTATCCTGAGCAAGTGGAAGAACGCTTCTGACCTCTCCTTTGTGCACTTGCAAGAATGGCTAGCTTCATTGAGGGGTGCGGATAACGACGTTTTACATTCCTCCCCCTGGCAAAAGCCTCACGCCAAACTCTGGAGTTTGCTTGACTCCTTGGAACTCTGTTATGACCCACCTTAGATGCACTGACAAAGGGCTTGCTATGTCTCTACATGACCGCTGCTGCTACATTGGGCATTACTCCCGACAGGTATGACGGATGTCCGGACACAAGCAATTTCTACAAACCTTGTTGCTGTCATTCCTTTCTCCTTGTCTAACCTCTCTCCCTCTTCTTCCCTCTTTGTCTTCTTTGTCTTCTTAGTTCCTTCCGCTCCAAGAGACGGAGAGGTATGTTTGGATATCTGAAACAATGCTTCCTCTGCTTGACAATTATATGACTCGATGGTGTATTTCCCACGGATGTGTTATGTTACTGGCATCTTCTTATTTCCTGCTGACCACATTGAATGTAATTATCCAGGCATTGTTCATTGTACCTATCTTGCGAGCTAATTATTGTATGACGTCCTTCCTTTTCTTTGTACTGTTCTGTTTTTGTACTTTAATAAAAAAGATTTGAAATAAAAAAAATATATATTAAGAGAAGGCGGGCCACACAGCCCCCTCCTAAAAAACGAAAAAGAAAACCGAAGCTGGATCTCGCCGTAGGCCCGCCCCCTCCCTGTACCACTTGAAAAAACGCCTTCTGGCGCGTTTTGGGTTGGGGGATGAAGTCCCCTCGCATCTTATGGGTCCTTAGGGGCCAACTAGCCCACTAGGTACCTGCAGCAAGCACCACACAGTGGGATTGCTGAGAGGTGGTCCGAGGCCACTTCCTTTTTTACACCACTTTGCAAACGCGCTTTGTGGCGCATTGCTGATGGGGCAATGAGGTCCTGTTGTGCCCTGAGGCCCTCAGGACTAAAGTGAACTTCATCCCCTGAGCAGCAGTGCGCCAGGAGTCGCGTTTGCAGAATGGTGTAAAAAGGTGGCGTGGCCTTTGAACACTCTCAGCAGTCCAGCTGTATGGGGCTTACTGGAGGTAACAGGAGGGCTAGTTGGCCCTGAGGGACAGGGCACTGTCGCAATTAAAACTCACATGTGATCAATGGCAGTGGTCTGCATTTTCTGAGACTCTGGCTCTACTGCCTCACTGATGAGTGATCCTATCCACTTTCGGGTACTCACTGACACCCAATGTGCTCCTCAGCCCTTACCTCTGAGAAGTGTGGCTCAATGATTGGAGCGCCAGACCCTGATGCAGAGGTCTAGCCCGGGACCAGGGTTCAATTCCCCGCCTCGGCGGGACTTGGGCTCAAAATTCCACTGACCTGATAATTCTCGCCTCGGTGCCTATTCCAATCATGGAGTCCCACTCTGCAACTCTGGGCAATAGCTTGCGTAATCTCCACAACGGCCCCCACAACGCTAAGGATGCCTGGCCTCCACCTTGGGGGTGCCCAGGAGTGGACGCCTCACAAGGAAAGCCAGGATGGGTTCCCCAGCGGTTTTCGTACAAGCGCCTTGAGACCCTTGCAGGTGAGTAGTGCGCTATACAAGTATCAATTTACATTTTAATTTACATTTACCTCTACGCTCAAAGATATCAATTTATAATAGTATCTTCCAGTTAAGCCGTAGGCTAGTTAGTAAATTCTCTTTCTCTCAATCTATGCAGCCTCCATTTGTAACTGCTTCGACTGCCTACTCTTTGGAGTGCAGCACGTTGGCAATCAAAGTCTTGTATAGATCATGATTACTGGACTATTTATACTTCACAGATGTGACTGCGATTACTCTCTGGCATACTTTTTCCCTAAAACAGCAGTCTTCAGATAGTATTTCCTTGTGAGAACTAGTTGGCACTGAAAGTCTATGTACTATTCTATTGTGAGGTAACTTCAAAACTGTTTATCCTGAATTTTTTTAATGGATCAATATTGCTGATTTTTCTTTATTCCCACCACCTACAAGTAATGTAATTGTTTTGATTTTGATTAGTAAATCCCAGTGCAAAAGACATTGCTACCTGCGCCTGGTTATAGTTTTTATGAAAAGTACGTCCAGTTATGAGAAAAAAACCTTTAACATCACAAATTCCTTCACTGAGCCTTTCTTCTCAGTCCACTTTACTTTCTCTCCTAACATGTCTCTCACAAATGTGGTCCCTCTTCTATCCTTTTCAGCCTCTCATTCCCTCACTCAAGTGGACCTTCATGGTCTTAATTTATCTCTTACTTTCTCTTTCTAGCTTCTCACTTTCTTTTTCCCGTATTATCTCACTGTTTTCTTTTAACGCTCTTCCTCTTTTTCAACACCCTTTTTTTCTTTCAATCTTGTTTTTTTCTCACTTTTTTTCTTGCTTTTACTTTTTATGTCTCACTGTCTGTTGTATTTTCGCTCTCTTGATCTTGTTCTCTTCTAGCTCTGCTGCTCTTTTTATCCCTCTGTTCTTCTCTCATCCTCATCTTTGTCTCCTTTTATCTCTCTCTTTATTTTTGCCTTATTTGCTCTTCTTCTCAACCATTGTCTGCATCACCCTCTTTCTTTCCTCTTTTTCACTCTGTTCTCTGATACCTTTGGGTTTCCTCTTGCTCTCCATTCTCATCTTTCTCTCTCTCCACCCTACTTGCAGAGTGTGCACCTTTAAGCACTCTGAATAAGGACATCATATCTGACAATCTCTGGCTGATATCCATCATCTCACAAATTCTAAATGATAACCTTTGACTTTTTCACTCTATTCTATAATTCCCTTGATTTTGCAGTCACTTTCATGTTAATTTGTTTCTCTTTTGCTCTGGTTCTTACCCTATTTCATTCTCTCATGCTATTTCTCATCTAAATGGTACATTGACGGCTCCCTTCTCACTTTCACGCGGAATGAGACAGGGCGGCCCGTTGTCGCCTCTGTTGTTCATTTTAGCCACGGACCCACTAATACGGCACTTCCAAGAGAAACACCTTCATAGGTGTTTACACTTCACCACCGGCCCATTGTTAGTATCATTTTATGCAGATGACACGATTTTATATGTATGCAACCCCCAGACTAATTTGGATCCCCTGGGAGACCGACTTGGGTATTCCGATCACAGACGAACAGTGGGCTGCCTGCTGTGCAGTTACAAAAAATGTCTCCCTTAATAGCCGACACAAACTAATACACTTTAAGTTTCTTCGTAGGATATACATTACCCCCTCCAGACTCCACAGGATAGACCCTGCCAAACTGCACCATTGTGCAAGATGCAACGCTCCAAATGCAGACTTCGCCCACCTTGCCTGGACCTGTCCACGCAAACACTCATACTGGGTAGGAATACATAAGATAGTGAGTGGCTTGGTTAAGGTACCGATGACCCCCTTGCCCGAGATTGCTCTGTTGGGATATGTAAAGCAGTTCCCACCGGCAATTCGCAGGTTTGTTGCCATAAGCTTACTAATGGCCAAAAGGGAGGTATCCATTCATTGGGGTGGCAGAACAGCACCATCGATGAAGGGATGTCTGAAGAGCATGGCGTCCTGTTCCACAAACAGCGACCTATACGCAATAACGGTCCCCCCCACCTCCAGGCCCAAAGATATCTGGGGACCTTTCAGAACATACCTAGAGGCGCAGCGACAAGACCCCCTACCCAGAAAGAACAGGGCATAGTCCCAACAGGGGTGGGTTAGACTGTCCCGAGATACATGTCAATAATCAACTACACCGGATGCTAAACTCCTTTTTTGATGTCGGTACAGTTGATGTATCCCTATGTCAGGTTTGTAAACACCGTTTATGTGAATTAGAGTCAAGAACGATTGTAACAGAAAATATGTTAGCAGCCGAGGGACTTGCTTTATGTAACATGTGATCACTCTGCGGCATTGATTGAACCCTTGACAGTGTGTATTATGTCTACCTGTACTTGCCAAAGGATTTTACTTGTCCTAGTGTGCTTCTTTACTCACACCTAAACGCAAAATAAAGTTTTAAAAAAAATAAGGGGTAAGAGCTCACTGAAGCCTACCCTACGCCCACACAGGAGCAGCAATCATTAGTGAAGCAGGTGCAAGGAAGCTCACCAAGGTGCAATTTCTGTAATCAGATGTAGGATAGATATATAGCCAATCACCGCTGCATGCAAGACCGTCTGTCTATCAGATCGGATAGATGGCTTTGCATACCCGACGAGACTACATGCTAGGACTTATGAAAGGCAATAATCCTTTCATGATTTTATCTGACTGGATGCGATGGTGATTACCAGCTTATTGATATTGCATCTCTTAATAAGAATAAGCGACTTGGTGTTCTTCAATAAAACTATTTCAATATGGATCGAAGGAATTAAATCAATCATGAATGATACGGTGATTGCCTATATATCTATACTACATCTGATTACAGAAATAGCACCTTGGTGAGCTTCTATAAAAGACTATTCCAACCCTGATGAAGTCCATGTTGGACGAAACACGTTGGCTGGGCTGATGCATTTGAGTACAAATAAAGAATACATTGAAAAAAAGAAATCTCAAGACTCTGCGCTGTATTTTCTGATTTGGTGGAACTTATAATATTTTGTATAGTTTGCAAAGGAAATGAGGTTTAATTACAATTCAATTCAAAAGTGCTTTATTCGAGTATTACTCATAAAAGCAGACATACAAACACATAATAAAATGCAATTAAATTACAAAGATCGAATATGACATAAGCACATTGAACATAAAAGAAAAATACAATTACATTTCAGCATACTTCATACAATCACAGGTGCAAAGTTCATTTGATAAAAATCAGGTTAAAAAACAATCCAGTATCACTATTAAAAGTCAGTAACATTTTTAAAATTATTCATCCGAGAAGACACCTCACGTGGGACGGAACAGAGAATAGATAATCTAGCAGTCTCTGTTCAACTAAGCAGAGAGTAGTTTCCCTACTAGCATTCTCTGCCTAATTACCCACGCCCACCCCAAGTACTTTGCAGTCGCTATTATAATCCAGGTTAGGGAGGTTGATTTTACAATACGCAAGGCTACCATACTACTTTTAGTACCCAGATTTCTACACATAGGAGCCAACCAAACACGTCTAGGAGCGGAATATACATGACATGAGAACAAGAAATGACCTAGCGTTTCCTTTCCTTCCCCACATACTGGGCAAGTGGCTGGATCTCCATCTCTCCACTTTGATGTTAAGTTGCGTAGAGGTAGAGAACCAGCCCTCATTTGGAAAAACAGTTTCCTATCCATGGGTTTCGTTATACAATCCCAGTACATTTCATACGTAGGAAACAGCTTAACTTCAAGGAAAGCAGTAGTCATAGACCCATTGTTAGTACTAAGCAAACTCCTGTTTTCAACCCGTTCCCAAAAAAGATTTTTTATGAATAACTTAGATGGGAAGGATGACCCGGCTGGATCGGACCACAGTACATTTAGTCCTAGTTCACATAATGCTAATTTTAGTGATTTAAACCATCTAATTTTGTTAAATCGGTCCGCTTTGATAACATCAGCAAACCCTTCTGCATAATGTGACAACTCAGGGGTGGTCCAGATTTAACGCCAATATAATATCGGACGAAGTTTACACATTGCCGAGATTTCTTTCCTGCCAAGGTCATATCTAAGAGGCAAAAGGGGACTGCTCTGTGGGGTGCCTGTCAGTTTACGAAGGAAGTTATTCTCCGATGTCTGTAACTCCTGGAGGTTTTCTTGCCCCCACAACTCAGCCCCATACAATGCAGACCCTATTGCCTTAGCCTCGTATATGATCAAGGGAGGTTTGATCGGTTTGGTCAATGATTTACTGTGCTCCTTAATGATGGTACCAGCCAATTGCTTATGTCTTAATACTGCAATATTTAAATGTTGGTTCCATCTATTGTCATTAGAAATGTGAATCCCCAGGTAAGTAAAAGAATTGACTACTTCAAGGTAACGCCCACTCATGGATATTTTAGATTTAAAATTTCTATAAGGATTAAAAACCATGAGTTTTGTTTTAGCAGCGTTTACCTCCAAGCCGTGGTCACTACAAAACTTGTCAAAAATTACCAGTGCCTTTTGCAGACCGCTAGGGGATTTCGATAAAATTAAGGTGTCATCGGCGAACATTAAAATAGGAACTTTCACACCTGCGAGAGAGGGAGCATCCACAGCCTGAGATTGCATGCGGGAAACAATGCCGTTAATAAAAAGGGTAAACAATGTTGGTGCCATTGAACAACCCTGTCGAACCCCACGCTCAACAGGAAAGTCGACAGTGTCATTTCCATAGCCACCCCATTGGATGTTAGCGTAAGTACCCTCATGGAGTCTCATGATCAAGGTCAACAGGGTCATTGGGACCCCCAGAGCTGCCAGCACCTCCCACGATGTTGCCCTTGGCACCAGGTCGAATGCAGCCCGTAGGTCAACGAATGCTGCGTAAAGACTACCGCCACCCAGTACCACAGTCCTCCACTGGATCAATTGAAAACGGAAGACCTGGTCCACAGTGCTGGTTGCTCTGCGAAACCCAGCCTGAAAAGGAGATAGAACATTCTGGTCCTCTGCCCAATCGAGCAAATTGTTAATAATTACACGCCCTACAACCTTTTGAACAGTGTCAATTAAGCTGATAGGGCGGTAATTACAAGGTTGGGCACGATCTCCCTTTTTATATACCGGAATAATGACAGCACCCCGCCAGGATACCGGGATTTCAGCACCCCTGGCAATGTGATTTAGTAATAAGCAGATGTATTTGCTCCACCTATCGGTATCATTTAAAAAAACATCCGCAGGGACTCCGTCAATGCCCGGTGCTCGGCCACTGTGAACGGATTTCAGGGCAAACAGTACTTCACTCTGAGCAAAGATGTCATCATCTGCGAACAGGTAAGTAGGGCAGGAACTGTTACCGAATTGGTCCCTGGAAGAGTACTGTTCACTAAAAAATTTGACCCATGCATCATGAGAGACATTGTTATTGGGAGCTTCTGGAGACCTTTCGTGACCCCATTTGACAATGTGCCAAAATAGTCTAGAGTGTTTGCGATCACTTGCACACTTCAACTTCTGCCAGTGGGCTTCGTCCCATTCTCTTTTTGCCCTAGCAATACAATTTTTATAGTGCTTCCTAGCAGATCGAATCTCACCCAGGTTGTTGCTCTTAATGGCAACTCCTAGGTTGGATCTTGCCGCCCTACAGTCATGGTTATACCACTTTGCAGCTTTATAAGGACAGACCCTCTTGTTATGTACAGGTTTTAGGAAGTAACTTTTAACTTCATTAAAGAGAGTCGTATGTGCTTTAGTTATGTCTTCATATCCCTGTGAGGTCCCAGCTACGCTCTCCAGGGCCGCAATGGCCTTGTCTGTCGCTGCTCCTATTTTTTCGAGGACCTGCTGGTCTGTCCTGACACCTGACCACCTTAACCTGCGCATATCGTTAGTTGGAACAATCGTCGGGAGCAAAAGTTGGTCACAAGGGGTCGGTGCTATTACTTTAAACGACCACCAATTGTGAGAGACACATAGAGGGTCATGGTCGCTTTCTGGCCTTACTGTTACCACCATGTCCCTAACAGATGACCATATAGATATGCTACAGATGACATAATCAATGCGACTTTTGTTTCGCCCGTTGTTAAAAGTCATGGCAGGGACTCGATCTGACTTGGTTCGACCATTCAAGGCTCGTAGCCCGTACTCCAGGCACATTGCATTTAAGCCTAGTATGTCAGCCGTCCAGCGAGTTATCGGAGGAGTGTTTAATGTGGGGATATCCCATAGCTTATCTTCCTCTACCCCGAGAGGGGAGTCACCAGTGATGAGAGGTTCAAAAGTGCGATTTAAATCGCCTGCAATTAGTATGTTTTTCCCTGCAGAGTGTATCTCTAGGAGATTAAAGAGGCTCAAAAGAACCTCAGATTTACCTTTGTTTCCACCTCTAGCATAGATGTTATAAATATCTATGGAGATGGGTAGATCACTAGTGAGTCTGATGAGCTGGATATCTTTTTGGTCAAGCTCCACACATTTTACAACAGTTTTTAAAGACTGCCTGATCCATATAGTAAGACCCCCCATCGGACGCCCTTTAGGGCCCTTAGAAGCAGGAACATGAAAATGTATGTACCCCAAAGCAAAAACAGGGTCACACGCCCAAGTCTCTTGGAAGATGCAAAGATCGTACTTGTTAATAAATCCAAACCAGTCAGCACAATCCAACTTGGAACATAGTCCAGCCACATTCCAAGACAAAAGATTCCCCGTGTTAGTTATCATGACAGAACTAGGGCTTGTAATAGTCTCATGCATCATCTTTCCACCAGTATCATTACAATTAATATTTTCATTGGATGGGCCTGCTGGATCCTCAAAGGGGGACCCCTTAGTTCGATCTTTAGTTAAGTAGCTGGCCTCTCCAATAATGCTTTCATCACAGACAATTAGTGGCATAGAGTTACAAATAGGTGGTTGTCAGTCACAAGCATTCAAGTTTGATAATGCAGAGAAACGATTTTCCAACCCCAAGCCCCAGTCCACCGAGGCAACATCCTTCCTCCCCCTCTTGGTCACAATGTTCCATTTGGTTCTCAGAATACTTGAATTCGGACCACTTCCCTTCCTTGGGTAGAAGAAGTCCAGAGTCAGTGGAACTATTGAAGTTGATCTCCGCTGTGGTGGTAAAATGTTGGGCAAGATATTAGGCAAGACCCCAGGGTCAGAAAAGTGAAGGACAACACACTCCCCCTTAAACTTTTTGACCCTGTCCCCAATCCACTGAACCCTTCTCGCATTTACGAGCTCTTCCGAGAGTTGCTGCTTTCCCCATGGAGAAATTACCATGTTGTTGGTCAGCCATGATAAAGATTTATTTATTAAGGAAGATGTTGTTTCGTGTTCTCCTTGGGCCAAGGGAGGGACGTTAGCAAGGACAAGAACCAATGGGGAAGCTTCAACTACAAGCTCCAAAGTCCCTTTCTCAGTGATTGGGTCAACAACAACGGGAACTGGAATCGAAACATTAGGAGCATCACCAGGGAAGTTAATCTTGGGTGCCATTGGAGGATTTGATGCAGGGATAGGGATAAGTCCACTATTAACTACAGTGGCTGGTTTGCTCAGAGTAGACTCGATCCTAGAAAAAACAATTTCCGGGAGTTTACCTACTTCGCCCAGAGTTTTTTCTAATAAACCTTCTAATCGGTTAACCTCGGAGGTTAACTTATCTATTTTACTGACCAGAGGTTTAACTACACCTTTGATTTTTGTTTCCATCAACGACAGTAATTTGTTAAATTGGGCATTTGAAAGTGTAACATAAGCCTCACTAGTCAGATCAGCCTCCTCTTCCTCTGAAAATTTCCTCGGAAGGTTTGCTACTTTATTCTTGGCTGACCTTAAGCCCTCCCGTTTTGTCGTAGCCTTTTGGTTTTCCCCATTAATCCTCGGGACTAAAATGGGTGCTGCAGGGGAGATTGGGGACTCATTACTAGTGGATATCTCAATCAAAGCTTCATTAACACTAATGTCTTCAATACCAGCGACAATACCACTAGGCTGGATGATGATAGTATCAGGAAGAGAATCAAGTATTTCACCATTTAAACTACTGTTTGTCTGAAGCGCAAAAGGATCATCTGACTCAATATCAATGAGGGGAGATTGGGTAGGTGAATCTATTCCCAAGGAAGATCTCCTATCACTATTGATTCTGTCTACAACATGTACAAGATAGTTGTCAATAGTGTTATTAGGAGTAGCTTGCTTTTTTGGAGGCATATTTCTCTAAGCACAACAGTTACAATTGGATGCACAAAATAATGATAACCGAAGTGAGCTACAAACTGCAACTCAGTATATATCACATCAAACAAGGAAACCGGGCCCAACCCAACCTTGGCCAACCTCGGACGGCCTTTGTCCGGGCTTCGTCCGGCGCGTCCCGCGCGCGTCCCGCGATGCGGGAGGAGTGTCGAGATTTTAAAGGCCTCCTGGCGCCTTGTGGGCATGCGCAGAATAGAGGCTCCTGGGAGATGTAGTCTCCGTTCCCCCTCTCGGCGGCCGCGCCTGATCCCAAATGGCGGCGGCAGCGGGGGAAACGGCAGCGGGAGTCACAAGCAGCAGTCAGGGCACAAGACAAGGTGAGCACACACCAAAACGCCAAGGTCCGTAGTAGATTATGGGTTTAATTACATGCTTGAGCATAATTGATTTAGGAATCTAGTAATAACTGTATGCTCCTTTTCAGAATTTGACAATCCTAGTCAGTATAAGGCACAAGCAAACCCCATATTTAAACTGTGGTCAACCCCCTGGTAGCTTGGCACAGAGCAGTCAGGCTTAATTTAGAGGCAATGTGTAAATATTTGTGCAACACTTCAAACAGTAAAACAGCGTAAACAGCACACAAAATCAACACCAGGTTAGAAAAATAGAGCTCAATTTAATCAACAAATCGGAACCCAAAGACAAAAATCCAATCAGTATAACCGGAGATATGAATTTTTAAAGTATAAACTTCTATACAGCACCTAAAAACATAAAGCGTCAACCGAGGCAATCTGGTCATGCTGGACCAGGTTAAAGTAAAAAGTTCAAGCTAATCATGATGGAGCGCGAATTAGATAGAGCCCCAGATTAGTTCAGCTGAAGGTTTTACCCTCTCAAGTTTTGAGCCAAGAGCCCCGTTCGCATTGGAGAGGGTTGCAGGGAGTAAGGAGAGAGTTGATGGCGGTGGTGGACATGGCACAAAGAGCAGGCCAGGTGTCGCAGAAGGTCGGGCTGGAGCTTTACGTTGTTGGTCTTTGTAGGAGAGTAGGGTCTGCTATCCTATGGTCACCCCAAATTTTTGCTTTTTGCTTCACTGGATTTCGACTACTGAGGCTGTGGGCCTGCTGATCAGACCCCCAGCCTGCTGTTCTCTCACTAAATTACTGACACATGTGCTATAGGCACATACCACAATTGGAAATGGACTCCTTGTCAGCCCCTGTATAATGCACTATAGGTGCCCAGGGCATAGGGGCCACCAAGGCCTACCAGGGGCTGCAGCATATCTTTTGCCACCCCTGGCTGGTTCTTAAATTGACACAACTGGCTGATCACTCAGCTGGGGTAAGGTGGTGTAATCACCCCTTGCTTAGATATAGTATACCTATATCTAAACCTATATCTGGACACATATAAACCTGTGAGCCACTCCTATGGAAGGCCTCATCAATCCTGGAGGCAGAGTGCGTGGTTTTATGTGAGATGGAGCTCTAGCATGAGCTGAGCCTGTCTGCAGCTGTCGGGAACAACTCCCTAAGCTGTTTCAGGATAATGCCATACCATATACTCTTAAGTGCCTTATAATCCTCGCGGTTATATAGCAACTTTGGTTTGGCTTTATCAAAACATGTCGTGTAAGGTGTCATACGATTTGGAATACTATCCCCTCGCCAGTTCTGGCGACGGGGATAGCATTCCACCCCTCTAGAGGGGTAGGACATGTTGCTTTACTTAAATGCGGTTAATTTCTACAAAGACCTTAGATCCACAAAATGGATGCCTCTGCCACAGACAAGAGTCTGGACCCCTGCAGCTGACCGAAACTCAGCCAAATGGGGCCTGGACAAAGGGTTTCCTGTCACAGGAGGGTGTCACCGCCCTCCAGACAGGAGATAGTGGATTGTAGCAGGGAGGTTTGAAAGAAACCAGACACTGCTTGGGGCGCACAAGGCTGCCCCTTGCATAATCCGGCCAAACCGGTTCTGGGGCACTCCAGCCCTCGTGCCAGGGAGGCCTGGATCAAAGGAAGGGGGTGTATCCACCCACTTCCTGGGTCCCACCCATAGGGGGGGACCTAGCAGGTAATCACGCCCCCCAGAGTCGAATAAGAGTGGGAGCAGTGCCAATGCACTTCAGATTTCCTGAAAGAAACATAAGAAACGAAACTCTGGACCCTTGGACCTCCTACTCAACGTGGAAGCCCGAAGAATCTCCCTTGTGGCCAAGGAGTGACCACCCTGCACCAGCAGGCACCATCCAGCCCTCGACATCTACTTTGTTGCAGTTCCCGCCGGAACTCGAGCGACAGAGATAGACGAGATCAAGCTTGCCTGCCTTCCAACAGCCCGATCCACAGTCCCTGCAGAGCTGAGACCCGTGGAGGCGACCGGAAGCGTGGGGCACGCCATCTTGAATTGACCACGAGACGCTGACCGTGCAGCCCACGAGTGACCCTCGAAGCTGTGCACCGGGGTTTGAGAAGCCCCCACCCTGAGCCACTCTTGCAACGAAGTTCAGCCCTCCACACTCGACGAGTGCTGCGTGGGGCCCTTCTGCTCCATTTGGCTCAACGCGTTGGCCCGGTCACTTGCCAGCTGGCTAGTGGTCCCTGTGCCGACGAAACTACGAAGACGACTTGTGAATCTGGTTGCTCCAGATCTACACCAGCTCCCCTGAAAAGGAGCACCCACTCTGACCTTCCTGGTTCGAGTGAGAAGCAATCTCCCGGTTCCGCGTGGATTGCTTTTGCCAAGTGTTGTTTGCTCCAATCTTGAAGCCGACAGCGCCGACGGCGAGAGCCTGCGTGGGACAGATCGTGACCTGCTCCTGGACGTCGCAGATGCCCCAGAGCCCACGTGACAGCGGAGAGAAGCTCCTCGACGACCACCTGATTGCGCCCGACATTGCCTGGTTCCGTCCTGGTTCCACCCTGGTCACTGCTGAGTGACCCAGACTCTGTCCCCTCTGCTTTCAGGTACTCTTCGACTTGAGTCCACCCTTGGACTCCACCGGACACTTCACTTTCACCCCGCCTGCAGCCCTTTCAGCTTCAAGCACCAAGAGCCTGCGTGACGAAACCCGACTCAACTTCGACCCTGTGCACCCGCTTCCTGTGGGTGAGGTAACTTTGCTCCGCCGGTGTTCCCACACTGGTACACATCTCTAGGGTCTGTGTCTTAAGTTTTGTTCCTCTAGGTTCAGCGGAAGTGTCCTTAAACTCTAACTTTACACTTTTTACGCACCATTGGTTAACATTGGTGCATGCGTGCGCTTTCCGCACTGCTCCCGAATCCCGTGGGCCGTTCCCGACTTCAGCATTGCTTGTCCCGACTGCTCCCAGCGATTCCCTAGGCCCTAGGCCTAACCACTGCTCGAGTGGCATCTCTTATACCACTTGTTTAGTATATGGTTTGAGTGGCCACCCGCCCTCATCCATAATTGTGCAACTTTGTATGTTTAAACAGTGCTTTTGATTTAACGCTTGTGCCCCTTTATTCATAAAGAATACTGGGGATTGTTTTTAGTAATAAACACATATATTTTTATAATATATACTTGTGTGGTGTCCTTTCATTTGATATTACAGGATTGTATGTGGTAAAACAGCTCGCTTAACACGACCTCTTAAGTTTAGTCCATGCTACCCCTAGGATAGCTTGTCTAATAAGGTTGACTTACAACCAGACACCATAAGGGATTGTTTGGTCTGATAATAGGTGGTTCCAGAATTGGAAACATCACCTATCAGGCCAACTTCTCACATTGGTGAGCAGTGGTGCGGATTTGAGCTTGCTGTTGTCTTACCATTGCAATCTTTGTATCAAATTGAAAGATCACATCAAGTACCTCTAGGTACATATAAATCAAAAGCTTAGCATATTAAGTACTACTGAACTTAGTAGTTGTAGATTAAAGGGATTAGCACACCCTGACTACAACTCACTAGCAAGGTACAGTAGGAAAACACTTAGTGTAGGTAAGTGCACCACTTACACCTCACTAGCAGTCATGTCTGACACAGGAAAAGCCTCAGGGTCTGCTCCTGTGACAGTTGACCTTACCAAGGCAACTTCCAGCTATGACAAGTTAACCAGAAAGGACTTGATTGCCTTGTGCATTTCAAGAGGGTTAAAAAGGGGCAGAAGTCCCACCTGCCAGATCCTGATAGACATTCTAGAACAGGATGACTTAGAGAGGGCGAAGGAAGCTTCCCTAGAGTCAGGAGATGGAGTGAACCCCCCTGTAACTGATCCCCCTCAAGAGGAAGGAGAAGAGGAAGAAGAAGAGGAGGAGGGGGACTCAGAAGTAGAGGACCCAGAAGATCAGGATCAGAGGGGTAGCCAGGTCCAAGTTGCCAGGCTTAACCAGGCCAACTTAGACCTACTGGGAAATGGAGAGGGCCAGCACCTCCCCAGATCCCACCATGTCATTCTCCCAGGCAACAGAAGAGTGAGATCTCCCTCAGGGGACTCTCATATTTCTAGTGCCTCCAGAGAATCTCAGAGAGGCATGACTGCTTCTCAAAAGCTAGAGCATAGGGCCAGAATGAGGGCTGTCAAACTCCAGATAGAGAGGGAGGAGGTAGCCTTGGCTCAAGCTAGACTTGCCTTGGCAAGAGAGCAGAAATTAAGTGGCTTAGATGCCACTGGTGGCAGCAATTTTCCAAGAGAAAAAGACAGGGGCTATGATAATAGAAACCTGACAAAAATTGTGCCCCCCTACAAAGAAGGGGATGACATCCACAAATGGATGACTGCTCTGGAGAGAGCCTGCATGGTACAGCAGGTTCCTCAGGATCAGTGGGCTGTAATTTTATGGTACTCCTTTTCTGAGAAAGGGAGGGACAGGCTCCTCACAGTTAGACCTGAGGATGCCAAAAACTACTCTGTTTTGAAGAGTGCTCTTATTGAAGGGTTTGGCCTAACCACTGAGCAATACAGGTTGTTGTTCAGAGACACCCAAAAAGCACAGACTCAAGACTGGACTGATTTCGTTGAGTGTGCCACTAAGGCTTTGGAGGGTTGGTTGCAGGGAAGTAAAGTTTCAGACTATACAGGATTGTACAATCTTATAATGAGAGAGCAGATCCTTAATAACTGTACAAACCAGCTGTTGCATCAATACCTTATTGACTCTGATCTGACCTCTCCCCAAGAATTGGGAAAGAAGGCGTACAAATGGGTCAGAACAAGGATTAAGCAGAAACCCCAGAACCAAGGTGGTGACCAGAAGAGAACAGACCAGAAGGGTGGAAATCAGAAAGATAAAGAAAAAGACCAGAAGTCTTCAGGCCCCCAAACTAATAGTAAGGAGGGTGGTTCCCAAAATGGAAACAAGAAGAAGAAGAACAAAGGTCCAAAGACACCTTGGTGTAATACCTGCAAATCAGTTTCACACTGGGGCAGTGAATGCACTAAGACAAATCCAGTCCCCACCACTCCAGCTCCTAAAGCAACTGCAACCCCTAGTACAGTAAGCAGTGGTGGAACACAGTCCAAGGGTGTAGCTGGGTTGACCCTGGGTATTGAAGTAGGATCTGGCCTAGTCAGAACCCCTACACAGGCAGTTCTCCTATATGATGTGGACATAGATTTGCCCACTGCAGTAAGTCCCAGTAACCTGGGAAAATATAGGCAGACGCCTTTAATTAATGAGAAACTGGCTCAGGCCTACAGGGACACATGTGCCAGTGTCACAATGGTGACACCTGACTTTGTGGACCCTGGACAGATTGTACTAGGTGAGAGTTACCTAGTGACCAATGCAAGCAACTGCACTACTTCCCATAGTGTGGCAGTTGTGAACTTCTCCTGGGGAGGGGTAAATGGCCTAAAGAAAGTTGTTGTGAGTGCAGACCTTCCAGTAGACTGTCTGTTAGGCAATGATCTTGAAAGCTCAGCGTGGTCAGAAGTGGAGTACAGGACTCATGCAGAAATGCTAGGGATTTCAGAGCATGTCCTTGCAGTGACAAGGTCTCAGGCTAAGAAGTGCCTTCCTGAACCAGTGGTGGATCTTGGAACAATAGACCAACCACAACCCAAGAGAAGGAGCAAGAGAGGAAAGGCTGAGCCTTCCACCTTGCCCCAGGTTGAGGATCAAGTTTCACAGGAAACTGATTCTGCAGTCCAAGAGGAGACTGTCTCTGAGGAGCTTGAACCTGACCAGGTTGAGTTTCTGGGGACAGGGGGACCCTCAAGGGCAGACCTGAGGCAGGCTCAATTAGATTGCCCTTCCCTTGAACCCCTCAGACAGCAGGCTGCTGCTGAGGCTGCTGGGGATGCCCAAGGTACCCATACTGTGTATTGGGATGATGGACTCCTTTACTCAGAGGCTAGAGACCCCAAGCCTGGCATGACCAGGAGGTTGGTTATACCTCTGCAGTTTAGGGGGTTCCTTCTTACCTTGGCCCATGATATTCCCCTTGCAGGACACTTAGGCCAGAACAAGACGTGGGACAGGCTTGTTTCACACTTTCACTGGCCTCATATGTCAGAAAATGTCAAGGAGTTTTGTCGCTCCTGTGTCACTTGCCAAGCCAGTGGTAAGTCAGGTGGCACAACAAAGGCCCCCTAATACCACTACCTGTGGTGGGGGTTCCCTTTGAAAGAGTTGGAATTGATATTGTGGGTCCAATGGACCCCCAAACAGCATCTGGGAACAGATTTATACTGGTGGTAGTGGATCATGCCACCAGGTATCCAGAGGCTATTCCCCTGAGGACCACCACAGCACCTGTGGTGGCAAAAGCCCTCATTGCAGTTTTCTCAAGAGTGGGCTTCCCAAAGGAGGTACTATCAGATAGAGGCACGAACTTTATGTCTAGCTATCTGAAAGCAATGTGGAAGGAGTGTGGAGTAAACTATAAGTTTACCACCCCCTATCATCCACAGTGCAATGGGCTTGTGGAGAGATTTAACAAGACCCTTAAAGGCATGATAAAAGGATTACCAGAGAAGCTCAGGCGGAAATGGGACATTCTTTTACCTTGCCTGCTCTTTGCTTACAGAGAGGTCCCACAGAAGGGGGTTGGCTACAGCCCTTTTGAACTTTTGTTTGGCCACCCTGTGAGAGGTCCATTGTGTTTGGTGAAGGAAGGATGGGAGTTGCCTCTCAAAAAGCCCAAACTAGACATAGTGGACTATGTACTTGGTCTCCGCTCCAGGATGGCTGAATACATGGAGAGAGCATCCAAAAACCTGGAGGCCAGCCAAGAATTACAAAAAGCTTGGCATGACCAAAAGGCTGTACTGGTAGAGTTCCAACCAGGACAGAAGGTGTGGGTACTGGAGCCAGTGGCCCCAGCAGCACTCCAGGACAAATGGAGTGGACCCTATCCTATCGTTGAAAAGAAGGGAGAAGTCACCTACTTGGTTGACTTTGGAACACCCAGGAGCCCTCACAGGGTAATCCATGTGAATCGCTTGAAAGCATTTGTGGACAGGGAGGACATGAGCTTGCTCATGGCCACAGATGGGGATCAGGAGGAAGAGACTGACCCTCTCCCAGACCTGCTTTCTCAGAACCCTGATGATGGTTCAGTTGATGGAGTAGCCTTGGCGGGCAGCCTCACTGACCAGCAACAGATGGACTGCAGACAAGTTTTGCAGGCCCACAGGCATTTGTTTTCACTCACACCCAGCCAGACTGACTGGTGTACCCATGTGGTGGACACTGGTGACAATCTGCCTGTGAAGAATAAGATCTACAGGCAACCTGACCATGTCAGGGATTGCATCAAGGCTGAGGTGCAAAAGATGTTGGAGCTTGGAGTGATTGAGCAATCAGAGAGCCCATGGGCCAGTCCAGTAGTCCTGGTGCCAAAACCTCATACCCAAGATGGAAAGAGAGAAATGAGATTTTGCGTGGACTACAGGGGTCTCAATGCTGTCACTAGGACAGATGCTCACCCCATTCCAAGAGCAGATGAGCTCATTGACAGATTGGCTTCTGCCAAGTTTCTGAGCACATTTGATTTGACAGCTGGCTACTGGCAAATCAGACTAGCTGAAGAGTCAAAAGCCAAAACAGCATTCTCTACCCCTAGTGGACATTATCAGTTTGTGGTAATGCCCTTTGGTTTGAAGAATGCACCTGCCACTTTCCAAAGGTTGGTGAACCAAGTCCTTACTGGGTTGGATGACTTTTGCGCAGCATATCTAGATGATACTGCTGTCTTTAGCTCCACCTGGGAGGATCACCTGATCCACCTGAAGAAAGTTTTGGAGGCCCTGCAAAAGGCAGGCCTAACTATCAAGGTTACTAAGTGCCAGATAGGGCAGAGTAAGGTTGTATACCTGGGCCACCTAGTAGGTGGAGGCCAGGTTCAGCCACTGGAGAGCAAAATCCAGGCCATACAGGACTGGGCTCCTCCAGTTACCCAGACACAAGTCAGAGCCTTCTTGGGCCTGACTGGGTATTACAGAAAGTTTGTGAAAAACTATGGGTCTATAGTGACACCATTAAATGACTTGACATCCAAGAAGATGCCAAAAAAGGTTCAGTGGACAGTTAGCTGTCAAAAGGCATTTGATGACCTGAAGAAGGCCATGTGCTCTGCACCTATCCTGAAGAGTCCTGACTACTCCAAACAGTTCATTGTACAGACAGATGCTTCTGAGTTGGGGGTGGGAGCTGTGCTCTCACAACTTAATCATGATGGTCAAGACCAGCCCATTGCTTTCATTAGCAGAAGGCTGACCCCTAGAGAGAAACGTTGGTCAGCCATTGAGAGGGAGGCCTTTGCTGTGGTTTGGGCCCTGAAGAAGTTGAGCTCCTACTTGTTTGGAACTCACTTCCTAGTTCAGACAGACCATAAGCCCCTCTTGTGGCTTAATCAGATGAAGGGTGAAAATCCCAAACTGCTCAGGTGGTCCATTTCCCTACAGGGGATGGACTTTACAGTGGAGCACCGCCCAGGGACTGACCATGGTAATGCAGATGGTCTCTCCAGGTACTTCCACTTAGAACATGAAGACTTATCTGGTCAAGGTTAGTTTAATGTCCCTGCGTTTGGGGGGGGGGGGTTGTGTAGGAGAGTAGGGTCTGCTATCCTATGGTCACCCCAAATATTTGCTTTTTGCTTCACTGGTTTTCGACTACTGAGGCTGTGGGCCTGCTGATCAGACCCCCAGCCTGCTGTTCTCTCACTAAATTACTGACACATGTGCTATAGGCACATACCACAATTGGAAATGGACTCCTTGTCAGCCCCTGTATAATGCACTATAGGTGCCCAGGGCATAGGGGCCACCAAGGCCTACCAGGGGCTGCAGCATATCTTTTGCCACCCCTGGCTGGTTCTTAAATTGACACAACTGGCTGATCACTCAGCTGGGGTAAGGTGGTGTAATCACCCCTTGCTTAGATATAGTATACCTATATCTAAACCTATATCTGGACACATATAAACCTGTGAGCCACTCCTATGGAAGGCCTCATCAATCCTGGAGGCAGAGTGCGTGGTTTTATGTGAGATGGAGCTCTAGCATGAGCTGAGCCTGTCTGCAGCTGTCGGGAACAACTCCCTAAGCTGTTTCAGGATAATGCCATACCATATACTCTTAAGTGCCTTATAATCCTCGCGGTTATATAGCAACTTTGGTTTGGCTTTATCAAAACATGTTGTGTAAGGTGTCATACGATTTGGAATACTATCCCCTCGCCAGTTCTGGCGACGGGGATAGCATTCCACCCCTCTAGAGGGGTAGGACATGTTGCTTTACTTAAATGCGGTTAATTTCTACAAAGACCTTAGATCCACAAAATGGATGCCTCTGCCACAGACAAGAGTCTGGACCCCTGCAGCTGACCGAAACTCAGCCAAATGGGGCCTGGACAAAGGGTTTCCTGTCACAGGAGGGTGTCACCGCCCTCCAGACAGGAGATAGTGGATTGTAGCAGGGAGGTTTGAAAGAAACCAGACACTGCTTGGGGCGCACAAGGCTGCCCCTTGCATAATCCGGCCAAACCGGTTCTGGGGCACTCCAGCCCTCGTGCCAGGGCGGCCTGGATCAAAGGAAGGGGGTGTATCCACCCACTTCCTGGGTCCCACCCATAGGGGGGGACCTAGCAGGTAATCACGCCCCCCAGATTCGAATAAGAGTGGGAGCAGTGCCAATGCAGTTCAGATTTCCTGAAAGAAACATAAGAAACGAAACTCTGGACCCTTGGACCTCCTACTCAACGTGGAAGCCCGAAGAATCTCCCTTGTGGTCAAGGAGTGACCACCCTGCACCAGCAGGCACCATCCAGCCCTCGATGTCTACTTTGTTGCAGTTCCCGCCGGAACTCGAGCGACAGAGATCGACGAGATTAAGCTTGCCTGCCTTCCAACAGCCTGATCCACAGTCCCTGCAGAGCTGAGACCCGTGGAGGCGACCGGAAGCGTGGGGCACGCCATCTTGAATTGACCACGAGACGCTGACCGTGCAGCCCACGAGTGACCCTCGAAGCTGTGCACCGGGGTTTGAGAAGCCCCCACCCTGAGCCACTCTTGCAACGAAGTTCAGCCCTCCACACTCGACGAGTGCTGCGTGGGGCCCTTCTGCTCCATTTGGCTCAACGCGTTGGCCCGGTCACTTGCCAGCTGGCTAGTGGTCCCTGTGCCGACGAAACTACGAAGACGACTTGTGAATCTGGTTGCTCCAGATCTACACCAGCTCCCCTGAAAAGGAGCACCCACTCTGACCTTCCTGGTTCGAGTGAGAAGCAATCTCCCGGTTCCGCGTGGATTGCTTTTGCCAAGTGTTGTTTGCTCCAATCTTGAAGCCGACAGCGCCGACGGCGAGAGCCTGCGTGGGACAGATCGTGACCTGCTCCTGGACGTCGCAGATGCCCCAGAGCCCACGTGACAGCGGAGAGAAGCTCCTCGACGACCACCTGATTGCGCCCGACATTGCCTGGTTCCGTCCTGGTTCCACCCTGGTCACTGCTGAGTGACCCAGACTCTGTCCCCTCTGCTTTCAGGTACTCTTCGACTTGAGTCCACCCTTGGACTCCACCGGACACTTCACTTTCACCCCGCCTGCAGCCCTTTCAGCTTCAAGCACCAAGAGCCTGCGTGACGAAACCCGACTCAACTTCGACCCTGTGCACCCGCTTCCTGTGGGTGAGGTAACTTTGCTCCGCCGGTGTTCCCACACTGGTACACATCTCTAGGGTCTGTGTCTTAAGTTTTGTTCCTCTAGGTTCAGCGGAAGTGTCCTTAAACTCTAACTTTACACTTTTTACGCACCATTGGTTAACATTGGTGCATGCGTGCGCTTTCCGCACTGCTCCCGAATCCCGTGGGCCGTTCCCGACTTCAGCATTGCTTGTCCCGACTGCTCCCAGCGATTCCCTAGGCCCTAGGCCTAACCACTGCTCGAGTGGCATCTCTTATACCACTTGTTTAGTATATGGTTTGAGTGGCCACCCGCCCTCATCCATAATTGTGCAACTTTGTATGTTTAAACAGTGCTTTTGATTTAACGCTTGTGCCCCTTTATTCATAAAGAATACTGGGGATTGTTTTTAGTAATAAACACATATATTTTTATAATATATACTTGTGTGGTGTCCTTTCATTTGATATTACAGGATTGTATGTGGTAAAACAGCTCTCTTAACACGACCTCTTAAGTTAAGCCTTTAGGCTGCTTAGTCCATGCTACCCCTAGGATAGCTTGTCTAATAAGGTTGACTTACAACCAGACACCATAAGGGATTGTTTGGTCTGATAATAGGTGGTTCCAGAATTGGAAACATCACCTATCAGGCCAACTTCTCACAGTCTTCCAGATCGATTGATGCTTTCCGTGCAAGGGGATAGGCGGCAGGGGCTTGTGCTGAAGTTCCGTGCGAGCAGTGGGATTCCGGTGCGAATGGGCTCGTTTCCACTCATGAAGAGTTCAAAAGCTTGATTTAGGAGCCCACTGAACCAAAAGATGCTTATGTGGACACACTTGTGTCAAAAACTTATTTTATAGATGCGGTCAGCAAGTGGGTAAAGTCTGTGGTTGCGGTGGCTCAGGAGAAAGGTAAGAATGTGCAACTTGAGATTCGCGGACTACGGCGGCACTCAGAATCATGCCTGAAGCCTCCAAAAGCAGCCCGCCGGAGCCTGAGGAGTTGCCAGTTCTGAGTTGCAAGCTGCAACAGTCTTTAGTCTACAGACCTGAGGACATGTGACTGGGAGCCCCAAGGCCACGACGAGCCTCCAACAGCCGGGTCGCAGGGCATTGGATTTATTTAGGCATTTTTTATAGCGCATACTTTACCCAGCGGAGTCAGAGCGCTTTACAATAGAGCGAAGTATATAGGATTAGATATTATGGTAACATATTTACAGAGTATAAATCCACCAAAAATTACACAGTACAAACTAAAGTTGGAGCGATTAGGGTTCCAAAAAAACACATTCCAGAGTTGAAGCGTAAGGACAAACTAGTCTCCAGTGAGGAACACGAAACAGTCAATGCCTCCAGGCTGTGTAGGTGTATTGTTTTGACCCCGCCCCCAGCCACTGACCACGCCCCCGTGCCCGCCCCCAACGCACAGACCCCCGCCCCCACTGCCACAGGCCCCGCCCCCACACACACCACACACACAAGCCCCGCCCCCACATTCACTGCCCCCGCCCGAGTAGGAGCATTCACAACCACAGGCCCCGCCCTCACATTCACTGACCCCGCCCCCGGCAGAGGAGGAGCATCCACACCCACAGGCCCCGCCCCCACAGGCCCCACCTTGACACCCACAGGCCCCGCCCCCTCTCAGGAATCATACGTTAATGCTCTTCCACCACTGCCTCGAGTCCTTGTCTCCCCTTACCTCTCTTGTGGTTTCGAGGGGGCAGTGTCGGCCTGGTGGAGGGGACACACCGAGGGCCCCACGTGACAACAAAGCGCGCGCTGGACAAGGGCCGCCCTGATCTGTAGCTGCGCATGCGCAGGACACTCAGTTTGTCACAAGTGCGCATGCGCAGGATGTCTGCTTGTTGTGGCCGCGCATGCGCTGAGAATAGCGGAGCCCATGAAACATAGAGTGTGTAATTGAGCATCCCGCAGGGAAGCACGGCCTGGAGAGTCCAACCGAGAGGGGAAGCAACTGGGAACGTCCACACTGTCTTCCATTCAGAAAAACTGAAAACCCCAGGACTTAACTAAGAGCGCGGGTTAAAGAGGTCTTGATGGGTTAACAACTGCGCATGCGCTGATGACAGACACTGCGTCCCGCAGCGGAGCACGAGCTAAGAAGGGCCTTGGATTAACAACTGCGCATGCGCTGAGAACAGACACCTTCAAGAGGGCCTTGTATTAACAGTGTGCATGCGCTGAGGACAGACACTGCTCCCGGGCCTTGGATTCCCATGAGCTCCTCACTGCCATGCCAGGGACACTGCAGCAGCAGCTCCAAGCAGCAGGTAGAGGGAGCACAGAGGGGTGAGACTCTGAGACACACATGCAAACAATCAATCAATACAATCTGTATTCGATCTCTTAAATACAGATCATAAAAGCACAATTTAAATCAGTGATCAACAACCAGCCCCAGTTCATAACAAGTTAAAATCCTATAGCAAGTAGAATTATCTAAAAAGAACATCAGATAATTTTTACAGGACATTTTATCCCATAAAGTGCATCACGTGCCTCATAGACTGAATCCAGTTAGTTTACATCAAATTACTCATTTCTGCATATAATTATTAGTTAAAACCAACCTCGCGCCTTTCTACTTTTCATACAGGCCCACAAAAAGGTGGCTACCACAGACAAAGGGATCAGGCAGAGATTTACAGAAGTAACGTGCCACCTGGCATTGTTTAAAATTGTGGCGCTTTAAAATCGAAAGGATAAATTCTTCTCTTCCTGTATTATAAAACACACAAAACAAGACTAGGTGCAGGTCACATTGGGGGGAATGGTTGTGGGTGGGCACCGGCCTCCAGCAACAAAGCGCTCCCAGCGCTAGAGGTAAAATAAAGCGCTCCCAGCGCTATAACCAGAAAATAAAGTGCGTCCAGGCGCAAATAACGCGCTTCCAAGCGCTAGGAGGCAATTCCAGCGCTCCCAGCGCTAGAGGACAGCACAAGTCCAGAGAAAGTCCTTGGAATGCAGCAAGATAGGGGGGCAAGGCTGGGCCAGGGCCCAGCTCACTGGACCCTCCAGGCAGGAAGGCAGTCCCAAGTGGCGGTTCCTCCTGGCGCCAGCAGCAGCAGCAGCCCCCCTCAGTAAGATCAGGAAAGAACAACTTGCAAGGGGACACAGACCCTTTTTATACTAATAAATCCTTTGTCTGTGTGCAGGGTGGGGGAAGAACCAGTCGCAGCTGGTCTGGGAGCACCCTTGATGTGCTCAGCCCCTCACTCTATTCACTAGGCAGGCTAGGGTCGTTAGACGCACCACAGGGGGCGGAGCCAGCATTGTGTGGGGAAAGCCCCGCCCTATTCAGGACCCAGGTGCACTCCTCCCCAGCCATCAGCATGCTAATCTCCACACTCACCACCGGGCAGACCCATCATGACTCATGGAGCCTGGCATCCCAGCCAGCTCCAGCCAATCACACGCCAGCACCTTTACAGCACACACACAGCCATGTCTAGAAGTGGCACTTCCACACTAGACACATACACGCCGCATACATAATTTCCAGCATTCAATCACACGAGTCCGCACATACCAGACTCGAGCCTGTACACCCCACGCATCAGGAACTACCAGGGACACATACATTCCCCATGCATTCCTATGGGAGGGCAGGCCAACCTTACTCCACGCACTCAGAGTGCGCACGCACTTTCCACTGGGACACAGTGAAAGTGCGCAGAACACAAAAATCACCATCACTAGGTCACCATTAAAAGCAAAAAGTTTAGGGGTGAACCTGCTAGAAGGGCCAAGTCCAACACTAACCATGAAGAAAATGCTAACCACCGAAGGGAAAGAATGGGACATGTTGTTGCCACTCGCCCTCTTTGTTATTTGAAGCTAGGTTCAGAGAAGCTTGGGTTGTTCTCCCTTTGAACTTCTTTACGGGAGACAGCCACAAACCTTGCTAGAAATGACAAGAGAAGCGTGGTAACAAGAGAAACAAGAAGAGACACAACACCATCTAGAATACACCCAAAGCCTAAGAAACCGCATACAGAAATTGTGAGATTTTGCTCACAAAAACCTAGAAAAAGCTCAAAGAAGCCAGCAGATGTCTTACAATAAAGGAAAGAGGTGACAACAGTTACAGGTCCATGACTGGGTGCTCCTATTCCTACCTTCCTCTATACGCCAAAAACTGGCAGAATGGAAGGGACCATATGACGGTGCTGAAAGGGTAGGCCTCACTACTTACCGGTTACGCCTTTGTCAACCCAGATATACCACATAAATCTACTAAAGAAATGGTTGGGACCCCTCCCCAAAGACACCCATTACGTTTTGTCTGACTCAAAACCCATTCCTTCAACATTGAATAAATTGCCCATAAACGAACATCTAACAGAGGAACAAAAAGTGTCTCTTCAGACCCTCTTAGAGTCCTTCTCCTCCATCTTTTCCGACCTCCTGGGAAAATCAACAATACTCGAGCATGCCATTGTTACCCCACCAAATAAAGTAATAAAACAAAACCCCTACAGAATACCAGGCGTTAGGCGGGACGCAGTTCCTGACGAAATAGAGAGCATGTTACAACTAGGAGTCATAAAACCTTCCAGCAGTAACTGGTCTCCCCCATTGTCATAGTTCTGAAACCTGATGGTTCCATCCGTTTTTGAATAAACGTCCGAGCAGTCAATACCATCTCGAAATTTCACTCATACCCGTAGATGAATCGAGAAATTAGGCTTAGCCCAATATATAACCACATTCGATCTTACAAAAGACTATTAGTAGGTACCACTTAAACAGGAAGACCAAGAAAAATCGCCTTTAGCACCTCTAATGGGCTATACGAGTTTACTGCACTGCGTTTTGGGTTACACAGAGCACCAGCGACGTTCCAAAGACTTATGAACAAAGTTTGCTCCCAACATCAAGAGTACTCCTTAGCCTTCATAGACGATATCATAATATTTAGCCCTAACTTGGAACTACATCTCGTCCATTGTGGGAAGATATTCCAAGCACTTAGGACTGCAGGGCTCCACGTGAACTCCAAAAAGACCAGGATAACCTTCACCAAAGTCAAATATTTGGGCTATTTATTGGGAGATAGGGTTATTGCTCTGCAACAATAGAAATTGAGAGCAGTCTTAGACACCCCCTTCCCTACCAGCAAAAAAGGCATTAGATCCTTTTTGGGCTTACAAGGCTACTATCGCCGGTTTAAACCCAATTATTCTGAAATATCAGCACCACTAACCGACCTACTGAAGAAAGAGAAAAGGAACTAAGACTTGGTAAATCCTCCCCAAGCCACCAGAAAGGCATTCCACGAGCTCAAGTGAGCCATAACCTAAGGCGGAGAAACCAGCAGGGAAGACCGGAAAAACGAAGAACACCGAACAGCCTTCTGAGAGAGAGACCTGGAGCCTTGGGGAGGTCACAGCTTGTTGGCGAGCGGAACACCCGAACCTGGCGGAGGAAGGAAAGTCTAAAAAGAAGGAGACCAGACCTCACTGAAGGATATGGAGTAACCACGCCACGGACCCGGAGTGACGTGGCTCTTACAGGTGCGTGGGCGTCTACAGGCTTTTGAAAGGAGCTGAGTCAGAGAGGGATGGGAGGGGAGGCTGAGGGGTGAAAGGGACTCAGGGAAAAGGAAATAAGTGAGATGGAAAAGAAAGACAAGAGCAGAAATCATCGGCTACTCTTTTTCTTTTGGTTGCTCCAACCTCTACCCCCTCCCTTCACATTGATGCATAGCTATTATTTATCCCTCACATCCTCCCTTGACTAAACCATAAAGCAAAAACACTTACCTAGGTCTTTTCCTTCTGTCCGAAGGACGACGGTGGCCGAGGCTCGCCTAAGGGACTGAAGTGGAAGACCCTGTGGGAAAGAAGAATACAAAAGAGACAATCAATCATTGTGATTTCCTGTAATACTAATAAAAAGTGCATACCAAGAAATTATTCAATGCAGTGGGCTCCTTCTTGACCGACTCTTCTACAACGGGGAGCTACATACTTTCCCTACAGGGAATGGGAGACAGACACACAGAGACCAACAGACACACACAGACACACACAGACAGACACACACACACAGACAGACACACACAGACAGACACACACACAGACACACAGAGACCAACAGACACACACACACACACACACAGACACACACAGACAGACACACAGACACACACAGACACACACACACAGACACACAGAGACCAACAGACACACACAGACAGACACACACACACACAGAGACCAACAGACACAGACACACAGAGACCAACAGACACACAGACACACACAGAGACCAACAGACACACACACACACATACAGACACACACACACACAGACACACCCACAGACACACACACAGACACACACACAGACACACAGACACACAGACAGACACACACAGACACACAGACAGACACAGACACACAGACACACAGACACACAGACACACAGACACACAGACACACACAGACACACAGACACACACAGACACACAGACACACAGACACACAGACACACACAGACACACAGACACACAGACACACAGACAGACACAGACACACAGACACACAGACACACAGACACACAGACACACACAGACACACAGACACACAGACACACACACACACACAGACACACAGACACAGACACACAGACACACAGACACACAGACACACAGACACACACAGACACACAGACACACAGACACACAGACAGACACACACAGACACACAGACAGACACACACAGACACACACAGACACACAGACACACACAGACACACAGACACACAGACACACAGACAGACACACACAGACACACAGACAGACACACACAGACACACACAGACACACAGACACACAGAGACCAACAGACACACAGACACACACAGAGACCAACAGACACACACACACACATACAGACACACACACACACAGACACACCCACAGACACACACACAGACACACACACAGACACACAGACACACAGACAGACACACACAGACACACAGACAGACACAGACACACAGACACACAGACACACAGACACACAGACACACACAGACACACAGACACACACAGACACACAGACACACAGACACAGACACACAGACACACAGACACACACAGACACACAGACACACAGACAGACACAGACACACAGACACACAGACACACACAGACACACAGACACAGACACACAGACACACAGACACACAGACACACAGACACACACAGACACACAGACACACAGACAGACACACACAGACACACAGACAGACACACACAGACACACACAGACACACAGACACACACAGACACACAGACACACAGACACACAGACAGACACACACAGACACACACACACAGACACACAGACACACACACAGACACACAGAAACACAGACACACAGACAGACACACACAGACACACACACACAGACACACAGACACACACACAGACACACAGACACACACACAGACACACAGACACACAGACACACACACAGACACACAGACACACACAGAGACCAACAGACACACAGACACACATTCAGGAAAGCAAAGTAGGAAAAAACTATATACAGTTGTTCTATGCTCGCATATGTACATTGTTTTAGAAAGATGGTGGAACTGTTGCTTTGAATGCACTTTCTTTTCTTAAGTCACACATGTATGACGCAGCCCAGAGCTCTGAATGTTGCCTCTCAGTGTCCTGAAGATGCCCCCCGCGCTCGAGAGTCACCCCGGGGTCAGAGGCCTCCCTCACCTCTGCTGGAGCCCCGGGGGCCCGGCCGCCTGTGAGGAGTGGGGCCCGGCGTGTTATTCCCCCCAGGAGTGACGCGTGCGGACATGCCGCGAAACAAAACCACACGTCTCGGCTGCGCATGTGCAGAGCGAAGACGGCACTTCCTGACGCCGAGTTAGGTCTTTGCACGGGGTACGGACTGGGAACTGCCCTGGACAGAGGGCGCTCGGTCTCACTGCGCCTGCGCAGACTGTAAAGATAGTCAGTCTTACTGCGCCTGCGCAGAGGAAAGACACCCCCCCCCCTCATAGAGGAGTCGAGTACGGACTGTGAACTGCCCTGGACAGAGGGCGCTCGGTCTCACTTCGCCTGCGCAGACTATAAAGTCCTTCAGTCTTACTGCGCCTGCGCAGAGGAAAGACACCCCCTCATAGAGGAGTCGAGTACGGACTGTGAACTGCCCTGGAGAGAGGGCGCGCAGCCTCACTGCGCCTGCGCACAGGAGAGACACCCCCGTGAACTGCGCTGAACAGAGGTCGCTCGGTCTCACTGCGCCTGCGCGGACGGTAGAAATTGCTCTCACTGCGCCTGCGCACAGCAAAGACCCCATAGAGGAGACGAACCGATTTGCTTTCCGCTTAAATACATCTCAGTTGTATCTCATGCATTGTGTCCCTCATTCTTGTGCTTCTTTGTGTCCCCGCGAGGACCCTGTCCCACCTGTGCTGGCACTGAGCTGTCGCCCTTTACTGTGCTCCGAGCTGTCGGGGCCTGTGCTGTGAATCTTTTTTGCATCGACTTCTGGAGTTGGATTGTAGTAACATCGATGTCCGTCCTCCGCGCATGCGCAGTTGGTCATTCATCAGGCCCTCTAACCCGCGCGCCGCTGCAAGAAACAGTATCTATCCTCAGCGCATGCGCTGTTAATCCAAAGCATCTTTTGCCTGCGCTGTGGGAAGCAGTATCTTGTCCTTGGCGCATGCGCAGTTGTTTATCCACAGGCCTTTGAACCCAACTCACTACAGAGAGCACAGCACCCACATGAAACCCCAGGTGAGGTCATTTATTTCATTTATTTTATGCAGTCTTATAAAGCGCCGTACAATAGAACCAATAGAACCAGTTACATTACATGAGAGAACTGTTACAGGATGGAACAAATAAAAATAGCAGGCCATAGAATCAAAGCGATGCAGGCAAAAGGAACACAATCTCAAGCACAGCAAGCACAGGATGTACAAACAAAAATATAAATATATGTGACAAATTTACAATGACTAAAGAACTTCCTGGCGGGGTCTGGAGGAGAGAATTAGTTCTGAAAGTGTCTTTGGAATAGAAGAGATTTGAGGTCCGCTTTGAAGATCTGGATGGAGGAGATGGCACGGAGCGAAGGAGGAAGCGAGTTCCAGATTCTCACCGCATTACCTGAGAACGATTGTCTGGTGCTAGTAGGGTCTCGAGCGTGCTGTCACAGCATTCATTGTTTTATTTTTTGTTGTCTGCATCGATCATTAGACATGATTATTGTGTATCAACAATGCTCATTGGCCCTCACTGCTGGAGTTGGGTAACTATTTTGAAGGCCTCAGCAAACGCTGAATTTTTTTTTTCGCCTTAAAAGTCTGTCTGATGAGAAGATGGACTTGAATTCCGTTTTTGGCTTTCACCAGAGTAAACGGGGGCAGCCCGTCAATTGAAAGTAGCTCAGATTTTTTTTGGTTTTGCAGAGTTTTATATAGCACGAACTTGACCCAAATCGGGTATCAGAGCGCTTTACATAGCACCAGTTACGTTACATGTGGACACACATACAGTTTTGTTAGGCACGGGGAGATTAAGTGATTTGCCCAGAATCACAGGATGTTTGGCGTCGTTACCGAGACTCGAACTCACGGCCGAGGTCAAGCGCCCTAACCGTTAGGCCAACTCCTCTCCCCACAGTGAAAGAACACACTCACAGTCAGCACTAACAACTGCACTTTATTGCTATCTAGGCTTGGGCGTGCACAGCGGAATCTGATTTGGCTAAAACTCCCTCAAATATGTCTCAACCTCTCTAGGGCCTCAGTAACCAGGTAGCGGTCAGCCAATGCCCATCAGGTAAACAAGCATTGGCATAGCCAGTAGGTCTCGCCTTTGGGACCTTAAAGTGTTTAGTTATCCAGCACAATATCCTTGGTGCAACAACATCAACTGTTGCATGGCTAAACACTTATAAGGTCCCAAAGGCAAGACCTATTGGCTATGCCAATGCTTGTTTTCATTGGTTCCTGTTTGTGCCTTTTAGAGATGCATGCTTCTGTTTCGTCCTCGCGTCTAACTACTCCTGCCTTTTGGTGATCTAGATCACAGGTAATAACATTTTCCCGGGGGCAGCAAAGTCTGGGCTATGCACTTTACTAATACATAAACATCTTATCTGAGCCTCTTGTCACAATCCATTTAAGAATAAACAAATTCACTGAAGAAATGTTGCAAAAATGTAACTGAATCACTCAGTAACCAAGAATGACTCCACAAGCCTGTCTGCTCCGACACTTCTGGAAAGTTAGGGAAGGATTAGCAGAACAAGCTGCTTTTACCCAGAGCAGTGAATGAAAGTATGCGCATAAAAAGCAAGTTACATTGCTATATTGTTTAGACAAAGAAGGTTTAGAACAATATTGCACTTTGCCATGATCAGAATGTGAAGCATGATAATACAAAACGATATGCAATTCCAGGTTACAATATGAATACTTAACACCCTTCATTTAATTAATTCTGGCCTGAGAGGTCCTGACAGTCTGGGGGAAGGAGGGCGTCCATGTTTTTTGCAGGGGGGGAGTGGGGGGTAGGGCTCAAGTTTTGTTACACCACTGACCTGCACATAAACTTAATACACAAAACGTTGTGAGTCAGCCCTTGTCACTGTGCCTCTCAGAGAGCCCCCAAACTTGGAAATTAATTATCTGCTAGCTGCAGGAACATGAGTTATCCACAGAGCACTGTCAGGGAAAGCCATAAGAAGCAGCTAACTTAAAGAAACCCTTCTAATCCCATTCAAGAGTGAGAGGACTGAAAGTAGGCAATCCAAAAGACTTTATTCAGATAGCAACGTATCCATAAAAGTAACACACGTACAGGATAAAAACCAATAGAAAAATAAATAGCTAGCAAAATCCAATCCATAATGTAGCAAAATACAGCAAACCTAGGTAAAGCGCATATTGTGAATAGTACAATACGAATGACTTCATAGATCGCACATAGATTTCCGTGCACCCGTAGCTACTCTCAAAAAGTTGCCAATACGCAAGATCAATTCAACATTGTCCAATTTAAATTTGCAGTCAAGAGCGTCTGTTAAATCAATAGGTGACATTTTTAAAAAATACGAAATTAGCAACCATTATGCATATTTCATATAGTATCTACTTAAGAATAAAAAGTGTAAAAGTGTTTGACCGCTGTGACCATCACATGGACATGGCAGGGAGTCACGTTTTGCGTTATAACTATATGAAAAACAAAGCAAATAACTTACTTTCCCAGCTCTTAGACGGTATAGGAGGCCTCTCTCCCATTGGGACATGGGTAGTGCAATATAACTTGGAAGACAATGCTCAGGGTACGCAATGGATATACATTTTGCAACAGTTTGATTATTCAATTCCCTTTTTAGTCTTTCCGCGCTATAAAGTGGGTACAATGCTGTCTTTAAAACTTTTTTGTCTATTGATACAGATGTGTTCGAATTAGCAAACAGTCTGCCAAGGCTAACGCTTTCCAGACTCTTGACTACCCCAGGAAGCCATGGAATATCCATCCCTTTCTCACAGCGAAGACTACCATCTATTATGTCCCTTGAGAGAGAAGCCTCGGGATTCTTCATTATGGATAGCCAAAATAGTGCAGGGCGGGCCCTTATGATGTCTTCAATGTATCCTAATTTCAGTTCACCTTGACATATGTACAAAGGGGTGGAGATTGGAGCGCCCAAGAGTTGTCTACAAAATTTATTTTCCTCTGATTGGACGCAAGAGCATTTGGCAACACTCCATACCTCTGCCCCATAGGTAGCTATTGGTACACACAGGATCTTAAAAATCTTTAAAAGGGCTGGAATTGTTCCCCATCTTTTAGGGCGGAAGAGACTGAGGATTGAGTTAAAAGCCCTAGAGAACTTACTTTTACAATATGCCAAGTGTTCACACCAGGTGCCGTTCGCAGTAAAGACCATTCCCAGATAAGGTAAAGTAGCAGTGCAAGTTAATTTTTGGTCGCCCACAGAGATAAAATTTAAAGGACATTTCCTTGGCCCACAAGGCATTATAAAAGATTTATTAAATTTTGGGCATAAATCTAGGCCGGACATAAAATCTGTGAAACCTCAAACTAAAGTGCGTAGTGCATTTGGTGTGCGACCAATTAAAACCGCATCATCTCTGTATAAAAGCACTGGGAGAGGTTTGCCTTGAATTCTGGTAACATCATTAGTTAGTGTGATCAGTAAATTGTTAATATATATGATAAATAGAAAAGGGGCCAGAACACACCCCTGTCTGACTTCTCTATCTACACTGATGTCATTGGAAACTTCTCCCCCACCACCAATCCTGACACTTGCTTTCAGGTCCGTATGGAGATAGGCCAAAAAATGAACAAGGGCCTCATCCAGTCCATATTCTAAAAGGATGGACCATAGACGGGACCTATTGACAAAATCGAAAGCTGAGGACAGGTGCATAAGAGCTACGTAAAGTGGCGAGTGCTGTGCAAAAGTGTACTTCCCTATGATCAAATTAAGATTAAGACTTTGCTTGTTTGTGCCACTTTACCCCTGAAACCTAGTTGGCGTTACAGTTCATATCTCATTCCCCTTATTGGATTTTGTCATTTTAGTGTCACTTTGTTCAATACACTTTACTTTATTTTTCTATTTCGGTTTGGGTTTTTTATTGTTTTGCATTTTGACTTTTACTTTTTTGGTTTCTGCATAAACATTTTACATATTACCTTAAGTTAAGCCTGCCTGTTCGGTGCTAAGGTACCAGGGGGTTGATCCTAGGTTAATTGAATGGCTTTGAAAGCTCACTCTGACAATGGTTCTGATTGTTCCTCATCTACCGCAAATAATAATTTAGTTTCTTACAGAAACTATCTAAAATTATCTGCAAAACAGGCAGTTGATAACCTACCAGGCTTGAAGCACCCTGTGGACAAACTGGAATATGGGAATAGTATTGTGTGGCAATAGAACCTCTAAAAAACTTCAACTTGCAGACAAACTAAGAATCACGCTTGAATGTGACAACTTTTTAAAACAAGGTAGTCAGGAAAGTGTGGCGAATACATTGCAGCTCTTTGCATTTTGACAGCCCCAAGCAACTTTGAGAACAGAGTGGATGTATGTAGCAGAGACGAGTCTGTTCACCGAATGTGAGTGGTGATATCCGCTTTGCTGATCTGTCTGAAGTTATGATGCTGCCGACAGTAGCATGTCTGCTAAAAGCGATGGCTTGACTGGTGGAACAATAAAGCCAAATAAGAGAAAGTTATCTTCCAACACCAAAGACTTTGTGACTGAGACCAGTAATACTGAAGACTCTGAGACTCACAGCAGTAATTTCTCCTTTCAGAGCGTTATTGCTGCAGATGGCGTGAAGCCCAGAAGTAAGCACATTACTAAGGTACCAACAACGTTTAATATTGTTCATTTGTATTAACTGGTTCTCTTTTGCAGCATTTAGAAAAGCATTTTCTAGTTTTGTTGCTTTTTGTTTAGTTTTTTATTGTAGGCTGTTATCTTCGGTTTAAAGGGAAAGATGTTGTAGTGTGTGACCTTAATGCTGCAGTTTGCATTTCATTACCATCATTTGCTTATCCTGGAAAATCTAGGGTGTAGGAGGTTTGCTGTTCCAGAGTTCTTTCTTCAGCTTCTGGGCAGTAGTCGCTCTGTGGCGATCTGTGGTCCTGTTTCTCTGCTCTTCTTGTAGCAGCTCCTATCAGAGCTGCATCCTCCCGCCAACAATAATAAGATGCCAGGCATCACCCAGCACAGACTATGATGTGCTACGTCTATCTGCTTGACGCAGTAAGAGCGTGGATAAAGTTCTCCGGGTCTATAAAGCTGTGAATGTAACCTAAGGACTTAAGATGAAATGAAGAGCTTACCTCCTTCCTGAGTGGCTCCAGACTGCTGTGTGCAGACCCGATAGCTGGCAGCACCCTGCAGTATGTATGTATACATCAGCTTATGTTGGAAGTAACCTGCAATATAGTGGCAGGCAGCACCCTGCCACAGAGTAGGATTTCTCATAGTATTTTATTTCCTGACACATTAATGGAGATAGTCTTTTAACTGGCAGAAGAACAACACTGACCACACATTAAAATTGCGTACCCATTAGGAATGGCATTTCGTTCTGCTGGAATAATAACATAATAAAGTTATCTTGTACTCTATGTTGTTGTATAGATTTTTGGCTGCAATGCATTCCATGTTTCATTCAAATGTGCTTTCTACAGGGCACATACACGATTTGCTGCTGTATACTGTGGCAGACTCGGAAATATTGAAAAACTTCATGATTTCTCTTTCAGCACTTCATAGTAAAACCTTTCAATTTTTGACCCAATCATTTGGCAGAAACATAACTTAGTACCATTAAAATAGTTGTGATGGGGAACATTCATGTGGAGTTAGGACTGGCTCGACCAGAGTGCTTGCTGACTCGGAGGAGTATGGAGTTGACCACCTTGCCTGGTCCTGTGTGGAACCAAGCCAGCGATGCTTTGCTGCAGGCTCATTTGCCCTGATAGCTGGTCAACAGTTTGAGGAGGAGGAGGTGAAGAGCTGGCTAAGTGTGCCATGAGGCTGGCAGTTCAGTACATCCCTGAGAAGTGAGCTTTGAGTCATGTAGTGTTCCTCTTATACCACGTGCAATTCATCCTCTCCAAAGCCTCAAGAATTCCTGGGTGTGAAGGGCGGCTAATTCTGATTGGGGGCTTGATAGTTTTCCAGAAACTCATGTTCTTGATTGTTCATGTTTGTCAGTAGTTAATTAAACACTTCCATGGATTGTATCTCTTCAGTGACACAAGTTGCAATAAAAGATTATTTGCTGTTGCAAATAAATATGAATGGCCGACGAGCCTCTGTCTGTCAAAGAATGGAAGGTCTGGGGAACTGTCAGTCATCTCACTGCTAAGCAGAGCAGTGTCATGCTTCATCCTCCGTCAGGCCTCTGATTTTAACCAACATCGCTTAGAACACTGGGACTTTAGAGACCATCCTTTAATGAGAAAAACAAAACTACAAGTCCCATAAGCAATAGGGGCGGAAGGTGTCACGCATGACCTGGGACAACATCAGATTCAGCACATCCAATTCCATTTTTTAAGTATTTGACACAATATTTAATTTATAACCTTTATTTTTTATGGTCATGAGTCACCAGAATACTAAAAACGTCTTTTATTTTCAGGATCAATTAAGTAATGGTCACCAGCTTGGAAGCTCTGTTCATTCTTCAGTATTTGTCATTGATCTCCACGTGTGGCTGGTTTGGTTCTGCCCCCTGCATCGTTCCCAATAACTTGCTCAGGTAAGGAGCTTGTAGCAGCAACATGATAACCCCATACTCGTCTGTAAGAAGTGCGCTCTGAGGCAGGTATCCGATCATTTTTTTGAAACAAGCAAGCGCCAATATCTGCTATGTACATTTGTTAAAATAAAACACAATCAAATCACAGTATACTGTTCCGGAGGTTCAGTCCCAGAGTCATTATCTGTAACTGAATGCAGACACCCTAGGAAGCATGTGCTTTTAAGACAAGTTGCGTTCACTCACCTGATGGTGACATGCTTCATTATTGGGTTATACTCCTCACCATGCCGGCGCTACAATGCCTGGCGGGCACCACCAGAGGGCACTTTGTCGGAGATCTTTTATTAAGTATGCCGGATGAGCATAGTAGGACAGAGGATGTTGTGTCATAAGATGTGAGATTAGTGAAGTCTGAATATAAGATCAACTATCGACCAGTTGCCACAATATAGTTAATGTGATCATACTGGTCCATGTTGATATTAAAAACAGTGGCAAAGAAACTGAGGAACTAATGGCCCCTATCACTGTGTGTAAGTGTCGATCACCTATGGACCTGCTGGTAAGCTGGGGTCTATACTTCAGGTCAACGTTTTTCATGCTTTGTGTAGTCATGGAGCAATCTGTTGGCATTTCATCAGGACCAAATATGGGAAAATGGGTAAATGTGACCTAATCTTCTCCACAGCGTGAGGAGCTCTGTAACTCAAAGCCCTGCACTGTGCATAGGTGATAAGGTACCTATTAACATCTTACTGCCACAGGTGAGCGCTGTCTAACAGAGTGCACTAGATACGGTAACCCTCCTAAAATTCAGGACATACTGACTCATCCAATAATTAGGACGGACGCCGCATCAGAGGACAACTGGTTTGAAAAGCACATGCTTCCTAGGGTTCCTGCGTTCAGTTAAAGATAATGTCTGTGGGACTGAACCTCCAGAACAGTATACTGTGAGTTAATTTATATGAAGAATGTGTATACTGGACTGTCATTTTCCTCAGCATCTCTTGTGCTATGTAAAATAAAACACAACACTCCGGGAGGCCAACACATCTATCATACATTTAATGCAAAAATAGCAAAAGGCCAAGCAAACTAACAAGTGACAATTTTCTTTGCAATGGACGAGAGCATCCACCCTAAAGCAATTTGGAGAATATAATGCTAATGCTACGCAATGTATTTTTATACACTTTTCTCCTAATACAAGTTAATGAAACATGAACACGTGATAGAACCAGTTACTGAAACGACACTAATGAGTAGGAGGCAGGATCTTCTCTCGAGAGGAATGTGAGGAGTCCGTGATGTGCAGATAAAAGATACACAGACAAGCTGCAGAACTCACTGTTTCTGGAAATAACACTTCTGTTTGTCAATATTCAATTTACTACAAGATGCAGGAAAGTGTGCAGATGGACTTCACTAAATAAAATGGTTCTGAGCCCTAATAGAATCATGTAACTTTGCAGGCATATTAAGGCTAACAGACACATCAAATTAATACAAGAATATTGTAATTTGGTAATGTAATATATCAATGCACGTTGTGGCATTCATGTGTAACCAATTATCGGTATTAAAGAAACCAGTATATCCGGTTATGCTTTCTCAATTCCTTCTTCCTAGAGGCCACCACTGCTGCTATCCAGCTGTATTCAGCAGTGCCTCCTGTGACCTGGAATCCTGTATTTAATCAACACCAAAGGTCGTCAATGCTTCTAGCCAACTCCGGTCACTGGTGCCACTCGCACCCCACCACCCTTGCACCTCTTATTCTTTTAGCCAGCTCCAGTCAGTAGTGGCCCCTTGGACCTGTATGTAAGCCTACTAGCCAGCTCCTTTTAGTACTGGCCCCCTGGGACCTGTTATCATTCTAGCCAACTTGAGTCATTAGTAGCACCTTGGGACTAGTGATCATACTAACCAGCTTCAGAAAGTATTGGCTCCCTGAGACCTAGTATCCTGCTAAGTAACTCCAGTCAGTAGGGACCCCTGTACCTTAAATCCTGCTAATATTCAAAACCAGAGGTTAACTCTACTGCCAACCAGTTCCAGTCAATATTGACTTGCATTGTTAGCCTGCTTGTCATGAATACCAGAGGCCAGCATTGTTGCTAACCAGCTTCAGTCAGTATTGGCTCCCTGAGACCTATTATCCTGCTAAGTAACTCCAGTCAGTAGTGACCCCTGTACCTTAATTCCTGCTAATATTCAAAACCAGAGGTTAACTCTACTGCCAACCAGTTCCAGTCAATATTGACATGTATTGTTACCCTGCTTGTAATGAATAACAGAAGCCAGCGTTGTTGCTAGCCAGCTCCAGTCACCATTGGCCCGTCACATATTATCCTCAATAGGATCAATGCCCAAGGCCTGTGCAGCTGCTAACCTGCTCTAGTCAGCAGTGACTTCCCGGACCTGTTATTCTGCATATAATCAGCATGTCTTCAGACCTAAATACACTCACCCCACATCCTTAGTGTATAATAGCAATTATTTACTTACATCATACAGTAGGTAACGCACTATATCACACGATCCCAAAAACAAAGAAAATAAAAAAATGCCTAAGCCTTCAGTACTCCACCTTGTCAAAAATGACCAAATCACACCAAGCACTATAGCCTGCCACATCACATGGCACACTCAGCCACAACATGACGATACCACAGCATGGATTTGGGGCCATTAATCCTCTGTTCTAGGCATGTATGCTGTAGATGCACATGCTTTGCATACTCCTGCCATCTTGTGTTGGGTCCGGATGTTTGCAAGTTGTTTATCTTTGAAGAAGTCTTTCCAGTCACGAGGTAAGGTGACCACCTTTCGGTGATAGTGCACATGGGCATTGACTCCATTGTTAGATTGTTTTTTACCCCAAACGGGTTGGGGTGCATATTGCTGCACTCCGAAACCGCTCTTCGGGTTCCCCTCAGTGCGCAGTCCACTCTACCCTCAACTGTATTGTTTCAGTACGCGTTTCCCTGTTCTCCTCGTTTCAAATAGTTTGGAAAACTCTCAATTTTTGACAGAAAACCTTGTGGGCAACCGTCGGGCCTTGCTGCGTAGGGCCAGCCATCTGCAAATGGAACAGACTCCATTCCATTTCTGTCCTGAGTGCCACACCAAGTACCCTCCACCGACGTACATCAAGTTTGTAACTTGTTCCTCTCTCCGGAGCACAAGAAGGAAGACTGCGACCCTTGTAAGTCGTTTCGGTCCAAGAGGACTCTACCCGATCATCAGGCTCGATGACAAGAGAGGCAGCATCAAAGCGTTCAGCATGAGAAGAAGCTCATCTCGATGCCAGAGCACAATCGCTGGGGCATGCTGGGGCAGTCATGTGATTGCAATTCTACGTCATGCCAGTACCATAGGCGACAGACCAAATGTATAGGTTATCTTGCGCCCTTCTGACATCTAAACAGGCCTAATAAACAGCATTTGGGTGTCAGCTCAATACTAAGTTGTGTGGCATGCACCATTTCTTCGACAGCTTGTTGCTAGAAGGAGTGTATTGCATCGCAGGACCATGGTTAATGTACGAAATCAGCCCCCACAATGTTGCAGCGCAAGCATATATCTGGCCAAGACCCGACCATTCGATGAAGGTCTTGTGCCGTTTAGTAGGTTCTTCGCAGAAAATTATAATGTATCAGTCGAAAATGGGCATTACTAGAAACCATGCGTATTAGTTCACAGGCCTGCTGCCAGTCTTGATCTTCCATTGGAATGTCAAAGTCTAAATTCCAGGCCTCTCGGGCCCGTGTGTAGTGCCTACTGTATCTGATCGCATTGTTCTGTAAAGATGCATAATTAGGTGTCTACACGCACCATAGGTTAGCAGTATCTCAAGAGTTGGAGTATGCGGCGGAGCTGTCGGACAGCATGGCCAGTTGTGCTTAGTTGTGTCTGCCAAGCACGCATGTTGTAAAAATTGCCCCTGGCTTAGACCAAACTCTTTGCGGGCATGTTTAAAGGGGATAAGTCTCATCTGGGTACAATTCACCTTATTGCTCGCATCTCCCTCCCTCCATGCCTGGAAGGACATACTGAGTGCCATCTGCCTGATTTGTTTTAATATCCAGATTGGGAGCTCCCTATGGAATGGTGCGCGCTTAAGTACTCTCACTACAAACCAATGCCATACTCTGGCCGTTTGTCGCACAATATATGGATTAGCTCTTGGTGTTCCCGATTCTTCCATTAACAGCTCTGGAAGACAACCAGCATCCACCATTCCTGCCGAGAGCCGAATTTGCCAACTAGGGACTGTGTTGAGCCATCGAGCTGCGTGTTGAAATTGAACGGCATAATATTAGGGGTCCAAATCCCCCGCTGCATACGTCCTGGTCAGTGTGGCCAAAGCCACTCTGCTATGTGTAATGGCCTTGTTGAAAGATTTAACAAGACAATGAAGGGCATGATCGGTGGACTTCCTGAAAAACTCAAAAGAAGATGGGATGTCTTACTTCCCTGCCTGCTTTTTGCCTATTGGGAAGGGCCACAGAAAGGAGTAGGGTCCTCCTTATCTTAACTTCTGTTTGGGTTTCCTGTCGGTACCACTGTGCCTTGTGAAAGAGGGATTGGAGAAACCTCTTGTTGAACCTTAGCAGATATAGTGGACTATGTGTTTGGCTTTTGCTCCAGGATGTATGAGTACGTGGAAAAAGCAAGCAAAAACGTTGTGGCCAGCCTAGCTCCAGAAGCTCTGGTGATGCCAAAAGGCTGCTATGGTTGAGTTCCAGCCTGGGCAGATGGTGTGGGTTTTGAGGCCTGTGGCTCCTAGGGCTTGGCAAGGTAAGTGGAGTAGACCCTACCCTATCCTAGAAAGAAAAGGGGCGGTCACCTACCTGGTAGACCCTGGCTCTGACAGGAACCCCGAGAGGGTCGTCCATGCCCACCGCCTTACACCCTAATATGACATGGCAGATGTGACCATGCTCGTGGTTACAGATGAGGATCAGGAAGCAAAGAGTGAACCTGCCCCTGACCTGTCCAGCAATCCAAAAGATGGGTCAGTGGAAGGTGCCGTCTTGTCAGACACCCTACCTGCCCATCAGGAGACTGATTGCAGACAAGTCCTAAATCAGTTTGCTGAGCTCTTCTTTTTGACCTGTCGCCAGACTAGCTGGTGTATCCATGCTGTAGACGCTGATGAAAGGCTACCTTTCGAGAATAAAACATACAGGCCGACTGAACATGTGATAGAGAGCATCAAAGCTGAAGTACGCATGATGCTGGAATTGGGAGTTCTAAAGCCTTCTGAGAGCCCCTGGACCTGCCCAGTTGTCTTAATCCCCAAGCCTCATAGCCAGGATGGTAAGAAAGAAGTGAGGTTTTGTGTGGACTATTGGGGCGTGAATGCTGTGATCAAAACTGATGCATGCCAAATTCCATGGGCAGATTAACTTATTGACAGGTTGGGAGCAGCCAAGTATCTGAGTATGTTTGATCTCACATCAGAGTACTGGCATATAGGTCTGACGACTCCAGGAGCAAAATAAATATCTGCATTTTCAACCCCAGATGGGTATTATCAGTTCACTGTAATGCCCTTTGGTTTGAAAAATGCATCTGCCACTTTTCAAAGGTTGGTGAACTAAGCCCTTGCTGGATTGGAATCCTTGAGTGCAGCATATCTACACAATATTGCTGTTTTTAGCTCTACCTGGCAGGATCACCTGATCCACCTTAGGAAAGTACTGGAGGCCCTGAGAAGTGCAGGCCTCGTTATCAAGGCATGCAAGTGCAAGATAGGGCAGGGAAAGGTTGCATACTTGGGTCACCTTGTGAGTAGAGGCCAGGTTCAACCCTTACAACCCAAGTTCTCTTCCAGGGGATCCTCATCAATAGTCATAAGCACTGAATATTCCCGCCCACATGCGGGGACCCCGGAAATAATATAAAAATATATATGTAAATCACATATAACTAGCTCGACATATATGTATGCTCATATATAATTTTTTCTCACACCAATGCAGCCCCAAAACTGAGGCTAAACAATGTAATTACTCATACATATACTAAATTATCAAGCAAATAAAAAACATATTAGGTCAAATGGCCCGTGAACTCTGTGTTTTAAGAAGCAAAATATTCATAAATCATGAAAATTGCTAATAAATAGATATTGTTAGCCCATAGGCTGCATTGTTAAAGCAAAAGCATAGAAAATGAAACCATTTTCAACAAATAAAACTGGCACCGTGCCGTTAAGGCAGCTATGACCCCTGGCTTCCCATCGTGCCTCAGGGGTGACAGTTAGGACAGTTGTTCTTTCCAGCTCCTTCAGTCAGGACCCTGGTGTAACAGCTCCTCCCTTTTTTGACTTTCTGTCAAAAAATACTAGGGATTTTCCTCAATTTTTACTTTCACTTGACGTCTTTTAAGCTTAGAGTGTTAGTGCTGCCTTTTTTGACTTCCAAAAAAAGAATATTTTTGTCAAAATGCCTTCTATTCTTGACACCTGCCCTTCCTGTGGGAAGAAGAAGGCCAGGACCTGTGTGTACCCTCTGTCTCTGTGAGACACACTCTGCAGACCCTTGTGAACACTGCAAGAATCTTTCTAGGAGAACCCTCAAGGATAGAGAGAGGATAAGGATCTATGGCCTCTCTGAAAGAGGTAGGCCTCCTGAGAGACAGAAAAAATGAAGGACGCGATCGACGTCGAGAGAAGTCCCGACTTGTTCACTTTCGGCGTCAGGATCAGTGTCGAAGCTTCCAGCGGCGACGAAGACGACGTCGAAGACGAGTCATCTTCCTTCAACGATGAAGACCTCAGCGTCGAGATCCAAGGTACCTCCGCTGACGTCAACCGTCGACGCAGCATCATAGGCCTTCGACGGCGAAGCTTCCTCCGTTGACGCCTAGTCATAAGTGTTCGACGTCGAGGCACACTCTGGCGTCTCACCACCGGTGCTTGACATCGAGACACACTCCGTCGTCACCTCACCACCGGCGCTCAACGTCGAGACACACTCCGTCGTCACCTCGCCACCGACGCTCAACGTCGAGACACACTTGGTCGACGGATCATCACCGGCACTCGACTTCGAGGCAGTCTCCGTCGCAGCATCCTCCGTCGTCGTCAAAGCATCGACTCTCGACGTCGAGTCGTATGTCGTCGACTTCTCAACACCGAAGTCCGACGTCGAGGCAAGTCTCTCCATCTGAATCCCAGAGGTGTTCGACGTCGAGCCATAGATCTCCGCAAGGAGAGGTTCAACTAGCCTCGGAGCAGCTTCCATCATCGGTGTCGAGGCCGTTCCTGCCCAGGTCCACGTCGACCCAGAAAGCTACGATGTCAAGTTTACCATCTCCGTCGCCAGGTCACAGACAGCCGTCGCAGCAGAGATCTCCACAGTCGGCGTTGGCGGCAGAGGGAGAGACGACCTCAGGGAGACACTCTAGGTCTACTGAGCATTCTCCTGGGAGCAGGAGTCTTCCTGCTAAAAGGAAGACGGGTCCAGCGGATGAGGCATCACGGAGTCGCTCAAGATCCCGGTCTAGAAGCCTTTCCAGAGAGAATTTGCCTCCAGTGAGCCTTTCATCATCTTCTTCAGGCTCTCACTCTTCTCACCGGAATAGATCTCCAGATGTAGTGATATATTCCTCCAACAGTGAGAGGTCCAGGCATTCTCCTGATGGTTCGCTGCATGAACAGAGGAGATCACCCCCACCAACAAGTTTGCCTGTGAGGAGAGATACTCAGAATTCGCCCTCCATCAGGTTGTCACCAAGATGGTACAGGCCTCTCCATCACAGGGCGCCAGACAAGGAAACAGCAGCCAGGCTGGCAGCAGCTCGAGACAAACCAGTGTCCAGGCCCAGAGAACAATCGCGCACCCCGGTGTGCTCCAGCAGACGGAGGTCCAGGTCTAGGAGCAGAAGAAGGGAACGCAGATCTCCCACTTCTTCCTCTTCCCCTACTCGATCTCATAGGGATTATTCTCAGACCTTGACGGACAGTCCTCCATCCAGAATATATCCCGTGGATGACATCTTTACCTTTCAAGACATCTTGGGCAGAGGGGCTCTTAAGCTGTGTGTTCCCATGACAACGCACCAGACCAAAACCTCAGTTATTTTTTAGACTTTGCATCATAGGTCTGCGCCCAAACCTCTGCTACCCTTGGTTCCGGGGATTATAGAACCGGTTATGGTGGTGTTCCTCACGCCAGCGACAATAAAGGCCGCTCCAGTGAGGATTCTCAAGAAATATCGCTTGCCAGAGGAGGATCCACTCTTCCTCAGAGGCGTTCGGCCACCAGACTCGGTCATCATCGCAGTGGTGAAAAAATCTCATGCTGTAGCTTCCTCCTCCACAGTACCTAATGTTAGGGGAGAGCAAGTCACAGGATTCATGTGGAAGAAGAGTCTGCAACACCTCAGCCTCACTCCTGAAAGTATCCAATGCGATATCGCTTTTGGGCCGCTATGATAGGTCCCTGTGGGATTCTCTGCAGTGGTTCATCGAGAAACTTCCGCAAGAGGACGAAAGGACTTTGAGGAGATTCTCTTGGAGGGCATTCAAGTCTCCAACCAAATCATCAGCGCTGCAGCGGAAGGTGCGACCCTCTCAGCGCATGGCTATGCCCCCGGAGTGTGTGCAAGAAAGTCTTCCTGGCTACGTCTTACTGCATTGAAACCAGAAGCTCAATCCCGGATCTTGAACTTGCCTTTTTCAGGAACATCGTTGTTTGGGGCAGGTACCGATGAAGAGATGCAGCGGATAAAAGCATAATTAGACCCTCTTAAAGCTGTGGGGATTGAAAAGAAAAAAGAGTTTCAGAGGAGGTTTCGTCCCTACAGTAAAGTCTCTTCCAAGCAGAGGGTTCAAACCCCTCAGTGGCAGAAGGGTCAGGACCAACAGGGGCAGCAGAAGTCTCAATATAGAGGCAGGCGTAATTCCAGAGGTGGTGGAAATCTGCGCCAGGGCAACAATTCCAACAAAGCCCAATCCAAGCCATTAGTCCTTCCTTCCCCCAGCGCCGTTAACCACTCCAGTGAGGGGAAGCATCGCGCATCATATGGAAGAGTGGCATACCATTGCAAAAGATCGCTGGGTGTTAGCTACACTTCAGAATGGATACTGTCTTAATTTCCAACAACTGCCTACACCCGTTCCTCCAATGCCAACATCAAGTCATCAGCTGAAACTTCTGAAAAAAGAAGTGGCTATCCTTCTCGAAAAGTCGGCCATCGAGAGGGTGCCAATCTCTCAAAGGGGGAAAGGAGTGTATTCTTGATATTTTCTAGTCAGGAAAAAGGGCCAGAAAGCAGAATACAGACCCATTCTGGACTTGAGAACACTCAATCTGTATGTCAAGAAAGAGAGGTTTTGCATGTTGGCGCTTCATCAAATATATCCGCATCTCACGAGAGGAGATTGGATGTGTTCGCTGGACCTACAAGATGCATATTTTCATGTGCCGATCGCTCACAATCACAGAAGATTGCTTCGGTTCCGGTTGGGGACCTCTCACTTCCAGTTCAAAGTCATCCCGTTCGGGTTGAAGTCAGCACCTCGAGTGTTCACGAAGTGTGTCGCAGTGGTAGAGGCCGCTCTACGCCGCAGGGGTGTCTTCGTGTACCCATACCTGGATGACTGGCCGTTGAAAGGTCCTTCCCCAGACAGTGTAAGAAATCAATTTCTGAGCTGCATCGACCTCTGCCACCGGTTGGCTCTGCATGTGAACTTCAACAAGCCAATCTCACAGCCTACTCAGAAGATACATTTCCTGGGAGCTCTGCTAGACTCCGAGGTAGGAAAAGTGTTTCCTTCGGAGAAGAGACAGTGTTCCATAGTTCAGAAGTGTCAACTGGTGCTTCGCAGCAAGGACCTAAAGGTGCGAAGGATTGCCTCCCTGCTAGGGTCGATGGCATCCTGCATTTTCCTGGTCCCGAATGCCAGACTACGAATACGTCCTCTTCAGCAGGATCTGGAGGACAAGTGGGATCAACAGTCAGCATGCTGGGATGACAAAATCACACTGTCAGACGCAGCACGGGCATCCATTCCTTGGTGGGCAAAGAAGAAAAATATGCAGGTCGGAATTCTGTTCCATCAAACTCCTCCTGCCCAGACGTTAATCACAGATGCATCTTTGCAAGGATGGGAAGCACACATGGGTCATCTCCAAATGCAAGGTCTGTGGTCCCTCAAAGAGCGTACTTACCACATCAACATGCTGGAGTTGAGGGCAGTCCACTTCGCCCTCAAAGCGTTCCTTCCCTCGATTCAGGACTCGTCCGTGTTAGTACAGACGGACCCCACCATCACAATGTACTACCTGAACAAGCATGGAGGTACACGCTCACGGGCTCTTTAGCTGGAGGCCCAAAACATTTGGCATTGGCTCCTGGCTCGCAATCTATCAATCACAGCAGTCCACCTCCCAGGATAACAGAATGTGACGGCGAACGCTCTAAGCCGGCATTTCGAAGACAGAGAAGACTGGGTTCTTAACGACAAGGTTGTCGAAGACATCTTCCAGTCTTGGGGTCGTCCCACCATAGATCGCTTCGCGGACGACGAAAACACCAAATGCCGAGACTTCACCTCAAGATTCTACCGCCCAGGGTCAAAAGGGAATGCCCTTTTGATAAACTGTTCAGGTGAATTTGTGTACGTCTTTCCACTCCTTCCGCTGATCCCGAAGGTGGGGAGCAAGCTGACGAACTCGTACACAGCGATGAGCCTCATCGCCCCCGATTGGCCGAGACAATGGTGGTACACGGACTTTCTCCATCTGTCAGTGAGCCCGCAAAGGAAGCTGCCATGCAGGCCGGACCTGCTATCCAAGATGAACGGGAGGATTCATCATCCCAACCTTCCGTCACTGAGCTTGCCAGCATGGCTCCTGAGGTCATACAATACGGCCACCTAGGACTTCCGCAAGACTGCATGTCCATATTAAAAGAGGCACGGCGTCCTTCCACAAGACATTCTTATGCATGCAAGTGGAAGCGCTTCTATATGTGGTGTATGCAGAACGACTTAGTGTATCTGGCTAAAGCTGGGTTGAAGTTTAATTCTATTAAAGTGCATTTTGCTGCGATAACAGCTTATAGGCGATCACCTTCCCAACCTTCTTTTCTTCCAGTTGCAAGCTGTGAAGGATTTTCTGCAGGAGTTCGAAAAGGTTTATCCCCCAGTGCGACCTCCGTCACCCCCCAGGGAGGTGAACCTGGTGCTATCAAAATTGTTGGGTCCACCTTTTGAACCCATTTATAAAGCAACTTTGCAGCATATTTCGTGGAAGGCTGCTTTTTTGGTAGCAATCACGTCGGCTCGCAGGGTGAGCGAAATTCAAGCTCTCTGTGCCAAAGAGCCTTACACAGTGTTCCGTCTGAATAGGGTAGTGTTGAGAACACATCCTTCTTTTCTACCTAAGGTGGTGTAAAATTTTCATGTAAACCAGACCATCTCTCTACCCACCTTTTTTCCCAATCCCTCCACACCAGCTGAGAGGGCATTGCATTCTTTGGACCTGAAAAGAGTTCTGAAATTTGACCTTGATAAGTCCAAAACTATACGTAAGTCTGATTAGTTATTTGTCAACTATGGATCGATCAGACCAGGTTATGCAGCCTCGAAACGTTCTATCTCAAGGTGGATAGTTTCTTGTATTAAGCTGGCTTATCAGTTGGCGGAGAAGACCCTGGGTGTTTTTCTCCCAAGGCGCATTCTACCAGAGGGAAAGCAGCTACTGCGGCTTTTCTTAATAATTTGCCTATGTCTGAGATTTGTAAGGCAGCGACCTGAAATGTATATGTAAATGTAAATGTTTTTGTGCTTGTATAGTGCACAGCTACCCGCTGTGGGTTTCCCGGCGCTTGTACGAATACCGCAAGGGAACCCTTCCTGGCTTTCCCTGTGAAGTGTCCACTCCTGGGCACCCCCATGTTGCAGACCAGGCATCCCTCGCGTTGTGGGGGCCGTTGTGGAGACTAAGCAAGCTATTGCCCAGAGTTGCAGCCTGGGACCTATGATCAGAATAGGCACTGAGGCGAGAATATCCGGTCAGGGGAATTAATGAGCCCGAGACCCGCCGAGGCAGGAATCGAACCCTGGTCCCTGGCCAGAGCTCTGCATCGAGGTCTGCCTGCTCTAACCATTGAGCCACACTTCTCCACCTGAAGGTCCGTCCATACATTTACCAGGCATTATTGTCTAGATTCAGACGCTAGAGCAGGTACCCAAGTAGGCCTTGCGGAATCTGTTTAACAGCTAGCATGGCTGTTACAATTGTTTTGGTTGGGTCATGTTTCTTCTCATTTGCCTGCTGGTGGTTGGTTGGGCTTGCTATTCTAGTCAGTGCTTATGACTATTGATGAGGATCCCCTGGAAGAGAAGGATAAGTTACTTCCCTGTAATCCTAGTTCTCTTCTAGGGGTATCCTCATCAAAGTCATAAGCAACCCAGCCGCCTCCCCAGGCAAATGAGTTATGACTATGTGTTTCTAATTCATTGTTGAGCCCTGTCTTCAGGGTTATGCAAATAACAACTGACCTCACTGTCACCCCTGAGGCATGATGGGAAGCCAGGGGTCATGGCTGCCTTAAAGGCACGGTGCCAGTTTTATTTGTTGAAAATGGTTTAATTTTCTATGCTTTTGCTTTACAATGCAGCCTATGGGCTAACAATGTCTATTTATTAGCAATTTTCATGATTTATGAGTATTTTGCTCATTAAACCACAGAGTTCAAGGGCCATTTGACCTAATGTGTTTTTTATTTCCTTGCTAATTCAGTACATGTATGAGTAATTACATTGTTTAGCCTCAGTTTTGGGGCTGCATTGGTGTGAGAAAAAATGATATATGTGCATACATATATGAGGAGCTAGTTATATGGGATTTACATATATATTTTTATATTATTTCCAGGGTCCCTGCACGTGGGCGGGAATATTCATTGCTTATGACTTTGATCAGGATACCCCTAGAAGATAAATACTGGAAGAGAACTCAGGCATCTAAGTCTCTTCCTGAGACACATTTGCCTAAAAATAATGGGTCTCTCGTCGTCGATGAAGACTTCCGCTGCCACTGCTACGACAACGACTTCTACCTTCTCTTCTCAACCTACAATGATTATGCTGTCGGCGTCCTCTCAGTTGATGTTTGTCATGGTGTCGGTGAAGCCTCGCCCGTCTGCCACCTCCCTCACTTCGTTGTCGACGAAAAAGAGGTATGTCTCCAGTAAGTCACCGACGGATGCCTCCTCGCCGACGAGACGGTCGATGGCTCTCAAGGCTCTACCTGCTTCGTCAACAGATGCCTCGTCGACGGTTGCCTCAATGACAGCACAGAAGCCTTCCCTTACGTTACTTCGTCGTCGACCGCTGAGTTGTCAGCGGCATCCTTGGTTCCACCTTCAGCTTTGATGTCTCTAATCCCCTTGAACTCTTCAGCAACACTTTTGCCGCCTTCAGGAACGACGGATGTTTCCCTACTTCAACGTAGGAATTCTTCTTTGGATCTATTGCCAATTCAACCATCTCCAAATCTTCCTGTGGAGCTTTTTAGGTCTCGCCTGTCGATGCGCATGCGCATCGAGCAAGGCGAGAGTATTGGGACTTATCCGCTCTTTATCCACACTGCAAGGAATCGTGGCGATTCCTTGCAGTGCCCGTGACTTTTAAGCTCAATGCGCATGCGCATTGAGCTTAAAAGCGCGTGCACGTCCGTCTTTGTTTACCCGCTCCGCCCCCTCCCCGCCGTCTCGCATTTCCCCTGTCGCACTTCTCCTCCCCCCTCCCCTCTCTTCCCTCCGTCTTGTTCATTGTACCCGCTCCGCCCCCTCCCCTTCCCGCCGTCTCGCATTTCCCCTGTCGCACTTCTCCTCCCCCCTCCCCTCTCTTCCCTCCGTCTTGTTTATTGTACCCGCTCCGCCCCCTCCCCTTCCCGCCGTGTCGCATTTCTCCTCCCCCCTCCCCTCTCTTCCCTCCGTCTTGTTTTCATCTTTAGATCCTTAAGGTAAGGCGTGGTTACTCACTCAATAGACGGTTATCTCTATATACATGGGGAAGAGGTTACTGCCTCGGTCGAGTGGTGCGAGTGAAACTCTTGACTGTCCCCTACTCTCACTACCCCCACGCCTCCTCTCCCGGGAAGAGGGGGGCACATACCTGAGGGCCGCGGCGAGCAGGGAGTCCGGGAGGCCCCCGCGCATATCTGCACATAAGAAACCCTGAACTAAGTCACGTCGCTGTAGCTTCCTCTGCTTGAGGTGGGCGCCCCAGAGACTTTATCAACCGTATTTACCGTCATCCTTACAAATACTGTGTGCTCAGCCTTGATTCTGGCAACTATTTGCTAGTCTGCCACCACTGTATTTATTTAAAAGAAATCTGTGTGTACACAAACACTACATACTCACTAATATACACGCATGTGATGTATGCAGATGCCCAGAGTGCGCAGTGCTGTTTATTATCGTTACTGAGTGCAGCGAGGGACACGGGGAGTTTCCGGGGATGCCATGTCTGTCCCTCAAAGCCGTTTAAATAGCGTATTCTTCTTTGCGGAAGTGCACGTCGGGTTCCTGCCAGGGTGATTCTAAGCACGAGGTTAAATCGCATGAGTGAAATGAAATATCTCATTACATGGGCCTCTTACAAGATGGTTAGTTAGAATGTGTCGTGCTCACACCATTCAATTCACAATTGCACTACTACCCTTGTACATATAGTTATTAGCAGATGTCATTAGTAACATTTAATTGGCTCACAATTATTATCATGGTATGTCACATGTATAGCACACGAAAAGCACTTCAGTATGTGCTTAGATAAAACTCATGTTTCAGTGCAGACCCCCCCCCACACCTCACGGTGGCCCTGTGATCTTGCACCAGCTTCTCTTCAGCCCATGCACAGGATATGTAGGCTACATAAGTGGCAGTATACTCTGCGCTGCAGCCGCATGGCCATCTGTGTACATTCCTGCAGATGAAGGTGATGTGCTTAACTTGCACCATAGCACTGTTCTGTGGAACGTTTCAAAATGTATTGAACTAATGTAACCCCTTGCAAAATTCACAGGGGGCACAGTGATCTTCTTTACCCCTGTACAATCCTGCCGTTTACGTCATGTTTTTAACCCCCAATACCATCCTGAAGAAGGGAGTAATGATGTACTTAGCCAAATGAACATGCTGCGGGAGGGTATGGTGATGTGTTTATGGCCTGTACTATTTAGATGGAGAATGCACCCTCAACCCCTCACCCTCACTCACCCTCAACCCCTCACCCTCACTCACCCTCAACCCCTCACTCACCCTCAACCCCTCACCCTCACTCACCCTCACCCTCACTCACCCTCAACCCCTCACTCACCCTCACTCACCCTCACTCACCCTCAACCCCTCACCCTCAACATCAACCCCTCACCCTCACTCACCCTCACCCTCACTCACCCTCACTCACCCTCACTCACACTCACCCTCACTCACCCTCACCCTCACCCTTACTCACCCTCACTCACCCTCACCCTCACTCTCACTCACCCTCAACCCCTCACCCTCACTCACCCTCACCCACCCTCACTCACCCTCACTCACCCTCAACCCCTCACCCTCACACAGTGGAATAGGTCTCGGAGCATTTGAGTTAGAGCTTTTAGAAATGTTTATGGTTTTTTTTTTTTAATTCTTTAGCATTGGCTACAGGAAACAAAAATGCTAAAGATTTACAAAAAAACCCATAAACAATTCTAAAAGCACTAACTCTAATGCTGCGAGACCTATTGCATTTCCAATGCTTGTTGACTATGGGGCTGATAAGGAGGATTCGGAAGAGGATGACAGGTTCCGTGCTGCTCGTACTCCTTTGGAGCTTCTTATCAAATGCCAAGATATTGATGATGACCAAGGATATGTTTATTATTACCCTAAGCCTAATACTCAACCACCACTTGAGAATCCAACTGTGCAGATGCCCATGTCTCTCATCTCTAATTTGCAACATATGCTTGATGACTACTACCGCTGATTTCCTCCCTCGGAGTCGGCCTGATCTGTCCTACAGACGCATCTTCCTCTGCCTTCATTGATCATCGAGCCGCCACCTCCAGTTTCTCCGGTGGCATCGATGTCTCATCACCCGGAGGACGCACACACCACTGATGATGACAGATAAAATGGGGAGTTGGATGATAGATCCCTCCTTACTGAGTGGGACAATTATCAAATTCAGACTCAGTCACCTACCACTCCAATTCCTGTTGACTCTCCGTCAGCTGACATAGGTGGGTTTCATGTTAATGGACAGGGAGTCCAAGAGATTCCAACTTCCTAGAGTCACCAAGGAATACGATGTTTCTTGTATGATTCCAAAGACCAGCCACCGAAACAGGTTTGGGCTATCCCGATCATTGACTTAATCTGGCAGGACGGTTTGAAGGTCATGAAAACCCTGTTTCCATTCCTGCAGTCCTGCTACGCCTGGATATGAAGTACAAGGCCCCGGATGATTCCCAGCCTGTCTTATTGGTCAACCAAAGCCAGATTTGGTTATCTCCCAGGCAGCACAACGTCGTGCCAGGAATCGCTCGTCTCCATTATCGGCTCCTCCTGATCAAGATGGCAGACACCTTGATTCCATTGGAAAGAAGTTTTCCACCATGGCAGCAACTACTTTCCGGGCAGCTAATTCTCTTGCTATTCTAGGCCAATACGACAGGCAAATGTGGTCAGACATTTCCCCCATTTATTGATGTGCCGCCGTACTGCGGCGTCCCCAGTCCACAGTCCCTGCCAAGTAACGTCGGGTTTTCACTCAGAGCCCCCTCTCTGCCTCCTCCAGCAGTCACCAGTACCTTGTAGTCCGAGGATGTCCTGTGCGCGCAGCTGCGTCAGTTTTGGTTTTCGCTGCCTTTATTCTGTGTCCAGGAGCAGTTCTTGTCGGGTCATCTGTATGCCGGGCCGCCGTGAAACTTTAGTCCCCGGCTTCCGTAGTGCTGTTAGGCCCTGGTTGCACTGTCTCGTAGCCGCTTGAGTTTTAGGAGTCTGGAGTAGCGGATTGCTTCACCGGGAACCAGAAGATCTCCCGTTTTTATACAGCCGTAGCAGCGCCTGCTGAAGTCAGGATTATTGTGCGGATTGTCGGGGAAGGTGCCCTGCAGTCACAGAGCTATGCTAGAACGCGGCTATCTTTCTCGGCCGGTAGCCACGCCGGGAAGTGGTTTTTTATTAGTTTTTTTTCTTTGTTCCTTGTTAGATTCATAATTACTTATCCCAAATTAGGATGAGTTTGTCCACGCTTTTTGGCTATTCCGCATACAACAGCTTGGTGGAGCAACCTGGAGAAATTACCGTTACAGAAGGCCGTTGAGTTTTCTTTAGACCTATCTGCTGGCTTAGCAAAGTTGCATCATCTTCTTTTTTTTCTTTTTTATCTCTCTCTCTAAGCTCCGGGGCACTTAGAAGCTGTATCTTTCATTTGGCTTATCTAATAGGAGGAGGAGCTGATTTACATTGATCAATGCACTTTGTCCACCTGTTATAATTCTGTTGAGGCTTTCTGATCCCCTGCATGGGACCAAGTGATGATGTAATTTTTGCCTGTGGACTGTGGAAAAAAAAAATAATCAACACATTTTTGACATATATCAGGTGGCAGGCCAAGGCTCCTCTGTGCTCTGCAGCAGCCGCCGCACGAGCAGCACTAGCAGCGCCTTAGCACCACGGTGCTGGCAGCGGCCGTTCCTGCCTCCATCGCAGATCCGTAGAACTTAAAGCGCCCGTATAACAAGACACGGGTGAAGCGGGAACCGGTCACAAAACAAACCCTGGCAGTCGTCCCAGACTCCGATCCGCTTGCTCGTCAAATCCTCCTCGGCTCTAATCGATACGCTCTGCACTCAACACCGAATCACAGGCCGACAACAACTGTGAACACCAACAGAGGGAAGAATTGTGTGTTTCCCCCATTTAGTGAAAAAAAAACCAGCATATGTCTTGGCTGCTTCTGCTGCACCCAGAGTCTTATGCGTCTTTTCAGTCTAAGGTTTCTGTCTGGAAAAAGATTGTGTCCTGGTTTTCTGCACCCAGTAAATTAAGGTGCAGAAAAACCTAACAACTAATGATCAGGTGGAATAAAATGAACACATGAAAGTACGCCTTAATTTCATTGCCCTTGATTCACACTCTGGACCATAGTTGAGGGATAGGTCTAGGCATAGTCCTCACAACGCCCAATAGATTTGCTTGAGGCAGAGGCCAAAACTCAAAAGTCAGGAAACCAGATACAAGTAGGTGGTAACTCAGGGCAGGGGAAAACGCCTGTTGCCCGTGGAGGAGTCATTCCCTTCCAAGAAATCTGCATTACAAATTAATTAATAGTGTATATGTTTTTAATATCTGTTTGGTGCCAGTCCATATGACTTTCATATCTGCCTTTGGGATTCTATGTTGCAACTCCATAGGGTACATGTATCCTTTGTGAGCTTAATAAAATGTTGAAAATTCTACAAAACCTCACTCCAACATCCAAGTACTCTCATGCTACCATTCTACACTCTGCACTGTCTGAAAAACAGCTCAACATTTTCAAAATTCTGCATTGATTTGGCTTGTAAATTATATTTTTGGAAATGTACATGTATTAACTATTTAATTTTAATACTATAGGTGATTGAAATTACGGACGAAGAAAGCAAGATTTAGCACTAAGCAACTGAATGTCAGTGGCATAAGAAGGATTATTTTGAAAAACTGAAGGACATCCAGCATTCTACATTTAAACAATTTCCAAAAATCTAAGTGTGGCGAGGAAAGTACTATACCTGTAAGTGAAGTCTCTAATTTTGCATTTCATTAACCCAGAGCAAAGTCATATCTGTGAACACAGCATCAGAAATAATGTAGAAAGACCGCTTCAACATCCTTATCTGAAATATTATCAGAAAGACAAATTGCCTCAGCATGACAGAATAACGTTCATCTAAAGCATCATGTAATTCTAGAGAGGAAGCACACACTGCATAAAAAAAAGATACAACAAAAGGTTTCTTCTGGATACCATCAAAGAAAAGACGCTGAAAGAAGACTCCAAAGCTGACACGTTAACAACCAAAAGATTGGAAAAACACCTTTGTTCAACAACCGTTTTTAACCAGTTACGCAAGTTTGAGACTATCTGCCTCGGGACCTCGACCCACTCTGCTCACTCTGGCGAAAACCTTAAGAATTCACCACTTTATTGTGTTAATGACCATCTCAGATTGTTTCCTTTTTATTGTGTACTGTTCTGTAATTCTATGTAAATCGCCTCAACATTATCTGTTGTGCAGGAATGATATGTAAAACTGTTAAATATAAAAATGGATTAAAGGAGCACCGTTGCGCTATATCTAATGTAAATAAATCCTCATCCTCAGAACTACAAACCTTAACCTTACCCCAAACATAGAAAGGGTAGAAGGAACTGATGTTCTGCGACTAATCATCCAGAATAGTACTCTGCACGCTCTAACGCCCTCAGTTACTGCCATTATACCAGTGCAAAAAGGTACTTATCAGTTTAATCATTAAATATCAGACTAACACCTTATTACTGCATTGCTAAGAACCTATACAAATAGATTTGAGAAAAACTTCAGTCACAAATTAAGTTGCTGCCGGAGAGGCTATTACTTAAAGACTATTATCTGTTAGAAAAATTTCAACAGGTGTTACAGGACTGCTTCCCGACATTTTTTGCTCAATTCAAGTGTTGAGAAGATTACACACAATTTCTTTTAGAGATAAGTGTTGAACATTATCTAAACAAGCCCGACTCTAAAATCGAGGCAAAATAACCGAAGTTAGGGAAAAAAGTTACCAAGATACAGCCATAAATCTTATCTCACCGAATTTGACAGAATGCACACAGGGGAAAACCACCCTCAGTGCAAAGTATGCCAAAAAAGTTTCAGGCGTAAATCTTATCTCACTGAGCATATGAGAATCCACACTGGGGAAAAACCTTTTCAGTGCTCTGAATGTCAGAAAAGGTTTAGTATCAAACTGAGTCTATATCGACATGAATTAACCCACTCTGGGGAAAAACGTTATCAGTGCTCTGAATGCCCAAAAAGTTTCAACCAAAAATCTCATCTCACTGAACATATGAGAATCCACTCTGGGGAAAAACCTTACCAGTGCTCTGAATGCCCAAAACATTTCAAACTTAAATCACTTCTAACTGCACATGTGAGATTCCACACTGGGGAAAAACCTTATCAGTGCTCTGAATGCCAGAGATGTTTCAGTGACAAAATGAGACTCACTAAACATACACGGACCCACGCTTGGGTAAAACGTTATCGGTGCACTGAATGCGACAAATGTTTCAATGAAAAAAGACATCTCACTCAGCATATAAGAACCCACACTGGGGAAAAACCTTATCAGTGCCCTGAATGCCAGATATGTTTCAGTCAAAAAAGCCATCTCACTCAGCATATAAGAATCCACACTGGGGAAAAACCTTATCAGTGCTCTGAATGCCAGATATGTTTCAGTCAAAAAAGCAGTCTCACTGAGCATATAAGAATCCACACTGGGGAAAAACCTTATCAGTGCTCCGAATGCCAGGTATGTTTCAGTGTAAAAAGCCGTCTCACTAAGCATATAAGAATCCACACTGGGGAAAAACCTTATCAGTGCTCCGAATGCCAAAAATGTTTCAGACAACAATCTCATCTCACTGAACATGAGAAAATCCACACTGGAGAAAAAAAATTATCAGTGCTCTAAATGTCAGAAAAGATTCAGAGGTAGAGATGGTTACAAGCGCCATAAGAAAACACACCATCAGAATAATCAGTTCTCCGAATGCCAGAAAAGCATCAATTTTAAACTCAATCTCACTCTACATGAGCAGACGCATACAGGGGAAAAACACTACCAATGCTGTGAATGCTAGAAATTCCTATTTGATAGGCACAGCCTCACTAAGCGACTCCATACTGATGAAAAACCTTATGAGTGCTCTGAATGCCAGAAAAGCTGCCGAAAAAAACGCTATTTCACCATGAGAAACTCCACACTGGAGAAAATCCTTATGCCATAAAAGGTTGAATCTGAAAGACAGAGTTATGCTTCATGAGAGATCCCACTCTGGGGTAAAACTTTATGAGTGCTCGAAATGCAAGCAAAGTTTTGGTTACAAATTACTTCTCACTTGTCATGAGCGAACTCACACGGGGGAAAAATGCCTTATGTGTGTTCTGAATGTCAGATAAGGTTTAGTCTCGAATACAATGTCATTTCACATGAGGGAATTCACACTGGACTAAAGCCATATACAGGAGGGGAAAGCCAGAAACATTTTACTGAGAAAGGAGATCTCACTACACATGAGAAATGCATCCACACCAGGTGAAAAGTAAGGCGTAGCTTGAGTTGCAGAAAAGCTTCTCACAACCTGACTTTACATGAGAGAGCACATCTTGTAGTTGCAATAGAATTCATAAAGAAACTCTTGCAGGATAACTTAGGCTGCCCGCATGCAACCTCCAAAGAAATTTCAGGCCTGAAAATATTTTTCATTGCAACAGAATCCACAATTTGAGTATCTGAAAGTTACAAAACGCTCAAGGTCTTTACTTTACACAAAGAAGTGTTAGTGCCTGCAAAAATCAACTAATTGCCCAAAAAATCACAATAATAATGTCTTAAATTTTACTCCACCCAAAAGGTTTCTACTCTCTCTTGTTTCTTAACATATGACTGATATCTATTTTTTCATGATAAGATTAAGCCTATGCGGAGTTCCTCAGTGAGGAACTCCGCAAAGTGACAAAAAAACTCTGGCGGTCTACGCGGAGTTCCGCAAGCAGCGGAGTGCGTAAGGGTCATGTAGTTTGTGGTGATTTCATCCCATGTCGGAGGATCATTTGGCCCTTCTCTTCCAGGAAGTTATGGATCTCTTTGTCAAACGTGTCCCTCTGCCAGAAGTAGGTCGGGGTTGCTACTCCCACTACTTCTTGGTACCCAAGAAGGACAAAGGCCTGCATCCTAGCTTAGTTCTCAGGGACATCATCCGCTTTCTCCGAAAGGAGAAGTTCAAGTTGTTAATCTTGGCTCAGGTCTTATCTGCCTTCGACCCTGGAGATTTGATGGTAGCGTTGGACTTGCAGGACACTTACTTTCACATCCCCGTCTTGCCTGCCCACCGGCATTACCTATGGTTCACGGTAGGCCACACGCATTTTTAGTTTACCACGCTTCCCTTTGACCTTACCAGCCCCCCATCCCCTGGGTGTTCACGAAAGTGATGGCGGTGGTCGCAGCTCATCTGCGCAGATCAGGGGTTCCAGTCGTCCCCTATCTCGACGACTGGCTGTCGAAGGCTCCCACCTCCAGACTACGACGGACTTCCTGCATTTGCTGGGGTTCTCAGTTAACGTGCTGAAGTCGCACCTGATTCCAACCGATAAGCTCCTTTTCATCAGAGCGGTTCTGGACACAGCACAGTTTTGGGTCTATTCTCCCTAGCAGCAAGTCCAGGATATTGGGGCTATGATACCGATGTTTCAGCCTCCATCCCGGTGTTCGGTGAGAATGACCCTGAGGCTGCTGGGCCTCATGGCCTCCTGCATCCTGCTGGTGCATCATGCCAGATGGCATATACGTGCACTGCAGTGGGACCTGAAGTTCCAGTGGGCGCAGCACCAGGGGAATCTTTCCGATGACGTTCAGATTTCGGAGGGGACTGCAAGTCAGTTCCAGTGATGGCTCACGAACCAGGATTGGGTCAACAGCAGATCCCTCTACCTTCCCCAACCTGAGTTCACAGTAGTGACGGATGCGTCACTCCTGGGTTGGGGCAGCCATATGGGAATGACGGAGATCAAAGACCTCTGGTCTCTGGCGGAGTCCAGGCACCACATCAACCCTCTGGAGCTCCGGGCGATTTCTCCTGCACTGAAGGCATTCCTTCTTTCTGTCAAACGAAGAGTGGTGCAGGTGTTCACGGACAACACCACCGCCATGTGGTACTGCAACAAACAGGGCAGGGTGGGGTTGTGGACCGTATTTCAAGAGGCTCTTCGCCTTTGGACATGGCTGGAACATCAGGGCATATCTCCTGTGGTTCAACACCTGGCAGGTTCCCTGAACGCCAAGGCGGTCAAACTCCCCCGCTGGTGCATGATGGATCACAAATGGCATCTTCACTCGAAGGTCGTGCTAGGTCTCTTTCAGTAGTGGGGAGAGCCTTGATTCGATCTATTCGCCACCGAAGAGAACGCTCAATGTCAGCAGTTCTGCGTGTTAGAGTTTCCAAAGCGGCTCTCGCTCGGCGACCCTTTTCGTTGTGAGTGGAGTTGCGGCCTCCTGTACCACTTCTGCCAAGATTGCTGAAGAAGATCAAACGCGATCAGTTCCAAGTCTGGTACCCCGAGTTCTTGAGCATGGCCTTTGATCCTATTGTTAACAGATTTCTGAAGTGCATTACTCATCTCTTTCCTCCTTCTCCTTTCGTAATACCCTAGTGGGAGTTGACCTCACTTATCTTATGTGTGCTCCCTTTGAGCGCCTACATAATTATCCTCTTCGCCTCCTTAGAAGACTAGTTTTTTGCTTGCCATCACCTCTGCTTGCAGGATGAGTGAGCTTCAGGCTTATCTTCCAGACCTGCCTTTCTTGCTGTCCATCCGAACAAAGTAGTCCTCCGTGTAAGCCCTCTTTTCTGCCCAAAGTGATTGCCTCTTTCCACATAGGTCTGACCATCAGATGACCTACCTTCTTCCCACCTCTGCTGTGTTTTTCTCTGCCAGGTGCACAACATATATACTGTTCCCACACTTTCTGTAGTATGCTTTGTTCTGGGCAGATCAACTCTAATCCCCACTCTACTTCTATCCTCGTGTTAGTGCAGCCCGATGTAAACTGTAATTGTAATGTATTTAGATTTACATAACACTTACTACCCCATACGAACTTTGAAGCGCTTTTTCGACGAGTAGCACACTACTCTAGGATCCAAAAATGATTAGTGGTGAATTAGTATAGGGAAATATAAAATGTATATGAGAGCTGGACATGTTGGTCTGTTAGTTGGGTTAAAAAAGATTGTGGGGGATAGAAGAGGGAAGGTTTTGCATTTATATAGCGCTTGCTACCCCTGATGAAGTGTTGAAGTGTTTTTAGGCGAGTAGCATGCTACTCCAGATCCCAACAAGATGAATAGCCAGATCAATTATGGTGGGGAGGTTGTTTTATTGTATACACACAACTGTACAAAAATTAATAAAATTCCGTTGTAAAGTTGTATCCAAGAGGCAAGTATAGTCTCTGATAATAATGTATACAATACTGATAAGTTTTAAGTTGGCTTGCCATCAAGACTGATGCCCCGTAATGTTGATGCAAACTCATCTGTGCTGGAGTATCTTAGACTCTTTTTGAATTGTACCATCCACCTTGTAGGTACTGCTATTTGTATCAGGTCCACGTTGTAGGCAGACACAAACGCCAAAATTGTGCACTATTTATATTAAGCATAATAAGCATAATGTAAGTGAGCAGATGACAGTAAGCACTGTACCAGCTGTATTAGGTGCTTAGAAGTAGAGTGACGTAGAGGGCAATAAACACTCACTAAATATTTTTTATTATTATTAACAGTCCTCATAAGACCATACAATTCAATACGATGTACAAATAGCCCATTGGGGAACAGTTCAGGCATCATCTGGGGATTACACATCCGAGAAACACAAGTGTCTTTCATGAATACAAATTGACTCCTCCTCCAAGGACTGCACTGTATTATTGACACGGGCGAAAAGGCAAACAAGCAGTCAAGAGGCGCATTGATTGTATACCCCCCACCTGACAGGATGGTGACAGACCCCAACCACCTGCAGGGGAAACGTGCCACCTCACTTAATAGCTGCCAGACGCTTTACTATGTAAGCAGACTGGTGGTTTACAACTGCGCCTACGTTTGGGCACCACATGTTTTTTCCAGCATAATCTGGTGTGCTCGCCCCTGTGTGGGATGATAGCACCCACTGAAAACTGCACAGTTGTGTAGTCTGGGACAGTGCACCTTCCATGTAATTCTAAACTGGGCCTTTAAATACGGTACTATTTTGTGTGCCTATTTAATTCAGGTATACAAAGAGTGTGGTACTACTTGTATACTAGGGTAGGACAAGGAAGATTGAATTTCTATGGTGGCAGAACATAATGAGATTACGTAGAATACACCTCTGCGTGCCTAATGCTGCCATTTGTATTTCAAGACCAGTGATTAATGTGGCTTTATCAAGTTCAAAGCCATTAGGCTTTTCCGACCTGACTGATACTTGCATAAGGAAAAGATGGGTCATTTGGAGCCTAAGATAGATAAACATATTCATAGGTCACGATTTAAGTCTGTATCTAAAATAAAACAGTAAATTAGGAGAGGTGATAAGTGAGAAGTTAAAGGCAGCCGCTAATTGAGCTGCATTTGTACATAGGCCTTCCTATATTATGAGATCTATTCCTGCTTAAGTCTTTAATTGCAATGAATACTTTAATACCCAGGCATGAAGTCATCGTCGAGCTGTTTAGATAATCCACCTGTCTCGCCACTTCTTCCCCACTGCATCCTTAACCAGTGGCCTAGCCAGTGTGCCCTGGGCCCAAAGGCAAGAAAGGAAATGTGACCTCTGCCGTTTATTTGGACTGTGGAAAACAGCAATAATCATTGTTCTGTGGGCCCCTCAGGCCTCTGTTTGAACTGTGACAAACAGCAGTTATCATGGTTCAGTGGGCCTTTAAGGCATCTGGGAGCTGGTGCCACTGCACCTGCTGCACCAATGGGAAGCTAAGCCCCTGCCCTTAACAGCCTCTATTCTAGCCCCACTGGAGAACCGAAACAGCCAAGTACTGATCTGGCCATATATGCAGGCATGCAGCCGCCTCTTCCTCTGAAGGGATTTAAGTCGCATGAAAGCAGCATGCGGGAAACAACCATTTTCTGAGGTAAAGTCAACCAACACCTCTTCTGTTCCAACCTGAATCCATTTAAAACCAGGGACGAAAAAACGGTTCATCGTCATCCCTTGCTTATCAGAAGGGTAAAACAGATTCATCTAACATTACAGTGTACCACATAACAAATTGTGATTCTGTTTACAAATTAAAACTAGCATGCACAGGGGTGGGGAATTCATATCGCCCGACGCCCAGGACATATTGTTTGCTGACAGGGACAACAAGTAATTATGTTTTTATTGCCCGTCGGACAAGTAGGCTTCACTTCCTGCAGCAGAAACCTTTCCCAGAAAAGAACTTGCAAAATCCTTCTAACCTGCTTACAAATGCGTGCTGCGTTTATTGGCATAACTTTCTACGATTTAATAATCCTTTGATTCACTGACAATACCCAGAAGTGCTTCCCTCCTTTCTCCGCACAGCGCAAGGCACGCACTGACATCTCTTTGAACGTTGCGGGGCAGGCCTGCCTTACGCTTTTGGAAAAGGAAAAAAAACAACCTCTCTGCTTACACGGTTTCAATCAGAGTGCAGGCTGTAACTCACAACTGCACGCTGAAAGCATTTAGGCCAGTCACCGTTGCTTGTAAGCAGAATGCACAAGTACTTCTTTTCACAATAATCCTGTGTTTCCAAGTCTCTGCACTCCCCAAAACCTGCCTCCTGGCCCCATCATTCAGAGGCCATTGCCCTTGTGCCTTTGCTGTAAAGCACATGGCCTATCACCACCAGCTGCCGAGATCACGGCTGCTCCCCAACACTGTGGCTATTACTGTGATCGGAGCTATTATCAGCCCACAAGGTAAGAGGCCGCAAAAGCGTAGTAACTTATAAATGATAAAGTTGCATTTGTAAAGTTGAATTTTCTGTAAACTATGACGGGCAACAAAATATTGTGCCCAGCCCCACATCAAAAAAGTGTTGTCAAAATCCACTTTTTGATGTAGAGCCTTGCACAATATTCTAACATATGGAAAATTCATCTTTACAAATGCAACTTAAGCATTTATATTTATATTTTTAACACACTGTTGCTGCCTCTCTTACCTAGTGCACTGAACTCTGATAAAATACCACTCTAAACCTATTTGTGCGTGTGTTTGGGACCATGGGTGCATTCTTTTATAGGATTTTGACAACACTTTTTAATGTTTTAGTGAATTGAAAGCTTGTGCGGTTCTAAAGCTAAATCTACTGATTAAGGGCCCCCCACCAATAAAACCTGGGGCATAGTGAACCCCTCGCTATAGCAGCTACAGCAGACGTGAGTTTTTTATGGGCCTCTCATCTACAACTTGGCAGATAAGAGATGATTAACTAAAAGAAAATAGAAGATGGTTTGCTAGAAAAGGGAGAGAAGGATGGAAGAGGGGCAAAGGATAGATGAGTGGGTGAATGTATGGGTGGATGAAAGGATGGATGGACGAGAGGATAAAAGGATGAATGGATGGTTGGGTGAAAGGATGGATGAGTGGGTGAAAGGGTGGATGGGTGTGTGAAACGATGGATGGATCGATCGATCAGTGGATAAAATGATGGCAGAGTAAATAAAAGTCGGAATGGATAAAAGGATTTCTAGTAATATAAAATCTGAAAGGATGGGTGTATAGCAAAGTAAATGAAAATCTGAGAGGATGGATGTATGGCAAAGTAAATTAAAATCTGAGAGGATGGATGAATAAATGAATGGCAAAAGGAACAATTGATGATTGAAAGGCGTTATTGTTTAACGGGTAAGTCAAATGATGGATGCATGGGTGGGTGGATGGATGCGTGCATAGATAGTGGATGGGTGCGTGCATAGATAGTGGATGGGTGAACAGATGGGTAGATGTATGGAATGGCCGATGGATGGAATGGGAAGAAAGAATGAATGATAGAATGAATGACTGAATGTAAAGGTGAAATGGTGGACATGAGCAGACAGATGTAGCATTAAAGAATAATGGACAGATGCTTGGATGGAAGTGACAAAGGAGTTTTAGGGAGGTATGAGCTCACTTACATCACTTACTTGGTGCTGTCAGAGCATTGGTCAAAGTGAGGGGTATTTTAACTTTCTGGCTACTCCCTTGAATAAAACCATCAAAGGGCTGTTCCTTTTACTTAGTAGCAGAGTATGACTGTAAATCACACACCATAATCTCCTTTTTTTTATAAGAACCCCATCTTCGCATCCCTCAGCACGTAGAGGATACTACCTGTCAAAATGGAATAAGCTGTGCAAGCGTGGGCTGTGCATACCTTGATTTGTGCACTATACTGAAGATGCTAGGAACAATGGTAATGCAAGGCTCAAATATGTCTTACATGTGATCCACATGGTACCTGAGCTACACTGTATATGATCTTTACAGTGACCTGTGCAGGACATGAGCTGTAAAATAGGTATGAACAGTGCTGTGCATCATTCATGTAAGGGTAAGGGATAGTGCATGAGGGAATTGTTAAATAGAAGGTGTAAAGTGTATGAGCTGCACTACAGAGGATACAAGTTGTTCTAGAGATGAGGTGTGTCATGCCCGTGGGTTGTGCAGGAGCTATGCAGAACACTAGCTGTGTGGAGTTTGAGCTTTACTTTGCATGAAGTCTGCATGTTATGACTTGGAAGAGGCAACTAAGTAAATTGCTGTGGAAGGCATGACCTTTCTTCTTAACATCTTCAATGACAAGTCAGTGCCTGCTGTAACCATAGTACCTTAATATTTTTTCAATGGCCAGTCTTCGGGGTTTTCTAACGGATGCATTTTTCTTGCTGGCTTCCTCAAATCCCCCCATCGACTCTGAAACAAATTGGTAGTTTCTCAGGGAAATAATATAGTGACAAATTTGCATTTGCTTGCTAGATGTATGGTCGCCCACAGTTTATTCGGCTTGTCGGGATGCTAATGTTTAAAACAAAGTTGTGTAACATGTTCATGGGTCAATTGCATTAAAGTTAGGTCGAGCAGAGAATTCAAGTCAGATATATTCAAACACAGTCAGCAGGAATCTCAGCTTGCATTACTGACAGGGGATCCAATAAAAGCAAGTGTGCATTGTCTGCAACATTTACAAGTTGTGGCTATGTGTATAGCTTCCAGAAGACTCCTTTATAATGTGCAAGTGTATAAAGAACAATGGAAGCAATATTGGAGATTTTATTTTGAAAACGGACAACGTACCCCAAACAATGTGCTCCTTGAAAAAGGGATTAAGAGAGCAAAATATTTGCAACTTAAAAACGGTTGTAGTGTGCAGAAAGCTACAATGTAGAGTTTGAAAACATTAACTACCATTGCACTAAGGAATCATTTAATACATCAGCTTTGGTGCATGTCAATATTTTAAAAACAAAATAAAGGCAAATCAACGTAAAACTATTTTTTTTAAAAATGAGAGATGGGGCTACTTCCAAGGGACTACTTTGTCAAACAACGTACTTTGGCCTTCTAAAGTATATGTTTTGCTGGTATATACCCTATGTCCATCTGCCTACCCTGACATTTCCAATGCTGTATTGGGTGTTTTGATTGGCACTGTGGTTCCTGAGATTACCCGCCTCAAAGGTTTGGGTTCTCTCTCTTATATTATATTAGTATGGAAGTAAATACATGAAAAAAAGTTCCATTGGGACAATAGAACACCAAACGCTGATTGCAGTTTTGTGGATATGTTCTTATATTTCCCATGTTAGGGACCGTTGTCTCTAATAATATAGTAAAATTAGCCCTGGCATAATCAGAAAGGCTGCTATCCAAGCTCCTACATGAGAATGCGGTCATACATTGAAACCTCATTGTTTGGTACCAAATGGGACAAGTGGATTTTTTTACAGGACAAGAAGATTTCTTAAACATTTTGTCCTTTGGACAAGAAGATATTTTATAAATTTCCACACCCCTGATGCATATAGAAAGGGCAGCCTATGGCAAAAATAGCCATTTTCCCTACCCATACTTTTAACACATCTTATACAAAAAATGCTAATTACATTGTCATCCGGAAATAGTCATTAGCGCCTACTCATAACCAAATGCCACTTAGAATTGTCTTTCACTTCAAGCTTTCAAAGGTATATTAATATAAAAGCAGTATTGAATTTTTTGACGTTGTGTACTCTTACCAGAAACATTTGATTAACCAGTTATAAAGTCACGTCTAGCGTAGTTACTTTACAGTCTTCTTTTTTTAATAGTAATTATTTCACATTGTTACTGAATATGCATGGCTAAACACTTATAAGGTCCCAAAGGAGAGACCTATTGGCTATGACAATGCTTGTTATTGATTGAGTACATTGAGCGGCAGAACTTTTGATTAAGTCCTGAAGAATGCCGCAAACACCTATTTGGAGGGTTAATAGGCTGAAACATGTTGACCTCTTATTGACTCTAACAGTGCATATATATTTCTCCCACAGTGTCCTATTTTTAATCCTGGCCCAGGGGTGTACAAATAATGGAAACCACTTACCCTTTAGCAAGTTTTAACTTTCACTCTGCTGCCCCCACTACCCTGAGCTCATTATTGTGGTATTTAGTATACCTTTCTTTATAACAAAATATGCCTGAACTCCTCCCTCTTAGTGAGGGGGTTGTTTCATGGTGCAAGGATATTCCCAATAAGGAAGCATGCCAACTATGGTGGGTGAGGGAAATTGTCCTTTTAAAGGGATATTTCATCTTAGCTAGGTCTTCATTTGCAACAGTAATCCTCAGAGACCCAAGGGTTTCCTGATTGTGGTAGAAATGCATTTTTACCCCTTCATTGTACGTTCAAGCACAGACCATTGCATGAAATGTGATCTATGTAGGGAAAATACTCTGTGCACTGACAAAATGTGTTAAAATAACAGAAAGTTGATCATCGCAAATATAACTACAATGTTAATTCTAGCATATTTCTGATACCACAAGGTATAGGAAATTTGGAGATCTTTATCTGATATCTTTATCAGTAAGTTATCTGAAATTATTGAACATAAACTTTTCCAAGTATTATTTCGAAAGATTAAGGAATTGGTCTTTTCTGAACTAACCCCAGTGCGTATGACTACAATAATCACCTCTCTCAAATTAATATATTGCGCTTGTTTTAGTCAGAAAGCTAAATTATCTAGGAGAAACCAGGAACTGGCGTCAGTATTTTTCTTAGGAAGCTTCAAGTAAGAGAGTGAAAACACTTTTTAGAATGCCCCAAAAATTGTGAAAAAGATATTTCAATATGTTTGACAAAAAGAATAGGTACATTTCATGATCATATTGAAATTCTGAACTAACAGGAACAAATATTTACACGACAGGTTCATGTACTAATAATCCATTTGGTAAAAAGTGGTTGCTTGTAGAGTCAGCACACTACTTTGTCTGTGATAGCTTTTAAATAAAGGCATTTTTAATGCACCCCATTTTACTTTCAGATTCACAAATGTCCCCTTGGGTTACTACCTCCTGTTACTGTTTTTCAGTCCACATATGGTTTCAAAGCTCAATACATACCTTAACAATGTATTACATATTCAGAAGGGAAACTATTAACATTCCCCTTCCAAATTCTGAATTGTTAAATGGGCTTAGTACATTACAAAAAGGGGTTTAGCATTTGCAAACTCTGTGAATTACTGAACCAGTAGATTTTTTTAACAATAAAACATGAGGAGGGAGGGAAGGGGTGGGGGGGGTTTACCACGGAATTGTTCGGATAAAATTGAAAAAGTCTAATTGTTGAAATTGATACTGAGGGTATATGTACATATTAGACTGTAGAACTTATGACTGTGATGTGATACTTGCATTTGTACTTACCTATCCTGCTAATAAAAAGATTTTTAAAAAAACAACAACGAAAAACGATAAAACATGAGGCAATTTTTCTCAATTCCCTCCAAATTAAGTTTGCTAATATTGTTAGTTGAATGATAACCGGTGCATGTACCTATTTAGTGTTAGTGTTGCTTCAGATCAAATAAAAACCATCACACATAACTCTTACACAATACTTAAAGACAGAATTTCTGACATCCAGCGTTAATGTTTTGTTAAATATATTTGCAAATGTTGTCACTTAAACAGGAAAGCAGCTAAAGCAGTCTCTGGATATAAAATAGGAGGTAATCATAATCTTTAGATACATTTTCTGAGTTTCAGGAACACTGTGTGTCTTCTGCGTTTACTCTAAACCACTATAATAAACATATTCAATGCTTTTATATTTGATCTGTTTGTACTGGTTTCCATTGCAGACTTTAATCTAGATTTAGACCAAGGATCAATTCCACCCATGGCTTTTAAAATCTATTGATCAATGATCTGTATTAGTGTTATCGCAACTAAAACTGTAATAGAACTGATCTGAGAGATGGACCTTCAAGTATTATGCTCAGTCAATTTATGGAACGAACTATGGAGTTAAAATCTGAATAGATTAGATCCTCAAGCATTGCCTGACCACTGTATTTTACATCAATAGATTACTTATCAGCACATTTTCTCTAAGTACAATCCAGTCATCTTCTATTTTTTGTGGAGCTCATGCTGGGTCTGTTAAAACTCTTTCAAAAATATGACATTTAAATGTCCCAAAAATAAGGAATTCTAGTTCCAAGCCTGTCAAACCTTAATGAATGCTACACCAAAAGATGCCCTTCTGTTCCTACATTTTATTGTGCACCATGATTCAGAAATGGCATGTTTTTGCTTTCGGAGGTAAAATTCTAAACATATTTATTGATATTGCCAGCCGAAAAATGATCACTACTTGGGAAGATAACAACAAGTGGTCTTGTGATGCTTGCTGGAATGGGAAGTGTTTAATCAAAACGTGGATGGAATTCAAGTTTAGGAGACAATTTTTGCAAAAGTGTATGAATTTTGTATATATTTTAAATTGTTGACCTCCAAAGTGGCCTAAATAAATAAATTGAATTGAAATTCAAGTTTATCATTTGAATCCTATTGTTGTAAAAGATGTGATTTTGAACTCCATGAGGCGGTTCCTTTCCAAAAAGAATTCAGGTTATAATCATGAGTCAAATAATGCTGAGGAGGTTAAAATATTCTAATTGAATTCTAATTACATATGAAATGTTCATTGTTCAATATATTTCTCTTAGTATTTTAATGTGAGGACTTTATTGCTTAAGCAAAATAATTAGTATTTGTTTTTCTATATGTAGGAAGCATTACATTAATGAAATCACTGTATCCAACCTTCTTTGTTTCCTTTCCTGTTTTTTATGAACGTTTCTATTGTTGAACTTTAAAGATTTCATAAATCAATTGGGGGGATCACTTGTCCTGCATAACCTGGGTATACAGGTGAATTGTATGTCCCATGGTAAAAAACCCTCATGCACGTGTAAAGTTGTTCGTGTTAGCGGTATATTTTGGTTCTCCGCTCCTTTATTCACGTGACTGTATAATCCTCGGGTTAGTCGATATGCAACCTCCACCAGGAGGTGTTTGCCCTAGGTTAAAAGCAGTAGTGACCAGTGATAAGTGGTGAATGTGAGGTTTAAAAAAACTCGGACAGCCAGATAGTTTAATTTATTGTCCTGGATTGGAGTTAGGAGTGAAAATATTGTAGATATGCGTAGGGAGAATGATTAGGATTCTAACGCAATCAATTTTTGCGTTCTAAAAGGTCGACATGTTTCAGCCCTCTGTTGCCTAGGTAGGTCGGTCGGGCTTTCATCAGGACCATGTGGTATGTGTGTAGTAAAGTGACGTATTAGTCCTCTACTTCATGGAGGTCAATTTGTGACTGTGGAATACAAAAGTGTAGATAACCAAAGGAGGGTTAGTGGGACATGGTGAATAAAACATTTCAAACTGTAAATGCAACTTTAAGAATGGCAATACTTTATCGATCACTCGCTCTGCGGTCAGCCACCACAGACTCACACACCGGTCTTCACGCTCAAGTACTGTGATTGTCCTTATCATGTCTTGTAAGTTTACTGGCAAGATTTCCCTACTCATTAACTATTTACAACCAAGTGGTCCACAATATTTTTGTCCATGTGTTACAGGTGTTGTGTGGAGTTATACGTGGTTCTCATATAGAGAAGCGATCGTGCTGCCTCTATTTTTGATTCGCAGTTTGTTAATAAGCACGCTAGTGTAGCTGATTGATAAACCACAAGAACTGGTTCTCATATAGAGAAGCGATAGTGCTGCCTCTCTTTTTGACTAGCTGTATGTTAATAAGTACGCTAGTGTAGCTGATTGATAAACCTCAAGAACTCTCGAAGTTCATGCTTATTTTGTGCTGTCAGGAACGCACAGTAGTTCCTGTTGTATGTACATTTTGGCCATTATCACGTTTAACAGGGCAGGTCACTAGATTTAGTGTTATGGACTAACCCGACCTGATATGGTTTAATACGTTCATATTCATTGCTCATTTTAACAACCGCCTCTGTCCCTAGGGCATCTGTGCATGTCCCCAATTAATATTCTTCTATTACTTGCTAGCGTTATACAAAAAGTCTTAAGTTTTCTCCATTCGCCATGAGCGCCATTCTTTTCGGGGTTTCATGTACCTCTGCGCGCTGCTTGCTGCGCGTCTACAGGTGCCAGGGAGTTGGGGGAGGGGGCGCCTTCTAAGGATACATATTCTACAATTAGTAAAAGATTGTAATACTTATCCGTCTCCATTCCGGCGCCAAACCCGCTCTCACAGCTACCTGTCGCTCGTGGCCTCCCACACTGCTTGTGCTGACTCCGCCGTTCCTGGTCCCGCAGGATGAGTTCATATCCGGGGCTTGCTCTAATACGTTCGCGATCTGTAGATACTGAAAAGAGACTACATGCATCTCTCCACTACGTAGAATTGACAGTGTTGTTTTTCTGGGAATTGTTTTGCACTTACGACTGAATAGTGCTCTCAACTGGAGATTGGCTATAATTACAATAGTCACATAATAATGAATAGGTTCATAATTATAGTAATAATTACAGTAGTAATTTCAACATTAATTTCCAATTGCGACAACTTGGTGCCCCAAATTTGAGGTTGGTAACGGTTGCAGTAGTGACTCAGTATTTTTGGGTGACACGTCGGGATATATATTATGCACCTTGGCTAATGCGGTAAAGACTCGTCTGGTTGCAGTAGTTTCAAGTGGTACCTATAAATACACCAGGGAATCTTGGTGGTACTCACTTGCCAGATCGCAAGTATTGTGATTGTTCTAACTGGGATCTTTTCTGGTGACATGTGGGTCTTTTAGTTTCTGGTGGAAGATGTTTCAGGTAATCTACCTGTTCAGGCTCACCCATGGGATATTATCGTTCAGGCCCATTTGGTCTGTCCCCAGTCTGTGTACCCACCTCTGTTCTTTCTCGAACAGGATGCGTTCTGCATTGTGATCCTTGACAGTTAAGGTTTCCAGGATTATCCATTTAAGGTCATTCACTGTATGGCCTTTCTCCCAAAATTACTCGCCATTTTGGTCGTAGTTTCTTTACATTTCACGTTACTCCGATGTTCGCAGATTCTTTGTTTTGTCTTCCTGCATGTCATGCCTATGTAATTCATGTTGCACGGACAGGTAATCATGTATATTACATGGCTCGTATTACAGTTTGTATGGCTCCTCATGGTCCATTTTAGGTGTGGTAAGAGTTGTATTTCTTTGGTCGGTTTTGTTAGTTGACAGACTGAACACGATCTGCATGGAAAGTGTCCGGTGATAGGTGGAAGGTTCTACAGGTTAGTCTGATTTTGTAAAGTCGTGGGCGATGGTCTTGTATGAACCAAGATATCTTTCAAATTGCGGGAACTTTAAAGATTGCCCAATATTAGGAATTGTGCTCTACATAACTTTGCTGTTTTACAGTATGTTGATTTTTATGTACTACTTTTGTCTCTTATGTGTATGGCAACTGATGTTTTGTTTTGCTTTAATAATCAGCTTATGTTTATTAGCTTTTATTATTCAATAAAATGTTTCAAAAACAACAAATGGTAGTTGATATGTATTTACAACTGCAGCATTTTTATTGTATGGGCAGTTTCAAAGCGGCCAAAAACATGGTCTGTGGGATGACGGAGGACCACATTGGCATCAGCAGGGAGAGGTTTGGGCAGGTGATTTTGAACTTTATGAACGTTTCTATTGTTGAACTTTAAAGATTGCCCGAAATTAGGAATTGTGCTCTACATAACTTTGCTGTGTTACAGTAGTTGATTTTTATGTACTACTTTTGTCTCTTATGTGTATGGCAACTGATGTTTTGTTTTGCTTTAATAATCAGCTTATGTTTATTAGGTTTTATTATTCAAATAAAATGTTTCGAACACAACAAATGGTAGTTGATATGTATTTACAACTGCAGCATTTTTATTGTATGGGCAGTTTCAAAGCGGCCAAAAATATGGTCTGTGGGATGACTGAGGACCACATTGGCATCAGCAGGGAGAGGTTTGGGCAGGTGATTAGGGGTACATGTAAGGTTGGAAGTAGGGGGAACAAAGCATGTCCATTGTGTGGACTGTGACTCCTGGAGTTAGTGTGAGGGATACCATGCTACCCTGTAAATGAATCCCCTAGTGATTATTATCAACAAACTTTATTCGGTTTTACAAAAGAAAAACATCTTCCAAGTTACAGATTGACAAATATAATATGTCCAAGTTAATCAGAACACAAGATAAAAATTCATGAATTACAGCAGTAGCTTTTTGCGTCTGTGAGATATCAATGAATTCCGTCATCAGACTCGGTAGCCGCTGGGGACAACACAGTGCATGGGCTGTTACTGGTTCAAGCAAAGTATCAACATCCGTTGGCATGACTGATGGGAGTGTGAGACATGTGTCTAACACGCATTCTTCTCAGCATATCAGGCAGCGTAGAACAGGTAGGATGCAATCTTGCCAAATTGGTCTGAATGACAGAAACCATGTGGTATTTAGTTCTCTTAGACGAGGTAGTCCCAAAATTTGGACGATGCGCTCACGACACTTCATCGCCAGTAGAGTTGTCTCCATGGAGAACTAGGTGTCGTTTGTGAAATGACTTGCCATAACGCAGCAATAGAAGCAAAAATAGTATTCCTGCAGCCAGTCCCAAAATGATAGGCAATCCGCGAAACACAGAGTGCACAAAGTTTGGAAATATTACCAGGACTGCTTCAAAAGGTGCTAACAGTCCAGAAAATACGGTCTTAAATACATGTACAATACCACTCATATCAGACATGTTTAAGATACGACTTAACATTTCTGAGAAATGTATTGGGTAATGTGTAGTTAAGAGGGCATGTAACTCTGCAGAAGTACTTGCGATTTGCAGATCATAGGTTTCTTTGGCCGAGGTCAGTGGCAGTGTTTTTTGCAAAAGAATGGCTTTCATTCTGCTTAAAGTATCAATTTGTATAGAAGAGATGTTCAGTGAAGGCCAAAGTGGCGACTCCCAGCTGTCTTCGTTTTAGGAAACAATACTTGCATACAGCAAGTGACCCTGGCTGACACAGTTACTAGATATGGTATTCCTGGCAACGTGCCACAGCATCTGCAATCATTCAACGTAAGGTAACTCCCATTCGAGAGTTGTCCAAAAATTGGATTGCATTTTCACAATTTTCCCCGCTAAGAAATACTTCACGACCCCCACTCCAACATCTGTATGTGTACAGCAATTCCCAGGATGTCTTGATGTATTCTTTACCCAACCTTTTATATGTGCCTGCTGGTAGATATTGTACGCAATATTGAAAATGGAAAATTGTAACAGACTGAGTGAATGTTCCAATGTATAATCCATTCCATAACTGGCTTTTCAGCGACAGTATATAGCAATCTTTCCAGTTTTTCAATGCTCAGCACCGTATTGTCTGCTCCCCTTTGTGCCAATTTGATCTGTTTATCAGTGAGATTGAATTCTGAAAACAGTGACGTAGTATAGCCTGAATGAAGGTTTTGCAACGTCCAGCCTAATAGCATGATAGAACGTACTTGCGAGTGACCATGTTGCAACATGACCAAGTCCTGTTCCATGATGTCTATGGCAGAAGACACTATGCTATCTAAAGAATATATCCTTGACCACAGAGTCGTTAACCCATTGTCAACCACAGAGAGAGATTTCTCTAAATGAATACGATCAATTTCTCGTATTCGTTCTGCAGTCTCTGCTTGCGTAATTTTCCATGCTTCATTATAAGCAGCAAAGATACCGGCATATATAAAACGTTTATGACGCGGTGTTCTTGTTCCTAGCAACAATTCCCTAAGATCAGCGCCATCTTTAAGTAAAGATAAGTGTTGCTTTACATCCTTAAGTTTAGATCTATGTATCCAATCAAGGCAAAGTTTCCCTACACTGTATGTTGTTAATATTCCTGGATCCTGTCTTTGAACATATCTTGGTTCTGGCCTAATGAATGTGAACCCCTTTGTTTTATTCAGGAATCTATCTTGACAGTTGTTTGTGTCTGTGGGCCAGATCAACCATTTATTCCAATCTGGGTCTGTTCTGTTGTGATGCAAAATAGTATGTATGTCGACTCCCCCCTCTGAAGTGTTATCACTAACAGGTGTAGGTGTAGGTATAGACGGATTGTTCAAGTCTTTTATCTTGGCTAACCCAAGACAAGACGTCTCTTAGACAGTGTCATTCAAAAACATAATTTGCTCAGGGATGATGCAGGCTCTAAATAAAGCTTCTATCCCCTGCACTTGCCAATATTTTGTGCCCCAGACAGTTTTTTGTCTCAATGTTGTCTTTCCAAGATTCGAAACCTAGTGAAGACAGCTGAGCATAAAAGGCTGTAGAATAAATTTGCTTGGTATTTGTTAACATATTTTTCATTCCTGTTTTTGTTTACATTTTTAAAGTAAAATTATTCTGGATTGGATACATTGAACCCTGAAAAGTACGGACATTTTCTAAAAAATGTTTTTGAGCTACCCTTTGACGTAGGACAATGTTCCCATTGGTTATACATTAATACATTTCTAGGATTTGCAGATTTATGCAAGAAATGATGACCATAGTGATTATAACAATACATTTGTTCATAATCTGATGAACCTTCTAAGTATTCATGATTTGTAAAGTCTAACATCATATTATTAACAGTCTCGAAGTCCCAATCATCAGAAAAGGTACTATATATTTATACTTATATTTGTGTATTTTGTATAGCGCGCAGCTACCCCAACGGGGTGTCCCGGCGCTGGTGCTTAGAATACTAGATCTAGTCCAGAAGGATTTAGCAGAAGAGAAATGTTTTAAGCGCTTTACGGAAAGGTAACTCCTCCTGGATTTTTTACGGAGGGAGATAGGAGGTTTGTTCCATTGAGAAGAGGCATACACCTGGAAAGTTCTGCCCCCAGAGCGAACTTTTTTAAATCTGGGTGTGGTCAGCAATAACTTAGAATTGGAACGAAGGTTTCTAACATTGCTATAGGGACGGAGACAGGACGAAAGATAGGCAGATCCGCGTCCTTTTATTGCCCGATGGGCCAGAGTCAACACTTTAAACTCTGCCCTTTTATGAATCGGCAGCCAGTGCAGCCTCCACCGGTAAGGTGATATATGTTCTCGGGGAGAGATGCCACAGACTAGCCGAACAGTGGCTTTCTGAACTATTTGTAGTCTATGGCTCAGACCCGAAGTGAGTCCGAGATAGAGACCGTTAGCATAATCCAGGTGAGAAGTAATTAAGGCCTGGACTATTGTTTTCCTAGTGTTGCTGGGAAGATAGTTAATGAATTTTTTAATCATCCTGATTTTAGAGAAGCAGGCAGCAGCGACTGCATGGACTTGGCTGTGGAAGGAGAGACTGGTGTCCCATCTCACCCCAAGGTTTCTTACTGATTCCTTGGGTGAGGGGGCAGAGCTCAGCTCCACCGGCCACCAGAGGTTCGAGTCCAGAGGGGAAGATTGATGAAAGAAAAGAACCTCAGTTTTTCCTGCATTCAATCTCAGGAAGTTATTATCCATCCAGTGCGCTATATCACGGAGGCAGTCTTTCAGAGGATCAAATGTAGTCAGGGTGGGGTCGTCATATGTGAACAACAGCTGAATGTCATCAGCATACGATGCCACTTTTATTCCTGACTGGGCAATTAACTCGGCCAGAGGAGAGAAGTACACATTGAATAAAAGAGGACTCAGTGAAGAGCCTTGGGGAACGCCCCATTTGAGCTGGCGACAGAAGAAGTGTATGGTGGAGTAAACACTGCTTGTGTACGGTTGGACAGAAAAGAAGAGATCCAGCTAAGAGCCTTACCCTGGATGCCTATTGACCGGAGGCGGTTCAGCAGGACAGGGTGAGAGACAGTGTTGAATGCTGCGGAAAGATCCAACAGCACCAACACCGCCCTTGCACCCCTGTCGAGTGTCCAGCGTACCGAATCGGACATTTCTGTCAGGGCCGACTCAGTGCTGTACCCGGGTCTGAATCTGTGTTGGGAATCATGAAGTAGTCCATTAGATTCTATGTATCCGGCAAGTTGCTGGTGGGCCAGCTTTTCAAGAATCTTGGCCGGAGCAGGAAGTAGAGAAATAGGCCTGTAGTTAGCCGGGTTCTCTGGGTCGGCGTTGGCCTTTTTCAAGATGGGAATCAGATGGGCGTGTTTCCAGGAATCCGGGTAAATCCCGGTGCGAAGAAAATCATTCCAGATGCCATTAAGATGGGGGTTGAGAAGTGGAGCAAGGACTTTATATTGCTTAGCCGGCCAGGGATCACTAGGTGATCCAGACTTGCACTTGATGAGCTCTGAGAGAGAACAGTCTTCCGAGATCTCCTCAAATTCAGAGAAGATAGAAGATGGAATCTGAAAAACAGATGGTGTTTCCCCGGTTCCGTTGCTGTCAATAGTGGGGAAGGAGTCATAGATGGATGTTATTTTCTCCTCAAAGTAATCAGAAAGTTGATTACAAAGAGACTGCAACATTGGGGATTGGCGATGAAGAGCCTGTGGGTCTGTGAATGTTTTGACCGTGTTAAAAATCTCCCTAAAGGAGCCTTGCGCCTTATTGATCTTATGGGCAAGGTAGCTCCGTTTATGATTTATGATCTTTTTCCGATAATCTTTGAGGGCAGCTTTGTATAATGATTTACTATCCGCTGAATAGGACTGTCTCCAACCCTGTTCCAAAAGTTTACATGCAGATTTACATTTGCGCAGTTCATCAGAATACCAGGGCGCGGCGGGAGCTGAACAGTAGGTCTTTATAGGCCGAAGAGGGGTAATGGAATCGATGGCCTTGGATACCCAGTTGTTTAGAATGACCAAGCGTGAGTCCAAATCTAACGCTCCTGGAGGATCAGCAGAGGGAAGATGATTGACTACACTGTCCAGGGAAATCTTGCACAAAGTTTGGAAATATTACCAGGACTGCTTCAAAAGGTGCTAACAGTCCAGAAAATACGGTCTTAAATACATGTACAATACCACTCGTATCAGACATGTTTAAGATACGACTTAACATTTCTGAGAAATGTATAGGGTAATGTGTAGTTAAGAGGGCATGTAACTCTGCAGAAGTCCTTGCGATTTGCAGATTATAGGTTTCTTTGGCCGATGTCAGTGGCAGTGTTTTTTGCAAAAGAATGGCTTTCATTCTGCTTAAAGTATCAATTTGTATAGAAGAGATGTTCACTGAAGGCCAAAGTGGCGACTCCCAGCTGTCTTGGTTTTAGGAAACAATACTTGCATACAGCAAGTGACCCTGGCTGACACAGTTACTAGATATGGTAATCCTGGCAACATGCCACAGCATCTGCGATCATTCAACGTAAGGTAACTCCCATTCGAGAATTGTCAAAAAATTGGATTGCATTTTCACAATTTTCCCCGCTAAGAAATACTTCACGACCCCCACTCCAACATCTGTATGTGTACAGCCATTCCCAGGATGTCTTGATGTATTCTTTACCCAACCTTTTATATGTGCCTGCTGGCATATATTGTAGGCAATATTGAAAATGGAAAATTGTAACAGACTGAGTGAATGTTCCAATGTATAATCCATTCCATAACTGGCTTTTCAGCGACAGTAAATAGCAATCTTTCCAGTTTTTCAATGCTCAGCACCGTATTGTCTGCTCCCCTTTGTGACAATTTGATCTGTTTATCAGTGAGATTGAATTCTGAAAACAGTGACGTAGTATAGCCTGAATGAAGGTTTTGTAACGTCCAGCCTAATAGCATGATAGAACGTACTTGCGACTGACCATGTTGCAACATGACCAAGTCCTGTTCCATGATGTCTATGGCAGAAGACACTATGCTATCTAAAGAATATATCCTGGACCACAGAGTCGTTAACCCATTGTCAACCACAGAGAGAGATTTCTCTAAATGAATACGATCAATTTCTCGTATTCGTTCTGCAGTCTCTGCTTGCGTAATTTTCCATGCTTCATTATAAGCAGCAAAGATACCGGCATATATAAAAAGTTTATGACGCGGTGTTCTTGTTCCTAGCAACAATTCCCTAAGATCAGCGCCATCTTTAAATAAAGATAAGTGTTGCTTTACATCCTTAAGTGTAGATCTATGTATCCAATCAAGGCAAAGTTTCCCTACACTGTATGTTGTTAATATTCCTGGATGCTGTCTTTGAACATATCTTGGTTCTGGCCTAATGAATGTGAACCCCTTTGTTTTATTCAGGAATCTATCTTGACAGTTGTTTGTGTCTGTGGGCCAGATCAACCATTTATTCCAATCTGGGTCTGTTCTGTTGTGATGCAAAATAGTATGTATGTCGACTCCCCCCTCTGAAGTGTTATCACTAACAGGTGTAGGTGTAGGTATAGACGGATTGTTCAAGTCTTTTATCTTGGCTAACCCAAGACAAGACGTCTCTTAGACAGTGTCATTCAAAAACATAATTTGCTCAGGGATGATGCAGGCACTAAATAAAGCTTCTATCCCCTGCACTTGCCAATATTTTGTGCCCCAGACAGTTTTTTCTCTCAATGTTGTCTTTCCATGATTCGAAACCTAGTGAAGACAGTTGAGCATAAAAGGCTGTAGAATACATTTGCTTGGTATTTGTTAACATACTTTTCATTCCTGTTTTTGTTTACATTTTTAAAGTAAAATGATTCCGCATTGGATACATTGAACCCTGAAAAGTACGGACATTTAAAAAAATATATTTTTGAGCTACCCTTTGGTGGCATAGGACAATGTTCCCATTGGTTATACATTAATACATTTCTAGGATTTGCAGATTTGTGCAAGAAATGATGATCATAGTCATTATAACAATACATTTGTTCATAATCAGATGAACCTTCTAAGTTTTCATGATTTGTAAAGTCTGACATCATATTTTTAACAGTCTCGAAGTCCCAATCATCAGAAAAGGTACTAGATGAAACAAAGTCATTCAAGGAAATCTTTAACTGGTGTAGAATCTTCAACAGCTCTGACGGGCCAAAAATGTCATAATTAGTTCTGTCCCAAGCTATACTCCCTGGTATTGGAACGGCTGTGATGTTCACTGATGACAAGTCTATTTGTTCACGATGGGATGATTTGTATGGCTTGAGAATTAAGTTGATGTTCTTACTTGCTGTGTCCATTTTGACATATCTTCCATTTATCAGCATTTCCAAAGTTATTACCAGAGTCAACCAAAGTAGAAGAAAAAGCACACCCAACACAATCCAAAGTTCATTCCATGGTGAAACCAAATAGGTATTTTCCAGGTGATGAAAAAGGTCTGTTGCTTGTTCTTTCAAAGTTCTTTTTACTGGCGCAGTTTTAGGTTCGCTTGGATCCTCGGAAAATGTATCAAAGTTAATGAAATAGCCAGAGGCAGTTCTGTCAATTGTTGGGATTGCATCTGGATTCGTTGAAATCGCTGGAACCTCAGGATTACTTGTAACATTTGTGTAGTCAGATGCTACTTCATTGTAGACAGGCGTTTCTTGACAAACTGTTATTTGGGTTTCAAGAGGTACAAGTTCCATTGCTTTGTTCTTCAGGCACTAAACGGTAGATTTGTGACTGATTCCCCTCCAGTAGAAACATTCTACTCACAAACAGCTAGCTCCATCTTGGACTACACTTTCTCTAGCCTGGCCCTATTTCCACACATCTAGGGGTTGAGAATGGGGGACTAGGGCGAAAGCGACCATCGCCCCCAGGAATGCCATATGACATCAAAGACGCCAACATCAATCAGGCCAGACAAAACGATGGGGGAGATTTACTCTATTAACCAAAAAAGAATCAAATGTACGCCAACCAACTCTACCACCCTGGTCGACACTGCCCTTCAAATATACAATAAACAAAAACCAAACTTAGCGGGGCCTATCTCTCACTGGGAGCAATATACAGAATCTTTGCTAAAGGAACTGGCAACTAAGACTGCCCCTAAAATCAATTTTAACAAAGAGAGCAGCAAAACCAGCCTAACAAACGGTCAAAGAATGCAACTAAGGTTACAAAAAAGAGCTGTAAACTGGACCCTACGGAAGCTGAGATCAGCGCCCTAAAACACATACTTACGAGCCACACTGAAAAACAAAAAGGGCTGAGCTCAACCACACAAAATGGAAAATAAAAAAAGACGCAGAAAATGAGACATGGGCAAAATTATTACACAATACCAAAAGCAACAACAGTGCCTGCTTTTGGCAAACAATGAACAAGATCCTACGTCCACAGCATAAGGACATAGGATCTCACATTGTGGAAGAGTCATGGACCAACTACCTCGCTAGCCATTTTAATGATCCTACGGGACACGCAGGAGCACACAGCAGTAACACCACAGAGCAAGCCTCTCCTAGGCCTATGTCAGAGTCATCCACCAAGAGAGAGCAAACCCAGCCAAAAGACATCTCGGCAACACCAGCAGCCCAACAGATAGCCCTAATCACAAAGCAGATCTACAAGGGCAGGAAAGAAGGAGCTCCAGGTCCCAATGGGATTCCGCCAGCCCTGTTCAAGGAAAAAAACACAGAATGGGTGACCATCATGCAACCGTTATTTGCGGAAATCAGACTCCTAAACCGCATCCCAGACTCCTGGAGAGGGTCGACGATCGTTCCCATACACAAAAAAGGCGACAAAATGACCCCTAACAACTACTGCCTAATAGCCCTCCTCGACAACGAGGCAAAATACTTCACGGGAACCATCCTAGAGGAGCTTGTGTTATGGGCGGAATCAAACCAGATCATAACCTTGAACCAGACTGGTTTCCGCAAAAACACAGGAACAGCAACTAACATTCTGGCTATCTCACTGATTATTGATGCAGCAAAAATAAATAAACTGCCGCTGAACCTGTGTTACATCGACTTCAGTGCAGCATTTGATAACATCGAGAGAGGCAGGCTTTGGTGGAAACTAGCAAAATGGGGTATAACGCAACCAACTCTAAACATGCTGAAGCTTCTGCACTCCGATACCTGGGTGCAGGTGAAGCTAGGAAGCGGCACCCATTTGTCATCTAAAGTTCGCACCACCAAAGGCCTTAAACAAGGGTGTGTACTTGCCCCGATATTATTCAATCTATTTATGGCAGATCTACCAAGCACACTCAGTACATGCAACTCCCATTCTCCGAGGCTGGGTGGAAAAACTTTAAGTAACCTACTATACGCGGATGACGTCGTACTTCTCAGCCATACTCATATTGGCCTTCGGAAGTTACTCACTGAAATGCACAGCTACGCAACTGCAAACAACTTAAAAATAAATCTGAGTAAAACACACACAATGTCAGTCAACAACAAGAACAAACACCACAAGTCCTGGACCCTGGGCGGCCAGAAAATAGGGCCACCACGCAAATACAAATACCTGTGTGTCACCTTCGACAGTGAAGGTTCATTTGTCCAGCAGATGCAGGAAACAAAAACTCCGCTCTGCCACGACTGACGCACTCAACTCACCGCTGTGGCAAGACATACAAAACAGGGATGCTTCTCAAGCACGATCTTACCTGAGGGCAGCATTAGAGGCCGTTAAAGCATCTGAGCTTTGGGATATGCAACTAGGGCATAACCCATTCAAAGAACTAGTCTGGAAAAATGTCAAATCTCTTTCTCTACTAGAGGACAAGGCTACATTTGAAAAAAGAAACCACGCGGGGATGACACTAAACACGTATAAATCCCTGACTCCACAAACATACTTCAGCCAGGGCTATTCAAAAACCATAAACCTGAAGTTCCTGAAACACAGACTAGGGGTCCTGCCTAGCAGAGAGCATCTTCCACCATGGCTCAGGACCAATAACCAAGAAGCCTGTCCACTGTGTAATCAAGGAAAGGGTGACATACTCCACATGACTTGTCTCTGCGAAGAGATTTGCCTAGCCTGTCAACAGCTCTTAAAGGAACAGTTCAAGCAGATAGGGACGAGCACTCGAAGGCAAGCGGTGCTCGCCTGCCTGAACCCTGCAAATACCAAACTGAACTGCAGATACATCAAGTTCCTGGCAATGATAGAGCAAAGACTGCCAAAACTCCAATAATCGGTGACCACTTACACAGGCAACAAGCAGATGGCCACTAGGGTGCAAGGACTCATGCCGCTCTGGCCCCGGGATAAGACTGCTAGAACCCATTTTATTTAAGAAACTCTTTTACTTAATTTGAAAAGAAAAATCTTTTTACTGCAAAATGTTATGTACTGGTTTTAATTAGCTATGTATAATAAACCAGACCCCCCAGGATATAGCGGCATGGATTTGCAAATTTAGCGGCACAAATATGGAAATTTAGCGGCACAAATATGGAAATTTAGCGGCATTTTTGCAGCACTTTATTTTACTCATAATCATTCATTTTCAGGCTCAAATCCTGGAGGGTCTGTACAGTGCATTACACAAGTGGAGGGAGGCAGCACCTAGGACTGGGCTACCAGCGTGTCATCCCCTGTGAGGGTGCTCTAGCAATGTCGCCTTGTGGTACCCGCCAGTGACGCCACCCACAGCATTGTTCAGACAGTGTGTGCTGTCTACCATAGAATTTGTATTCGAACCCCTAACCTTCCAATATATATTTCTGTGGAACCAGCCTCTCCAAGCTTTTTTTTTGGTGTGGGAGGAGGGGGATTGGGGGTGGGTTGGGGTTCAAAAAGTGCCTCCTAGGTACTTCTCGGCGTGTCCTTGCATATGCAGTGCCATGATCTGTGCTACTGGTCTGCAGCCTGTCTTCATATGTGCATCACCATGAGCAGTGCTGTTTGTAGGCAGCCTGTCTGCAATTGTGCTGTGCCATGGCTTTGCTCCGACACCTCTTTTCCCTAGGCGTAAGTATTTGTATGGCGGGAACACCAGTGCTTGAGTTTTGAATGGCTGTTGATTTTTGTTTTTTAATCACATTTCCAGCACATTCTACAAGTCAGAATTAATCTATAAACGGTCCAGTTCTTTTTGTGCATCCAGCACCACTATGTAAAATGTAAGCTGAAGAAGTGAAGCTCAGTAATAATTGGTAATGTAAAGCTGAGTTACCAAATATATTGTTCCATATACACCTATCATTCAGTATAACTGTACCGCCATGTGCTCATACAAAGCCACCGGGCTGCAGAGGTGCCTGCGCTGCTCCTAAACAAGAGAATGGCGGGGAGTGTGGCCTCTCCCATCAGCTAACTTCGGCAAACTCGCAGCCACTGTCCACAACCACAAGCCCCCACACGGAAGTTAATTTTGTGGGCGGCTCTAGATTTGGACCTCTACCAATGAGAATTGCAGTTCTTGGGGGGTGAGAGGGGGGGGTGTGTGCATTCGAAGGTGGGTGGTCATACACTTACTTGGAGGAAAACACACTAATCACCCAAAAGGGTATCCAGGCGTTTTATGAGTCATTAAGTGCAATGTTCATAGTGGACGACTGCAATAGTTGACGACTGCATTAACTGTTATTTGGTCTAACAAATAGAATACGTTTTATTGTTAACTTTTAGAATGGTGATGGTAGAATGATGTGAAAGTATATTTCTCCAGGCTGTGACTAACTCGTGTGCAAATGGTGACATAACTGTCCAGCAGAACTTGGGTGCCTCAGTGTGTCAACAAAGTTACTCCAATTCTGCATTTAGAAGCATTGGTTGTATTGGGCCACGTGAAATGCACTCCCACTTCATTCGCAAACATGTGAAGATTTACAACTGCGCTAAAAGACCTTTCCGCCTCAAACTACTACCCGCATATCCCGCCCCATTAACTGATTATTGCTCAGACCCTCTATTGTAATGCAGGAAAAATATAATCTATTTTGTGGTTGTGTTTGACGGAGGTGCATGCATTTTCGAAGTAACCACAGAGTCTCTTGCCTGGTAATGTTTTTATAGTCATCTTTTAGCAAGTGCAGCTGGGCACTGTAACTCTCTCCAGAATTATGATTTGCTAAACAGAGCATACACATTTGTGGTGGTTTTAAGCTGCCCGTGTGGGTACACACATTTCTGGCTCAGTGTGTGGCGTCTGAAGTTGGTTTGATTGAATCAGATGTACACTAGACACCACCACAAATTAGCCAGCTCCGTTTAACTGACATTGCATTACCCACAGAAAGCACATAAACAGTGCGGAAGTCCTAAATATTTATGTTGATAAAAAAGCAGTCTCTGAAATGACAGGTGACTGGAACTTTTTTGTGCCGTAAAATGTACGCATTTCACATGCTCCTCTTGCTCCTCTAGAAAAATAAAATGACCATGTATTACCCATGTCAATGGGCGTGGCTTTAAATGTTCACTTGTTTTGCTTTTGCAATTATGTGCTATATGAAGATTGTTCGCAAAGGAGAATAGGAAAAATCAGAAATCAACTGGAAACATAGGCAGGAGAAGCACACACGTAGCTCTAAACTACTCAAGTACAAGCCCTGCTTAACAGGCAGTGACAGACTCGAAGTTCGGAAACAGATAAAGGAATGAAGTGATTATGGAATACCATCTCTACACGCAAACGTACGACTTCGGCGAAGATGGGAAAATAAATGTAGTTCTCTCTTGCACGAGAGGTTCAAGCTGGCGGGCGCTTGTTTACCTATGGGAGAGTTCACCAAAACACGTCCTTCGTGCTTCAAGCGGCTGCGAAATAATACAAATCCGCACAGAGAACCGAGCAGGCGACCTCTGACCTTCCACTGCTTCCTAGGAATGGAAGTGAAACAATATGATCCCCTGCCGGTATGCGCGTTTAATGAACATCTCGTGTTTATGTTAAACCTTAAACACACATTGCTGCATGGTATGCTTCTTTGATAAATACGATTGGCTTGCTAACTCACAATAAGATATGGTTGTTCTTGTTTGGCGCTGGCGCTGCCTCCTTTAGGATTTAAATGCTCAATGGCGCCGACGGCACAAACAAAGTCAGCTACTAATGACCCTTCTTTGTGTAATTCAGATAAGGGTGCTCTCCTGTTTCCTGCTATTACGGCTGTACAGCGCAGTTCACGTCGTGACGTATGCGCGTACAGCCAATTAAAAGGCATTATTTTTATGTTTGCCAGGAGACCTGTTTTTTGCGGCCGAAATAGTCAATATCGCGGCTATCGCGGCTTTTGGCCAATTTCGCGATTATTTTGTGAATCGCGAAATCGCGAAATGCTGGAGGGTCTGATAAACTTACCTTACCATAGCTTTGTAGCTTAGTCCTTCATTTTGCACTGCAGAGTCTTCAAAGGTGATGAGTCTCTCAGTTTGAACCTCTTGGATAGTAGCCAGAGCTGGGCATCTGCTACATTGGCAGAGTCCACTTGGCCTACTGCTTATGATTGGCCACATGATGTGGTTTGACCAGGTTGATAGACACAAACCTGTTCTCCTTTATTCCAGCAAGGGGCGGCAGTAATACTGTTCTTGATCCGTAGATTGCTAGGACAAGTACTGGTTGTCAGTAAGAAGGCCCAAATTCCTTCTTGTCCGCGATCTTTTCTCTGAGCAGATCACCAAGCTTTGGGCCTTGCTGGGACGGTCGGTTTCTCTTCAGTGGTGGTTGGCTTCAGGAACACATTACTTTGTTTCGTTCTTATTTCATTTAAGTCCTGTAAGACAGCCAAACGATCTTTGATATCAAAGAGTTTGTGATCTACCAATCGAGTCCGCTACTAACATTCTGGTCCCAAAAAGGACATCCTATGGAGTGATACCCCCTAGAGAACTTCTTGGCAGATTGTTAAGACTACGTTGGACACTTATTAGATGTTTGGCCCACCCGTCAGCCGAACCTAATACCCTAGCTGTTATACATTGCTTTATGTCTCGTTTTTTTCTCTCCACAACCGAATTTCCCTCAGGATGCAATTGACTAGAGTACCGCTATGCAACGCCCAGATTGGCCATGGCCTCCTGGTAAGCTCGAAAGGTAAACGCAGGACCCTGGTCAGAATGTAGCATGCAGATAAAGACTCGCAAATCTTTAATAACAGTTTGAGCGTCAGCCGAGCGCTGAGGCCACATCCAAATGAATCTTGAACACGAATCCACTGCAATCATGATATATTTGTAGTTGACATCACTCTGTATGGGACTGCAGTGGTCCAGGTAAATGCAAGCTAATGGTTGTTCTGAAATCAACAGGGGCGTCTGCGCAGGACGTTTCACAGTAGAGACTTTCATCTTTTGGCATATTTCACATTCCAAAATATAGTGTTCGAGGCATATGAGCTGCAGATACTACACTGTGCATTAGATCGCCAGCTGGTGTTGGGGTCGGATGATTGCATGTTGTTGTCGTCTTGGAAGAAGTCTTTTGTAGTCACGAGATAGGTGACTCCTCCCTTAGACGATAGTGCGCAAGGGCATCGGCTCCATCCTTAGATTGTTTTTTTCCGCCACTGGGTTCGGATGAACTTTTTCCGCTCCGGCTCGACATCTACTTTTCAAGTACTTCGAAGCGCAAAAACTTATTGAAACTTCACCTAACTACCATCGATATCAACTAACATTGTTTTCGACTCCATCAGCTCGATTCCGGTCATCGACGCGGGCCGTTGGGCCTATCCACGCCGTGAGGCCTACACCTTATGGAAAGGACGCCATTCAAGAAATGCCCCTTGAGTGGAGCAAAGTTTTCATGCAGTGACCACCACGAGGTCTGTAACCTGTGCTTATCGCCAGAACACGACGAATCCAGCTGTACAGCCTGCGCGTCCTTTCGATCCAAGAAAACCATACGAAATCGGAGGGCCCCTCGACATGACATGCAGAGATCAGCTCCAGAAGCGGTGGATATCTTCGACAAGGAGGTTCTGCTCGTTCCCGAAGAGGATTCCGATGATTTCCAAATCGTCATATCAGAGGCAGACGACTCAGACGACTCCATACCATTGGGTCAGTGTGTGAGTACTACTGCCCCTGCATCACACACAGCACCCAAACTGAAGGCAAAGGTCAACACTCTGCCTCCTGGGCCCAGTCGAGACCGAAAAATCGCTTCGAAAGCCCTGCCATCGAGGCCGGCTCCAAAGAAAAAAAGTAAGCCTTCCGGCAGCTCCTTACCGAGCAAGCCGCACGTGTCGATCCAACCAGCTCCATCGGCACCGAAACCGAAAGAAGTCGAGGCTCCGTTGACTTCTAAAGACAAAGGTGACGAGACCAGCTTCCACTCTGAAGCCATCACCTTCAGTAACGAAACCAACAAGGCCTGATTCCGATGCACCCAAGTCCTCGAAACAGCCTACCACACCGAAAACAACACCTTTGGTGCCGAAAACTACGCCAAAGGACACTGTAACACCTCCTAAGGCTAAAGACAAGCAGCAAACTCGTTCGGATCCGAAAAAATCATCGCCGACAAAGGTTACACAAGGAGAAGAATTCACAAACGTCAGGTGAGACATCCCCACCTGACAAAAAATCTAAAGTAATAGATGCTTCAGGCAAAAGAATAGTTGCGCAAGCTTCTAACATATGGCGTATAGCTAACACACAAGCCCTCCTCTCAAGATATGATAGGACTCATTATGATCAGTTAGAGAAACTACTGGAACATCTACCTGACCAATATAAGGGGCAGGCAAACGACCTTATACAAGAAGGCAAGCTAATTTCCAATGCCTCAATCAAGTGTGCACTTAATGTGGCAGACACTGTATCCAGAGCTGTCAACACTAGTGTCATACTTAGAAGACATGCGTGGCTACGCATTTCAGGATTTAAACAGGAAGTGCAAACTACCATTTTAAATCAACCATTTAATCAAAAACAATTGTTCGGACCAGAGGTAGACACAGCACTTGAAAAGATAAAGAAGGATACATATACTGCCAAATCTATGGGAGCTTTACAGTCCACACAAGCTAAAAGTTCCTTTCGTCGCTCCTTCTACAGAGGAGGCTCCAAACAGTCTGGAGCAGACAATACAACATCCTTCAAATCAAACACACAAACATCCTCTAACAAAGGATATTTTAGAGGAGGATATGGAGGAAACAACAACAAAGGAAGAGGTCGGGGTAACAACAACAATCGAACCTCCTCAAACACAAAACAGTGACTTTCCTCTGCTCCCCCAACAGCATTCCACTCCTGTGGGGGGCAGATAACACAGTTCCTACCTGTCTGGAATTCCATCAGAACAGACAAGTGGGTAAGAGAAATTATCCAGTCTGGCTACTGCCTGGAACATACTGCAACCCCTCCACACATACCACCCAGACAGCGTCCAATGTCGGCAGAACACCTTACTCTGCTCAAACAAGAAGTCCTGTCACTTCTTCAAAAGGACGCAATAGAAATAGTTCCTTTACAACACCAAGGAACAGGGGTTTACTCGCAGTATTTTCTAATACCCAAGAAAGATGGGACACTAAGACCAATTCTAGACATCAGGCCCCTCAATCATTACATAAAATCAGATTATTTTCACATGATCACTTTACAACAAGTTCTCCCACTGCTGCAACAAGGCAATTTCCTAACAACACTAGATCTAAACGACGCCTACTTTCACATTCCTATGCATCCTGCTCACAGGAAGTATCTAAGGTTTGTACTAGAAGGACAACATTATCAATTCAAAGTCCTTCCATTCGGAGTTACATCAGCACCAAGAGCATTTACAAAATGCCTAGCAGTAGTAGCAGCACATCTAAGGAGACAAATACATGTCTTCCCTTATCTAGACGATTGGCTCATGAAAGCCAAGTCATTCAATCAGTGTGTTCAACATGCACATCAAACAATTCAAACATTGCACGACTTAGGGTTCACAATCAACTAAACCAAGTCACACCTGCAACCCGCTCATATACATCAGTATCTAGGGGCTACAATAAACACGTCAACAGCTCTAGCGTATCCGAGTCCAGCAACGATACAGAGCATTCAGTCTTTAGTCACAGTCTTCCAACATCAACAATCTCTGCAAGCCAGAGTGTTCATGAGACGGATAGGCATGAAGGCATCTTGCATTTTCATAGTACCATATGAAAGACTGCAGATGCGTTCGTTACAGGAATGTCTAGCACAACAATGGAACCAGGCTCAAAGGCAACTAACAGATCTGGTGTTGGTAGACAGCCACACACATCACTCTCTGCAGTGGTAGAACACCAAAAACTTGACAAGGGGGCGACCGTTCCTCAAACCAGTTCCACAAATAGTACTCACAGCAGACGCATCTCTCACAGGATGGGGAGCCCATCTCCTACATCATACAACTCAAGGGCAATGGACCACTCAACAAAGACTGCTCCATGTCAACCATCTAGAGCTGCTAGCAATATTCCTAGCACTCAAAACATTCCAACTTCAAGTACAAAACAAAGCTGTCTTAATCCAACGGACAACATGACAGCCATGTATTATATACAAAAACAGGGGGGGACACACTCTCTACAACTGTCCCAGCTCGCACAGAACAATTGGAGATGGGCCATTCCACAAAACATATATCTGTTGGTAGAGCACCTTCCAGGAGTTCACAATCAGATAGCCGATCTATTGAGTCGGCAGACACAACAAATTCACGAATGGGAACTACATCCGCAAGTTCTTCAACTATTCTTTCATAAGTGGGGACATCCAGACATAGATCTGTTCGCCACACATGAAAACGCAAAATGCCCAACCTTCGCCACCAGATTTCCACACCCGCTGTCCAAGGGCAATGCGATATGGATGAACTGGTCGGGCAGATTTGCGTACGCTTTTCCGCCAATACCACTAATAGCACTAGTAGTACGCAAGCTCACACAACAGTCTCTCACATGAATCCTGGTAGCTCCCACATGGGCATGCCAACCGTGGTTCACCACACTGTTAGAACTCTCTCCAGCTCCACACCAAAAGTTACGCCTAACACCATCTCTGCTAACGCAGAACCATAGAGACATCAGACATCCAGACCCAAATCAACTGAATCTGGCGATATGGCTCCTGAAGTCTTAGAGTTTGGTTATCTTAACCTACCTCCAGACTGTATGAACATTATTAAAGAGGCCAGGAGACCTACTACAAATGCTTGTTATGCTGCTAAATGGAAGAGATTTGCCATTTATTGCAACAATAACCAAATAGATCCCCTGGATGCTTCTATCCAGGATATCATTTGCTACCTTTTACATTTACATAGATGTAACTTGGCATATTCATCCATACGCCTGCACCTTGCAGCAATTGGAGCATATTTACAAAACAGATAACATCAGTCTCTTTTTAGAGTTCCCGCTATTAAAGCATTTATGGAAGGATTAAAAAGAATCATTCCCCCTGGTTACCACCTTCTCCAGTGTGGAACCTAAATGTTGTTCTTACAAGACTCATGGGACCACCTTTTGAACCTTCACACAAATGTGAACTGCAATTCCTCACATGGAAAACAGCTTTCCTTATTGCTATTACCTCTCTTAGGAGAGTTAGTGAGATACAAGCTTTCACAATACAAGAACCTTTTTTACAGCTACATCGTAACAAAGTGGTTCTGAGAACTAATCCTAACTTCCTGCCAAAAGTCATTACTCCTTTTCATTTAAACCAATCTGTACAGTTACCTGTGTTTTTCCAAAACCCTGACTCTGTAGCAGAAAGAGCTCTACACACACTAGATGTCAAAATAGATCTTCTCTACTATATAGATAGGACTAAATCTTTTAAAAAACAAAACAATTGTTTGTATATTTCTCTCCACCTCATAAAGGCAACCCCATGTCTAAGAGTGGAATTGCAAGGTGGATTGTCAAATGTATACAAATATGCTATCAAAAAGCAAAATGTACAATAACAGTTCCTCCTAAAGCGCACTCCACACGCAAAATAGGAACATCTATGGCTTTCTTAGGGAACATCCCCCTAGAGGACATATGCAAGGCAGCGACATGGTCTACAACACACACATTCACTAAACACTACTGTGTTGAAGTGCAAGCCAAGCAGCAAGCTGCAGTAGGCCAAGCTGCCCTTAAAACTCTTTCAAACTACTGCAACAGATACAGGTGACCACCGCTAGGGACACAGTGCTGCACAATCGATGCACAGTGTAGTATCTGGAGCTCATATGCCTCGAACGGAAAATGCTACTTACCAGTATGCATCTGTTCTTGGCTTGTAGAGCTGCAGATTACTACACGCCCTCCCGCCTCCCCGGGACCTGTATCTGTTCCAGTTTTCATCTTACTTAGATGCACATGCATGGACATTTTTGCAAAGGCGAGACCGTTGCATTGTAAATGCTTGTTGTCTATGTAGGCTGCTTGCAGCCTACATAGAGAAAATGGCCCTGCCAGGGCGCTCTCCGCTGCGCCTAACCAATCAAAAAGCGTTGTGATTGGATTAGGGGAGCAGGAAGAGGGAGGCTGCCTAAAAGGTGGTCAGGACTCCAGAGCAAGCAGGAGCTGAGGCGGCGGTGCATGATGCGGTCCTGGAGGACGCAGGTACGTTTTTTATTTTATATAGATAAGATACTGATAGATTACCCCCCCCCGGAGTGAACTCACCCGCTTTGTCGGCTGCGACTGTTTACATGACACCATGGGATTCGATTAAACGATCCCACCATAAATGCTTCTTCTTCCTAAAATTATGGAACCCTATCATTGAAAACAATTGGGCTATATATCAACAGCAGGGGTCTTCTTTGATTGACAGTGCATGGTAGCCCTGTTTGCATGAATTTGAGAATTAATTTGCCACGGTTCTTACGTATAGTGTCAACTGATCACCATCGTTTCTCAAGCTGACAAAACCAAAAGCGTTCTCTGTTAATAAGCAAGGAAATAACTACTCAGGAATTTTCTTTTCATAACCGCATAGCTACGTAACAGTTGAGCTGAAAAAGACACCGGAATGAAAAGAAGATGGCGTTTTTCCAAGTGGAGTATTGGTTAATAAAGATAGTCTGTGAGATTCAAACACAGTGCACATAAAGCCAACCACCCAGGGTAGACGATACGGTTGTATCAACGTCTAGTACAGTTATCTGCATCAACAACGTTCTTTACTAAGCTCTCAACTGTGGATTACCGTTAGCATCCTAAATCCCGCAGTCTCTGCACTGTAAAACTGAGCAAAACAAATCAAACTTGAATACAATATACATAGCATGTGCATATTTACTGATCTGTTGTGTCCTGCAAACACTATTCCATTCTTATGACAGGCTTTTCAGGAGTCATAGGAGGGATGAGTGCTGAAGTGCCTGGCCTTGCCTGCAAGAACTCTCTGCCTGTTTTCTGCTTCCCGCCGAGCTGCTTGTGTTCCTGCTTGGAAATCGGCATCTCTCCTGACACACCATATTATCTGCTGTTTTAAAGATGCTGCAGTGTTTTATGTTGATAATATCTTAATAGCTTCCCCTGCTTGGGAATACGATCTAAATGACCCGTCCTCCAGTCCACCCTGCCAGGGACGTATCTGTGCACCACGGATTGTCTTCCCTGCAGTGTCGTCGACCAGATGCCAGACAAGCAGGAGGCATCTCACACTCTCACTGCCAGTTATGTGTGGCTCAGTCCTTAATCTTTACGATAGTGAACTTTATTATTCTTTTCCTGCTAACAAGTTGTGTGGCTAAACTCTCACTCACAGAGGCTGCAGAGGCACCAGAAGTCCTTTGCAGGGCTTCCCGAAGAGGAACACATAACTATGGGGTTGGGGCACTTTTATCTTAGCTGTTTCCAGGTGTAGTCGCAGCAGGGAATGTATGAAAGCAGTGGGAATCGTGAAGGTTAGTCATGAATACCAGTGTTTTTCATTCCCCATCTCGTGCAAAGAGCCAGTGGGTGGGACAGTCCAAGAATTAGGGCCAGATGTAGGTAATCCAAATTTACCGATTCTAAAATCCCGAATTTTACCGATTCGGTATTTTAGAATTGGTAAATGGGATGTAGGTATTCATTCGGTAAGTATTACCAAATCTGTAAGATTCAGTAAATACCGAATCGTTATTTACGGATTCGGTAATTCCCATTCATTCCTATGGGCCTCCAGGCCCATAGGAATGAATGGGAATTACCGAATCCGTAAATAACGATTCGGTAAAAGGGAGAACACATTGAAGGGTGGCAGGGTGTCACTTTGACACCCTGTTGCACCCCTGAATAGTGTATGGGTGCACATGTGGCACACATACATGCCCTAAGGGCCTGTATGTCTGTCACATGGCATGGAAATAATTTGCAAAAAATTGCTTCTTTTGGGGTTTTCGATATTTACCCCTAACTTGTAGTTGGTGGTAAATAACGAATCCTAAAATGGGAAAAGCACTCATTTGAGTGCTCCCCACATTAAGGATTCGGTAATTTACCGAATCGGTATTTAAAAATTCGGTAATTTACAGATTCCTTAAATTACTGATTCGGTAAATTACCGAATCCTTAAATTAGGCCCCTACATCTGAAAAGCCTAATACCAGTCGGTAACGGCCGGAATTCTGTAATTTCGGCCGTTACCGACCGGTATTAGGCTGCCTACATCTGCCCCTTAGTTGTTTTATTTTTTACCCTAGCTACCTCATTACTCTTGGCATTCGCCCTTCTTTCAACAGACATGTATCGGAGCTGGCTGCGTGCTTAAGAATCACACCACAGGCTGCGTACGTACATAAGAATCATAAGTGTTTGTTTTATTAAACATCATTTTCATCTGCTATTGTGTTGTACAAACTGTGAAGAGTTCATTTTTTTAAATCTGGGCTGCATTGTGACAGGCGTCACCAAACAAGAAACGACCTTTGTCTGCAATTGTTTAAGCAGTTCTTAGTTCATTAATTATTATCTTCTTTCGAGTGGTAGATGTATTCAACTTTGGTCTGTGAAATATAAAACGTGTCTTTGTAACTGCCCCGCAATGACGTCGGGAATAAAACCAATTCATCAGAAAAACTATTCATTCCTTGGCTAGGATTTTGTTTCCTCACACCGAGGCTCATCTAAAAGGTGAGTGAATGGAAACTGTCAGGCCTCGTTTTTTTAAAATCATGTTTCTAAAATATTTTCTTCTGTTTGATATGGCTCTGTCTTTGAATTTGCCCCCATGCTTGTCTATGCACGCAGGAAGCCATTGAACATGGACTCTACGGGTATCACTTGTTGTGATGTAGTATGTGGGATCTGTCTCTGTGTAGCGTGTGGTAGTAGCGGAAGGCCTTATCTTAATGTAGAGTAGGTGTGGTCTGTCTGTGTTTTGGTGCAGGGCATCAGTAGGAATGACGAATATGAGGCAGGAGTCCAAATAGTGGGATTACAGTCTCAAATTTGCTTGAAAATGCACCATTTGCACCCTCCGTAGGTGGTTCAGTCTCGCTCGGTCGCCACAGTGAAGTACAACAATTGTTTTATGCCTCACCACTTTCAAATGTCACCAGCCGCCACTGAGAGAAAGCCCAGGCCTGAGAGAAAGCCCAGGTACCTCTAGTTTTGAAAAGCTTCCTGCACGGGATGTTCAGATACAGTGGTTGATTTAAACCTTGGAGCAGCACTTGTAGTGTTGACTTCTGGAGTCTTGTAGTATGTGCTGAATGTGGTAGAACTGTCCCAATGCTCTACAGAGCTCATAAAATCCAGACTCTCATTCATCTCAGAGCTCGAGCTCTGTGGCATGACCAGTAGAACTTCAATAAAGAAGATGACCTAGAACAGTTCTACCTCTCCAGACCTTTGAACTGATCGTTGAGGAAAGAAGCCCTTGTCTGGAAGGAAGATCTGCACAGGGCACAGCTGACAGAAGTCTGACCTGGAATGAAGATCTGCACAAGGTGCAGCTGACAGAAGTTCTACCTGGAAGGAAGATCTGCGCAGGGCGCAGCTGACAGAAGTGCGGAGTGGGAGGAACATCTGCAAAAGGTGCAGCTGACAGAAGTCCTGCCTGGAAAGAAGATCTACGCAAGGCGCAGCTGACAGAGGTCCCGCCTGGAAGGAAGATCTGCACAGTGCGCAGCTGAGAGATGTCCTGCCTGGAAGGAAGATCTGCACAAGGCGCAGCTGACAGAAGTCCCTCCCTAGAAAGGAAGATCTGTACAAGGTGCAGCTGACAGAGGTCCTGCCTAGAAAGGAAGATATGCACAAGGCGCTGCTGACAGAAGTTCTGCCTGGCGGTGACCTCAAAGCAGTGAGAGATCCACAAACCACAAGATCCTTCAAGCCCAGCTAGCCACACTGGACACAATGTACATCAAAGGCCTGATTTAGATTTCAGCGGATGGTTTATTCCATCACAAATGTGACATGTATCCTGCCCACCCCATTAAAAGTGCATTACATCATGTGGCAATCATAATAAAGCAGACAGGATATATGTCACGTTTTGATTAGGCCTTGGAATAGTTCACAGAGTTTTACTCTGTGGAACTCCACGAAACTTCACACTCTGCGTACTTCCGCAAGTGGCATAGTTTGTTAAATTGCGCTTCTCTCACTGATCTTTAGTGCCAGGAGTTTGTCCTGCATTGTAAAATCAGCATGAACGGCACTACGCGTCACGCCAGAGGGCGCTGCAGCTTTCTGCCGCTCAAATTGACATTCTAATTGAGTTGCCGCTTCATCAACGAGAATGGTAGATTTCTACACTCAAGTGGTCGCGACCTCCCACAATAAGAAATCTCGCCAGGTCTAGCGCATTATATTTTCTCACGAGCGCTCGCCACCTTACCGTTGGCGAACCGCTTGAGAAAAAAAACTCAGTTCTGCATCACTTTGTGGAGTTTTTTGGAACTCCGTACCTGTGGGCAAAACTTCGCAAGCTCCCCCGGCAGAGCGGAATTCTTCCACCACCCCTAGTTTTGAGGCAATAATCTGTTGGAGTAGTGTGGCTCAGGGGTTAGAGGCAGCAGACCCGGAAGCTGAGATCGGTCCTGGACCAGGGTTCAATTCCCCGCCTCGGCGGGTCTTGGGATAAAAATTCCACGGACTCGATAATTCTCGCCCCGGTGCCTCCTCGACTCTCGGGTTCACACTCTGCGACTCTGGGCAATAGCTTGCTTAATCTCCACAACGGCCCCTCGCGGCGGGATGCCTGACTTTCACCTTGTGGATACCCTGCCGGGGTTATCTCACAGGGGAATACCAGGACGGGTTCCCTAAGCAAGCGCCGTGAGACGCCTTTGCGGGGGTGATACGTGCGCTATATAAGTAACCACGTTTACATTTACGTTTTTTTTTTTGTTGGACAAACTCCTAACTAGGCCCTATGTCTGCAATAAGTGTTGTAGAAGAAGTGAGATCCATGGCCTAGTGACTATCAGGCCGTTATCTGACTTCTGATGAATCCCACAGAGTGAGTGGCAGCCAGAGGGCAATGGGGGGGCAAAGGACAGGAAATTAGTAAACTTGAATATGAGAAATATGGAAAGGTAGAAATGCTGCATCACCCGTGGATAACTGACACCTCCTCCCGATCTTCCAAATGCCCATCCAGTCACAAAGTGGCATCCAGGGCCCCAAACGGACAACATTATGCCAGATGACATGTAATGGTGGAAAAGGGGGAAAAGGGGGAAAAGAGTAATATGCACACATCTGCTGCGGGGATATGTCAGGTAAATTATTGGTTGTGATGGATTCTCTATAAGTACTAAATGACTGATATTGTTGAATATTAAATTATATAAATCAACGTTTGTTTGCCTTATCTGCGCTTATAATGTACAGGATGGGCCTTACAGGGAACCCCTCGTTCTGTTTTACACAAAAGCCCCGGAAGGAGCTGCATCTTACAGAACTTTATCTACTTTAGGAAGAACTAAAGACTTGCTTTTTAAAGTTGTCTTTCAGGGCCAGAAACGAGCGATGTAAGCTTTGCTAGTTTCAGGGAGATGGACAGATGTTATGGCGATAGGAAACCCCCCTTAACTCACTATAATGTTCCAATCTTCCAGGTACAAAGAAACCAGAAATGCTTGAACCAAGGGAGCTGTTGAAAGTGTCAAAGGTGACTTATGAACAATAAGGTAAAGACAGGAGTTGGTATTTGAGAGGATCTTAAGTGAATAGGAAAGGAACGAGAAGAAGTGTATGAATGGAGTTACTTTTGTTGTATACTTCGTAAAGAGTTACTGGAAATTTTACAGCCCAGCCTGATCCATCTCTTTTTCTAAAATCTATTGTTGCTTCAATAAAATCTTGACCATATGCGTCTATCTTAATCTATACCTCTAGCACTTGGGCGCCCCGGGAGCGTCCTTACTCTGTAAACCCTGGTAAATCACCTCCTTTTCAGACATTAATAAGATGTCACCTGATCAACATAACTTTTAGTTAAATATCTGTGTATGAAGAAATATTCCTTGCTAAGTTTCAAAGGCGGTAAAGAAGAGGGGGGAGATTTACTAATAATTCTGCACTGTGTTTGCGTCACAAAAGTGGCACAAAATGGCGCAAAATCTTTTTTTCCTAATTTACTTTCCAGCGCTAAACTTGTTTTGCGCTGGAAATAACGTAAAAGTAATGTGACACTTTGTGCCATGGGGGCCTGCCAAGGGGGGTGCATGGGGGTTCCCGTGAAACCACCCAAGGTATCTCACGCTAAACCCAATTTACCAAATACAGTAGATAGGGTTTAGTGAGAGTAAACTGCACACTTTTAAACTAGGTGCAAGGAAGGAGAAATGCTTTCATTTCTCCTTCCTTTTCTGACTTTGCATATGTGCTGCACTATTCAACACGCATACAAAGTGGGAAAAGCTTTTCCTCGTGTCTGGCATAGTATTTTGTACCGGAAGGCTGTCCTTCCTGTACAAAACCTATGCTGGACTCACACACACACTCTCGCGCTCTGGAGCTAAGGTGTGTGCATGGCGCAGACCCGTTGTAATCGGTGCCAGAGCAAGGGAAAAGGAAGGAGAGAGCCATATCTTTGAAAATATGGTGCTTTCCTGCTCCCTCCCTGTCGCGCAAAGCATCGCAGCCTCATAGGGGTTGGGAGGGGGGGTTGCGCTGCATTGCGTGGAGAATGTCTTTTACAACCAGTTAAACATTGTGAATTCTCATTCCATTATGTTTCAATTTAGTAATTTTAAATATCTTTACATCCAACAGAAAACAAGCCTTGAATGTATGAAGAAGCTAATGCTGTAAATCTTCAATAATAGCAGAAATATAGAGCTACAGTATTCAGGAAAACATCAGCGCAGTCGGCGACAGAGGAACCTGCACACAAACTGACAGTAACTGGATGAAGCAGTCAAGGGCAGTTCGGTGGATGTAAGAGACTGAGCTGAGCACCTCCATGACACAAGACGAACAAATAACCTTAGGAAAATTAAGGCAACAACAATAACAAACCGCCTGCTGTATAAACAAATGTCCAATACCAACTTTGATTATGGTATCGGTATGATGTGATTACAACCATAATTCAGTGCTCTGGATGGATTGTAAACTCTTTCTGGCCAAACCACAGCAACCGGAGAAAAGCACAACAGAGTGAAGCCAGACAGCTGACGGCTAAAGGAAAGATAAGTTCTTATATCTACAAAACAAAAGGCTGTTCCAATTTGCACCGGCCGGAAGGAAGATACAACTTTACCCGCAAGCGTGCATAGCCATAATCCAATCTAAAGGCACAATCGGCTACAAAGACACCTTCTACGTATAAGGAGTGTGGCAAATATTTGGTGGCTATTGCATTTTATTGTTAAAACAGAAATCAAACGTGCAAAATACAGCACACATTTAAAGTGTGTGAGAAAAACACAAGTACTTTATCAGCCATATTGGCTCATCAGGAAATGCAGTCATGGGATGTAGACAAATATATACCCGACCCACAGACAGTAACCAAGAAAGAAGAATCATACACATGCAGCGAGAGCTTTAGTTTGTCATCACAACTCAAGCTTCATCAGCACACGTACACAGGACAAAAACCATTCAAGTGCAGTGAATGTGTAAAGAGCTTTAGTACGTTATCAGAACTACAAATACACCAGCGAACACACACAGGAGAAAAGCCATTCAAGTGCAGTGAATGTGCAAAGTGCTTTAGACACTTATCAACCCTCCAAACACATCAGCGAATGCACACAGGGGAAAAGCCATTCAACTGCAGTGAATGTGGGAAGAGCTTTAGTCGATTATCAGGCCTACACATTCATCAGCGAACACACACGGGGGAAAAACCCTATAATTGTAGTGAATGTGACAGTAGTTTTAGTTACTCTTCAGCATTAAGGTCTCATCAGCGAACTCACACAGGAGAAAAGCCATTCAAGTGCAATGAATGTGGGAAGAGCTGTGGTCAGTTATCAGACATAAAAAGTCACCAGCGGACACACACGGGGGAAAAACCCTTTCATTGCAGTGAATGTGACAGTAGTTTTCACAGCTCTTCAGCATTAAGGTATCATCAGGGAACTCACACAGGAGAAAAACCATTCAAGTGCAATAAATGTGTAAAGAGCTTTAGTCACTTATCAAACCTCCAAACACATCAGCGAATACACACAGGGGAAAAAGCATTCAAGTGCAGTGAATGTGCAAAGTGCTTTAATCGATTATCAAACCTCCAAACACATCAGCAAACTCACACAGGAGAAAAACCATTCAAGTGCAATGAATGTGTAAAGAGCTTTAGTCAGTTATCAGAACTACAAATACGCCAGCGAACACATACAGGGGAAAAGCCATACCATTGCAGTGAATGTGACAGTGCATTTATTGACTCTTCACCATTAAGGATTCATCAGCGAATACACACAGGGGAAAAAACATTCAAGTGCAGTGAATGTGCGATGTACTTTAGACACTTATCAAGCCTTCAGAGACATAATCAAACACACACAGGGGAAAAGCCATTCAACTGCAGTGAATGTGGGAAGCGCTTTAGTCAATTATCAGTGCTAAAAAGTCATCAGCGAACACATACGGGTTACAAACCCTATCATTGTAGTGAATGTGAGAGTAGTTTTAGTTACTCTTCAGCATTAAGGTATCATCAGCGAACTCACACAGGAGAAAAACCATTCAAGTGCAATGAATGTGGGAAGAGCTTTAGTCAATTATCAGACCTACAAAGACATCAGCGAATACACACAGGGGAAAAAACATATGATTGCTGTGAATGTTTGAAGAGCTTTAGTCGGTTATCAACCCTACGAAAACATCAACAAACACACACAGGGGGAAAGCCACTCAAGTGCAATGAATGTGGGAAGGGCTTTAGTCTACTATTAGAGCTACAAAGTCATCAGCAAACACACAGGGGGAAAACATATAAGGGCACTGAAAGTGAGAAGGGCTTTTGTCAATTTTCGATCCCACACAGCCCTCAGTGAATACACTCCTTAATTTAACTCACATGGAAATAATGCTAGAGATGCAGAGATTCCAAAAAGAACTTAAGAACATCAAAAATAATATTGACCCATCTAAGGACATAGACAAGAGCTGAAGAGTGCAGTTATTGTGAGAGGAATGAATTACAGAAAAAAATTAAATTCTAATTATGTGGAACATTGAAATACCAGATGATAGAAGACCCGACTAGCAGTAAAGAAGAAAAACAGATAACAGTATTTGCAGAATTATAAAAGTGTTTGTTTCCAGTGATTGTTCACTTCCGTACACATAGCAAAGTGACATTCTGTACCAGGATACACAGTGGGAGACAAGCACAATGTGGATTAAAAGAAAAGAAACATTGTTGATTTTTATTTGGTGAAGAAGAGATACAAAGAAAAACATTCAATCGCCCCTGACCACACTACCTGTAAAAGCAACACTGAACAATACTGGGACTAACAGCGGTCTTTTCAGCTAACTGGTCGGATTAGTGATAAAACCTATAAACCAACCACACCCAGAGTGGACATGTTGTCCGGGCTCTGGAGATGGTGCTTCATTGGTAAAATGCATGTATTACTATTAACAAATGGCACTGCAGTACATGTAATGAACTAAAGCGAAACACAGGTGTTCAAGAAATAACCTATTTTTAGATATAAAAGAGCATATACCTTGTTTTTAAGTAACGTTTGCTGCATCTTTTACACACTGTTATCAGTTGATGGATCAGCTCGTGCCTCGGGCCTTATAACTAAGTATGACCCGTGGCTCCTCTCTGACTTAGCTCTCCCTGTTGATTTTGTTACTTGCCAAACTCTACTTTTTAACAGAATTAAGCCATTGTAAGCAGTAGACACTGTTTGAAAAATGTGGTGAAATAGCGAAATCCCACAACAAAAGCATATATGTGCCAGGACAGTTCGTTGCACTCCGGGCAACTCGCCTTCCACACATGATTGTCCCTTGTCCTCAAATGTTTGAAAGGATTTGTCGTATGAATGCCAGAAGTGGCAGTGATATAAATGAAGCTAACGCTAACAGGAGTGTGTGGGAGATAGAGAGGGGGAGAGATAAAGAGAGTGAGAGAGACAAGGAAAGGAGGAGAAAAAGAGAAATGGAAGGAGGGGGAACAGCACGTTATTTGTACTCACCTAAAAATAGAAGAAGCAGCCGAATACATGTCAATGTGTGACATGACCAGAGAAACGGGCTGAACACCTGTGAATTTATATGTTTATTTTTACTACCTATAGACCCATGTCATGCCAATAAACAGGGCACAAATAAGGAGGAAAATAGTGTAGAGCCTATTATCATATGTAAATCACAGTGATGTCACATGTAGTGACATCACAAGAAGTGATGTCAGGTCCTTATAATAATTTTCATCTGAAAGGTTGACGGCCTGTTTTAAAAACAAAAAACAAGAAACATAAAATAATGTAAAAATACGTTTTTTCTTTCAGTTTTTATACATCATGTGTTTTTCCCACTATTAGTTTCTAACTAAACTCGGAAATTACTGAAAGTGTAAATATTTTTAAACAGATATGTGGAAGTTGGAAATTACATTTTTAAACAGTTTTCAGCGAATAAATAAAATGTGCTTTTAATTTCCGTTTGTTTCCTGACGTTATTCTTTATCCAGCCCCTAAGCCCCAAAGTGTTTCACATTTACAATGTATTAAGCAATAGAAGGGCTAGTTTTGTCAAGTTCTCTGTTCCTCTCTTTCGCCACTCACACAAACAAACACTCAGAGGCCTGTGGCTGCAGTGCGGGGCACAAAGTAACAATTATTAGTTGCAGGCTGAGGAGCTAGGTGGAACTGAGTCCCATTTCTAGATAATAGTGGGGGGACCCCTTCAAACTGTGGCTACCCCCGACTTGTGCCGTGCTGAAAAAGCAATAGTGAATTTGACTAATTTATGATGAATTGAAATGAGAGAAAGAGAAGAAGAGAGGGTCAGGATATATTAAAGAAAATGAAAAAAAAGAGACACAAGACTTTACCCTGTTCTGTGTACTAGCACTTTACGTAAACAAGTTGTGCTGTGCATTGTGAACAGGCTGTCACCCCCTTTGTATGTAAATGAGCTTCTGTGACCAGACACCCCAGGCTCCCATCTCTTCTAGCGCGAACCATAATGTGAGCGCTGTAATGTAATCACAAACTAGGGCTATATTGAGAAACAATCGGCTTCCAGGTCGCACAGCTGTGGGTATGTAGGGGTATATTACCAACAACTAGCGATAATTTTTTACTTTAACTTGTTTAGAGACAAAAATTATCGCCGCACATCGGCGATTTTTATCGCAGATAAACCTTGCTATTAGCAAGGTTTATCGCAAATGCGATAAAAAACGGCCGCAATGCATGAATATCGCTGAAAAGTCAGCGATATTCATGCATTATCGAGCAAATGCTCTTAGCCATGTTATCCACCTCCCATTGGATAACATGGTGAAGAACTGCTCAGGGCAGGTGTTAGCTTTTGGAGATATTCGCGCTTAGCGCGAATATCTCCAAAAGTTGGTAATAGGAGATAGCGATGTTAGCGACTGTTTCCAGTCGCTAACATCTTGGCACGCCCACTTTGCATGTCATTAGTGATAAATATCACTGACATGCAAAGCGGGGCCCAAGATGGTCGCTATCTCCTATTAGCTGTCACTAACTGGTGTTAGCGACAGCTTGGTAATAGGGGGATAATTTTATCTCCGCTTTCTTGGCTTTTAAAGCCAAAAAAGCGGAGATAAACCCCTTGATAATATACCCCGTAGTTCTTTATTAGTTTTTTTTTTTTAGTTTACTTTAATTTGCAGCAATTCTCCAGGTTACTTTTTCTCAGTATTACGCTTCAGGTCGCTCAAAGCTCTCCATCAGTTAAACGTGAGGTTTGATGTAGGATGTAGGATTTGTTGATAGTGTTCCTAGACCATGTCCCAATCCCTTTGTCCTTGATTTGGCGGCATGGGTTTTGTTCACGCACTGGTCTAGGACGGGCCTTCTCAAGGTAGAAGGCGCTGTAATAGGAATAATAAATCAGACATATATGAAATTGTATGTAAACAAATATGTGCCTTTCAGTTATCAGGCACCATCAGACTCACATCTACACATGTAATTGAGCACATGAGTAAAGTGACTCCTCCCTGTATAAATATGTGCCATCAGTAATCAGGCTGATGGTTCCGCTGATGCGCACAGCAAATGAAGTTTCTGGGACTGTACGCATTGGCCTAAATTTAAATTGCTGAAGTTTCACGCAGATTCGCTGATGCGCACAGTTTATAAGGTGTGTGGATATTGTGCACTGTAAGCAGATAACTGAAGTTGTGGTAAATAAATAAATAATTACCGGTACTATTTTTCTATGCATTAACTGAAAAGGATAGCTCAATAAATAAGAGGCAGAATCCGTGGTATCTGAGTCATACGGGCTTTAATTAAGTGGCTCGAGCCAATGGACCATCGGGTTCCATCACCTGCTAAGGTTCAGGAAGGGACAGTCTCAGAAAAAGAGGGACAGGCGGGACAGCTAATATCTCATTAACATCATACAGTATATATAGTAAAACAGTACAATTGCATTGAATACAGTAGGCGTAACAAGTGACAAACGGAAGATAAGAACATATGGGCGTGAAAAGAAGGCGTGCACAGGGCGTGCACGGAGGTGTGTGATGTAAACATCACAGAAGTGTCATAAGTGGGTGGATACATGGAGGGGGCTTCATGGGCAGCTGGAACCTTTAACCTACTGGTGCGCGCAAACGGGTCATGACGTGTAACTGGGGAGAGCTGGGGCTCTGACTTCTAGCACTAGAAGAGGAGACTAAAGTCTGGGATGTCAGAACGACCTGTGCCTATAGCATATCTGATATCTTGTGTTTGGAGTACATGTTGCTTGAATCTAAAAGTCATCAGGGCAAAGGCTACTTGTCACTAAGGCTAGTGCATGCATATATTTCTTCATGTATTGCGTGTGCTATGGATCTTCTATGGATACTAATTCAGTAATTCTCTTGCCTGGAGACAGGAAGACTAGACTATAGATGAAGATGTTTATGCGGTTCGTTAGCTAGGAATGTGAAGCCGGGGAGCTGAACTGATAACTATAGGCATAACATATTCTTGGCAGGCAGGCAGACTTAGGCCAGGCCGGGCACCGCGCTGCTTGGCAGGAAGTAAGTGAAGGGTCAGGGATGCGGGCGGGGCTGCATCTCTCCTCGGAGTGGTTCAGGAGACTGGAGGCTCGAATCTGGTGTCCGGGCCCTGTGAGGCCTAGAAACGGGTGCAACTCGATGATTTATCGTGCATAATGTAAAGACGTTGGCAACATAGGCCTAGAAGCCTAATTCACGTTGCTTTAAGAAGGACTGGATAACTGGCATACTAACGTTGGACACAACTGTAAATGCGTCTTTATTCGGTCAAGGGGGTAAATATGCATATTAATCATGCACATATAACATATGATGGGGAACACGTAGGGACACATGACAGGGCAAAATTCAATTTTCCTCATTCCCTCCTTGTTCCCTACGTTTCCATCAGGAAACATCAATATTCATGATACCATCTATCTGTTCATACAGCATCATTTGCTCGTCTTTTATCTTTTGGGAATAGGACTTTGGACGTGGAATACAAGAGGTAGCGCACAAGCCGCAAATCGCAGGGCCACATTGTAAACAGAGACAACAACTGAATATGATCATTACTACTATTCCTAGGAATGACAGTACTTTCCATCCCCAGGCAGCTATTATACTCCAGAGCCAACCGGACCATGTCCAGGTGCCTGGATTCTGGTGTAGCTGATGGGCTATTTTATGAAGTCTAGTTATTGCTGAATACACAGACGGTGCGTTATTAGGAATGAAAACGCAACAACTAGATCCGATGACTCTACAAGCTCCGCCCCTATCGGCCAGTATGACGTCAAGAACAAGGCGGTTCTGAAGAACAACAAATCTCATAGCAGACTGCTCTTCTGTTAAGTTACCTAGAGCGGAAGTAGTCTCATTCACTACTGCTTCAAGGGTTCTGGTTAACCTGCGTATTAATTTACTATTCTGGATAGGACCTATGAAGAAAAAGAAACCTTTATTGAAATCTGTATATTGTTCCAATGCAGTTTCAGTTTGATCGACAATTGGGGACTCGATCTCCCTTTTATGTCTGACGTGTACTAGATGTGTATTTCGGTGATAATCGGATGGGGCCAGGAAAACTGGTGGCAGTAGGAAGGCAATGTAACATGTTCCATCCCAATCTAGGGGCAAACGTACATATGCGGTCTGACCACATACAAAATAAGAATGACGTGAGGCTTTGAAAGTAGATTTCCCACTGTCACTATACTCGACCACAGTATTACAATCACTGTGTCCTAGATGTACTGAACCATTCTTTCTCACACATAATTCGCCTTTCACTGGTAGAACTGTTATAGAAGGTAAGTCTGGAGTAGTCTCGGAGTGAACATTCAAAACCATGAGGTTAGTGGAAAAATTACCTAGATCATATACTTCATTTTCTAGATCTAACCCTGTCCTATGGGAAAGACCTTCCTTGTCTGGGAAACATGTTCTATTCAGAAGGGACTTATCGTCTAAGGATGATGTTAATGTAAACCATGCTCCACACGAACCATTGTGTGAAAACGGATAGGGAAAGAGTGGCAGAACTCCCTTCGGTGTCTGGTAAGGGGGAGTCGACCACACACCCAACAATTAGTGGCATTGCTGGTCTGGTGTGAATAGTGTAACATATGAATAAAAGTATTGTTGCGCATTCCAAGTCGATAGGATAACTCGTGAGGGGGTAGTTCACTAAAAGTGTGCTCTACTGTATCATTAGAGGAAAGATGTACATGCGAATCAAGAGGAGGAAAAAATACATGTAGCATATAACTTATACATGTGTTCGTAAGACTCAGAAATAACATAAACAATAATGTAACAACACATCTGCTTCACAGACTCTTACAGTATCTTATTTTCTTGGAGTTTCGTCTATCTCTCTCACTATGTGGGTCTATCTGATACATGTCAGGAACCTGTCTAACCGCTTCACCCGAGAGGGACTTAAACAATTAAACGCTGTCTGACTTGCTAGACCTTAACTTAAGTTTATACTCCTGCTGCGGAGTTTTCTCTAACAGGGGAAGTTTAGAGTCAGTATCGGGGCAGTCCTTGAGAAAAGTCTTTGGACGCAGTCCATGGAAACGCTTGATGTGGCTGGAGTGAAGCCAACCCTTGCGTCCTTCCAGCTTTACGGCGGTCCTTGTGGTCATCAGAACAAGTTTCGGCTCCTTCCAGCGGGGCTCCAGCGGGCTTGAACGATCGAAGTTTCGGATGAGAACAAGATCGCCTGGAACGACCTTGTGCGGTTTCACCTGGGTGTTGTCTGGAGAGGCAGCCGCGACCTGTGAACGACAAGAAAGTAGTGCAGACATCAAGGAAGCTAGGTAATCTGTCAGCATATTACTGTCAACATCGGTGATTTTACGTGGCATAGGTGTACCCCACATGTTTGGGGGACGACCAAACACTACTTCAAAAGGTGACAAACCCGATCGGGAGTGAGCGACCATTCTCATGTAGAAGAGGGCAACCGGCAGGGCTACCATCCAATCTACACCTTTCTCTGCACAGACCTTCGCTATTCGTATTTTCAGAGTTTGATTATGTCTCTCGACGAGGCCAGCTGCCTCGGGGTGTCGTACACAGTGGAACTTCCACTGGTACCCTAACAAAAGTGATACTTGTTTCATGAGTTCGGATGAGAATGGCTGTCCGTTGTCTGAATACACGACCCTGGGCAAACCATAGCGTGGGAAGAACTCACGAACCAACTGCCTGGCAGTGGTCGCGGCAGTGTAATCTGGAACTGGATATGCTTCTGTCCATCTGGACAAAGCGCATACAACTACGAGGACATACTTGAAACCTCGGCATCGATCCATCTGAATATAATCCATCTGGAGGACTTCAAAAGGGTGGTCAGGAGGATGGAATCCACCTTGTTCCACCGGAACACCTTTACCTGGATTGAACTGACAACAGATCATGCAGGTACGCACTTTCTGCTTAGCTGCTGCTCGTAAATGCTTGTTAAACCAGAGGTTCTGGATGCTGTCTAACATGGCTTTTTCTCCTAGATGTGCTGGACTATGTGCTGTATTAATAATGACTTGAACCATAGAGTCGGGGAGAAACCATGTGGCTTTTCCCTTCGTCAACCATCCCTGATCTGTCTGGACCCCTCCTTGTTCAGACCATCTCTTGATTTCGTCTGGGGTAGCATGTGTCTGTATGTCTAGTACATCTTGTGTAGGGTCCTTAACTGTCATACAAGTCGTCTGGACTGGAACGTCTGTCTTTGTTGTGTTAACTGGAATGTCTGGAGTCTGAGCTGTAAGCTTGGCTGTTCGATCTGCTAGATCGTTACCCTGGGAAATGGTGTCAGTGGCTTTCGTATGTGCTTTGCACTTCATAATGGCAATGGCTGTCGGTAAATGTATTGCTTCTAACAGAGCTTGAATGAGGGGGCCATGCTGAATCTTGGCTCCATGAGAGGTCATGAAACCTCTTTCTTGCCAGAGGACTCCAAAGTCGTGAACGACTCCGAATGCATAACGTGAATCTGTATATATGTTTACTTTCAGGTTCTTAGCTCGTATGCAGGCTTGGGTCAGAGCGATGAGCTCTGCTGCTTGAGCAGACAAGGTGTCAATACGATGTGTTTCTATAACTTCAGTTTCAGTAGTCACTGCATACGCGGCTACTAACTCTCCTGTACTCGTTCTCATACATGAACCATCCACGTAAAGTGTCAGGTCTGGGTCAGGTAATGCAATGTCCGTCAAGTCTTGTCTTGGCTTTGTCATGGTGGTAATAACTTCCACACAGTCATGTGTGGCAGCGTTTGATGTAATCGAGGGCAACAGTGTAGCAGGATTTAATATGTTGCAGCGTCTGATTTCTATGTGTGGCTGAAACAGTGTCAGTTCATACCCTGTTAATCGTGCAATTGTCAAGTGCTGAGTCTGTGTTCGGTTTAAAAGAACTTCCACGGAGTGTGGAACTTGTACTGTCAGGGAGTGTACTAACACTATGGAATCACTTTGTCTAATAGCTAAAGCTGTGGCTGCAACTGATTTGAGGCACGCAGGCAAAGCCTGGGCTACTGGATCTAATGTGCTAGAAAAATAAGCAGAAGGCTTGTGTTGTCCTGCTTGATCTTGCGTGAGAACAGATAATGCTGTACCATCACGTCACGTTCAGTGACAAAAAGTGTAAAAGACTTACTGTAGTTTGGTGTCGCTAAAACAGGTGCATTACATAAAGCTTTCTTTAACTTATTGAAAACAAGTGTATGTTCCTGGGTCCAAGGGAGGACAGTCGATGTCGCTGCCTCCTGCGTTGTCAATTGTATCAGTGGCTTGGCTAGATATGCATACTGAGGAATCCATTGTCTGCAGTAAGAAGTGAGGCCGATAAAAGCTCGTACCTCCTTCTGTGTCTTGGGCTGTGGAAGATGTGCTATTAACTGGATACGGTCAGGTGTCAACTGTCTACCCCACTTGGACAGCAAGTGTCCAAGGTATACCACTTGCTGGACACAGAATTGCAGTTTCGAAGGGGACACCTTGTGCCCCATCTCTGCCAGAAAATACAAGACGGTCAGTGACGCACATTCGCAGTCACGTTCTGTACGGGCTGTGATCAATAGATCATCGACATACTGGAGCAGGGCAGTGTCAGTTGGCATGTGAATACTATCTAGTTGACGTTTAAGTGCTTGACTGTAAATACTAGGACTTTCTGTGAAACCTTGAGGTGCACGTGTGAATTTATAGCTTCTTCCATTTAAACAGAATCCGAAAAGGAACTGGCTGTCTGGATGAATGGGGACACTAAAGAAAGCGTTCTTGAGATCAATAACAGTAAAGAACGTAGCTTCGGAATCAATGGCAGTCAATAGGGAAGAGATATCTGGAACCACTGGGTACTGGGGTATGATACATTTATTAAGTTCTCGAAGGTCAATCACTAATCGATAAACTGGAGGTGCATTTGGGTCAGTACGTTTAAGAATCGGAATGATAGGAGAATTACATACATTGGAGTCAGTTTCTACAACTACTCCGTGAGCAATGAGCTCGTCAATAATTTTTGATAAGGCTGATACAGCCTCGGGGGGTAACTTGTACTGTCGGATTCGTGGTAACACAACTCCTTGTTTCAGAGTAACACGATATGGTGTAATGTGCATACAACCTACATCAGTTGGACCTGGCGCCCATAAATGCTGTGGTACATTCAGTAATCTTGGATCAAAATCTCTTAACACATAATGTCCTTTAAAATCACGTAAAAATAATCTCACTCCTTCCGGAGAACAACATATTACAGCACCTAATTCTTTCAATGTTTTAATACCAAGTAAATTTTCTGGACATGATTTCGTAAGTAACAAGTCTGTAGTTCGGGACAATGGACCAACTTCTAGGGAAACTGGTTTCGATATTTCATTAACAATAGGCTTGCCTGAAAATCCCAGGGAAACATTTCTTGAGCCTGAGAGTGGAGCCCCTGGAACCTCGTCATGACTGATGGTAGTCCTACTTGCCCCTGTATCAATCAGAAACTTTCTGTCTTTCCCTAATACCTGACTGTGTACATAGGGACCCTCTTGATCTACAGGAACCTCGATGAGAGGCAAGCCAACCTCCCTCTCTAGGCTGTTTCATGAATACTGCTGATATTCTGGATAATCTGACTGTGCGTACTGGTACATCTGTTGTGTAACGTGTTGTGTGGCAGCTATAGGCTGCGGTGCTGTAACTGTCTGTTGTGCGTTCTGCGGTGGTTGCGTATTCTGCGGAACCTGTTCCTGTCTAGGAGGACGCGGTCTCTCTTTCGTCTTACCTGTAGCTATGTTGTGTTTCAGAACTGCACATTCGTTTATATAATGACCTGGCTGTTTACAGTAATTGCAGGTCCCTTTAACGGGAGCTGCAGAATGAGTAGTCTGATTCGTACCCCTCTTTTGACTATCTGCTGGAACAGACTGTGCAACTAGTACTTTCATTTTCGTGTCTTTCATACGTCTCCTTTCGTGTTCTTGTTCTTCCCTGATTCGGTTCTGGTGGTACTGTAACATCTGTAGCATTTGGGACGGGGTATTAGCTTGCCAGGTACTCTCGACTTTTAGTACTCGATTTTTAACTTGTGGTAAAGAATTTTCAACTAGTTTGGTAACAAAAAGATGTGGATACGACTCACTACTTGTCTTCAAGCCGCTATTAATAATGAAACATTTCTCAAATCTGGAATAAAAATCACTAGTGTCTTCGTCTTGTTTCTGTTTACAGGCTGAGATGGCATCCCAGTCTTCCTTTTTCGTGGCTAGTAATCTCGGCAAGACTTGTATTAACAACTCGGGCAATTCTTTGGCTTTTTCCCCGAGACCAGTACCTGGAACTCGTGTGTTATCTTCATTCTCTAACGCTGTCCAGTCAATCTTTTTCTCTCCCACCTCCCATTCTTTTTCTTTGAGTTTTTCATATATGCCCGCAGGCAGCAGGACCTTTAACATTTTGATGATATCAGGATACGTGTATTCTCCCATACGGAGCATGTCTTTTAATTCACGGTGGAACCCTGCTGGATCTTTATCGTGACAGGGCACTAACTTTTTCATTTCTAGTAGTTCTATTTTCGTTATAGGGGTGTAAACAAATACTCGTTCGAGGTCACCCCCCCGTTCCCTTAACAGGATGCACTTCTCGCAAGGGATTCTGTCTATCTATGTAGAATGGGGGTGGAACAGGAACAAAATGTGGAGTCAGGAACGTTCTGTATTTGTGGCGTTGTTCTAAAATGACACTAATCAAATCGGTACCTAGACCTTTCCATCTGTTTAGGAGTAATTCGTTCAATACATTATATAAAGGACCTGGATCAGAATGCTGATCCTCATACAGTGTAATGAGATGCTGGGTCATGTACATACCCACCAGTCGCTGTTCGTCTGGGGGAAGCTTCAGAAATATTTGGGCCACTATTTCGTCTGAAAACGTGGTAGAATCACTAGTCCATCGAACTGCTGATCGGGCTAGTTCTTGTTCATGCATGGTACTAAGCTCACTGTAACCTATTCGTAGTTTCAGAACTTTATCGGTAGCCTGGAATAAATGTTCAAGAGAACGCTGTTCTGGTACGGGAGGAGGAAAAACTTTCTTGTAGTCTGAGCGTGTGTGTCTGTCAAAAGGTCTCGTCCTACCTACATACGCTATTCTGGTGGGATTCTCGGTGTCTACATCTTCGTCTGAAGAGTCATTCTCTTTCTCGGCTACTCTCCTTGCTTTCTCCCTTTCGTGTATGCTTATAATTTCTTTACGAATCTTTCTGTACATGGTTTCTATACAATTTTGTGTCTTGTGTTTTCCTTCTGCTATATTGTCACTCCATCTTGTCAGGACTTTCATCTCGTCTTTGTCTTTATCAGGATGGTCCTGTTCTCTTATTAAACAATTTATTAAAAATTGCAAAATCATGCCTTGAATCTCGACTTTCCTGTGTGTCATAGCTTCGTGAATACTTTCTGGTTTCTCCCCTGTTCGGATGAAATGATATATTCTGTCTAAATGTTCTTTCATATCTGATATGGTAATCAAAAAGTTTGCAACTCGTCGCAAATGTACGGAATATAATATCATGTGATCTTCGCCTGGCACTGGGTCATATCTACAATCAGTAAGGTACTTTTTGAGGGCTTCGTACGTAGCCACTTTTGGCGTGCGCTGTAATGCTGCGTCTCTCAGCGTCAGTCGTTTTGTTTGAAGCGGGGTGATAGGAATACCTCCCCATGCTCCTCCTGAACTAGAATCGTCCATTAATACTGAATGTGCGGCTACTGGTAATGTGACTGGTAAAGTAGGCGTACGTAATGTGGGTTGGTCCTGGGGTACTGGCACATTAACAGGATTCCCGGGACCAACGGCTGGAGGCACAGTAATTACGTTATTAACAGGGTGTTGAAGTTGAACAGGCGGGGTAGGATTCGTATTAGCATATTCTGGGACCGTGTCGTCTAAATAGGAAGACAGGAAAATTTCAGCTGCAGTCGGTTTATGACGTAGCTTAGTCGGGACCAATGGTGGCGGTAAATTACAGGGTGTTTCCGGGGTCGCCTTCGGCAAACCCTCGGCGAGAAGGGGATACATACCTTTAATAAGGGCATTTCTTTGTCTGTCCGACTGTTCTGCTCTAACTCGTTCACCCTCTTCTAGTAATTCCCTTTCTTGGGCTTTTTCTGAGGATTCCCTACTTAGTTCTGCTTTTCTGAATTCTTTTTCTGTTCTTTTATGCGATTCTTTACGCCACAATTCTATGGCATCTTTCTGGGATTGTCTGGCTTTCTTTTTCCATAATGCTTCCTCTACTCTCATGATGCTCTCAGCATCCCATGTTCCTGAAACAGGCCATCTATATTTCTCTTCGAGATCTTTGGTATAATCCACCCATAAATCTAGATACAGTATGGCATCTAAGCCATGTTTATGATACATGAAATGTCCAGGACTGTCCCTAGGAGGGACAGGAACTGATTCTTCGAGTAACGCTTTTCTGGTTTTTATCTGACGTAACTTAGAAAACAGAGGCATCTTTGAACGTACTTGAACTTGAACACAATACACAATGAACACAGTAATGAATAGCAAAACAAATCACTCATACCACGACATCAAAATCACATTAAAAAACAGTTCGAACAGATACTACCTAGTGCATTGAAAACATAATACATCGAAACATAATACTGGAACTTCTCGAGAAACTATACCAGAGAACAGACTTACTAGAATTACTGGATGCACTGCTAAAACAGTACAGAACATACCAGTCTCCTAAAGAGACACGTCATACCGTATCCACCTAAGTGAACACGTCGGACCGGATCTGTGTACCCAAACCCGTCGGACCGGGCACAAATTAATGAACCCGTCTAGATACGTTCCCAGCAACGGTACTCACCGGGAAGCAAAACTGCAGGCCTCGGACTGGACTGGACTGCTACGACGTCTGGTTACTGCTACGCACTACGCATGCGCCTCGGGCTTCGGAAACAGGTGGGCCTCCGGATACCTCGGACCTTGCTCTCTCGGCTTGGGCTCTGGTCGGGACGATCCGCCTTCCTCACCGCCTCGTCTGGATGCCGGACCGCAGTCTCCGTCTCCTCCGTGGGCCTGAGGGAGACTTGAGCAGGAATACCTGCAGGTGCGCAGTAGGGGTCCGTCACGGCTGTAGAAGGGTCAGGGGGCCTGCGTTACATCGCCGGCGCGTGGGGAAGGGGCTCGTCCCTCTTCGGGCGCCATTTATGTGGTAAATAAATAAATAATTACCGGTACTATTTTTCTATGCATTAACTGAAAAGGATAGCTCAATAAATAAGAGGCAGAATCCGTGGTATCTGAGTCATACGGGCTTTAATTAAGTGGCTCGAGCCAATGGACCATCGGGTTCCATCACCTGCTAAGGTTCAGGAAGGGACAGTCTCAGAAAAAGAGGGACAGGCGGGACAGCTAATATCTCATTAACATCATACAGTATATATAGTAAAACAGTACAATTGCACTGAATACAGTAGGCGTAACAAGTGACAAACGGAAGATAAGAACATATGGGCGTGAAAAGAAGGCGTGCACAGGGCGTGCACGGAGGTGTGTGATGTAAACGTCACAGAAGTGTCATAAGTGGGTGGATACATGGAGGGGGCTTCATGGGCAGCTGGAACCTTTAACCTACTGGTGCGCGCAAACGGGTCATGACGTGTAACTGGGGAGAGCTGGGGCTCTGACTTCTAGCACTAGAAGAGGAGACTAAAGTCTGGGATGTCAGAACGACCTGTACCTATAGCATATCTGATATCTTGTGTTTGGAGTACATGTTGCTTGAATCTAAAAGTCATCAGGGCAAAGGCTACTTGTCACTAAGGCTAGTGCATGCATATATTTCTTCATGTATTGCGTGTGCTATGGATCTTCTATGGATACTAATTCAGTAATTCTCTTGCCTGGAGACAGGAAGACTAGACTATAGATGAAGATGTTTATGCGGTTCGTTAGCTAGGAATGTGAAGCCGGGGAGCTGAACTGATAACTATAGGCATAACATATTCTTGGCAGGCAGGCAGACTTAGGCCAGGCCGGGCACCGCGCTGCTTGGCAGGAAGTAAGTGAAGGGTCAGGGATGCGGGCGGGGCTGCATCTCTCCTCGGAGTGGTTCAGGAGACTGGAGGCTCGAATCTGGTGTCCGGGCCCTGTGAGGCCTAGAAACGGGTGCAACTCGATGATTTATCGTGCATAATGTAAAGACGTTGGCAACATAGGCCTAGAAGCCTAATTCACGTTGCTTTAAGAAGGACTGGATAACTGGCATACTAACGTTGGACACAACTGTAAATGCGTCTTTATTCGGTCAAGGGGGTAAATATGCATATTAATCATGCACATATAACATATGATGGGGAACACGTAGGGACACATGACAGGGCAAAATTCAATTTTCCTCAAAGTTCACCCTTGAGTAGTAACTAGGTCAAAACATAGTACGTACATCATGCAAAATGTCACTGCCCCTCTCTTCTTTTTGACATCTCCAGGAGTTCCTCTACTCTCGTGGCTGAAGTGGAAGAAAGTTTTCACACATTATGCGTGTGTCTGTGGCACTTCCTTAATTGCAGAGAGGAAAGCCTCATGGTTAATGCATTATTTGGGCTCTGAGGGACAAGAATTCTTTGAACACCTTCCTGAACCCTCTGATAGTGACTCTGCCACTCTTACTGAATATGAGATCTGCATCAAAATTTTGTACTTGCACTACTTCCCCTAAGTGAGTACTGGCCTTGAACGATATCACGTCGGGAGAAGAATGCAAAGGCAGGATGAGTTGGTCGAACAGTACATAACTACCTTGCGCAAATTGACTTCCATGTGCAATGTTGGTGCAACTTTAGAGGCGCTCTTAAGAGATCAGTTTATGTTGGGATGCGCCCTCGACAATACGAGACAAGCCCTGTGGCAAAAAAACACGCCATCACTTCAAGAAGTGCTGACCATAGCCAAAAGTCATGAGCATTCAAAACCATGTGTTCATATTATATGCAAAGACAGTTCAGGTGATAAAAAGGAGAATATTAATGTCAAAGTGCTGGTGGATAGATTCGTTAAACCCAAATCGAGCACCACTTCAAAGCCCTTTAACACAAAGAATTTTAAGGGGAAGTGCTTCAGGTGTGGCAACTCGTTGCATGCGTTGGACGGCCCCCGGCCATCTGACATCACAGTGAGCATGTGCGCAGGATGGCCGGGGGCCGTCCGAACCTCTCCCACTCATTAATATGCCCGCACCGCTGCGAAATTCGCGCCACAGTCAACAGGTTAAAGAATACCCTGGCTGGAAGGCCATGTGCAAAACTGAGAGAAAAGGTCACGTCTCAAAGAGCTGCAGAACGGGCAACGAGCATAAAAAGTCAGGGAAGTTGATCTTTACGAAGAGGAATTGGAAGGAATCAATGATCTCCCAGTCACAGGGAATGCTAGTGATGGCCCTCAGGAGCTAGTTTTGATAAATGATACTCCAGTGAGCATGCTCTTCGACTCTGGGACCAAGGTAAGACTAGTCCCAAAAACATTTTATGTGCGTAATCTGCTGGGCAAGTCACCCTGTTGAAGCCAGAATTTAGACCAATAGGTTAAGGTGGGGTGACTATTGAGTAGCTGGGTTATTTCTGGGGCACGATAGACTTCAAAGGGAGAGTCATCCCTGTAAAAATCTATGTCTTGATGAAAGGAGACCCGCTCATAACGTGATCAACATATTTGCCTTGATCCCAATGAGATCTGTCTGCCTAAAAGAATTATCACCAGTTAGGGTTGTTAGTAATGCTAATCGAGTCTGGATCAAGGGATTCCCTGAGGTCTTTGCTGGTGAACTGGGTTTGTCTCAAAAACTATGTACATTGGATAAAGGTCAAATCTAATGCTGTTCCAAAAATTGTTAAGGTCAGGAATGCACCTCTGTAAGTAAGGGAGAGCATGAAAGTTGAATTAGACAATCTCTTAGCCAAGTGCATCATTCAAGAAGTTGAAGCAATGAAGTGGGTCTCTCCTATTGGTATGGCCCACAAAGCCAATGGGGAGGCTAGGCTCTGTGTCAGCTCGAGGGAGCTCAACAAAACAGATATTGTTAATCATTACCCTTTACCCAACATAACTAAAATGCTGTGTTCTCTTGAGGGGGCAAGGCATTTTTCTTCCTTGGAATTGACCTCCGCCTATCACCAGGCCAGCCTTCACTCCTCTTCAGTACATTCAGAATATTCACTCCTCTTCCCAGTACCTTACCTCCTGTGTAACACCCTTTGGTATCTTTAGATTTCTAAGAATGCCTTTTAGACTAATTTCTGCAGCCTAATATTTTCAGAGGGCGATGAAGGGCATTCTTGGAGGCCTTCAGGGTGTCAAGGTATACCCATATGATGTCCTCATCTTTGGTGTGGATTTTGAGGAGCATAATGGGAGGCTGAGGTCAGTATTGAAAAAGTTACGCAATGCTGACCTTACCCGTAGGGCTGAGCAGTGCAAATTTGGTGTCAAAGAAATAGAGTACTGAGGGCATTTTCAGTCCGCTGCAGGCATCAAACCCAAAGACTCATTGGTAAACGCCCTTTGTAATTTATGCACCCCTTTGAACAAAGATGAGTTTGTAAAGTTTCTGGGCATAGCTGAATTTTATCACAAGTTCGTTCCGAACTTTGCAGGGAAAAGTACTTTTTTTGAGGTGTCTCCTCTAGAAGGGAATTGCAAACACAACAATGATGGACAGAATGTGGATCAATGTCACACATTCACCCCAGTCCAAAGATCTGGGCCCAAATCCATCGTTTTTCCACTCCACACCACCCTGGGTTAGACAATGGCGATATGCAAATCAGCGCTGACCCTGTGCCCCATGGGAACAGTCCAGTCCGAACTACAAAAGCCATGTCCTTCCCAGAACGGAATCAAGCATCCGAGGACCGGCCCGGTTTCGAGGTAACACCTCTCGTCAGCCCGGCTAGCTTGACTCCAGTGGTGTGGAGTGCCTGGGACTCACGTCTGAGCATCCCCAGTACACTTAGAGCGGTAATTGCAAACACAACAATGATGGACAGAATGTGGATCAATGTCACACATTCACCCCAGTCCAAAGATATGGGCCCAAATCCATCGTTTTTCCTCTCCACACCACCCTGGGTTAGACAATGGCGATATGCAAATCAGCGCTGACCCTGTGCCCCATGGGAACAGTCCAGTCCGAACTACAAAAGCCATGTCCTTCCCAGAACGGAATCAAGCATCCGAGGACCGGCCCGGTTTCGAGGTAATACCTCTCGTCAGCCCGGCTAGCTTGTCTCCAGTGGTGTGGAGTGCCTGGGACTCACGTCTGAGCATCCCCAGTACACTTAGAGCGGTAATTGCAAACACAACAATGATGGACAGAATGTGGATCAATGTCACACATTCACCCCAGTCCAAAGATCTGGGCCCAAATCCATCGTTTTTCCACTCCACACCACCCTGGGTTAGACAATGGCGATATGCAAATCAGCGCTGACCCTGTGCCCCATGGGAACAGTCCAGTCCGAACTACAAAAGCCATGTCCTTCCCAGAACGGAATCAAGCATCCGAGGACCGGCCCGGTTTCGAGGTAACACCTCTCGTCAGCCCGGCTAGCTTGACTCCAGTGGTGTGGAGTGCCTGGGACTCACGTCTGAGCATCCCCAGTACACTTAGAGCGGTAATTGCAAACACAACAATGATGGACAGAATGTGGATCAATGTCACACATTCACCCCAGTCCAAAGATCTGGGCCCAAATCCATCGTTTTTCCACTCCACACCACCCTGGGTTAGACAATGGCGATATGCAAATCAGCGCTGACCCTGTGCCCCATGGGAACAGTCCAGTCCGAACTACAATAGCCATGTCCTTCCCAGAACGCAATCAAGCATTAGAGGACCGGCCCGGTTTCGAGGTAACACCTCTTGTCAGCCCTGCTAGCTTGACTCCAGTGGTGTGGAGTGCCTGGGACTCACGTCTGAGCATCCCCAGTACACTTAGAGCGGTAATTGCAAACACAACAATGATGGACAGAATGTGGATCAATGTCACACATTCACCCCAGTCCAGAGATCTGGGCCCAAATCCATCGTTTTTCCACTCCACACCACCCTGGGTTAGACAATGGCGATATGCAAATCAGCGCTGACCCTGTGCCCCATGGGAACAGTCCAGTCCGAACTACAAAAGCCATGTCCTTCCCAGAACGGAATCAAGCATCCGAGGACCGGTCCGGTTTCGAGGTAACACCTCTCGTCAGCCCGGCTAGCTTGACTCCAGTGGTGTGGAGTGCCTGGGACTCACGTCTGAGCATCCCCAGTACACTTAGAGCGGTAATTGCAAACACAACAATGATGGACAGAATGTGGATCAATGTCACACATTCACCCCAGTCCAAAGATCTGGGCCCAAATCCATCGTTTTTCCACTCCACACCACCCTGGGTTAGACAATGGCGATATGCAAATCAGCGCTGACCCTGTGCCCCATGGGAACAGTCCAGTCCGAACTACAAAAGCCATGTCCTTCCCAGAACGGAATCAAGCATCCGAGGACCGGCCCGGTTTCGAGGTAACACCTCTCGTCAGCCCGGCTAGCTTGACTCCAGTGGTGTGGAGTGCCTGGGACTCACGTCTGAGCATCCCCAGTACACTTAGAGCGGTAATTGCAAACACAACAATGATGGACAGAATGTGGATCAATGTCACACATTCACCCCAGTCCAAAGATATGGGCCCAAATCCATCGTTTTTCCTCTCCACACCACCCTGGGTTAGACAATGGCGATATGCAAATCAGCGCTGACCCTGTGCCCCATGGGAACAGTCCAGTCCGAACTACAAAAGCCATGTCCTTCCCAGAACGGAATCAAGCATCCGAGGACCGGCCCGGTTTCGAGGTAATACCTCTCGTCAGCCCGGCTAGCTTGTCTCCAGTGGTGTGGAGTGCCTGGGACTCACGTCTGAGCATCCCCAGTACACTTAGAGCGGTAATTGCAAACACAACAATGATGGACAGAATGTGGATCAATGTCACACATTCACCCCAGTCCAAAGATCTGGGCCCAAATCCATCGTTTTTCCACTCCACACCACCCTGGGTTAGACAATGGCGATATGCAAATCAGCGCTGACCCTGTGCCCCATGGGAACAGTCCAGTCCGAACTACAAAAGCCATGTCCTTCCCAGAACGGAATCAAGCATCCGAGGACCGGCCCGGTTTCGAGGTAACACCTCTCGTCAGCCCGGCTAGCTTGACTCCAGTGGTGTGGAGTGCCTGGGACTCACGTCTGAGCATCCCCAGTACACTTAGAGCGGTAATTGCAAACACAACAATGATGGACAGAATGTGGATCAATGTCACACATTCACCCCAGTCCAAAGATCTGGGCCCAAATCCATCGTTTTTCCACTCCACACCACCCTGGGTTAGACAATGGCGATATGCAAATCAGCGCTGACCCTGTGCCCCATGGGAACAGTCCAGTCCGAACTACAATAGCCATGTCCTTCCCAGAACGCAATCAAGCATTAGAGGACCGGCCCGGTTTCGAGGTAACACCTCTTGTCAGCCCTGCTAGCTTGACTCCAGTGGTGTGGAGTGCCTGGGACTCACGTCTGAGCATCCCCAGTACACTTAGAGCGGTAATTGCAAACACAACAATGATGGACAGAATGTGGATCAATGTCACACATTCACCCCAGTCCAGAGATCTGGGCCCAAATCCATCGTTTTTCCACTCCACACCACCCTGGGTTAGACAATGGCGATATGCAAATCAGCGCTGACCCTGTGCCCCATGGGAACAGTCCAGTCCGAACTACAAAAGCCATGTCCTTCCCAGAACGGAATCAAGCATCCGAGGACCGGTCCGGTTTCGAGGTAACACCTCTCGTCAGCCCGGCTAGCTTGACTCCAGTGGTGTGGAGTGCCTGGGACTCACGTCTGAGCATCCCCAGTACACTTAGAGCGGTAATTGCAAACACAACAATGATGGACAGAATGTGGATCAATGTCACACATTCACCCCAGTCCAAAGATCTGGGCCCAAATCCATCGTTTTTCCACTCCACACCACCCTGGGTTAGACAATGGCGATATGCAAATCAGCGCTGACCCTGTGCCCCATGGGAACAGTCCAGTCCGAACTACAAAAGCCATGTCCTTCCCAGAACGGAATGAAGCATCCGAGGACCGGCCCGGTTTCGAGGTAACACCTCTCTTCAGCCCGGCTAGCTTGACTCCAGTGGTGTGGAGTGCCTGGGACTCACGTCTGAGCATCCCCAGTACACTTAGAGCGGTAATTGCAAACACAACAATGATGGACAGAATGTGGATCAATGTCACACATTCACCCCAGTCCAAAGATATGGGCCCAAATCCATCGTTTTTCCACTCCACACCACCCTGGGTTAGACAATGGCGATATGCAAATCAGCGCTGACCCTGTGCCCCATGGGAACAGTCCAGTCCGAACTACAAAAGCCATGTCCTTCCCAGAATGGAATCAAGCATCCAAGGACCGGCCCGGTTTCGAGGTAACACCTCTCGTCAGCCCGGCTAGCTTGACTCCAGTGGTGTGGAGTGCCTGGGACTCACGTCTGAGCATCCCCAGTACACTTAGAGCGGTAATTGCAAACACAACAATGATGGACAGAATGTGGATCAATGTCACACATTCACCCCATCCAAAGATCTGGGCCCATATCCATCGTTTTTCCACTCCACACCACCCTGGGTTAGACAATGGCGATATGCAAATCAGCGCTGACCCTGTGCCCCATGGGAACAGTCCAGTCCGAACTACAAAAGCCATGTCCTTCCCAGAACGGAATCAAGCATCCGAGGACCGGCCCGGTTTCGAGGTAACACCTCTCGTCAGCCCAGCTAGCTTGACTCCAGTGGTGTGGAGTGCCTGGGACTCACGTCTGAGCATCCCCAGTACACTTAGAGCGGTAATTGCAAACACAACAATGATGGACAGAATGTGGATCAATGTCACACATTCACCCCAGACCAAAGATCTGGGCCCAAATCCATCGTTTTTCCACTCCACACCACCCTGGGTTAGACAATGGCGATATGCAAATCAGCGCTGACCCTGTGCCCCATGGGAACAGTCCAGTCCGAACTACAAAAGCCATGTCCTTCCCAGAACGGAATCAAGCATCCGAGGACCGGCCCGGTTTCGAGGTAACACCTCTCGTCAGCCCGGCTAGCTTGACTCCAGTGGTGTGGAGTGCCTGGGACTCACGTCTGAGCATCCCCAGTACACTTAGAGCGGTAATTGCAAACACAACAATGATGGACAGAATGTGGATCAATGTCATACATTCACCCCAGTCCAAAGATCTGGGCCCAAATCCATCGTTTTTCCACTCCACACCACCCTGGGTTAGACAATGGCGATATGCAAATCAGCGCTGACCCTGTGCCCCATGGGAACAGTCCAGTCCGAACTACAAAAGCCATGTCCTTCCCAGAACGGAATCAAGCATCCGAGGACCGGCCCGGTTTCGAGGTAACACCTCTCGTCAGCCCGGCTAGCTTGACTCCAGTGGTGTGGAGTGCCTGGGACTCACGTCTGAGCATCCCCAGTACACTTAGAGCGGTAATTGCAAACACAACAATGATGGACAGAATGTGGATCAATGTCACACATTCACCCCAGTCCAAAGATCTGGGCCCAAATCCATCGTTTTTCCACTCCACACCACCCTGGGTTAGACAATGGCGATATGCAAATCAGCGCTGACCCTGTGCCCCATGGGAACAGTCCAGTCCGAACTACAAAAGCCATGTCCTTCCCAGAACGGAATCAAGCATCCGAGGACAGGCCCGGTTTCGAGGTAACACCTCTCGTCAGCCCGGCTAGCTTGACTCGAGTGGTTTGGAGTGCCTGGGACACACGTCTGAGCATTCCCAGTACACTTAGAGCGGTAATTGCAAACACAACAATGATGGACAGAATGTGGATCAATGTCACACATTCACCCCATCCAAAGATCTGGGCCCAAATCCATCGTTTTTCCACTCCACACCACCCTGGGTTAGACAATGGCGATATGCAAATCAGCGCTGACCCTGTGCCCCATGGGAACAGTCCAGTCCGAACTACAAAAGCCATGTCCTTCCCAGAACGGAATCAAGCATCCGAGGACCGGCCCGGTTTCGAGGTAACACCTCTCGTCAGCCCGGTTAGCTTGACTCCAGTGGTGTGGAGTGCCTGGGACTCACGTCTGAGCATCCCCAGTACACTTAGAGCGGTAATTGCAAACACAACAATGATGGACAGAATGTGGATCAATGTCACACATTCACCCCAGTCCAAAGATCTGGGCCCAAATCCATCGTTTTTCCACTCCACACCACCCTGGGTTAGACAATGGCGATATGCAAATCAGCGCTGACCCTGTGCCCCATGGGTACAGTCCAGTCCGAACTACAAAAGCCATGTCCTTCCCAGAACGGAATCAAGCATCCGAGGACCGGCCCGGTTTCGAGGTAACACCTCTCGTCAGCCCGGCTAGCTTGACTCCAGTGGTGTGGAGTGCCTGGGACTCACGTCTGAGCATCCCCAGTACACTTAGAGCGGTAATTGCAAACACAACAATGATGGACAGAATGTGGATCAATGTCACACATTCACCCCAGTCCAAAGATCTGGGCCCAAATCGATCGTTTTTCCACTCCACACCACCCTGGGTTAGACAATGGCGATATGCAAATCAGCGCTGACCCTGTGCCCCATGGGAACAGTCCAGTCCGAACTACAAAAGCCATGTCCTTCCCAGAACGGAATCAAGCATCCGAGGACCGGCCCGGTTTCGAGGTAACACCTCTCGTCAGCCCGGCTAGCTTGACTCCAGTGGTGTGGAGTGCCTGGGACTCACGTCTGAGCATCCCCAGTACACTTAGAGCGGTAATTGCAAACACAACAATGATGGACAGAATGTGGATCAATGTCACACATTCACCCCAGTCCAAAGATCTGGGCCCAAATCCATCGTTTTTCCACTCCACACCACCCTGGGTTAGACAATGGCGATATGCAAATCAGCGCTGACCCTGTGCCCCATGGGAACAGTCCAGTCCGAACTACAAAAGCCATGTCCTTCCCAGAACGGAATCAAGCATCCGAGGACCGGCCCGGTTTCGAGGTAATACCTCTCGTCAGCCCGGCTAGCTTGACTCCAGTGGTGTGGAGTGCCTGGGACTCACGTCTGAGCATCCCCAGTACACTTAGAGCGGTAATTGCAAACACAACAATGATGGACAGAATGTGGATCAATGTCACACATTCACCCCAGTCCAAAGATCTGGGCCCAAATCCATCGTTTTTCCACTCCACACCACCCTGGGTTAGACAATGGCGATATGCAAATCAGCGCTGACCCTGTGCCCCATGGGAACAGTCCAGTCCGAACTACAAAAGCCATGTCCTTCCCAGAACGGAATCAAGCATCCGAGGACCGGCCCGGTTTCGAGGTAACACCTCTCGTCAGCCCGGCTAGCTTGACTCCAGTGTGTGACATTGATCCACATTCTGTCCATCACTGTTGTGTTTGCAATTACCGCTCTAAGTGTACTGGGGATGCTCAGACGTGGGTCCCAGGCACTCCACACCACTGGAGTCAAGCTAGCCGGGCTGACGAGAGGTGTTACCTCGAAACCGGGCCGGTCCTCGGATGCTTGATTCCGTTCTGGGAAGGACATGGCTTTTTTAGTTCGGACTGGACTGTTCCCATGGGGCACAGGGTCAGCGCTGATTTGCATATCGCCATTGTTTAACCCAGGGTGGTGTGGAGTGGAAAAAATGATGGATTTGGGCCCAGATCTTTGGACTGGGGTGAATGTGTGACATTGATCCACATTCTGTCCATCACTGTTGTGTTTGCAATTACCGCTCTAAGTGTACTGGGGATGCTCAGACGTGGGTCCCAGGCACTCCACACCACTGGAGTCAAGCTAGCCGGGCTGACGAGAGGTGTTACCTCGAAACCGGGCCGGCCTTCGGATGCTTGATTCCGTTCTGGGAAGGACATGGCTTTTGTAGTTCGGACTGGACTGTTCCCATGGGGCACAGGGTCAGCGCTGATTTGCATATCGCCATTGTTTAACCCAGGGTGGTGTGGAGTGGAAAAAACGATGGATTTGGGCCCAGATCTTTGGACTGGGGTGAATGTGTGACATTGATCCACATTCTGTCCATCACTGTTGTGTTTGCAATTACCGCTCTAAGTGTACTGGGGATGCTCAGACGTGGGTCCCAGGCACTCCACACCACTGGAGTCAAGCTAGCCGGGCTGACGAGAGGTGTTACCTCGAAACCGGGCCGGTCCTCGGATGCTTGATTCCGTTCTGGGAAGGACATGGCTTTTGTAGTTCGGACTGGACTGTTCCCATGGGGCACAGGGTCAGCGTTGATTTGCATATCGCCATTGTTTAACCCAGGGTGGTGTGGAGTGGAAAAAACGATGGATTTGGGCCCATATCTTTGGACTGGGGTGAATGTGTGACATTGATCCACATTCTGTCCATCACTGTTGTGTTTGCAATTACCGCTCTAAGTGTACTGGGGATGCTCAGACGTGGGTCCCAGGCACTCCACACCACTGGAGTCAAGCTAGCCGGGCTGACGAGAGGTGTTACCTCGAAACCGGGCCGGTCCTCGGATGCTTGATTCCGTTCTGGGAAGGACATGGCTTTTGTAGTTCGGACTGGACTGTTCCCATGGGGCACAGGGTCAGCGCTGATTTGCATATCGCCATTGTTTAACCCAGGGTGGTGTGGAGTGGAAAAAACGATGGATTTGGGCCCAGATCTTTGGACTGGGGTGAATGTGTGACATTGATCCACATTCTGTCCATCACTGTTGTGTTTGCAATTACCGCTCTAAGTGTACTGGGGATGCTCAGACGTGGTCCCAGGCACTCCACACCACTGGAGTCAAGCTAGCCGGTCTGACGAGAGGTGTTACCTCGAAACCGGGCCGGTCCTCGGATGCTTGATTCCGTTCTGGGAAGGACATGGCTTTTGTAGTTCGGACTGGACTGTTCCCATGGGGCACAGGGTCAGCGCTGATTTGCATATAGCCATTGTTTAACCCAGGGTGGTGTGGAGTGGAAAAAACGATGGATTTGGGCCCAGATCTTTGGACTGGGGTGAATGTGTGACATTGATCCACATTCTGTCCATCACTGTTGTGTTTGCAATTACCGCTCTAAGTGTACTGGGGATGCTCAGACGTGGGTCCCAGGCACTCCACACCACTGGAGTCAAGCTAGCCGGGCTGACGAGAGGTGTTACCTCGAAACCGGGCCGGTCCTCGGATGCTTGATTCCGTTCTGGGAAGGACATGGCTTTTGTAGTTCGGACTGGACTGTTCCCATGGGGCACAGGGTCAGCGCTGATTTGCATATCGCCATTGTCTAACCCAGGGTGGTGTGGAGTGGAAAAACGATGGATTTGGGCCCAGATCTTTGGACTGGGGTGAATGTGTGACATTGATCCACATTCTGTCCATCACTGTTGTGTTTGCAATTACCGCTCTAAGTGTACTGGGGATGCTCAGACGTGGTCCCAGGCACTCCACACCACTGGAGTCAAGCTAGTCGGTCTGACGAGAGGTGTTACCTCGAAACCGGGCCGGTCCTCGGATGCTTGATTCCGTTCTGGGAAGGACATGGCTTTTGTAGTTCGGACTGGACTGTTCCCATGGGGCACAGGGTCAGCGCTGATTTGCATATCGCCATTGTTTAACCCAGGGTGGTGTGGAGTGGAAAAAACGATGGATTTGGGCCCAGATCTTTGGACTGGGGTGAATGTGTGACGTTGATCCACATTCTGTCCATCACTGTTGTGTTTGCAATTACCGCTCTAAGTGTACTGGGGATGCTCAGACGTGGGTCCCAGGCACTCCACACCACTGGAGTCAAGCTAGCCGGGCTGACGAGAGGTGTTACCTCGAAACCGGGCCGGTCCTCGGATGCATGATTCCGTTCTGGGAAGGACATGGCTTTTGTAGTTCGGACTGGACTGTTCCCATGGGGCACAGGGTCAGCGCTGATTTGCATATCGCCATTGTTTAACCCAGGGTGGTGTGGAGTGGAAAAAACGATGGATTTGGGCCCAGATCTTTGGACTGGGGTGAATGTGTGACATTGATCCACATTCTGTCCATCACTGTTGTGTTTGCAATTACCGCTCTAAGTGTACTGGGGATGCTCAGACGTGGGTCCCAGGCACTCCACACCACTGGAGTCAAGCTAGCCGGGCTGACGAGAGGTGTTACCTCGAAACCGGGCCGGTCCTCGGATGCTTGATTCCGTTCTGGGAAGGACATGGCTTTTGTAGTTCGGCCTGGACTGTTCCCATGGGGCACAGGGTCAGCGCTGATTTGCATATCGCCATTGTTTAACTCAGGGTGGTGTGGAGTGGAAAAAACGATGGATTTGGGCCCAGATCTTTGGACTGGGGTGAATGTGTGACATTGATCCACATTCTGTCCATCACTGTTGTGTTTGCAATTACCGCTCCAAGTGTACTGGGGATGCTCAGACGTGGGTCCCAGGCACTCCACACCACTGGAGTCAAGCTAGCCAGGCTGACGAGAGGTGTTACCTCGAAACCGGGCCGGTCCTCGGATGCTTGATTCCGTTCTGGGAAGGACATGGCTTTTGTAGTTCGGACTGGACTGTTCCCATGGGGCACAGGGTCAGCGCTGATTTGCATATCGCCATTGTTTAACCCAGGGTGGTGTGGAGTGGAAAAAACGATGGATTTGGGCCCAGATCTTTGGACTGGGGTGAATGTGTGACATTGATCCACATTCTGTCCATCACTGTTGTGTTTGCAATTACCGCTCTAAGTGTACTGGGGATGGTCAGACGTGGGTCCCAGGCACTCCACACCACTGGAGTCAAGCTAGCCGGGCTGACGAGAGGTGTTACCTCGAAACCGGTCCGGCCTCGGATGCTTGATTCCGTTCTGGGAAGGACATGGCTTTTGTAGTTCGGACTGGACTGTTCCCATGGGGCACAGGGTCAGCGCTGATTTGCATATCGCCATTGTTTAATCCAGGGTGGTGTGGAGTGGAAAAAACGATGGATTTGGGCCCAGATCTTTGGACTGGGGTGAATGTGTGACATTGATCCACATTCTGTCCATCACTGTTGTGTTTGCAATTACCGCTCTAAGTGTACTGGGGATGCTCAGACGTGGGTCCCAGGCACTCCACACCACTGGAGTCAAGCTAGCCGGGCTGACGAGAGGTGTTACCTCGAAACCGGGCCGGTCCTCGGATGCTTGATTCCGTTCTGGGAAGGACATGGCTTTTGTAGTTCGGACTGGACTGTTCCCATGGGGCACAGGGTCAGCGCTGATTTGCATATCGCCATTGTTTAACCCAGGGTGGTGTGGAGTGGAAAAAACGATGGATTTGGGCCCAGATCTTTGGACTGGGGTGAATGTGTGACATTGATCCACATTCTGTCCATCACTGTTGTGTTTGCAATTACCGCTCTAAGTGTACTGGGGATGCTCAGACGTGGGTCCCAGGCACTCCACACCACTGGAGTCAAGCTAGCCGGGCTGACGAGAGGTGTTACCTCGAAACCGGGCCGGCCTTCGGATGCTTGATTCCGTTCTGGGAAGGACATGGCTTTTGTAGTTCGGACTGGACTGTTCCCATGGGGCACAGGGTCAGCGCTGATTTGCATATCGCCATTGTTTAACCCAGGGTGGTGTGGAGTGGAAAAAACGATGGATTTGGGCCCAGATCTTTGGACTGGGGTGAATGTGTGACATTGATCCACATTCTGTCCATCACTGTTGTGTTTGCAATTACCGCTCTAAGTGTACTGGGGATGCTCAGACGTGGGTCCCAGGCACTCCACACCACTGGAGTCAAGCTAGCCGGGCTGACGAGAGGTGTTACCTCGAAACCGGGCCGGTCCTCGGATGCTTGATTCCGTTCTGGGAAGGACATGGCTTTTGTAGTTCGGACTGGACTGTTCCCATGGGGCACAGGGTCAGCGTTGATTTGCATATCGCCATTGTTTAACCCAGGGTGGTGTGGAGTGGAAAAAACGATGGATTTGGGCCCAGATCTTTGGACTGGGGTGAATGTGTGACATTGATCCACATTCTGTCCATCACTGTTGTGTTTGCAATTACCGCTCTAAGTGTACTGGGGATGCTCAGACGTGGGTCCCAGGCACTCCACACCACTGGAGTCAAGCTAGCCGGGCTGACGAGAGGTGTTACCTCGAAACCGGGCCGGTCCTCGGATGCTTGATTCCGTTCTGGGAAGGACATGGCTTTTGTAGTTCGGACTGGACTGTTCCCATGGGGCACAGGGTCAGCGCTGATTTGCATATCGCCATTGTTTAACCCAGGGTGGTGTGGAGTGGAAAAAACGATGGATTTGGGCCCAGATCTTTGGACTGGGGTGAATGTGTGACATTGATCCACATTCTGTCCATCACTGTTGTGTTTGCAATTACCGCTCTAAGTGTACTGGGGATGCTCAGACGTGGTCCCAGGCACTCCACACCACTGGAGTCAAGCTAGTCGGTCTGACGAGAGGTGTTACCTCGAAACCGGGCCGGTCCTCGGATGCTTGATTCCGTTCTGGGAAGGACATGGCTTTTGTAGTTCGGACTGGACTGTTCCCATGGGGCACAGGGTCAGCGCTGATTTGCATATAGCCATTGTTTAACCCAGGGTGGTGTGGAGTGGAAAAAACGATGGATTTGGGCCCAGATCTTTGGACTGGGGTGAATGTGTGACATTGATCCACATTCTGTCCATCACTGTTGTGTTTGCAATTACCGCTCTAAGTGTACTGGGGATGCTCAGACGTGGGTCCCAGGCACTCCACACCACTGGAGTCAAGCTAGCCGGGCTGACGAGAGGTGTTACCTCGAAACCGGGCCGGTCCTCGGATGCTTGATTCCGTTCTGGGAAGGACATGGCTTTTGTAGTTCGGACTGGACTGTTCCCATGGGGCACAGGGTCAGCGCTGATTTGCATATCGCCATTGTTTAACCCAGGGTGGTGTGGAGTGGAAAAAACGATGGATTTGGGCCCAGATCTTTGGACTGGGGTGAATGTGTGACATTGATCCACATTCTGTCCATCACTGTTGTGTTTGCAATTACCGCTCTAAGTGTACTGGGGATGCTCAGACGTGGGTCCCAGGCACTCCACACCACTGGAGTCAAGCTAGCCAGGCTGACGAGAGGTGTTACCTCGAAACCGGGCCGGTCCTCGGATGCTTGATTCCGTTCTGGGAAGGACATGGCTTTTGTAGTTCGGACTGGACTGTTCCCATGGGGCACAGGGTCAGCGCTGATTTGCATATCGCCATTGTTTAACCCAGGGTGGTGTGGAGTGGAAAAAACGATGGATTTGGGCCCAGATCTTTGGACTGGGGTGAATGTGTGACATTGATCCACATTCTGTCCATCACTGTTGTGTTTGCAATTACCGCTCTAAGTGTACTGGGGATGCTCAGACGTGGGTCCCAGGCACTCCACACCACTGGAGTCAAGCTAGCCGGGCTGACGAGAGGTGTTACCTCGAAACCGGGCCGGCCTCGGATGCTTGATTCCGTTCTGGGAAGGACATGGCTTTTGTAGTTCGGACTGGACTGTTCCCATGGGGCACAGGGTCAGCGCTGATTTGCATATCGCCATTGTTTAACCCAGGGTGGTGTGGAGTGGAAAAAACGATGGATTTGGGCCCAGATCTTTGGACTGGGGTGAATGTGTGACATTGATCCACATTCTGTCCATCACTGTTGTGTTTGCAATTACCGCTCTAAGTGTACTGGGGATGCTCAGACGTGGGTCCCAGGCACTCCACACCACTGGAGTCAAGCTAGCCGGGCTGACGAGAGGTGTTACCTCGAAACCGGGCCGGTCCTCGGATGCTTGATTCCGTTCTGGAGAGGACATGGCTTTTGTAGTTCGGACTGGACTGTTCCCATGGGGCACAGGGTCAGCGCTGATTTGCATATCGCCATTGTTTAACCCAGGGTGGTGTGGAGTGGAAAAAACGATGGATTTGGGCCCAGATCTTTGGACTGGGGTGAATGTGTGACATTGATCCACATTCTGTCCATCACTGTTGTGTTTGCAATTACCGCTCTAAGTGTACTGGGGATGCTCAGACGTGGGTCCCAGGCACTCCACACCACTGGAGTCAAGCTAGCCGGGCTGACGAGAGGTGTTACCTCGAAACCGGGCCGGTCCTCGGATGCTTGATTCCGTTCTGGGAAGGACATGGCTTTTGTAGTTCGGACTGGACTGTTCCCATGGGGCACAGGGTCAGCGCTGATTTGCATATCGCCATTGTTTAACCCAGGGTGGTGTGGAGTGGAAAAAACGATGGATTTGGGCCCAGATCTTTGGACTGGGGTGAATGTGTGACATTGATCCACATTCTGTCCATCACTGTTGTGTTTGCAATTACTCCTCTAGAAGGGAAGCACATTTGTTTGGTCCAAGTGCTGTGAGGAAGAGTTTAAGTGCATTAAGAAACATCTGAATGAAACACCTTTTCTAGGAAGTTTTGACCTCACAAAGGTATCTTATCTCATGACTGATGCCTGCTTGAAGGGGATAGGAGCATTTCTTTTGCAGAAGGCTGATGGGGAGGTTAAAACAATTCTTTTCATCTCTAGGCCATTGAGGGGAGCTGAATGCAACTGTTCTGTTGTAGAGAAAGAAGCTCTGGGTGTTTTCTGGGCGGTACGCAAGCTGAGAAAGGATTTATGGGGGAAAAGGGTCAGAATTCTTACTGACCACAAACCTCTTAGGGAGGTCTTCTACAAGAAAGGCATTGACTTTGTCTCTCATAGGATACAGAAGTGGGCTGTGGGTCTACAGTTCTGGCAGACTGTCTGTCAAGTCTCGGGGTGAGGAGGGGGAAACAACAGATGATGTTGAGTGGTTTAGAGGTGAAGAACTGGAGGAAGAAATTAATGTGTGTGTGATTAGTGAAGGGTTGATTTCCGAGAGAGAGTGGAGGGAACATCACCGATTTAGATTTGCGGAAAGTCCTAACCATGGTCACATGTGCGGGCGTGGCTATGCAGTGAACGGGATGGCCGCACGGAGCTGCAGCTCTCCCGGCCTTGACAATCCATTGACCATATCGCGGCTTCATATGCGGCACAAACTCCCTTAATCAATGCCTGAATGATTTGTGCCCGCAAGGAGGACACTGCTGCGGCGTGAAATGCAGCCCTACAGCAACTAAACTACCGTGATCCGTCCTGCTCCTGGCTGGAGCGTCCAAACAAAATGGCGGCGGCGCTGACTTCTGCAAGAGCGAAGCCCGTAGCGGAGTGAAGAGGCAGCCCAGGAATGTAACAGGGGCGGTGCGGTAAGTGAGGGGTGTACCTCGGCGCGGCCAGAGCTCTCCCACCAGCACAGCATGCGCTGCATGGTACGGGGGGTCCGTTTGGCCTCCTGCGTTGCACACACATTGAGCCCCGGGGGCCGCGGGAGCCAATAGCCAGATAGATCCTTCACGCTGGGCTCTGACATCGGCCCTAAACATGACACCCTGCGGCTCACCCGAGGGCGGAAATACCACGGAGCTCCGGCGCCTGAGTGCACTCGCAGCCCCCCTCCCATATGCTGCCCCCCTCGGTATTAGCAGCACTTTCTGCTGCGTGCCTCCCGCTGAAATGACTCCACTCATTTAAAGTACTGGCACCCTATCCAACACGGGACCCGCTTAGCTGCATCACTACTTGTGCTTGCTTTATGCCCCGCCAGCGACTGTCTAGACTGCCATTCAGTGGGCGCTCTCATCCTTTGCTGCATAGACTGTGGGGTATTTTGCATGCTCTCCTGGCGTCTAGTTTGCCACGATCCTGGACTTTGCTGTGCTTCCCTCACGCTTGAAACTGCGACTAGGTGGTCCTACACACTGCTTGTTTTATAAGGTCCACCTCGCAGCGCCGCATCAACCTCCCCACTTGCTCGCTATATTCTCGCCATCTCATTTGCTTCTTCCAGTTCAGACGCGGCATGGGCCGCAAAGACCCTAAGCAACGAGTTCTTCCCTTTGAAAAACTTGTGGCACACTCAAAAAACACACAAGATGATGGACGGAATGTTGCACAATGGCAAAACATTCACCCCCAGTCACAGATCTGGGTTTAATCCATTGTTATTTTGCTCACCACGCCACCCCAGTTCAGACATGGCCATACTCCCGCGACCAGCCTAGCGACATGGTGGAAGGTGGGCAACCCCCGTCTACCTCAATGGATGACGCTAACCAGTTGAATCCATTACTGATGGAAATGAGGGTGGAATTCAAGGCGCTGGATGCCCGCTTTGACTCCTTGGACAAACACATAGCAGACCTGGGCTCAAAGGTCCAGGTGCATGATCAACGTCTTGATGTAGTTGAGTCCCGCACATCTGACCTGGAGGATGGAATGGCGCAATCAGTCAAGAGGGTAGACCGCATGGAAAGTAGGTTGCAACAAAAAACGAGGATTTGGAAGTGCGCAGCCGGCGTAACAACATCCGCCTAGTGGGTGTGCCTGAATCCACAGCGTCTGGGCACATGGATAATCTGGTAGAGACGATACTAACCAACCTTTTTGGAAAGAGGCCTTCACCTCTGGCTTTGTGGTGGAACGCGCTCATAGGTCACTGGGCCCCTGCCCCAACCCGGGCTGCTCACCTAGACCCATAATTGCGTGAATAATGAACTTCAGAGATAGGGATACAGCACTGCGACTGGCACGCGAGCAGGGCGAACTCTCTTGGCAGGGCACCAAATTATCTCTATACCCGGATTTCTCTGCTCTGGTTCAGGATGCGAGGAGGAAATATCTTGGTGTAAAAGCAGCACTCAGAAACCTAGGGTTGAAGTATGGTATGCTGTACCCTGCCAGGCTGCGGGTGGAGGTGAACGGACATGCCCGAATCTTTGAAAATCCCACAGAAGTACAGGACTTTTGTCGCAAATATAAATTCAATCAAAAGCGTCCTACAGAGACAGCCACTACTTCTCCCCCGCACAGAGGCTCAGCTGTCGGCGTGGATTTATTCTCGAATTCTGGTCATGGCTGACGGATGGTCACTTGACTCCTTTCACTATGCCGCTCATTTGATAATTTTTTGTGAAAGCTGGGATTTATCATATTGGTCATAATGTTTGTTAAGGTTGCTGGGCCGTTGGATAGCGAACGCCCCCCTACTTTGGTGTACACCTAGAGATAGTATTGGTGACGATAGACTGTACCACACTGTTTGACATTCACTCTTTTTAGGATGCTAGTGGTACTATTGCTTGTTTTGGTAAAGTTGGTATTGCCTCTCTGGATGGGCGGGAAGGCTGGGTCGGGGGTGGTTGGAGGGGTTTTGTTCGTATTGCTCTGCACTGAATCTAAGTTATATTTGTTTGCAGCCACGGCAAATGGGTACGACTCTTGGTTAATCTTTACTCCTCAGATTATCACCAAAGGATGGCACAGTTAGGTTACAATGATGGCCCGTCGAGCATCACACTGGCTACATGGAATGATGGTGCTTAAACAATACTCGCAAAAGGCATCAGGTTGTCCATTATTGAGTTGATATGGCCTTCCTTCAGGAGACACACCTTCCTACCAGCGACCAGTCCCGGTTCGCGTCCTCCTGGGGCCCGAACAGATTTTTTGCAAATTACAGCAATTATGCCTGGTGTACTGCCATCCTTATGCATAAACGGCCCCCCTTCAAGTGTCACTCGGTAACCTATGACAATGAAGGCACATATGTCATAGTGGTGGGCATGATATTGAACCACAATCTGTCATAGGTGTGTGTATATGGGCCTTACACTGATTCTCCCGATTTTTATTATACATTACTCTCTAAATTGCTGCAGCTAGGCCAAGTGCCCCTTCTTTTAGGGGGCGATTTCAATATTGCCCTACACCCGCCCTCAGATAGTACTTCAACTGCCCCTGACCCCAACCTCGAGCATGCATTGCTTTACAATCCTTATGTGAACACTTCTCTCTCCTGGACATAGGCCGTGCTCGAGATCCATGTCATACTACATACACCCATTACACCAGTCTACATGACACGTGGACAAGACTTGACTATTGGTTAGCCTCACCAGAAATCTCCCGCTGGTTTCATGAGCTACAAACACTACCAAGAACACATTATGATCACTCCCGGGTGCTGATGTCCCTGAGAGTCCCACGTCCAGAGGGTTTTGAGAGGCAGTGGAGGTTCCCAAGCCGTGCCCTAGATGACGAGGTATTTAGATAAAACATCCAGGAAGCGATTGAGGATTATTTTGAAATCAACACAGGGTCAGTGGACACGGAGGCAATGTTATGGGAGGGATTCAAGGCCTATATGAGGGGGGTATGCATGTCTAAATGCTCTGGAGTGCTGTGCGATATACGTGGCACACTTGCATGAGTGGAGAGGGAGATTGGTGTCCTGGACACTGAACATGTGGTGTCAGCCAAGCCGAGTCACAGTGGAAAGCGGGCAGCCCTGCTCCTGGAATACAGGGAGACTGCTGAGACGGAAATCCTGTACATGGGGAAATACCATAATGGCAAGATGTATAGGGAAGGGGACCGCCCTGGTAGGATATTAGCACAAATGATAAGACCCCCCTATGTGAAAGCTTATGTAACGGAACTAAAATCATCAACGGGACAGCGTACCACAGACCCATTGGACATCCACAGGGAGTTTTACTCTTATTTGAAGACGCTGTATTCCACCAAACTGGGACGTGATGGCGCTGCCCAGGAGGCCTACCTCGCTGAGGTTGCATTAGTATACCTTGAAAAGTTTATGCAGGACTTTGTAGCAGAACTCATCACGGCAGAAAGCATAGATGAAGCCATAACATCCCTGAACTCATCCACCCCATCCGGGCTTTCGACTTCCTGGAATGGACCTTTTTTCTGTCGATAATGCAAAGAATGGGTATGCCACATGGCTTTATTGCCACTACGGTTATGTTATACACCCGACCCACTGCTAGGCTCCGGCTCAATGGCACTCTATCGGCGCCCTTCCTGCTGTCCCGTGGCACACGGCAGAGATGACCGTTGTCACCCTTGTTGTTTATACTAGCGATGGAGCCACTAATAAGACACCCGCAGGAGAAGCATCTACACATGGGCTTACAGTTTCGCGCAGGCCTGATATTGGTCTCTTTATATGCGGATGACACGATCCTGTATGTTTGTGACCCCCAGACCAACTTAGGCCCACTTATAAGAGAAATTCTTCGCTTTGGTAACTTCTCTGGTATTGGGATAACTTGGCATAAATCAGTCATTTTTCCCCTCACAAGTAGCACTGCCCAATGGGAACTGGAATTTCCGCTGGAGTGGTGCTCTGATTCAGTGAAGTATCTGGGGATACATATTCATCTTGAGATGGACTAAAGTATTCACTGCAATTATGGCGTGGCGATCTCTAAACTTGAGACGCAAATAGACCATTGGCGGAAACTCCCTCTCTCCATGGCGGGGCGAGTGGCTCTTATTAAAATGATTGTGCTCCCGAAGTTTTTGTATTTGTTTCATAATATCCCAGTACCGCTTACGAATACATTTTTTAATACTCTTCGCACTCAGCTGATTAGACTAGTCTGGGGCAATAAGACATGCAAAGTGCGATGGCAGGTAATGACACTCTCATGCCACGGAGGAGGGTATGGCAGTCCGGATCTGCAACTGTACTATCTGGTGGCACAGTGCAGTTTTGCCCGGCCATGGTATCACCCAGATGCCAGGATCACGTACCTGAGGCCAGAGTCCGATTTTGTTCTGCCGGATACCCTGGCTGCGGTTCTGCCCTTTGGCATTCCGCGAGATCCCAGGGACATTCAACCGGTCTCCACAACTAGTTGGGCTTGGGCTTGGCTGGGCCGTCTTACTAACACCCAGACGGTTTACTCCTCTGACCTACCACTCCCTAATGCAAAATGGCTGCCCATAACAGGCAAAAAGTTGGTACAGAAGACTTGTACAAAATTCAATATTGTCAAAATGGGCGACCTGTTCCCTGCAGGCCATATATTTGACCCAGAAGACGTGTCCTCGTTTCCAGACATGACATTCATGGACAGATTTGTTCTGGCTAGACTGCGGTCTACGCTGCAAGCTCAGTTCCCAGACTATCCCTGGGGAGCCTACGTCCTTCCTGCCACTCACAAGGGTGATAGGTAGTAGCAGGGGGTCCATTTGTTATCCCAACTTTACAGAGCATATGCTGACTTAATCACTCTAGACGATAGCAGGGTGCGCAGTGCTTGGGAAGCGGACTTGAGCAACACAATATCTGACGAGCAGTGGATAGCTTGTTGCAAAGTGACGAAGGCAGTATCTTTAAATAGCAGACACAAACTGATCCATTTCAAGTTTCTACGCAGAATATATGTTACACCGGCCAGAGCACACAGGATAGACCCCGCTAGATCTAATCATTGCCAGCGGTGCCACTTCCTTCAGGCGGACTTCGCACATTTATCCTGGACGTGCCCACGCATAAACACTTTTTGGGTGGAAGTACACCATACATTGAGCGAGATACTAAAGGTGCCTATGAACCCCCTGCCGGAGATCGCACTCCTGGGATACGTGGTCCAACTCCCTCTTAAAGTTCGCAGATTTGCGGCCATTGCTCTACTTTTGGCCAAAAGGGAGGTAGCAATACACTGGGGCGGCAGAAGGGCTCCATCAAAAAAGGGACGGATCCAAAGTTTAGCTTTCTGTTCTACAAGAAGTAACCAGTATGCTAGCACAATCCCTCCCTCCTTTAGGCCTAGAGATATCTGGGGTGCCTTTAAGGCCTTCCTAACGGCACAACAGCAAGATCCCCCGCCCCACAGCAGGAACAGGGCATCGTGCCAACCGGGGTGGGCTAGGCTGACACCCACACCGGACAAACACCCCAGAGTATATAGCATGCACCTCCGGTGGCCTGGGTCTATTCTCATTTTGACAGTAAGCTACTGGGTGGAGGGAGCAGATGGGGTTACAGATGAGCATATTACACTATCGCTCGAGAGGGGCCTTAAATGTACTGTAAGTATACTGCATCATATATTACATCGCCTACTGTGTATCGAAAGTAACTAATATTGAAATGCCTCGTGATTCTACCTGAGATGTCCTTTCTTTGAAATCAGTGCCTTGCTTTGTCTTATTAAAATGCTAAATAAAGTTTAAAAAAATAAAAACCATGGTCACAGATTGTTGGTGTGAGAAGAAGGACTGTGAAGAGGTCCTGGCGTGTGCTTTCTTCAATAAAGTTGTAAGCAATCCACATAGACCAGGAGTCTTCAATCTTTGAGTAGATTTATTGTAGTTAACAGGATACACAGCTATACAAGTATAGAGGGCTCAAGGTGGTAGCTCCAGCGACTCTCAAACAGGTTTTCGCCCGGGACAGGGCACTGATACAGCCCTCATAGTGGTGGCAGAGGAGGCAAGGTGCATCTTAGATTCAGGAGGATCCGCAGTTGTGATCCTCCTGGATCTGAGCTCTGCGTTCGATACGGTGGACCATGAAATATTAGTCCACCGTCTCGCTAGATTGGGCATAGCAGGATTGGCCCTGAGATGGCTTGAATCCTTTTTGAATAAACAATCGTTTAGGATCTGGGAAAATGGTGTTATGTCCAAATCTACACCCCTCCAGTGTGAAGTTCCCCAGGGCTCTTCTTTGAGCCCTACCTTGTTTAACGTTTATATGGCCCCACTGGAGGAGGTGGTGGCCCCCTTCGGGATTAAATCCGTCACCTACGCAGACGACACCCAATTAGTCGTCTCGTTGACTCAACAAGAGGGATGTCTGGATAATCTTTCGGCCTGCCTCACCGGAATATTCTCTTGGATGACAGGCTCGAAGCTCAAATTGAACGGAGCAAAAACTGAGATCAAGATCCTGGGCCAACAATTTACATCTCTCCCCAAAGCTTTCTGGCCTCCCTGTATGGGTGAGCTGCCTTTACCAAAAGAAAAAAATCAAAAGCCTAGGGGTGTGGTTTGAGCCCGAACTAACCTTCAGGACGCATGCTCAGAAAGTCGCTGGCATGTGCTTCAGCCTGCTTCGGGCAGTGCGGAAAGTTCTCCCTCTCCTGCCTTTCCAGTCCAGGAAACTACTGATCCAGGGATTAATCTTATCCAGACTGGATTATAGCAACGCCCTACTCCTGGCGGCTCCGGAAGCCACCATTAATATCCTGCAGCGGGTGCAAAATGCAGCAGCCAGGATGCTCTCGGGGGCCCCAAGAAGAGCGTCGGCCAAACCATTGTTGAGAGCTCTCCACTGGCTGCCAGTTCGTGAGAGAATTGCCTTCAAATCTTCATGCATCGCCCATAAGACACTCCAAGGCAAAGGTCCCCCGGCTCTGAAGAGCCTGATTCGTCCCTGTAGACCGTCTCGGGCCCTCCGGTCAGATTTGGAAAATCTTGCTATAGTTCCAAGAGTGGGGAAGGCCCGCACAGGAGGACGCCGCTTTACTGTAAATGCGGCAAAAAACTGGAACATTCTCCCAAGGCATATCCGGACCGAACCCTGCTACCTTAAGTTCCGAAAGTCGCTCAAAACTTTCCTTTTTCCCAAGATCCTCTAAGTAACAGTTCCTCTCTGAGTTTCTTCTTGTTTTCTGTTGGGTTAGCGCTGGGACGCTCTAGGGCAGCCATGCGCTTTACAAATTAAATTTCATTTCATTTCATTTCATTTCAACTGCCTGGGAAGCAATTCCAGTGCCTGGCCCAAACATTCTAACCAAGTAATACATGAAATACATTGACAAGTACAAAGTAACATTCCAATATTTTTATATAAAGAAAGTGCACTACGAATTGATGCACAGACACCACATATCTCCCTCCTTTTGATTAAAATAGAAAATAGCGCACTTAACAAAACAGTGAACAGAATGCTTACTGAACATACCTACTAGCAGGGCCGGACTGGGAACTGAAAGCAGCCCTGGCAAATTTTGGTAGACCAGCCCCCAGACAGACCTACACTGGTTTTGAGTAGCGCTATAAAACAAATGAAATGCATGTGAGGGTGGCTATGCAGAGAAGACGGGCACTGAACTTGACACCTCTGTGTGCCTCTGTAGTGGGTGCTCAAAGCCAGAGGCTACCTGCTGAGAGTGGCGCCTTTACACAAAGACGTGTCTCAGCGGCAGCCTGGCAAAGACATTTGAACGGAGAACCAACCAGAACCAGTTCTGCAGCACATACCATTTCAAAATATTTATCGCTGAGAATAAAAGATAATAAATGCCTTTAAGTTCAATGTGTGAAGGGGCATTCATGTCACGTTATATTTTGAGCGTATCTGATGCACATTAACGCAATCTCACACCAAGGACAGTCACTATTATCTAATGGCAAACATATCTGCAGTTCCACGTCTCCCCAACATTACTAAGTAAATGTAGTTCAGGAAACTTTTTTTATTGTTAGACTGCAGACATACTTAAAAACACAGTCTAGCTAAAACTTAGTTAACAGCAAATGTAAATGAGTTATGTAAGACCATCCGCAAAGCTGTGAAAATGTACTGATCGCAGCCCACAAGTCGAAGCTGCTTGTAAAGCTTAGGCAGATGCCACTGTATTTTTTTTATACCGTCATGTCTATCAGTTAACCCATTCCTTAAGACAAGGATTTCCGATCATTTGTATTGCAAGCAGGTCAGCGAACTATTTCACAGACGGAATTTCATTTAGTTTGCCCCCAGGGATGCACTCAGTGGACCAGCAGAGCTGACCAGCAGTACCCACCCACCTCGAGTCATAGCCAGGCCTAGACTAGAGCCAGGCTGAGCCTGAGGCCAGACACCAACTCGCTCCGCCCCAGCTCACAGCAAATGCCACTGCACTGCAGAACCAGGCAGTGGCCGATTATGTCATCAGTGACGTCATCTATTATGTAATTAGGGTCAATTTATGACTTGAAAACAATTACAATATTGATGGGTTCATTTGTGCCAAGATGCCTCAGTGAGTCAAACGGCACCTACCGAGTTTGATGTCTAGCTGTCAGTCAAGGAGGCAAATGCCAGGTGGGCTACCTTCATCGTACACTATTCTCAGGTTGATAGGATGGGTAACATTTTATAATGTAACATTATCTCCTGGTATCCAGCACCTATAAACAGGAGGACGTCATTCTCGAGTGTAATATAAGACCAATATTATTATGATCTTCTCATTTAAACAATGCCATTTTACAAGGACATGTTAGCATAATTATCTGAAATGTGGCATTTATTGACTTGTGATCTTCTATATTGAAACATTTATGCCCCCATCACTCGGCCTTATTACGCAGTTGTCTTTATAAAAGAGCTGCTAATCTGTCTGTTTTCATTTCTATTTAGCACAAACAAAAACCAATTTAAATCTCATGTTTGAAAAACATATTGTAAAATACCGCTCAAAGTCTTGAAAATTTGTACGCATCCTTGTGAAAATCCAATTGCTAATAATAAACTGATGCTGGAAACATGATGTTTACAGCTGTTGTATGGATACAAACATTCATAAAACTGGCAATGCCTAAACATCTGCTGAGAGGTTCTATGTCTGACAGTTGTATTAGAAAGCAGCGCTTTCCTGGGTCAGAAGAAATACAAACTTACAAATTTAAGAAGGCTCAGTTTTACAAAGCAATGCACAAACGATCTAGTTATGCTATTGACATTCTTTGGATCCAAATGCCTTTTCATCGGAGATCATAGACAAACCTCACGATTTTAGAAAGCAGCTAAAAACATGGCTGTTTTTATCGACCCTGTAATCTACACTTGTATTGTCCTATGATCGTTTCTCCAGTAGGGAAGAAGTGAAGAGCTAGCATCAATACACTTTATGTAGACTCCTAGGTACCCGCCAGCATAAAGTAGCACTACTTATTTTAATGTCTGACACATCCACTTTGGTTGTTTGCGCTGTTTCAAAATGTTTAAAGTGGTCATGGTTGATTCGTGTAAAAAGGCTGTCTTTGACAATTTAATTCTTGTTTTAACTGTTCTTAACATTTTTATTTTCCTTTTTCCCTTTTTGTGTAATTAGGAAGCGAGTGTTACAAATGTTGTGTTTTATATTTGTTGTACAAAGCTTTTATGATATTTTTTATATCGAAATAAAGCCTATCAATCAATCAATCAATCAATCAATCAATCAATACACTTTATGGTATAATCCACACTTTAAAAATATAAATTAAATCTAATCTATACCAAAAGTGCATTCAGGGGCATCACGAAGAAAGGCAGCACAGACACCCAAAGGTGGCTTTTCAGTGCATGAATCAGTGCCACCCAGAGGCGCAGCTATCAGTGGTGTAGAGGATGGAGAGGTGCGGGCCTACTTAACCTGGATTATTGTTGGAATTTACTACCCAACAAGTGGTCAGAGGCCCATTTTGCTTGTTTGCTCTAGGGCCCCCTTGTTTGTCACTATGGCTTGTCGCCAAGCACCTTGCCGTTTGTAAGGCCTGTGCTGGGGTAAGTTGAAAGGCGTCCTTCTTTTTTTTAAATTATTATTTTTTTATTTTATTGAGCAAATTTATAGAGTGATCAACAGTACACCGATTGACTAATCGTGGCATCATATACAATGTACATCATTAATTAAGGCATTCGGACATTTCGACAAAGTGCGGACGTACCAAAAAATACACCTATTCATATAATCCTAGCAATCATGTTATTCGATTTTTTTAGGATAGTGCGATACATTGATATGTTTTTGGGTATGAAAGGTCGCCTACGAGATGCCTGCCTCAGGGGACCTTCCCTTGTGGTGTACGTATTTTGGGTAGATTTGCCCCAGCCAGGATTAAAGTAAAAATAATTTTATCTCATCTCGAAATACTGAAAACAGGATTATGAAAAGAACTGGCAAAACAACAGTCATGTTTACTTGAAAATGTTGTATTATAAAATCATGTCTTTCAGGCCTTCGGTTTATTTTTTAATGTGGGCTGTATTGTCTATTAAAGCATGTGCTACATTCATATGTTTGCAGATAGCACTAGTCAAACTCTCGGAATGTTGTGTTAAACCCACGTCTGTTAAACAACAAGGCTTGTTTGTAGGGAAATAAAAGAGCCCTGGGAACACACACCGTGGCCTCAGCTGACACCGATGAGCATATGTGTGGCTTAGTGAGCGCCCACGGTCACAGGGGTCACCTCCACCTGTTTGCCACGGTGCACTGACACTGCGATCGCCTGACCTCTGTGCCACTTTTAACATCTGAAAGGCACTTAGCAAGGATGACTAGGGAACACGAGAGTGGCGAGGCGCTATCAGATGAGTTAATCGCCTCCCATCACACCTGTTCTGGCAACTGTAATAACGGATTATCTTGTCTCTGCAGCTTGACTTGTGACCGGAGAGTGCTACTTTCTGCTGCGCGGAGGTCAGCTTGGTGACAGAGCGGCCCGCTTGTGTGGCATTCCTATTTGTTGCAAAGGCGATTTTTACCATCATGATGATCTGATTCATGGGTGGCACTGTCTGGGGGCATTGTGACCAGGCCAGAATTAAAAGCAGAAGGGGCCAAAGGCCCCTTCTGCTTTTAATTCTGGCCTGGTCGCAATGCCCCCAGACTGTGCCACCCATGAATCAGATCATCGGATCAGGATTGCATGCAATTTAAATGACTGTAAATAGACTCACCTGCGGGCGGCAGACAGGAGGAATTAAACCATGAGGTGCCTCTCTTTCCTACTCATCTCTATGGTGCATGAGCATCACCAGGCAGCAGACCCCGCCCCCACCCCCTAAGGCTGAACTAACAGTAAAACCTCGGCGTGCAGACACGGAGACATTTGCGTTCTGCACGTGTCTACGTCCTGCTCAGTGGTTTAAAAAAAAAAAGAATTACAATGATCATAGTCAGGCCTGATCATAGTAGCCTGCCTAAATGAAATTGAAATTGGCGGCAGCCGCAGGGTCACTGCTCACGTCATGGACACGGACGGAGCACCAGCAATAATATATGCAGAGAGAATCGTTGTGCTCAGGGCTAGTTGTGCTCACGGTCGGTCCGACACTGCCAAATTGGCCTGAGCAACAAAACCGGCCCCCTGTCATGAAAACCGGCCCCCACCCCATCCAGCCTACCGGGGGATTGCCCGGTGCCCGAAATTGCCAGTCCGGCCCTGGTCCCAGGGGTAGTGGCACGGGGGCAGGAGACAGAGCAGTGTCTGTTACGACGCAGCCTAGTCACATGGTAGGAGATACAACGCCACCTATCATGCCCAGGACTGACCCTAAAGACCGTCCAGCCAACCGAGGGGTCAGGGGTCACCCTGAACTCAGTATCTTTTCAGTCTCTGCAATCTCAGGGTTTCAAAGTGGGCGGATTATACAGTTTCTCTGATAGGTGGGAAGGGATGGAAGCCATGCCCCCCGGGGACTAGAATAACTATTATCCTAGTTTGGGCTCTGTTCATCTCCTATCAGAGTCCACTCTGCTTGTTGTGGTGTGAGTACCATGCCTCAACCCCGCGACCAAGGAAGACATTTACCAGTTGAACAATAAGTTGGTGCGCTGGCTCAATTCAAACACTGCCCCTGGGCTTAGGGTGGAAAACCAAATTCTCATTGTTTGCCAGACACAGTGGGTTGGTAGCGCCAAGAAATCCTGGCTGGGGGACTGCATTATAATCAATTTTACCAATCCAGTCATGGTAAACCGAACCTTAAGCACGGTTGCCCAGTCTAATTACAGGTGTTGGAACTCAGCAATCTTGACACTCCCGCTGGGATACCTCTACAGACCCAATTATTACCAACTACGATCCCAGCGCGAGCGGCTCCAAGAGGTGGGCCATAGGTGTTGTGCAGAGGGGATGATAGGGGTAAGCACAGTAAATAGGTTTTACTCCACGGAGCTCCTAGGAAGATTGCGATTGACAATGTGTGGGTCCCTCGGACCCTGTGGCACCCGCATCCGAGGGTAATGTTTCACCCCCAGAACAGGTATTGAGTGTTAATGGAGGGTATAAATGTCTTTCTGGAGAGTAAGATCGCGAACACCGAATGGTTGGCCCTTTTTGAGAGTTTTGATGTGATATGCCTGCAGGAAACTTGGGCTGTCGACAGTAATTATCACCTGGATGGCTATAAAACCCTCTTTGTTCCAGCTACCCCATCCAGGTCAGGGAGAGCCAAGAGGGGGCATATCGCCTTTGTTTCTCTAGCTGTCCTCGGCATCTCCGCTACCTGCAGGAAGGAAAATGCTACTTACCAGTATGCATCTGTTCTTGGCAAATAGAGCTGCAGAGATTCACGCTCTGTGCATAGATCGTCATCTGGTTTTGGGCTCGGATGCTTGCACCTTGTTGTCTTGGAAGAAGTCTTTTGTAGTCACAAGATAGGTGACTACTCCCTTGGACGATAGTGCGCATGGGCATCGACTCCATCCTTCGATTGTTTTTCGCCATGAAGGGAAATGATGGATTTTGTAAGAAACAGAGATGTCCATGAGAATGTATCTAAGTAAGATAACACTGGAAAAGATACAGGTTCCGGAGAGGTGGGTGGGCGTGTGAATCTCTGCAGCTGTACAGGCCAAGAACAGATGTGTACTGGGATGTAGCAATTTCCGTTCGAGGCATATGAGCTGCAGAATTCACACTCTGTGCATAGACTGTACAGCAGTGTCTCCCCTATCGTTGGTCGCCTGTATCTGTTGCAGTGGTTTGAAAAAGTATTTTAAGAACAGCCTGGCCTACAGAAGCTTTTTGCTTTGCCTGCTCATCTACACAATAGTGTTTGGTGAAGGTGTGTGTAGTAGACCATGTTGCTGCCTTACAAGTGTCTTCTAGGGGAATGTTCCCTAAAAATGCCATGGAAGCCCCTAGTTGGCGTGTTGAGTGCGCTCTAGGGGGAATTGTTACCAAGCGTTTTGCTTTCTAATAGCATATTTGAATGCATTTTACTATCCACCTGGCAATTCCAGCTTTGGAAATTGGGTTGCCTTTATGAGGTGGTGAGAAAGCCACAAACAGTTGTTTTGTTTTCCTAAAGGCTTTAGTCCTTTCTATGTAATAAAGTAAAGCTCTTTTGGCATCAAGCGTGTGAAGACCTCTTTCAGCTACAGAATCAGGGTTTTGGAAAAAATACTGGTAACTCTACTGATTGATTGAGATGAGATGGAATGGAGAAATTACCTTTGGAACTAATTTTGGGTTTGTTCTAAGAACCACTTTGTTACAATGTATTTGTAAAAATGGTCCTTGTATGGTTAAAGCCTGAATCTCACTTACTCTCCTGAGAGAAGTGATTGTGACAAGGAAAGCTACTTTCCATGTAAGGAATTGTAATTCGCATTTGTGTAAAGGCTCAAACGGGGGACCCATGAGCCTAGTAAGAACAATGTTTAGGTTCCACACTGGAGATGGTGGCAGTCTGGGTGGAATTATTCTTTTAAGGCCTTCCACGAAGGCTTTGATAGAAGGTACCCGAAACAATGACAAATGTTGCCTATTTTGTAAGTAGGCTGCAAGAGCAGGTAGATGTAATCTGATTGATGAGTATGCAAGATTTCATCTTTGTAGATGTAGTAAATAGCAAATAATGTTCTGAATTGAAGCATCTAATGGGTTAATTTTGTTGTTATTGAAGTAAATGACAAATCTTTGTATAGTCCGGTGGGAGGTTTAGGTATCCGAACTCTAAGATATCAGGAGCCAAATTGCTAGATTCAGTTGTGCTGGATCTGGGTGCCTTATCTCTCCATGGTTCTGCGTCAGCAGTTTTGGGGAGAGATGTAGTTTTGGTGTGGAACTATTGAGAGTTCGAGGAGTGGTGTGAACCATGGTTGCCGTGCCCATGTGGGAGCAACCAGGATCATCTTGAGAGACTAAAGTTTGAGCTTGCGTACTAGTGGGATGAGTGGGAGTGGCGGAAAAATGTACGCAAATCTGCCTGACCAGTTCTTCCATATTGCATTGTCCTTCGACAACGGGAGTGGGAACCAAGTGGCGAAGGTGTGACATTTTGCATTTGCGTGTGTGGCAAACAGATCTATGTCTGGTTGGCCCCACATTTGGAAGAAAGGTTGAAGAACTTGTGGATGAAGTTCCCATTCGTGTATTTGTTGAGTCTGATGACTTAACAGATCCGCTATCTTATTGTTTACTGCTGGAGATGTTCTGCCAGGAGATATATGTTTTGTGTAATGGTCCACCTTCATATACTTTGCGCTAGGTGAGACAGCTGCAAAGAATGTGTTCCTCCTTGCTTTTGTATGTAGTACATTGCTGTCATATTGTCCGTCCGGACTAAGACAGCCTTATTGAGAAGATGTACTTGGAATGACTTAAGGGATAGAAATATTGGATGACCCCAGTAACACGATGGCCAGATCCCTAGTAGATGATCTGGCAGCCCTCCAAATCACACAGAAGGGCTTCCAACCTACTCACGAAAAAGGCCATCTCCTAGATTGGGTATTTAGCAATGACCAAAGACTAGAGGTAGGGACACCTCTGCCCCTGGTTTGGACAGACCATTACCTGATTCCGATACAATGGACACCAGCTACCCCAGCACCAGCTGTCCCCCGCACTATCCTGCAGGGGAGAGAATGGTCAAAAATCTCGGTGGACCAGTGGATTGAATCCTTATCTCCTGCTCCTTCCCAATAGGGAACAGACCCCACATTTCTTTATGACACCTACACTAATTGGTTGCGCACCGCTCTGGACCTTGTTTCACCTCTGAAAGATCTCAAAGAAAAAACTAAATCAAGAAATTCCCCATGGTACACCCCTCAACTCAAAGAGCTGAAAAGAGGCTGTAGGAAACTGGAACGCACCTGGAGGGTCTCCCGCAATAATCTAGACAAACTTAGTCATCAAGAGGCAATTAAAAAACATAAAGCAGAAATTAGGAATTCAAAAGCCTTTTACTTTGAAAGCATTTACCAGTGCCTCCAATTCATCAAGTGAAATTTTTAAAATTGCAAAATCCCTCATTGACACCCCGACTATTCCCCTTGATCCCAATAAAATCCAACTACGTTGTGACAATCAGGCAGAATATTTTTACAAGAAAATACAGAATATCATTTCCACATTCGAACCACCCAAAGGTTCCTCTTCACTACAGTTGACGCCGCATACGCTGGATGAGTTCCCTCTACTCAATGAGGACTCACTGGATATCCTGATGCAGAGGGTTAAATCTGGATCACCTACTGATCCTGCCCCCCTTTCCATCTACTTAAGATCACGGACATCATTAGGCCTGTCATTCTCAAAATCTTAAACTCCTCTATCACCACAGGTATAGTCCCAATGGCATGGAAACGTGCCCAAGTTAGAGCTCTTTTAAAGAAATCAACCTTGGACCCTGATAACATGGCCAATTATCGTCCAATTTCACTCCTCCCCTGGATCAGCAAATTGCTGGAGAAACATATTAATGCCTCCATTACTCAATACCTGGAACATAACCTCCTGCTCCACGATTCCCAAGCAGGTTTCCGCCCAAAGTTAGGTACAGAAACGGCCCTTCTGACTGTGACTGAGGTGGCAAGGAAACAGATGGATCAAGGCGGCACTGTAGCAATTATGTTGCTTGATCTCAGTGCCGCCTTTGATACCATCAACACCAGTATCCTTCTCGACCGCCTACGCCATATAGGAATTTCAGGGAAGGCCATATTATGGCTCCAATCTTTCCTGGAGGACCGTTCCTTTGAGGTAGTCGAGAACGATGCCCACTCAAAAATATGGCCCCTTGATCAAGGCGTACCACAGGGTTCGTCTCTGAGCCCTACCTTATTTAATGTTTATTTACAACTCCTTGCGGACATTGTGCACTCGTTTGGCCTAGATATTGTAACCTATGCCGACGACACACAATTGGTGGTATCCATGAACCAGCCTAATACCTCCCCCCCTAACCTTACGAATTGCTTGGTAGCGATAAATCAGTGGATGACCTCCTCACACCTAAAGCTCAATGGTGAGAAAACTGAGCTCATGATCCTGGGCAATTCACTTACTCCCGGTCCTATGCTTGAATGGCCCCCTAGCATGGGGAACCCACCCCAACCCAAGACCCAAATAAAGAGTCTAGGCATGTGGTTGGACTCAAAGCTAGACTTCAAGCAACAAGCTACTGCCCTGTCCGCTACCTGCTTTGGCCTGATGCGGATGCTCAGGAAAGTGCTGCCTCTTCTTCCCTTCCAAGCACGTAGAATCATAGTGCAAGCCATTATTCTGTCCCGTTTGGATTACGGAAACTCACTATACTTAGGAGCCCCTATCTCCACCACTAGAAAACTTCAGACCACACAAAATGCAGCTGCTCGCCTACTCCTAAGCCTGAGCCGGCGAGACTCCGGCACAGCAGCATTAAAGAAACTGCACTGGCTGCCCATCAAGGCCAGAGTTGTGTTCAAATCCATGTGCATTATGCACAAAGCCATGTGGAAAACTGCTCCTTCCATGATCTGTTCCCTGGCAAACCCCTATCTCCCTAAAAGAAGCCTGAGATCCAGCTCAGCTTTCTTGGCCACTGTCAACAGAATCAAACGGGCAAGATGGGGCGGACGCTCCTTCTCCTGGAATGCCGCCAGAGCCTGGAACTCCTTGCCTGACACTCTTCGTGGCAAGCCTAACCTGCTGAAGTTCCGGAAGGAACTGAAAATGCTCCTCTTCATCTAACTTGGCTCTTTGGCCTTCTCATGACTCAAACAATATAGCGCCTACGAGGCCTCCGGGTAGTTTGCGCTTAACAAAACACTATTAATAATAATAATTAATAATTGCCAGTGGTTGTAGGTGATTGATGTGGAGCACTTTTTGTTGAGTGGTCCACTTGCCCTGAATTGTGTGATTTAGGAGATGGGCTCCCCAGCCGGTGAGTGATGCGTCTGTTGTTAGCACTATTTGTGAAACTGGCTCTAGGAACGGCCACCCTTTGGAAAGGTTTTTTGTGTTCCACCACTGCAGAGAGCGATGTGTGCGGCTGTCTACCAACACGAGATCTGTAAGCTGTCCCTGAGCCTGATTCCACTGACATGCCAAACATTCTTGTAAAGGGCGCATCTGACGCAAGTCAGTGACGTACGATGAAAATGCAAGAGGCCATCACGCCTATTAGATGCATAAACAATTGTGCTGGGAGAGAGTGTTAAGGCTGAAACTGGGTAATGAGGATTTGTATTCTGGCTGGATTGGGGTATGCTAGAGCTTTGCAAGTGTCTATTGTAGCTCCTAGATACTGATGTATGTAGGAGGGTTGAAGGTGTGACTTGTGTAGTTTAGTGTGATCCCCAAGTCGTGTAATAGCTGGATCATTTGAGAATTGTGATGACGTGAGTCCCGTGCTCTCCACGCCACTGGAGTCAAGCTATCCTGGCTGAAGACGACTGATCGACAGAAACCGGTCCTAGGATGCTTGATTCCGGTCCAGGGAAGACATGGCTTGGCAGTTCGGGCTGGACTGTTCCCATGAGGCACAGGGTCAAGGCTGATTTGCATATGGCCATGTCTGAACTGGGGTGGTGTGGTGAGCAGAAAAACAATGGATTTAGGCCCAGATCTCTGTACTGGGTGAATCTTTGACATTGTTCTGCATTCTGTCCATCAACTGTTGTTTTTGCATTTGTCACCCGAGTGGGACGGGTATTCTCAGACGTGAGTCCCGTGCTCTCCACGCCACTGGAGTCAAGCTATCCTGGCTGAAGATGGCTGATAACCAGAAACCGGTCTTAGGATGCTGGATTCCGGTCCAGGGAAGACATGGCTTGGCAGTTCAGGCTGGACTGTTCCCATGAGGCACAGGGTCAAGGCTGATTTGCATATGGCCATGTCTGAACTGGGGTAGTGTGGTGAGCAGAAAAATGAAGGATTTAGGCCCAAATCTCAGTACTGGTGTGAATGTATGACATTGTTCTGCAATCTGTCCATCAACTGTTGTTTTTGCAACAGGAGAGAGTGTTGAGGCTGAAACTGGGTGATGAGGATTTGCATGCTAGCTATCCTGGCTGGACTGGGGTATACTAGAGCTTTGCAAGTGTCTACTGTAGCTTCTAGATACTGATGTATATAGGAGGGTTGAAGGTGTGACTTGGTGTAGTTTAGTGTGATCCCCAAGTCGTGTAATAGCTGGATCATTTGATAAGTGTGATGAACACACTGGCTGTATGACTTGCCTTTCATGAGCCTGTCATCCAGGTATGGAAATACGTGGATTTGCTGCCTTCTTAAGTGTGCTGCTACTACTGCAAGGCACTATGTGAACACCCTGGGTGCTGTGGTTACCACAAATGGATGGACCTTGAACGGATAATGCTGTCTGTCCACTGTGAATCTTGGGTATTTCCTGTGAGCAGGGTGAATGGGAATGGGGAAGTAGAAGTCCTTGAGATCAAGGGTGGCAAGGAAGTTGCCTCTTTGAAGCAGTGGAAGGACCATGAGATCATGTGAAAATGATCTGATTGAACGTAGAAATTGAGAGGTCTGAGGTTCAGTATTGGTCTTAGAGTCCCGTCTTTTTTGGGGATTAGGAAATACAGGGAGTAAACCCCTGTTCCTTGATGTTGTATGGGAACTGGTTCTATTGCGTGCTTTTGAAGCAGTGAAAGAACTTCTTGTTTGAGGAGTGTTAGTTGTTCCCCGGACATTGGACACTGTTTGCGTGGTAAGTTGAGAGGAGTAGCAGAAATTTCCAGGCAGTAACCATACTGGATAATATGTCTTACCCACTTGTCCGCAGTGATGGAATTCCAGACAGGTAGGAACTGTGATAGTCTCCCTCCGACCGGACTGGAATGGGCTGGAGGGAGTGGAGGGAAGGCTTGGCTTACTAGCGGGAGAGGTGCGAGTGTTGTTGTTACCTTGACCTCTCCCTTTGTTGTTACTTTCCCTGTATCCACCTCTAAAATATCCCCTACTGGAAGAAGTTTGTGTGGTGTTTTTGTATGAAGAGGAAGCAGTGTCTGTACCAATGTTCTTGGATTATCCTCTGTAGAAGGAGCGGTGAAAGGAACCACGTGTGGATGGAGACTGTAATGCGACCATGGTTTTAGCAGTCTCCGTGTCCTTTTTAATTTTTGCCAGAGTGGTGTCTACAGCCGGTCCAAAAAGTTGTTGCTGATTGAACAGCTGGTTGAGGATAGTTGTTTGTACCTCCTGTTTAAAGCCAGAAATGTGCAACCAAGCATGTTGTCTGAGTAACATGCTAGTGTTAAATGCCCTAGAGGCGGTCTCTGCTGCATCAAGGGCATACTTGATTGATGCATTGGTTATTAATTTACCCTCTTGGATGAGATCATTGGCCTTGGTCTTGTATTGATCTGGTAAATGTTGCAATAGGGTTTCTAGTTGGTCATAGTGAGCCCTATCATATCTAGCAAGTAATGCTTGTGTGCTGGCTATCCGCCAGGGATTAGCTGCTTGAGTAGCAACTCGTTTGCCGGAAGCATCTAACAATTTATACTTCTTGTCCGGAGGTGGTGCCTCACCAGAGGTCTGAGAATTAGCCCGTTTTCTAGCATTAGCTACCACCAGGGAATCTTAAGGGAGTTGACTTTTGATATAGGCGGGATCATTGAGAAGTTTATATATTTTGTCAATTCTCAGATTGAGAATTCTAGCCCTAACAGGGTCTTTAAATATGTCAGGGGCATGTTTAATGACACCTTTTAACATTGGCAGGGTTTGTACAGTCTTTAGTGACTGCTCTAAAGTATTTGAATGCATTGAAACACCATGGTATGTAGCTGCCCTATTTACCAACTGACTAAAACCAATATTGTCATCTGGGGGAGATGGCTTTGTTGGGTATGCCTGGGGATCAGGGAGGTCTGGAGGGTCGACGGGTCGTCATAATCGTCCCAGTCGTCCTGTGGTACGTCTGTGTTGGTATCAGGGTCTGTAAACGGGTCATTGTTGCCTCCCCCATCCCCTAAATCATCATCGACCTGTGGTAATCGTGAGTTTGGTGGAAGTATAGGATAGGAGAGTGTGGAGGAGAGATAGGATGGTAGGAGGAACAGGAGAAGAGGGTTGTATAGGTTTAGTAGCACAGTTTTTTTTCTTAACAGGCACTGCAGGAATGCCTTGTGTATCCAGTTTCCTCTTCTTGTGTGGAACAGTAGACACATGTCCGGTTTTAGGGTCTATGTGGAGTGCTTTTTTATTTAGATCTATAGGATCCGGTAGAAAAAGTTCTTCCTCTTCGGTAGATGCTTTCGGTGACGATCTTTTCGGGTCCAAGCGAGGTTTGGTTTTCTGCTCCGGAGCCTTGGAAGATGTTTTTGGATCCTTCGGCTTCGATGTGGAGGCGGAAATCTTTTTCGGTTCCGAATGTGTTCGGATCAGATGACTTTTCTTTCGGCGCCGGGGTGGTCGATGCTGATTTCTTTCTGGGAGTAGGCTGTGCTCCAGACTTCGGTGCTGATGGAGCCTGTGGGACACTTACATGCGGCTTGCTCAGTCACGAGCTGCCTGAAGGCGTGTCCTTGGTCTTTGGAACCGAGACCGGGGGCGGGGCTTCTGAACATTGTTTTCGGTCTCGGCTGGGGCCAACAGGCGAAGTCTTGACCAGGGCCTTCTTTTTTGCAGGTGGGGTTGGGGTTGCGGCAGTGGTACTCACTCGTTGATCTGGAGGGATGGGGTGGTCTGAGTCCGAGTCGTCTGCTTCGGACACGATTTCCAGTTCCTCAGAATCTTCCTCCGGGATATCGGGCCTTCATCAAAGATGTCCACCGGTACCAGAGCTGCTTGCTGCGCCATGATGTGTCGTCGGGCGCGGCGATCACGGATGGTATTTTTGGATCAAAAGGAGGCGCAGTCCTGGCAATTATTCTCGTTGTGCTCTGTCGAGAGACCCAGATTACAGACCTTGCGGTGGTCACTGTGTGGAGTCCTTTCCATGAGCCGTAGGCCTGAATGGCGTCGCTAGGCCCAGCGGCCCGGAATGGGATATTTGAGGAGCACGTCGAAGGTCACGCGATCGAGAAACAATACGTCTAATTTTATGATGGTTTGCGCGTCGAAAAGGTTTGGAGATATGTTGCCGAACCGGAGCGCAGAAGTTACATCCGAACACGATGGCGGAAAAAACAATCTGAGGATGGAGTCGATGCCCATGCACACTATCGTCCAAGGGAGGGGTCACCTATCTCGTGACTACAAAAGACTTCTTCAAAGACAACAAGGTGCAAGCATCCAAACCCAACACCAGATGGCGATCTATGCACAGAGTGTGAATTCTGCAGCTCATATGCCTCGAACAGAGGGTTTCAGTTGCAGTAACTTGGTGCAGAACAAAGTGAAGAGTCGACATGGCACACATCCTTGTGTGCCATGCCCACAAGCCACTGCCCGGGCATACATCAGCACCCTCTAGCTGGGTGCCCTATGCCAGTGGTGAGTGTACAGGTGCATGAGCCCTATATCCCTACAGTGCCCAAGTCTATTCCTGGGCATCGTAAGTGCAGTGCTGCCATTAAGAATATATGGTGCTGGGAGCTTGTCATTACGAACTCCACAGCACCATAATGGCTACACTGAAGACTGCGAAGTTTGATATCAAACTTCTCAGCACATTAAACCCACACTGATGTGTGGTATTTAATGTAAAATGTACAACAGAGGGCATCTTAGAGATGTCCCCTGAAACTCAACCAACTCCTAGGGACCTGACTGAGTGGCTGCTTAGGCTGCTATCACCAGACATGTTTCTGGACGCCTGGGTCGAGAGCTTGCTGCTCTCGGGGGCCTGAAACAATGCACATCCTGGGAAGAGGTGCCAAGCCTCCTCCCCAGGATAGGCAGGTGTTAGACGGGGACCCTGAGGGTCGGCCGGATACCGGGGGAGAGATCCCCAGGGGGACCGTCTCCGGCGATCGTACAGACCAGTTACCTCCCTCCCCACAAACAGGCACCACACCAAGTCGAGTTCAAGGCTTTATATAAGGTTCTTAAGGCAAGGATATCAGCGATACAGGATATCTTGGACCCGGGGGTCCTCTCACTTCTAGTCTCTGTAGGGAAAGGGGGTAGCGGGACAGTCTTGGTACCGGGTCGGTACAGGTAGTGGTAAGAGGCGAGCTCACAATCCTCGAGCTGGAGTGTCTATGGATCGGGCCGCGGCAGCGCCAGCAGGCCAAGGTGATAGTCTCATAAAGCAGAGGGCCGCGGCAGCGCCAGCAGGCCAAGACGATGGTTTCACGAGGCAGAGGGCCGCGGCAGCGCCAGCAGGCCAAGACGATGGTTTCACGAGGCAGAGGGCCGCGGCAGCGCCAGCAGGCTAAGACGATGGTTTCACGAGGCAGAGGGCCGCGGCAGCGCCAGCAGGCCAAGACGATGGTTTCACGAGGCAGAGGGCCGCGGCAGCGCCAGCAGGCCAAGACGATGGTTTCACGAGGCAGAGGGCCGCGGCAGCGCCAGCAGGCCAAGACGATGGTTTCACGAGGCAGAGGGCCGCGGCAGCGCCAGCAGGCCAAGTCACGGATGAGTTCTTCTCGGGTCTCTCGACTCCAGGATACAACTGCCTTCCTGGTCTGGCCCTGCCCCAGTTATAGGTCTGGTCCCCTTTGATGTCCGGACCCTCGCGCCTGGGGGCCGGGAGGTCCGGGATGAGGGAGTCCAGACACCCAGCAGGGGGGTGGAGCCAGCGCCCAGGCGGCCTGGGGTGATCGACACCTGGCGGAGGAGAGCCGTTGACGATTCCTTCTCCCATTGACTCGCCAAGTGGTCACTCTGCCTCCTGGGAGGAGGTTGGGGCCTCGATGTCGGGGCCGGCCGGGCCCGGGGTTAGGGTCGAGTTGAGGCCACGCGGCCTCGTGCTGCAGTGCCCCAAGATGGCGGCCGGGTCGATGTCGTGGTGTGGATGGTGACCCGGGCCAGCTGGGTCCGGAGCTGGTGTCTTGTAGTGGAGGGATTGCAGGGTACTTCGGGTGGTCGTTTGTGGACTCTGGCTGGGGATGCAGGGAGAGCCAGGGTCCTGGTCCCATTGCGGGGAGGGGGGACAGCTCGAACATGCGGCCTGTCCAACATGCGTCCCCCCCAGCTGAAGGCGGGGAGAGTCAGCCATCTTCCTGGGGACTCTCCTCGCTGAGGCGGAAAAAGCGTGACAGGCCGTCGGCGTTGGCGTGGTCCTGGCCTGGACGATGTTCCACCGTGAAGTCCATCCCCTGCAGGGAGATGGACCAGCGCAACAGCTTCGGGTTCTCCCCCCGCATTTGCATCAGCCATTGCAGGGGTCGGTGGTCTGTTTGCACCCGGAAGTGGGTGCCGAAGAGGTATGGCCGGAGCTTCTTGAGGGCCCAGACTACGGCAAAGGCCTCCCTCTCAATGGTGCTCCAGCGCTGTTCTCGGGGCAAGAGGCGTCTGCTGATGAAGACCACCGGATGGTCGACCCCTTCGGCGTTGAGTTGGGAGAGGACGGCCCCCACACCATGATCGGAGGCGTCCGTCTGCACAATGAATTCCCGGCTGTAGTCGGGAGCCTGGAGCACGGGGGCCGTGCACATGGCGGTCTTTAGCTTCTCGAAGGCTGATTGGCAGCCCGGGGTCCAGTTGACGGTTTTGGGGCTCTTTTTGGAGGTGAGCTCTGTGAGGGGCCCCACGATGCTGCCATAGTCCTTCACGAACCGCCGGTAGTATCCGGTGAGCCCCAGGAAGGCCCGGACCTCCGTTTGGCTCGTAGGGGGTTGCCAGGCCTGGATGGCAGCAATCTTGAGTTGGAGAGGGGCCACCAGCCCGCTTCCCACTTGGTGTCCCAGGTAGGTCACGGACCCTTGGCCAACTTGGCACTTGCTGGCTTTGATGGTGAGCCCGGCTTGCTGGAGGGCGTGTAGAACCTCCCGCAGGTGGCGGAGGTGGTCGGTCCACTGGTGGCTGTACACGGCAATGTCGTCCAGGTAGGCGGCGCTGAAGTCTTCCAGGCCCGCCAGTACCTGGTTTACCAGCCGTTGGAACGTTGCCGGGGCGTTTTTCATGCCGAAGGGCATGACTTTAAAGTGGTAGTGCCCGTCTGGGGTAGAGAAGGCGGATCGTTCTTGGGCCCTAGGGGTGAGGCCGATCTGCCAGTAGCCCGCTGTTAGGTCGAAGATGCTCAGGTAGCGGGCGGCCCCCATCCGGTCAATTAGCTCGTCTGCCCGGGGGATGGTATGAGCGTCGGTCCGGGTAACTGCATTCAGCCCTCGATAGTCCACGCAGAACCGGAGCTCAGGGGCAACGCCCGGGGCAGCTGCCTTGGGAACCAGGACGACTGGGCTCGCCCAGGGACTGTCTGAGGGTTCGATCACTCCTAGGGTCAGCATCTTGGACACCTCGGTCTGGATGCAGGCTCGTACCCGGTCTGGTACGCGGTATGCTCGGTGTCGAATAGGAGGGCTGTCCCCGGTGTCCACATCGTGGAGGCACCAGGGGGTGACTCCGGGGGTGAGGGAGAACAGGGAGGCGAACTGCCTCAGGAGCGTTTGGCAGTCTTGGCGTTGCTCCGGGGACAGGGCCTCGGAGAGCTGGACCCCTTCCACTGAGCCATCCTGCTCGAGGGCCCTCAGCAAGTCCGGAAGGGGTTCGGAGTCTTCTTCTGTCCCAGTATCGGTAGCCATCAGGAGGCTGAGTTCGGATCGCACAAAATGGGGTTTGAGCCTGTTGGCATGGAGGACCCGTAGGGGGTTCCGGGCAGTCTCCATGTCGATTAAATAGGTGACGGGCCCCTTGCGTTCGATTACCTTGAAGGGCCCGGACCATCTGTCTTGGAGGGCACAGGGCTCAACCGGGGACATCACCCAGACCTGTTGTCCCGGTTCGAACTCAATGGAGGACGTGTGCTGATCGTACCACCTCTTCATGTCCTCCTGACTGGCCTCGAGGTTGGCTTTGGCGGTGTCTCGGAACCGCCGGGTCTGGTTGCGGAGAGCCAGGAGATACCGGTAGATGTCCGGGGGAGTTTTCTGGGGAGGCTGCTCCCAACCTTCCTTGACTAGGCTGAGGGGGCCCCGGACGGGGTGCCCGTACAGGAGTTAAATAGGGGCTGAAGCCGAGGGACTTCTGCGGGACCTCCCGATAGGCAAACAGGAGGCATGGAAGCAGTACGTCCCACTGGCGTCGAAGGGGTTCTTCTAGACCCATAATCATCCCCTTGAGGGTGCGGTTGAATCTCTCGACCAGTCCGTTTCCTTGCGGGTGATAGGGGGTCGTGAATTTGTAGGTGACCCCGCATTGCTGCCAGAGGGACTTCATATATCTGGAGATAAAGTTCGTGCCCCTGTCACTGACGACCTCCCGGGGGAACCCCACCCGGGAGAAGATCCCCATCAGGGCCCGGCCCACCACGGGGGCCGTCACAGTCCGAAGAGGGATGGCCTCGGGATAGCGGGTGGCGTGGTCTACAAGGACCAGGATGAACCGGTGTCCTTGGGCTGTTCGAGGGTCGAGGGGCCCCACAATGTCTATTCCCACTCGTTCAAACGGGGTGGTGACGACAGGAAAGGGTTGTAATGGTGCTTTGATTTTTCGGCCGCTCTTTCCGCTGGCCTGGCAGGTGGGGCAGGCCTTGCAGTGGTTGGTGACATCCTTCCGCATGTGGGGCCAGAAAAAATGGGTCACCAGGCGGTCGTAGGTTTTATCCTGCCCCAGGTGTCCGGCAAGGGGGACATCGTGGGCTAAGTTCAGGAGGAAGTCTCGGAAGCGAAGGGGCACCACCAGCACCCGACTGGCCCCTAGTTCTGCAATTTTCTGCTCGCTGTAGAGCAGGTCTTGGTCCCAGTAGATCCAGTGGGCCCCCGAGGTATCCCCGGTGCTCTGGGCCAGGGCTTGCTGCCGGAGTCCTTCGAGAGAAGGACAGGTTTTTTGTTCGGCCCGGAATTGTTCCTGCGTGGGGCCTCCCTCCTGCCGCCATTGTGCCAGGTCAGGGACGTCCCGAAGCTGGTCGGGTCCTTCTTCGGTTTGGGTCAAGGGAATGGCTTCTGGGGCGGCCTCCTCTGGGATGAGCGCGGGAGGAGGTTCTGGCCACTCGGGCTCTTCTGGGCTGGGGACCGCGCGGGCGGTCATGGACCGGGTCGTGACGCAGACCCATTCGGGGAGGCCAAGCATCCCCAGGTGCTCCCTCCGTTCGACAGCTGCCCAGGGAGAGCTTTCAAGGTCGTTTCCTAGGAGGCAGTCCACGGGGGCATCATCGCGGACAGTTACTTTTAACATCCCTGTTACTCCTCCCCACTCGAAGGGGACGCAGGCCATGTGGCATAGGCTTTCGGAGTTGTCGGCTGATCGAACAGGGCAAAGAATGTTCGGCAAGATTTGGTCTGGAGTGACGAGGTGGCGTCGGACCGCCGTTACACTGGCCCCGGTGTCGCGGAGGGCTTCCGCCCGGCGGCCATTGATGTTGACCCATTGACCGTACTTCTGTGTGTTGGCGGGAAGGGGGGCCCGCGGAATCATGTCTCTCTCCCCTAAGCAGACCAGTGCCATGGCGGCGGGTGCCCATTCAGAGGGATCGGCCTCGTACTCCTCTTGGTCTTCCGGGATTATTTCTTCCCCTAGGGCCGCCGCTGCAACTTGGCGGGGAGTAGTGTTCGGATTCTTTGGGCAGTTGGGATCACTGGCGTAGTGGCCGGGTCGCTGGCACCTGTGGCACGTAATGTTGGCCCGGAAACCGGCCCGGACGGCAGGGCTTCCCCGGCCAACCGGGGTCGAGGGGTTTCTGGGGGGTGACGAGGGGCCGGGGTCTCTCCCCCGACCCTGACTTCCTCCTCCCCCTCGGGGGCGATACGATCTGGATACTTCGCTGGGTGCGCTCCGGCCAACTCGGGTGCTTTCCCACCGGTCGGCTTCGGCGGCGAGTTGTCGAGGGTCGGTTAGCTTGCTGTCCAGGAGGTGTTGCCGGAGCTCCACGAAGCAGTTGTTCGACAGGTGTTCCCATACGATAAGGTCAAAGAGTTGTTCGTAGGTGGTTACTTTGTTGCCCTTGATCCACCCCTCGAAGGCTCGGCTAAAAAAGTTCACGTACTCCACCCAAGTGGTACCCGGAATCCGTTTGCAGTCGCGGAACCGTTGGCGGTACATCTCAGGTGTGAGCCCGTATCGAGTGAGGAGGGCGGCCTTCATGTGGTCGTAGGAGGTCATCAGATGGTCCGGGAGTTGCAGCAGGGCGTCCCGCCCTTCGTTGACAAACCTCCCCCATAATCCGGCTCCCCAATCGCTTCGGGGAATCCGGTGGGAGGTCATTGCCACCTCATAGGCTTTAAACCACTGCTGGATATCATCGTTCTTGTGGTATTCCCGGATGACATCTTTGGGGATGTGAACCTTGGGTTCGGTCGAGGCAGACGGGGTCGGTCGTTCGGGGATCCCGAGGTCTTTATTCTGTTTCTGGATCTCCAGTGCTTTGAGATTGCGCTCATGTTCGTACTCTAGTCTCTTTTCCTCTAGCTCCCTCTGTCTTTGCTTGTCTTCCCGCTCTTCCCTGAGCCGTAAGTGTTCCAGGGTTATTTTTTGTTCTGCCAGCTTGAGTTCCCCATCCAAGCGAAGTCGGGCAAGTTCTAATTCGTGGAGTCTGGTTTTTTCTCTTTCTCGGATCTCTTCCAGGGAGAGATCCGCTCTTTCTTTAGTTGGTGCGGGGCTCGTTTCGGTTGTTTGTGTTCGGGGTACGGCCGTACCCGTTTCCGCCCAGGCTTCTAGGGCTCGTTTGAAGTCTTCCTTTGTACTCAGACCCGTGGTTGGGAGACCAAGTTCCATGCAATATTGCTTCAGTTCTCGGTGGTTGTAGTCTTCCAACTTTTCCATCTGGAATTTCTCCGTTGTTCCGCTCTCTGTTGTCATGGTGGTCGTGTGCCGTGGGTCGGGTGACTTTCTGTACGATTATGAGTAGGTTCGGATCCCGTCGCTGGCCACCAATGTTAGACGGGGACCCTGAGGGTCGGCCGGATACCGGGGGAGAGATCCCCAGGGGGACCGTCTCCGGCGATCGTACAGACCAGTTACCTCCCTCCCCACAAACAGGCACCACACCAAGTCGAGTTCAAGGCTTTATATAAGGTTCTTAAGGCAAGGATATCAGCGATACAGGATATTTTGGACCCGGGGGTCCTCTCACTTCTAGTCTCTGTAGGGAAAGGGGGTAGCGGGACAGTCTTGGTACCGGGTCGGTACAGGTAGTGGTAAGAGGCGAGCTCACAATCCTCGAGCTGGAGTGTCTATGGATCGGGCCGCGGCAGCGCCAGCAGGCCAAGGTGATAGTCTCATAAAGCAGAGGGCCGCGGCAGCGCCAGCAGGCCAAGACGATGGTTTCACGAGGCAGAGGGCCGCGGCAGCGCCAGCAGGCCAAGACGATGGTTTCACGAGGCAGAGGGCCGCGGCAGCGCCAGCAGGCTAAGACGATGGTTTCACGAGGCAGAGGGCCGCGGCAGCGCCAGCAGGCCAAGACGATGGTTTCACGAGGCAGAGGGCCGCGGCAGCGCCAGCAGGCCAAGACGATGGTTTCACGAGGCAGAGGGCCGCGGCAGCGCCAGCAGGCCAAGACGATGGTTTCACGAGGCAGAGGGCCGCGGCAGCGCCAGCAGGCCAAGTCACGGATGAGTTCTTCTCGGGTCTCTCGACTCCAGGATACAACTGCCTTCCTGGTCTGGCCCTGCCCCAGTTATAGGTCTGGTCCCCTTTGATGTCCGGACCCTCGCGCCTGGGGGCCGGGAGGTCCGGGATGAGGGAGTCCAGACACCCAGCAGGGGGGTGGAGCCAGCGCCCAGGCGGCCTGGGGTGATCGACACCTGGCGGAGGAGAGCCGTTGACGATTCCTTCTCCCATTGACTCGCCAAGTGGTCACTCTGCCTCCTGGGAGGAGGTTGGGGCCTCGATGTCGGGGCCGGCCGGGCCCGGGGTTAGGGTCGAGTTGAGGCCACGCGGCCTCGTGCTGCAGTGCCCCAAGATGGCGGCCGGGTCGATGTCGTGGTGTGGATGGTGACCCGGGCCAGCTGGGTCCGGAGCTGGTGTCTTGTAGTGGAGGGATTGCAGGGTACTTCGGGTGGTCGTTTGTGGACTCTGGCTGGGGATGCAGGGAGAGCCAGGGTCCTGGTCCCATTGCGGGGAGGGGGGACAGCTCGAACATGCGGCCTGTCCAACAGCAGGGTTCGCGAAGGGGAAGCTTCAAAGGCATGCCACATTTGTCAGACTCTCCAGACCATTTGCCGCTTTCAGCAATGGGTCCCCACTGGTTCTACCCCCCCACTTTGGGCGGGAGAACTGGCCGGAAAAACAAGTGCGGAAGAGAGGTGTGCCCACCTCTGCCAACTCCACCCCTAAGGTGGGGGAGGCGAGGTGAAGCACAACCATCTTGAGGATGGGGGGACCCAGCCAACCAGGGACAGGCTCCTGCCCCCCTCCCACTGAATTGTGACAGAATTGGGGGTGTACCCACCCCAGGGAAGGGACCCATTGGTCCCTGCCCTTTACCTACCTGTAACGCCCCTAAATTTAGTATTTATTGACAGCCTGAACCTTCCTTCCTCAGATCCAGCAACAAGAAAAGAAGATAAGAAGGACGAGAAGCCGTGCAGAGCTAAGAGGACGACGCCCACTGACTTGGCCCCAGCCCTACAGGCCTTTCTCCCCTTGAACCTGCTCCTGCGAAACCCCGGCCTTTCCAGCAGCCAGCACCCTCACAAACCCCAGAGGACCCGCCTGCCTTCACTTTCAAGACTGTTTCACCTGTGCCAGCCAGAAACGGAGAATCCATCCCACTCCACACCCGCCGAACCAGACCCGAGCTCTAGTGGAAAAACACCACAAGGAGGTCCCCCCGGCGATCCTGACCCGAGATCCGGCGACCCATGACTTGCCTCAAGCCTCCAGAAGACGTCTGTAGCCTCAAACCAGAGGACCCCCTACCGTGACCGGAGCGAGTAAGAAAATCCGGTGTCCAAAGGCACCCCTACATCTGACGCCCCACGGCCTTGTGTGCCCAATCCAGCGGTGCCTAACCAACCTTGAAGATCCCAACTTACCACTAGAAGTGGTGGTCGCTCCTGGAAGATCCTCGCCCACAAGCCTGCAGTGTTTCTTTGTCCTGGAGAATCTCCATTGGACTCAACAGGGCACCCGACCTCAAAACAGCCCCTGCGCCCGGCCGCCCTAGTGCCGCTGAGGGTGCACCTTTGGTCCCGAACTTGCCCTGAGCTAAACCCTAGGAGCTTTGCTCCCACAATCCTGTGGCCTGCTTGCCAGCCGCCACCAAACAAAGCCCCCTATCCTCCATAGGATAACATTGGGCCTCACTCTGCAACCGGCCGTCCTAGTGCCATTGAGGGTGCAACAACAGTGCATCACTGACCCTGGGAGACCCCCTGAGCCTAACCCCAGAACCTTATCTCCCACAGTCAATTACTTACCTGAGAACCGTTAACCTGTTTTCGGTCCATAGGATAACATGAACACTTTTTCTCCAAAATGTTTCGAAGTGTGGAGTTTTGAAATCTAAAAATATTTTTTAAATTGCACAAATCACCAAAACGTGTTTACTTACCTGTTTCAAGGGAATGTCCCAGTGCTGAATCTAGGTATCCAAAGCGATACAAAAGGGGATGATGGACGGAGCGTTTGAGCAAACCAAACACTCACCCCCAGTCAACTTGATCTGGGTGTAATCCATCACCATTCTTTAGCTCACTCCGCTACCCCAGTTCAGACACGGCCATATGCAAATCAGTCTGACCCTGTGCCTCATGGGAACAGTCCAGCCCGAACTGCCAAGCCATGTCTTCCCTGGACCGGAAACAAGTATCCTCGGACCGGTTTCATAACCCTCACCAGCCAGGCTATCTTGAATCAAGTGGCAAAGTGAGGGACTCACATCTGAGCACACCCTGCCAACTTAGGGCGAACAAAGCGATACAAAAGGGGATGATAGACGGAATCTAGGTATCCAGCACTGAGTTAGAAAAGTAACACGAAAAGTTTATTGTAGAAGCCCATTCATTTCAATGTACTGCTCCAAAAAGTTTCCAAGTGTGGAGTTTTGAAAACTGAAAATATTCTTTAAAAATCATGCGAATAACCAAAACTTAATTACTTAGCTGTTTCTAGGAAATGTACCAGTGCTGAATCTAGGTATCCAGCACTGAGTTAGAAAAGAAAAGCAAAAAGTTACTTACCTGCAATTTAGTGAAAAAGCCTATTCATTTCAATGTACTGTATTTGCTAAGTGTTGCATACTACTTCTCCCCTGTAAATCAAACAAAGTACAATTTCTACTGCCTACTTGAACTGTGTTCATACAAGTAAATGATTACCGCAAAGTATTTTTATGCTTACCTGTGCCAGGCTTGCTTGGTTCTAGAAATAAAACAACAGTATATTTTTTATACGAAAACAATTGGCCTAGAGTTCAGTTCCTGAGTGTGGGAATTCATTTGCTGACTGAGTGTGTACATCAAATGCTTAACACTGTCCTCTGATACTGCCTTACTGCTCGACCAACCTACCACTTTAGAGAGCAAGGTTCTACCTAACTTTAACCTCTGCCTACCTCTGGAGACCCTTGGACTCTATACACACTGTACCTCACTTTGGTGGAGTATACAGAGCCAGTTTCTTACAATACCTCACGGTATGTCTCTCTCAATTTATATGTGATGTTGTTGTCCAGTGGAAGGAGCAAGTTACTTCTGGTAAACTTTTGCAACACAGGAGTTACACACCCGGATGAGGGAAATATAACTCTGCTGGGGTCTGTACTTCGGCATAGCATCTTGAAAGGTCAGAGTTATCACTAAATTTTTTTAACAGGGGAATTTAACACTCATGTGTAGGGACATCATGCAAGGAGGAGTGGAAGCTATGGGCTGTGCACAACAAGCAGGCTTACACATGGAACATACTCCCAAGGGTGTTGAGCTTAACTCCATCTTGCTTGAATTTGATCTAACATCTGTAATAAATAAGCTGCCTCCGTGGAAAACAGACATTACTCCTATCTTTATTGGGAGAGGGTGTGAGGCCGTTATTGATTTCACCTTTGAATGTACCCCCTTTTACTCTCTGGTTGCAGATTTTTCTGTGCAGGCGAGTGAATGCAGTGACCACAACCCATTTGTGTCTCAACTGGCTGGACCCGAACACTCGGACACACCAAGGTGGGCGGGGGCCTAGTGCCCCCCTTAAAGAGGTGGAAGCGGGAAGGAGCGTAAAATGGGGGTGTATTGTCCCAGAGCTACTCCACGAGTCCCTTTTAACTCAGTGTTGCAGCGAGTTTGCCACCTGTCTCGACGATGAGGCAAGTGCTCCGGACATCATGGGTGCATTTGGATCCATGTCTACTGTCAGAAGGAAGTTACTACGGCCCCGGGTGGGGGCTGTAAGCAACCAGTTCCACAATGGTTTGACTCGGCGTGCTCCCAGGCTTCCAGGAACCTGAGACAGGCCTTGGGTGTTAAGCCCAGAGACCGGGTGGCGGGCAAAGGACTACGAAGAGCATATAAGGCTGCTCTAGCAACTCGCGAGTCTGTCCTGAAGGAGGAGGCCTGGATCGATTTAGTGGAGGCTAGTACACTGCGTAATAGCTCAAAGTTCTGGGGCATTATTAACAGCCCATTTCTATCTGGAAATAATGCTAATTACTAGAATTACTAGATGCCCATGTCACAGAGGATGATTGGGTACATAATATCGAGGGTATCTTCCAGTCGGATACCCCTCCAATTGAGGGGCAGGAAAGGGTGGAAGGCAAGTCAGAACTTATTTTCACCATGAAAGAGGTGAGAGGCGGTATTCTGGGTCTGTCTAAAAACAAGGCCCACGTGCCAGATGGAATCCCGCCAGATCTCTACATCGCCCACATGGAAACCTGGGTGCCTGGCCTCACAGCTGTTATCAATGCTGCAGTCCAGGTTGGCCGCTCAGATTCTTGGGCTTTATATAGTCCGGGCATTTAAAAATTGAGATCGGTACAGTACCTATTGTTTTAGGCTCATTTCTCTGTGGTGAAGGTGGTGGGCCACATGGTACTTGACACACTTGTATCATGGGTTGATGAAAACAACTTTTTATCCGATATCCAAAACGGCTTTCACCCAGGTCGTTCCACAGTGTTTAAACCTGTACATGGTTCAGAACAAATACACTGTGGCTCGTTCCAGCCCCATATACCTAGCCTTCATGGACCTGTCCCCAGCATTCAACTGTGTCAATAGGTCCAAGCTGTGGCAGTTGATGTCCTCCATTGGCATTGACAGTAACATCATTTTATTTCTGAGGGATCTTCACCGTGATTCAACCACGGTTGTCCGCTATTCAAAGGACCTGAAAGTGTCCAGTCAGCTTGACATCAAGAGAGGAATGTGTCATGGGTGCATTGTAGCACCCGTTCTTTTTAACCTATATATTAATTCCTTAGCCAAGGCCCTATTGGCCACAAATGCGGATTGTCCCCAGGTAGGCAAGCGAAGCCTACCAGTCCTTCTATACGCGGATGACGCAGTCCTCTTGGCGAGGACAGATAATGGCCTACAACTTCTCGTGAAGCTAAACAGTTCACTTTTAAACTCGGACTTTTGTCAATACCGAAGACCAATGTTTTTTCCTATTTTGGAGTAGTGTTTGACGATTCCTTGAGTTGGTGCCCTTTGCTTACTTGGAAGAAAGGGGACCTAGTGAAAGCTTTTGCAGCTGTTTTTAACTTTGCTAGCAGAGTGGGAGGGAAGCCAATAGGGCCTCTTTTGAAGATATATGAAGCTTATTATATCTCAAAGGTTAGTTATGGGAGTGAGATATGGGGCCACATTTGGGTAGGGGCAGTGCAAAGTGCTGAAAACTCTTTCCTGCGGTGGCCCTTTCTGTCCCACAAAGCACCCCATTTTATGTTGTGCACGAAGAGTTGGGATGCCTTTCCTCTCAGATGTACTGGCTTTCTGTCCCCTGGCGTTGTGGCTTAATATTCGGGCTAATTAAGAAAATACACTTAGCAAAGTCGTCCTACGGGAATGCCTTTCACTTGACCATGTCTCAAGCATCCGATGGCTCCAGTATATAAGAGTTGGCCTCTCCAGGGTACGTAGGAACTATTTGCTAACCCTGAGCGAATATGTGAGAGGGACCTGTGAGAAGTTGGCCTGGTAGGGGATGTTTCCAATTCTGGAACCACCTACTACCTGACCAAACAATCCCCTTATGGTGTCTGGTTGTAAGTCAACCTTATTAGACAAGCTATCCTAGTGGTAGCATGGACTAAGCAGCCTAAAGGCTTAACTTAAGAGGTCGTGTTAAGCGAGCTGTTTTACCACATACAATCCTGTAATACCAAATGAAAGGACACCACACAAGTATATATTATAAAAATATATGTGTTTATTACTAAAAACAATCCCCAGTATTCTTTATGAATAAAGGGGCACAAGCGTTAAATCAAAAGCACTGTTTAAACATACAAAGTTGCACAATTATGGATGAGGGCAGGGGGCCACTCAAACCATATACTAAACAAGTGGTATAAGAGAGGCCACTCGAACAGTGGTTAGGCCTAGGGCCTAGGGAATCGCTGGGAGCAGTCAGGACAAGCAATGCTGAAGTCGGGAATGGCCCTCGGGATTCGGGAGATGTGCGGAAAGCGCACGCATGCACCAATGTTAACCAATGGTGCGTAAAAGTCAAATAGTTAAAGTTTAAGGACACTTCCGCTGAACCTAGAGGAACAAAACTTAACACACAGACCCTAGAGGTGTGCACCAGTGTGGGAACACCGGCGGAGCAAAGTTACCTCACCCACAGGAAGTGGGTGCACAGGGTCGAAGTGGCGTCGGGTTTTGACACGCAGGCTCTTGGTGCTTGAAGCTGAAAGGGCTGCAGGCAGGGTGAAGACGAAGTGTCCGGTGGAGTCCAAGGGTGGACTCAAGTTGTAGAGTACCTGAAAGCAGAGGGGACAGAGTCTGGGTCACTCAGCAGTGACCAGGGTGGAACCAGGACGGAACCAGGCAATGTCGGGCGCAATCAGGTGGTCGTCGAGGCGCTTCTCTTCGCTGTCACGTGGGCTCTGGGGCATCTGCGACGTCCAGGAGCAGGTCACGATCTGTCCCACGCAGGTTCTCACCGTCGGTGCAGTCGGCTTCCGGTTTGGAGCAAACAAGCCTTGGTAAGAGCAATCCACGCGGGATTGGAAGATGGCGTCTCACTCGGACCAGGAAGGTCAGAGTCGGGGCTCCCTTTCAGGGGAGCTGGTGTGGATCTGGAGCAACCAGAATCACGAGTCTTCTTTTGTAGTTCGTCGGCACAGGGACCACAAGCCAGCTGGCAAGTGACCGGGCCAACGCGTTGAGCCAAATCGTGCCAAAGGGCCCCACGCAGCACTCGTCGAGTGTGGAGGGCTGAACTTCGGCTCAGGAGTAGCTCAGGGTGGGGGCTTCTCAAACCCCGGTGTACAGCTTCGAGGGTCACTCGTGGGCTGCACGGTCAGCGTCTCGTGGTCACTTCAAGATGGCGTGCCCCACGCTTCCGGTCGCCTCCACGGGTCTCAGCTTTGCAGGGACTGTGGATCGGGCTGTTAGAAGCTGGGCAGGCTTGATCTCGTCGATCTCAGTCGCTCGAGTTCCGGCGGGAACTGCAACCAAGTAGACGTCGAGGGCTGGATGGTGCCTGCTGCTGCAGGGTGGTCACTCCTTGACCACAAGGGAGATTCTTCGGGCTTCCACGTTGAGATGGAGGGCGAAGGGTCCAGAATATCGTTTCAAATGTTTCTTCCAGGAAATCTGATGTGCATTGGCACTGCTCCCACTCTTATTCGAATCTGGTGGGCGTGATTACCTGCTAGGTCCCCTCCTATGGGTGGGACCCAGGAAGTGGGTGGATACACCCCCTTCCTTTGATCCAGGCCGCCCTGGCACGAGGGCTGGAGTGCCCCAGAACCGGTTTGGCCGGATTATGCAAGGGGCAGCCTTGTGCGCCCCAGGCAGTGTCTGGTTTCTTTCAAACCTCCCTGCTACAATACACTATCTCCTGTCTGGAGGGCGGTGACACCCTCCTGTGACAGGAAACCCTTTGTCCAGGACCCCCTTGACTGGGTTTCGGTCAGCTCCAGGGGTCCAGACATTTGTCTGTGGCAGAGGCATCCATTTTGTGGATCTTAAGGCCTTTGGAGAAATCAACCGCATTAAAGTGAAGTAACATGTCTTACCCCTCTAGAGGGGTGGAATGCCATCCCCGTCGCCAGAACTGGCGAGGGGATGGTATTCCAAAGCGTATGACACCTTACACGACATGTTTTGATAAAGCCAAACCAGAGTTGCTAAATAACCGCGAGGATTATAAGGCACTTAATAGTATATGGTATGGCATTATCCTGAAACAGCTTAGGGATTTGTTCCCGACGGCTGCAGACAGGCTCAGCTCATGCTAGAGCTCCATCTCACATAAAAACCATGCACCCAGCCTCCAGGATTGGTGAGGCCTGTCTATAGGAGTGGCTCACAGGTTTACATGTGTCCAGATATAGGTTTAGACATAGGTATACTATATCTAAGCAAGGGGTGTGTACACCACCTTACCCCAGCTGAGTGATCAGCCAGTTGTGTCAATTTAAGAACCAGCCAGGGGTGGCAAAAGATATGCTGCAGCCCCTGGTAGGCCTTAGTGGCCCCTATGCCCTGTGCACCTATAGTGCATTCTACAGGGGCTGACAAGGAGTCCATTTCCAATTGGTATGTACCTAGGGTACATGGAATCCATCTTACAGAGAGAGCAGATGGCCTGGGGCCCTGATTAGCAGGGAACCAGGTCAACTAAGTCAAAAAACCAGCTAAACACAGGCAAAAAATCTGGGGTAACCATAGTCAGGTAGCCACCTTCCTACATAACCCCCCCCCAAACGAAAGGAGATAAGGCTATCCTTGGCCAGGTAAGCCTATATTGCCTGAGTGGCCATATAAGGAAGTACCTGCACTAGCATGGGTACCCCCTGTCTCATGGTCCACTAAGCAGTCCCTCACCCTTTGGGTATTAGAGGGTCTCCACCATAGGGAATCACTACCTTGGGTGTGTTTATGCAAAGTTAAAGGCTGGTTTGGATATGGAGTATTGAAGCGAGGCTCTACTAATTTAGGGCTTAGCTTCCTCCAATTATCTTCCACCATGTGTGCCTTTCTCTCTTTAACTGAGTTGCACTGTGCTCTCAGGGTCAACCTCTGGCTACCTAAAGCTGGAGGCTGGGTCCCTCTGTTTGGCTTGCTGGAGGGACAGTTCAGGTTTGGGCCCCTTGGGTCCCAGGTTTGGCTGTGCCCAACAGAATCCATATGTGGGAGGTCCCTAACTGTTTTTAAGGGGGTTCCCTCAGGAGTTTTTAAAGTTTTCACCTTACTAGGGCTACTAGTTTTGGTGCACCTAATCTTTTGATGGGGGTGCTTTATTTGACAGGGGGCCCTCTGGGTCTCACTGTCCTTCTTGTCCTCTGCAGCCCTGGGCTGGCTAAGGCAAGGTAGAGAGGGGCAGGTTACCTGCTCCAGACTGGGTCCCACCTGAGAAGGTTCCACTGACATCAGAGGTTCTGTCAGGCTAGGCCCAACCACCTCTGGGGCAGTTCCTTCATCAGGGGTAAGATCAGTTCCCTGAGGAGGCTGATCCTGTCCTAAAGTCTGGTGAGGGGGAGATTTCTCTTCCTCCTCCATGCTCTCAGTTTGTGTGGAGTTATCCATCATTTCAGGTTTCACAACACACGTGTCAGTTTGAGTTTGGGCTGTGGCCATCACAGCCCCACCAACCTTTTCAGGAGGAGACTCAGTTTGGGTTTCTGCTGTTACCATAACAGCTTTGCTATTCTGTTCAGGAAGAGCTTTTGCTAAAGATGGGGCAGAGAGTTTCTCAGCCCTACCAACCTTTTCAGGAAGGACATCTTGAATTGGGGCTGTAGCCATTACAGCCCCACTAACCTTTCCATTGGAATTTACCATTCTAGAATGGGTTTCCTGTTCAACCTCAGCCCAGGCTGAGATCTCCAAATCATTACCAAGTAGGCAGTCTACAGGCAAGTTTGGTGACACTGCCACTCTCTTTGGGCCAATGACACCTCCCCAGCTGAGACTTACTACTGCCATGGGATGATTTGTTTGGATTCCATCAATGTTGGTAACCTGGTATGTGGCACCAGGTAAAAGCTGCTTAGAGGGGACTAGGCCATCAGCCACCATGGTGATGCTAGCCCCTGTGTCTCTAAAAGCCTCAACTTTCAAACCATTGATGATGGGTTCTTGTCTATACTTGCTCAAAGTATTTGGGCAAGCAGAGAAGTTGGCAAACCCCATGCCAACCTCATAAACAAGATCATTGGGTGATGGGGACCTGGATAGGCCAGTGTCCACCTGATTTCCAAAAGTAAACCCACCCAGATTCCTGGGTGTGCTTCCACTTCCTGGGGGATTACTGCTGACAGTAACAGGAGGTGTTGAAGCTGGCTTTGGAGGTATATTTTCTTTATTGTTATTCTTGGGACAACAGCTGTCTGTTTTGTAATGCCCCACCTGTTTACAGGGATAACAATAGGGTTTTTTCTCAGTTGAAGAAGTGTCTTGGGACCCACCCCCATCCTTGGAGTTTTGGGGCCCTGGGGAAGTCTTTTCTTTACTTTTATCCCCACCCTTATCTTGAGGCTTGGTAGACTCCTTCTTCTGGTTACTGTCCTGATTCTTAGGCCTAATCCTGGTTCTGCCCCATTTGTCTGCCTTCTTTCCCAATTCTTGGGGAGAGGTCAGATCAGAGTCTACCAGGTGCTGGTGTAAGAGCTGGTTCTGACAATTACTTAGGATCTGCTCCCTCATAATCAAATTATACAATCCTGTAAAGTCATGTACTTTGCTGCCATGTAGCCAACCCTCCAGAGCCTTAGTAGCACAATCTACAAAATCAGTCCAGTCCTGAGTCTGTGTCTTCTGGGTGTCTCTGAACTTGAACCTGTACTGTTCAGTGGTTAAGCCAAACCCATCTATCAGAACACTCTTCAGGACTTTGTAATTGTTTGCATCCTCATGTCTGACAGTGAGGAGCTTGTCTCTCCCTTTCTCTGAAAAGGAGTACCATAAGATTGCTGCCCACTGTTCCTCAGGAACCTGCTGTACCATGCAGGCTCTCTCAAGAGCAGTCATCCATTTGTGGATGTCATCCCCTTCTTTGAAGGGGGGCACAATCTTTGTCAGGTTTCTACTATCATAGGACCTGGGTTTCTCTTTAGGAATATTGCTGCCACCAGTGGCATCTAAGCCACACAATTTCTGCTCTCTTGCCAAGGCAAGTTTAGCTTGAGCTAAGGTAAGCTTAGCTTGACTCAGGGCTACCTCCTCTCTCTCTATCTGGAGTCTGACAGCCCTCATTCTAGCCCTATGCTCAGCTTTCTGAGAAGCACTCATGCCTCTCTCTGATTCTCTGGAGGCACTAGAAAGATGAGAGTCCCCTGAGGGAGATCTCACTCTTCTGTTGCCTGGGAGAATCATTTGTTGGGATCTGGGGAGGTGCTGGCCCTCTCCATTTCCCAGTAGGTCCAAGTTGGCCTGGCTAAGCCTACCAACTGGAACCTGGCTACCCTGATCCTGTACTTCTAAGTCCCCAGCATCTGAGTCCTCATCCAAGTCATCATCATCCTCCTCTTCAGGGGGATCAACTGCAGGGGGGTTCCCTCCAGTTCCTGTATCTAGGGAAGCTGCTTTTGCCTTCTCTAAGTCATCCTGTTCTAGGAGTTCTACCAGAATTAGGCAGGTGGGGCTTCTGCCCCTTTTTAACCCTCTTGCTTTGCACAAGACAATCAAGTCTCTGCGGGTTAGTTTGTCATATCCAGAAGTTGCCTGGGTAGGGTCAACTGTCACAGGACTAGACCCTGAGGCCTTTCCTGTGTCGGACATGGTTACTAGTGAGGTGTAAGTGGTGCACTTACCTACACTAAGTGTTTTCCTACTGGACCTTGCTAGTGAGTTGTAGTCAGGGGTGTGCTACTCCCTTCAACCTACAACTACTAAGTTCAGTAGAACTTAATATGCTAAGCTTTTGATTTTATATGTACCTAGAGGTACTTGATGTGATCTTTCAATTTGATATAAAGATTGCAATGGTAAAACAACAGCAAGCTCAAATCCGCACCGCTGCTCACCAATGTGAGAAGTTGGCCTGGTAGGGGATGTTTCCAATTCTGGAACCACCTACTACCTGACCAAACAATCCCCTTATGGTGTCTGGTTGTAAGTCAACCTTATTAGACAAGCTATCCTAGTGGTAGCATGGACTAAGCAGCCTAAAGGCTTAACTTAAGAGGTCGTGTTAAGCGAGCTGTTTTACCACATACAATCCTGTAATACCAAATGAAAGGACACCACACAAGTATATATTATAAAAATATATGTGTTTATTACTAAAAACAATCCCCAGTATTCTTTATGAATAAAGGGGCACAAGCGTTAAATCAAAAGCACTGTTTAAACATACAAAGTTGCACAATTATGGATGAGGGCAGGGGGCCACTCAAACCATATACTAAACAAGTGGTATAAGAGAGGCCACTCGAACAGTGGTTAGGCCTAGGGCCTAGGGAATCGCTGGGAGCAGTCAGGACAAGCAATGCTGAAGTCGGGAATGGCCCTCGGGATTCGGGAGATGTGCGGAAAGCGCACGCATGCACCAATGTTAACCAATGGTGCGTAAAAGTCAAATAGTTAAAGTTTAAGGACACTTCCGCTGAACCTAGAGGAACAAAACTTAACACACAGACCCTAGAGGTGTGCACCAGTGTGGGAACACCGGCGGAGCAAAGTTACCTCACCCACAGGAAGTGGGTGCACAGGGTCGAAGTGGCGTCGGGTTTTGACACGCAGGCTCTTGGTGCTTGAAGCTGAAAGGGCTGCAGGCAGGGTGAAGACGAAGTGTCCGGTGGAGTCCAAGGGTGGACTCAAGTTGTAGAGTACCTGAAAGCAGAGGGGACAGAGTCTGGGTCACTCAGCAGTGACCAGGGTGGAACCAGGACGGAACCAGGCAATGTCGGGCGCAATCAGGTGGTCGTCGAGGCGCTTCTCTTCGCTGTCACGTGGGCTCTGGGGCATCTGCGACGTCCAGGAGCAGGTCACGATCTGTCCCACGCAGGCTCTCACCGTCGGTGCAGTCGGCTTCCGGTTTGGAGCAAACAAGCCTTGGTAAGAGCAATCCACGCGGGATTGGAAGATGGCGTCTCACTCGGACCAGGAAGGTCAGAGTCGGGGCTCCCTTTCAGGGGAGCTGGTGTGGATCTGGAGCAACCAGAATCACGAGTCTTCTTTTGTAGTTCGTCGGCACAGGGACCACAAGCCAGCTGGCAAGTGACCGGGCCAACGCGTTGAGCCAAATCGTGCCAAAGGGCCCCACGCAGCACTCGTCGAGTGTGGAGGGCTGAACTTCGGCTCAGGAGTAGCTCAGGGTGGGGGCTTCTCAAACCCCGGTGTACAGCTTCGAGGGTCACTCGTGGGCTGCACGGTCAGCGTCTCGTGGTCACTTCAAGATGGCGTGCCCCACGCTTCCGGTCGCCTCCACGGGTCTCAGCTTTGCAGGGACTGTGGATCGGGCTGTTAGAAGCTGGGCAGGCTTGATCTCGTCGATCTCAGTCGCTCGAGTTCCGGCGGGAACTGCAACCAAGTAGACGTCGAGGGCTGGATGGTGCCTGCTGCTGCAGGGTGGTCACTCCTTGACCACAAGGGAGATTCTTCGGGCTTCCACGTTGAGATGGAGGGCGAAGGGTCCAGAATATCGTTTCAAATGTTTCTTCCAGGAAATCTGATGTGCATTGGCACTGCTCCCACTCTTATTCGAATCTGGTGGGCGTGATTACCTGCTAGGTCCCCTCCTATGGGTGGGACCCAGGAAGTGGGTGGATACACCCCCTTCCTTTGATCCAGGCCGCCCTGGCACGAGGGCTGGAGTGCCCCAGAACCGGTTTGGCCGGATTATGCAAGGGGCAGCCTTGTGCGCCCCAGGCAGTGTCTGGTTTCTTTCAAACCTCCCTGCTACAATACACTATCTCCTGTCTGGAGGGCGGTGACACCCTCCTGTGACAGGAAACCCTTTGTCCAGGACCCCCTTGACTGGGTTTCGGTCAGCTCCAGGGGTCCAGACATTTGTCTGTGGCAGAGGCATCCATTTTGTGGATCTTAAGGCCTTTGGAGAAATCAACCGCATTAAAGTGAAGTAACATGTCTTACCCCTCTAGAGGGGTGGAATGCCATCCCCGTCGCCAGAACTGGCGAGGGGATGGTATTCCAAAGCGTATGACACCTTACACGACATGTTTTGATAAAGCCAAACCAGAGTTGCTAAATAACCGCGAGGATTATAAGGCACTTAATAGTATATGGTATGGCATTATCCTGAAACAGCTTAGGGATTTGTTCCCGACGGCTGCAGACAGGCTCAGCTCATGCTAGAGCTCCATCTCACATAAAAACCATGCACCCAGCCTCCAGGATTGGTGAGGCCTGTCTATAGGAGTGGCTCACAGGTTTACATGTGTCCAGATATAGGTTTAGACATAGGTATACTATATCTAAGCAAGGGGTGTGTACACCACCTTACCCCAGCTGAGTGATCAGCCAGTTGTGTCAATTTAAGAACCAGCCAGGGGTGGCAAAAGATATGCTGCAGCCCCTGGTAGGCCTTAGTGGCCCCTATGCCCTGTGCACCTATAGTGCATTCTACAGGGGCTGACAAGGAGTCCATTTCCAATTGGTATGTACCTAGGGTACATGGAATCCATCTTACAGAGAGAGCAGATGGCCTGGGGCCCTGATTAGCAGGGAACCAGGTCAACTAAGTCAAAAAACCAGCTAAACACAGGCAAAAAATCTGGGGTAACCATAGTCAGGTAGCCACCTTCCTACAGGACCTTTCTCTGGTCAAAGAGTGTTTTTTAAAGAATGAGCTGCTGTGATAGAGAGGGAAATGAGCTGTGTAAGCCTAGTGTGCGTAAGTACATTGTGTTAAAAACTGCACCAACCACCTAACCTTATCTTCTAGGGCTTAAAAGCAGCCATGATCGTTTTCTATTGACCCGGTTTCGGCTCAACCTCTTCCATTACCTCTTGGCACACCCTTGTGGCTCCCAGAGAGGCCTGTGCCTCATGTCCTGTGGCTGCAATGGTGAGTCTCCTCAGGACATGATGCACTTTTTTAATGTTTTGTATTTTTTATGCTGTCGGAACTTATTTTCACCACGCAAGAGGTGAGTGCCGGTAGTCTGGGTCTATCTAAAAACAAGGCCCCCATGCCAGATGGGATCCCACCAGATCTCTACATCGCCCACTTAAAAACCTGGGTGCCTGTCCTCACAGCTGCTGAAAACAACACAGGGTCGTGACTCTGAACCAGCAAGGCTGAGCCTAAGAAACCTAAGAGAACAATACAAATGCCAATACTGGAACTATTTAGAATAATTTTAGAAAAGAACCTTAAGGATAAGACATAAGGATCGTATTCTTTGTTTACCACACTAGTTTATTGAATTCTTTAGCACTAGTGGATCAACATTAATTTTATATATATATTATTTTCATATGCATGTACAAAAAATGAAAAAGCACAATACTATTAACAACATATCATACAATGAAATTTTTACAATATTTACAACATATCCATCCATTCATTTTGGCCAAACACATTCATCCATCACCAATCATACCAAAGGAACAAAACAGTACTGATAAGGGTCTAGTGTCTAGAGAATATTTTTACATAAAAAAATGGAAAACAATGAGTGTAATCAGTGATTAATGTACTACACGTTTCTAGATCAGTAAAGTCCTATTTAATAAATCCTGTTTATATACTGATTCCAAATATAGACACCAGGACTTAATGAAATAGGTCGACGCGTTTCGAAATCCTCAATGCGGATTTCTCCTCAGGACCAACACTCTAAAAAAATATAAGAAATAAAACAACTTGTTTGTCAATCTGTAACTTGGAAAATGTTTTATCATTTTATGTATGACTTTTATGGTTTTCTTTCATAAAACCGAATAAAGTTTGTTGATAATAATCACTAGGGGATTCATTTACAGGGTAGCATGGAATCACTCACAATAACTCCAGGAGTCACAGTCCACACAATGTACATGCGTTGTTCCCCCTACTCCAACCTTACATGTACCCCCAATCACATGCCCAAAACTCTGCCTGCTGATGCCAATGTGGTACTCCGTCAACCCGCAGACAATATTTTTGGCCCCTTTGAAAGTGCCCCTACAATAAAAATGCTGCAGTTGTAAACACATATCAACTACCATTTGTTGTGTTTGAAACATTTTATTGAATAATAAAACCTAATAAACATAAGCTGATTATTAAAGCAAAACAGAACATCAGTTGTCATACACATAAGAGACGAAAGTTGTACATAAAAATCAACAAACTGTAACTTAGCACAATTAGGAACAGCACAATTCTTAATTTCGGGCAGTCATTAAAGTTCAACTATAGAAACGTTCATAAAGAACAGGAAAGGAAAGAAAGAAGGTGGGATACAGTGGTTTCATTAATGTAATGCTTGCTACATATAGAAAAACAAATACAAATTATTTTCCTTAAGCAATAAAGTCCTCACATTAAAATACTAAGAGAAATATATTGAACAATGAACATTTCATGTGTAATTAGAATTCAATTTGAATATTTTAACCTTCTCAGCATTATTTGACTCATGATTACAACCTGAATGCTTTCTGGAAAGGAACCACCTCATGGGGTTCAAAATTACATCTTTTCTAACAATAGGATTAAAATGATAAACTTGAATTTCAATTCGATATTTTGATTTAAGCCTTTTTAGAGATCAACAATTTTAAATATATACAAAATCCATACACTTTTGTAAAATTGTCACCTAAACTTGAATTCAATCCACCTTTTGATTAAACACTTCCCATTCCAGCAAGCATCACAGGACCACTTGTTGTTATCTTCCCAATTAGTGATCATGTTTCAGATGGCAACAACAATAAATATGTTTAGAATTTTACCTCCGAAAGCAAAAACATGCTATTTCTGAATCATGGTGCACAATAAAATGTAGGAACAGAAGGGCATCTTTAGGTATAGCATTCATTAAGGTTTGACCAGTCTTGAAACTAGAATTCCAAAACTTTTGGACATTTAACGTCATATTTTAAAAGAATTCACACAGACACAGCATGAGCTCCGTGAAAAATTGAAGATGAGTGAATTGTACTTAGAGAAAATGAGACAACATGTGCTGATTAGTAATCTATTGATGTGGTCAGGCAATTCTTGTGGATCTAATCTAATCAGATTTTAACTCCATAGTTTGTTCAATAAATTGACTTTGAAGGTCCATCTCTCAGATCAGTTCTTTTACAGTTTTAATTGCGATAACACTAAAAGAGATCAATGATAAATAGGTTTTAAAAGCTATGGGTGGAATAGATCCTTGGTCTAAATCTAGATTATTGTCTGCAATAGAAACCAGTACAAACAGATCAAATATAAAAGCATTGAAAATGTTTATTATAGTGGTTTAGAGTAAACACAGATAACACACATTGTTCCTGGAACTCAGAAAATGTATCGAAAGATTATGATTACAACTTATTTTATGTCCAGAGACCGGTTTAGATGCTTTCCTGTTTAAGTGACAACATTTGCCAAGATATTTAAGAAAACATTAAAGCTGGATGTCAGAAATTCTGTCTTTAAGTATTGTGTAAGAGTTATGTGTGATTGTTTTTATTTGATCTGAAGCAACACTAACACTAAATAGGTACATGCACAGATTATCATTCAACTAACATTATTAGCAAACTTAATTTGGAGGGAATTGAGAACAATTGACTCATGTACCAAGGGTTTTATTGTTCAAAAATCCACTTGTTCGGTAATTTACAGAGTTTGCAAATGCTAAACCGCTTTTTGAAATGTACTAATCCCATTTAACAATTAAGAATTTGGAAGGGGAATATTAATAGTGTCCCTTCTAAATACGTAATACATCCTTAAGGTATGTATTAAGCTTTGAAACCATATGTGGGCTGAAAAACAGTAACAGGAGGTAGTAACCCAAGGGGACATTTGTGAATCTGAAAGTGAAATGGGGTGCATTAAAAATGCCTTTATTTAAAAGCCATCACAGACACAGTAGTGTGCTGACTCCACAAGCAACCAGTTTTACCAAATGGATTATTAATACATGAACCTCAGCATTTCCTATATATTGTTGAAATGTAGTCTCCAATGTTTTTGTCATGTGGTGTAAATATTTGTTTCTATTATTTTATTTCCCATTTCCATATTGTCATAAAATGTACCTATTCTTTTTGTCAAACATATTGAAATATCTTTGTCACAATTTTTGGGGCATTCTAAAAAGTGTTTTTACTCTCTAACTTAAAGCTTCCTAAGAAAAATATTGACGCGCAGTCCTGGTTTCTCCTAGATCATTTAGCTTTCTCACTAAACCAAGCACAATATTGCTTTGGGAGAGGTGGTTATTGTAGTTAAACGCACTGGAGTTAGTTTAGAAAAGACAAATATAGAATTTCCTTTATCTTTAGAAATAATACTTGCAAAAGTATATGTGCAATAATTTCAGATAATTTACTGATAAAGATATCAGATAAAGATCCCCTAATTTCTTATACCTTGTGGTATCAAAAATCTGCTTGAATTAACAGACTTTTCTTCTAGATAAATCCAGGTATGAGAAGGTATTAAATGCAATTATCAACTTTCCGTTATTTTAACACATTTTCTCAGTGCACAGAGTATTTTTCCTACATTGATCACAACATTTCAAGCAATGGTCTGTGCTTAAACGTACAATGAAGGGGTAAAAATGTATTTCCACCACAATCAAGAAACCCTTGGGTCTATGAGGATTACTGTTGTAAATGAAGACCTAGCTAAGATGAAATATCCCTTTAAAGGGAAGATTTCCCTCACCCACCATAGTTGGCATGCTTCCTCATTCAGAACCTCCTCCCACCGTTATACCTAGTTAAAGTACCGGGTACAGCCCCCTCACTGAGAGGGAGGAGTTCAGGCATGTTTTGTTATAGAGAATGGTATACACAATACCACAAACATGAGCACAGGGTAGTGGGGGCAGCAGAGTGAAAGTTAATTAGAGGTCAACATGTTTCAGCCTATTAACCCTCCAAAGAGGTGTTTGCGGCTTTCTTCGGGACCTAATCAAAAGTGCTGCTGCTCATTGTACTCAATCAATAACAAGCATTGGCATAGCCAATAGGTCTCGCCTTTGGGACCTTATAAGTGTTTAGCCATGCAGAGCCATTAACAATGTGAAATAATTTCTCTTAAAAAGAAGACTATAAAATAACTAAGCTAGACGTGACTTTATAACTGGTTAATCAAATGTTTCTGGAGGTTTAGTATATATAAAGAACTCCTTTTTTCTATGGCGTGTCATATAAAATTGATGCTCTAAATTTTGGTAAGAGTACACAATGTCAAAAAATTCAATACTGCTTTTATATCAATTTACTTTTGAAAGCTTGAAGTGAAAGAGAATTCTAAATGTTATTTGCTTATGAGTAGGCGCTAATGACTATTTCCAGATGACAATGTAGTTAGCATTTTTTGTATAAGATGTGTTAAAAGTATGGGTAGGGAAAATGGCTATTTTGGCCAAAGGCTCCCCTTTCTTTATGCATGCTAGTTTTAATTTGTAAACAGAATCACCATTTTTTTATGTGGTACACTGTAATGTTAGATGAATCTGTTTTACCCTTTTGATAAGCAAGGGATGACAATGAACCGTGTTTTCATCCCTGGTTTTAAATGGATTCAGGTTGGAACAGACGAGGTGTTGGTTGACTTTACCTCAGAAAATGGTTGTTTCCCGCATGCTGCTTTCATGCGACTTAAATCCCTTCAGTGGAAGAGGCGGCTGCGTGCCTGCAGATATGGTCAGTTCAGTACTTGGCTGTTTCGTTCTCCAGTGGGGCTAGAATAGAAGCTGTTAAGGGCAGGGGCTTAGCTTCCCATTGGTGCAGCAGGTGCAGTGGCACCAGGTCCCAGACGCCTTAAAGGCCCACTGAACCCTGATAACTGCTGTTTGTCACAGTTCAAACAAAGGCCTGAGGGGCCCACAGAACAATGATTATTGCTGCTTTCCACAGTCCAAACAGAGGGCAGGTGTCACATTTCCTTTCTTGCCTAGGGGCCCAGGGCACACTGGCTAGGCCACTGGTTAAGGATGCATTGGGGAAGAGGTGGGGAGACAGGTGGATATTTAAACAGCTCGACAATGACTTCATGCCTGGGTATTAAAGTATTCATTTCAATTAAGGACTGAAGCAGGAATAGATCTCATAATATAGGGAGGCCTACTTACAAATGCAGCTCGATAAGCGGCTTCCTTTTAACATCTCACTTATCACCTCTCCTAATTTACAGTTTTATTTTAGATGCAGACTTAAATCGTGACCTTTGAATATGTTTATCTATCTTTAGGTTCCAAATGGCCCATCTTTTCCATATGCAAGTATCAGACAGGTCGGGAACACCCAATGGCGTTGAACTTCATAAAGCCACATTAATCACTGGTCTTGAAATGCAAATGGAAGCATTAGGCACGCAGAGGTGTATTCTACGTAATCTCATTATGTACCTTAGTATACAAGTAGTACCACATTCTTTGTATACCTGAATTAAATAGGCACACAAAATAGTGCTGTATTTAAAGGCCCAGTTCAGAATTACAGGGAAGGTGCACTGTCCCAGACTACACAACAGTGCAGTCTTCAGTGGGTGCTGTCATGTCACACAGGGGGAGTACACCAGATTATGCTGAAAAAAGCATGTGGTGCCCCAACATAGGTACCCTTGTAAACCACCAGTCTGCTTACAAAGTAAACCGTCTGGCAGCTATTAAACGAGGTGGCACGTTTCCCATGAAGGTGGTTGGGGTCTGTCACCATCCTGTCAGGTGGGGGTATAGAATCAGTGTGCCTCCTAACTGCTTGTTTGCCCTTTCGCCCGTGTCAATAATACAGTGCAGTCGCAAGACAAAAGGTTTTCCCACATTTGAATGTGGCCATGCCCAATACAAAGGAAAGCATGCCTGCTGAGAATCTCTCCGTGATCCTCACTACATAAAGGGCTATGTAAGTGTCTGCAGCCTCTTCTGTAGAATAAAAGCCAAAATGCCCATGGGACACAGAAAGAGGGTGCACTCTGATGCTTCATCATTTACGAAGCCTTTGGCGTTCGTCTGTACTAAGCTAGTGACAGAGTTAGTGGTGTGTTTATTGCCCTCTATGTCACTCTACTTCTAAGCACCTACTACAACTTGGACAGTGGTTACTGTCATCTGCTCACCTACATTATGCTTAATATAAATAGTGCAAAATGTCGGCGTTTGTGTCTGCCTACAATGTGGACCTGATACAAATAACAGTACCTACAAGGTGGATGTTACAATTCAACAAGAGTCTAAAATACTTCAGCACAACTGACTTTGCATCAATATTACGGGGCATCAGTCTTGATGGCAAGCCAACTTTGTATACATTATTATCAGAGACTATACTTGCCTCTTGGATACAACTTTACAACAGAATTTTATGAGTTTTCGTACAGTTGTATTTATATAATAAAACAACCTACCCACAATAATTGATCTATCTATTCATCTTTTTGGGTTCTGGAGTAGCATGCTACTCGTTGAGGGGTAGCAAGCGCTATATAAATGAAAACCCTTCCCTCTTCTATCCCTCCACTCTCTTTTTCAACTCAACTAACAGACCAACATTTCCAGCCCTCAAATACATTTTATATTTCCCTACACTAATTTACCACTAATCATTTTTGGATCCTGGAGTAGCATGCTACTCGCCGAAAAAGCGCTTCAAATTGACCCTAACGCACTTCCCTGCTCGCAGAACTCCACGTTGAGCGGTTGACTTTTTTTTGACACTTTGCGGAGTTCTTCATTGAGGAACACCGCCTAGGCCTAATCTTATCATGAAAATCTAGATTTCAGTCATATGTTAAGAAACAAGTGTGAGTAGAAACCTTTTGGGTGGAGAAAATGTAAGACATTAATATTGTGAATTTTTTGTTAATTAGTTGATGTTTGCAAGTACGAACACTTCTCTGTGTCAAGTAAAGACCTTGAGAGTTTTGTAACTTTCAGATACTCAAATTGTGAATTTTGTTGCAATTAAAATATTTTCAAGGCCTGAAATTTCTTTGGATGTTGCATGCGGGCAGCCTAAGTTATCCTGCAAGAATTTCTTGATTAATCCTATTGCAACTACAATATGTGCTCTCTCATGTAAAGTCAGGTCGTTAAAAGCTTTACTGCAACTCAAGATACGCCTTACTTTTCACCTCATGTGGATGCATTTCTCATGTTTAGTGAGATCTCCTTTCTGAGTATAACGTTTCTGGCTTTCCCCTCCTGTATAAGGCTTTAGTCCAGTGTGAATTCTCTCATGTGAAGTGACATTGTATTCGTGATTAAACCTTATCTGACATTCAGAACACACATAAGGCTTTTTTCTCCCGTGTGAGTTTGATCATGACAAGTGAGAAGTAATTTGTGACCAAAACTTACAAGAGTGGGATCTCTCATGAAGCATAACTCTGTCTTTCAGATTCAAGCTTTTATGGCATAAGGATTTTCTCCAGTGAGGAGTTTCTCATGGTGAGATAGCGTTTTTCTCTGCAGCTTTTCTGGCATTCAGAGCACTCATAAGGTTTTCATCAGTATGGAGTTGATTATGGTTAGTGAGGCTGTGCCTATCAAAAAATAGCAATTTCTGCCATTCACAGCATAGGTAATGTTTTTTTCCCTATGTGCGTCTGCTCATGTAGAGTGAGACTGCATTTAAAATTGATGCTTTTCTGGCACTTGGAGCACTGAGGTATTTTTGATGGTGCATGTAACCATCACTACCTCTGAATCTTTTCTGACATTTAGAGCACTGATAATGTTTTTCCTCCAGTGTGGATTCCCACATGTGCAGTGAGATCAAACTTACGGCTGAAACATTTTTGGCATTCGGAGCACTGATAAGGTTTTTCCCCAGTGTGGGTTCTTATATGGTGAGTGAGATTGATTTTTTCACTGAAACATTTGTGGCATTCAATGCACTGATAAGGGTTTTCCCCAGTGTGGGTTCTTGTATGCCGAGTGAGTATTCTTTTTTCACTGAAACATTTGTGACATTCAATGCACTGATAAGGTTTTTCCCCAGTGTGGGTTCTTGTATGTGTAGTGAGTATTCTTTTTTCACTGAAACATTTCTGGCATTCAGAGCACTGATAAGGTTTTTCCCCAGTGTGGATTCTTATGTGCCGTGTGAGACTACTTTTTATACTGAAACATTTCTGGCATTCAGAGCACTGATAAGGATGTACCGCAGAATGGGTTATTGAATTTTGAGGAAGACTTTGTTGGTTACAAAACCTTTCCTGGCATTCAGAGCACTGAAGTGTTTTCCCCAGTGTGGATTCTTATGTGCTGTGTGAGACTACTTTTTACACTGAAACATTTCTGGCATTCAGAGCACTGATAAGGTTTTTCCCCAGTGTGGGTTCTTATATGCACCGCGAGATGGCGTTTTGCATTGAAACATTTCTGGCATTCAGAGCACTGATAAGGTTGTTCCACAGAATGGGTCATTGCATGTTGAGAAAGACTTTGTTTGTTACAAAACCTTTTCTGGCATTCAGAGCACTGATAAGGTTTTTCCCCAGTGTGGATTCTTGTATGTTCAGTGAGTCTGATTTTTTCACTGAAACATTTCTGGCATTCAGAGCACTGAAAAGGTTTTTCCCCAGTGTGGATTCTTATGTGCCGTGTGAGACTACTTTTTATACTGAAACATTTCTGGCATTCAGAGCACTGATAAGGAGGTTCCACAGAATGGGTTATTGAATGTTGAGAAAGACTTTGTTGGTTACAAAACCTTTCCTGGCATTGAGAGCACTGATAAGGTTTTTCCCCAGAATGAGTCATTGCATGTTGAGAAAGACTTTGTTTGTTACAAAACCTTTTCTGGCATTCAGAGCACTGATAAGTGTTTTCCTCAGTGTGGATTCTTATGTGCTGTGTGAGACCACTTTTTACACTGAAACATTTCGGGCATTCAGAGCACTGATAAGGTTTTTCCCCAGTGTGGGTTCTTATATGCACCGTGAGATTGCGTTTTTCATTGAAACATTTCTGGCATTCAGAGCACTGATAAGGTTGTTCCACAAAATGGGTCACTGCATGATTAGAAAGACTTTGTTTGTTACAAAACCTTTTCTGGCATTCAGAGCACTGATATGGTTTTTCCCCAGTGTGGATTCTTGTATGTTTAGTGAGTCTGATTTTTACACTGAAACATTTCTGGCATTCAGAGCACTGAAAAGGTTTCTCCCCAGTGTGTGTTCTTATATGATGAGTGAGACTGTTTTTGTCAATGAAACATTTCTGGCATTCCGGGCACTGATAAGGTTTCTCTCCAGTGTGGGTTCTTCTATGCCGAGTGAGCTCGGTTTGGGTATTGAAACATTTCTGGCAATCCGTGCACTGATAAGGTTTTTCTCCAGTGTGGGTCCTTATATGGATAATAAGTCCTATTTTTTTACTGAAATATTTCTGACATTCAGAGCACTGGTAAGGTTTTTCCCCAGTGTGGGTTAATACATGTAGAGAAAGACTTTGTTTTTTACAAAACCTTTTCTGGCATTCAGAGCACTGATAAGGTTTTTCCCCAGTGTGGGTCCTTGTATGTACAGTAAGGTCTCTTTTTTTACTGAAATATTTCTGGCATTCAGAGCACTGATAAGGTTTTTCCCCTGTGTGGGTCCTTGTATGTACAGTAAGGTCTCTTTTTTCACTGAAATATTTCTGGCATTCAGAGCACTGGTAAGGTTTTTCCACAGAGTGGGTTATTACATGTCGAGAAAGACTTTGTTTGTTATAAAACCTTTCCTGGCATTCAGAGCACTGATAAGGTTTGTCCCCATTGTGGGTTATTGCATGTCGAGAAAGACTTTCTTTGCTACCAAACCTTTCCTGGCATTCAGAGCACTGATAAGGTTTTTCCCCAGTGTGGATTCTTGTATGTACAGTGAGTTTGCCTTTGCAACTGAAACATTTATGGCATTCAGAGCACTGAAAAGGTTTATCCCCAGTGTGGGTTCTTGTATGCTTAGTGAGACTGGATTTTTGACTGAAACATTTCTGGCATTCAGAGCACTGGTAAGGTTTATCCCCAGTGTGGGTTCTTATATGCGTAGTGAGATTGTTTTTGTAAATGAAAGATTTCTGGCATTCAGAGCACTGGTAAGGTTTTTCGCCAGAGTGGGTTATTACATGTCGAGAAAGACGTTGTTTGTTATAAAACCTTTCCTGGCATTCAGAGCACTGATAAGGTTTTTCCCCAGTGTGGATTCTTATATGTTCAGTGAGATAAAATTTACTGCTGAAACTTTTTTGGCATTCAGAGCACTGATAAGGGTTTTCCACAGAGTGGATTCTCATATGCGTAGTGAGATTAGATTTACGGCTGAAACTTTTTTGGCATTCAGAGCACTGAGAGAGGATTTTCCCAGTGTGCATTCTCTCAAATTCAGTGAGATGAGATTTATGGCTGAATCTTTTTTGGCACAGGTAACTTTTTCCCCAACTTGGATTATTTTGCTTTGATTGAGGCGGGTTTGAACACTGAAATTGTTCTCACAGCCCGTGTTTTTAAAATGTGTATTCCTAGAGTTAATATCTCTACATTTAGTTTTCTCTTGCTTATATGCCACGGTAAGAGTGAACCCGATTTTAGAGTCGGGCTTGTTTAGATAATGTTCAGCATTTATCTCTAAAAGATATTGTGTGTAATCTTCTTAACACTTGAATTGAGCAAAATATGTCTGGATGCAGCCCTGTAACACCGGTCGAAATGTTTGTAGCAGATAATAGTCTTTTGGTTATAGCCTCTCCGGCAGCAACTTATTTTGCAACTGAAGTTTTTCTCAAATCTATTTGTATAGGTTCTTAGCAATGCAGTGATAAGGTGTTAGTCTGATATTTAATGATTAAACTGAGAAGTACCTTTTTGCACTGGCGTAATGGCAGTAACTGAGAACATTACAACATTCACAGTAATATCGTGGCTCATCAGTCGCAGAACATCAGTTCCTTTTACCCGTTCTGTGTTTGGTGTAAGGGTAAGGATTGTAGTTCTGAAGACAAGGATTTATTTACATTAGCTAGCGCAACGGTGCTCATTTAATCCATTTTGATATTTAACAGTTTTAAATATCACTCCTGCACAACAGATAAGGTTGAGGCGATTTACATAGAATTACAGAACAGTACACAATAAAAAGGAAGCAATCTGAGATGGTCATGAACAACACAATAAAGTGGTGAATTTTGAACGTTTTCGCCAGAGTGAGCAGAGTGGGTCGAGGTAGTATATCCTGAGGCAGATAGTCTCAAACTTGCGTAACTGGTTAAAAACGGTTGTTGAACAAAGGTGATTTTCCAATCTTTTGTTTGTTAGCGTGTCAGATTCGGAGTCTTCTTTCAGTGTCTTTTCTTTGATGGTTTGCAGAAGAAACCTTTTGTTATATCTTTCTTTTATGCAGTGTGTGCTTCCTCTCTGGAATTACATGATGCTTTAGATCATGCGTGCTTTAGATGAACGTTATTCTGTCATGCTGAGGCAATTTGTCTTTCTGATAATATTTCAGATGAGGATGTTGTGATTGCTCTTTCTGGCACTATTTCCGATGCTGTGTGGACAAATATGCCTTTTTTCTGTGTGGTAAATAAATAAATAATACCCTATTTTTGACTAGACTTATAGCATAACAGATAGCTCAATAAATAAGAGTCAAGATTCGAGGTAGTAGGAGTTTCTGCAGGTTTATTACAGCATAAGGACAAGATCAGGACAACCTGCATGGGAATAGGACTATAAGGCCCGGCAGCTGCCGGGGCTGGGTCTGGGATGAGCGCGCTAACATTCAATAACAAAACACAGGCATATATACATAGCGCAAACACATAGCATTACATTGCAGTAGGCGTAGCAGTGGGTGGAGCAGAAGGCGTGACGCGTAGCAGTCGCGAGAGATAACAGTAAAAAGAGGTGTAACTGGGTGTATACATAGACATGTAGTGCAAAACGTAACAGAATATGTCATGAATGGGCGGAAACTTTGGAGGGGGCTACCTAAGGAGCCGGGACCTCTAACCTAATGGTGCGCGAAAACTGGCAATGACGTGTTACTAGGAGAAGCTGGGGGCTACGAACTCTGTGCTAGGAGCAGAGACTAAAGTCTGGAGGGTCGGAGCGACATGTACCTAAACCCTATCTGGTATCTAATGTTTAGGGAACATGTTGATATAAACTAGAAGTCATGAGGGGAAAAGCTAACCTGATTCTAAGACTGGACCATGCATTATTCTACATGTAATGCGTGAAGAATATTAAATGACCATTAAATACAGTATTTCTCCAACATGGAGACGAGAAGGCTAGACAATGACGGAAACTATTGATGCAGTTCAGTAGCTTAGGAATGCAGAGGAGGAGGACTGAACTGATAGCTGGAACTATAACATACTTTTGGCAGACTCAGAGGCAGAGCCGGGGTGCACCGGGCACTGCGAGGCAGGAAGTAAGTGAAGGGTCGAGGATACAGGTGGGGGCTGTATCGCTCCTCAGCGAGGCTTTCAGGAGACAGGAGCTGAATCTGTGGTCCGGGCCCTTTTTGAGGCCTGGAAACGGGGACTTTATAATTGAACAACGTGCACACTGAGAAACGTGGCAACATTACTTACATAGGCCTGATATTCGTAGTATTCACGAGGACTGGAAACTAACATACTAGAGGTGGACACAACTGTAATTGCGTCTTTAATCAGAAATGGGGAATAACATATGCATATTGATCATGCACACATAACATATGATGGATGAGGCGTAGGGACACAGAACATGGCAAAATTTACTTTTCCACATTCCCTCCTTGTCACTACGTTTCCATCAGGAAACATCAATATTCATGATACCGTCTATCATTTCATACAGTACCATTTGCTCGTCTCGAATTGTCTTGGAACGGGATTTAGAACAGGGCTTGGGACTGGGAATACAAGAGGTAGCACACATGCTGCAAATCGCAGGGCCACATTGTATACAGAGGCAGCAGCTAAATATAATCGCTACTGCAATACCTAGAAAGGACAGGACTTTCCATCCCCAGGTGGAAATTACATTCCAGAACCAACCGGACCATGTCCAGGTGCCTGGATCTTGGTGTAACAGATGGGCAATTTTATGGAGTCTGGTTATAGCTGAATAAACAGACGGCGCGTTATTAGGAATGAAAATACAACAACTGGATCCGAGAATTCTACAGGCCCCGCCCCTATCGGCCAGTATGACGTCAAGGACGAGACGATTCTGTAAAACGACAATTCTCATAAAGGATTGTTCTTCAGTTAAGTTACCTAGAGCAGAGGCAGTCTCATCTACTACTGCTTCAAGGGTTCTTGTTAACCTACGGATTAGCTTACTATTTACAACTGTGCCTAAATAAGGGAAAACACCTTTATCTATATCAATGAATTGCTCTGCGGCAGTTTCAGTATAATCGACAATCGGGAGATTTCTCTTGTGTCTAGTGTGTACTAAGAAAGAATTCCTATGATAGTCAGGTGGGGCTAGAAAAACAGGTGGCAGTAGGAAAGCAATGTAACAGGTTCCCTCCCAATCGAGGGGCAGACGGACATATGCAGTTTGACCACAAATAAAATAAGAATGACGTGAAGCTTTGAAAATAGATTTCCCACTGTCACTATACTGGATAACAGTAGTACATTCACTATGACCTATATGTACAGAACCATAACTACGGACACATAATTCGCCTTTGACTGGTAGTACTGAAATAGCGGGTGAGTCTGGAGTAGTATCAGACTGAACATTCAGAACCATAAAATTCGACGAATAATTTCCTAAATTATATACTTCATTTTCTAAATCTAAACCTGTTCTGTGGGGGAAACCTTGCTTGTCTGGGAAACATGTACTGTTAAGAAAAGACATATCTGTTGAGGATGACGTTAACGTGGACCATGCTCCACACGAACCATTGTGTGAGAATGGATAAGGAAAGAGTGGCAGAACTCCCTTCGGTGTCTGGAAAGGGGGGAGTCGACCACACACCCAACAATTAGTGGCATTGCTGGTCTGGTGTGAATAATGTAACATACGGATAAATGTGTTATTACGCATAGCGAGGCGGTATGAATATTCGTGAGGAGGCAGATCACTAAACGTGTGTTCTACTGTAGCATGAGCAGACATATTTACATGAGGAACTGGAAAACACAGGAAAAGTGCGTAGCTGGTGCAGGAAATCATTATGCTGAGAAATAATATGAAACTCAGAAAAACGATACATTTGATTGAGCTTTGACTGACTCTCTCACTATGGGGGTCTATTTTATACATGTCAGAAACAGTCTAACCGTTTCACCTAGGGGAGGACTTATACAATCAAACTGGCTGACTTATTAGACCTGAGCTTTAACTTATACTCCTGTTGCGGAGTTTTCTCTAACAAGGGAGGGGTTGTAACAATGTCTTGTGCGGGACAGTCCTTTAAAACAATGTTCTGGCAATCCTTCGAATCCTGGGAAATGTTCTTGGGAATGTTTTTAAAGACTGGTTTCGGTCCTTTGAAAAGTTTTACATGAGAAAGGTGGACCCACCCCTTCCTGCCTTCCAACTTGACGGCAGTTCGGGTGGTCAAGAGGACCTGACGTGGCTCCTTCCAACGTGGTTCCAGCGGACTTGACCTGTCGAAATTTCTGATCAGCACAAGGGAGCCTGGAACGATCTCGTGCGGTGCCACCTCGGTATTGTCTGGAAATGCGGCGGCAACCTGTGAACGACATGAGTTGAGGGCAGACATCAAGGAAGCTAGGTAATCTGTCAGCATATTACATGAAACATCGGTAATACTTCGGGGTCTAGGAGTACCCCACATATTGGGGGGGCGGCCGAAAACGACCTCATACGGGGACAGACCTGATCTGGAATGTGCGACCATACGCATGTAAAACAGAGCGACTGGCAAAGCTACTAACCAGTCCACACCCTTGTCTTTACAGACTTTTGCTATACGGATTTTCAGAGTCTGATTATGCCTTTCGACTAGTCCAGCTGCTTCTGGATGGCGTACACAATGGAACTTCCACTGGTACCCTAACAACAGGGAAACGTGTCTCATGAGTTCAGATGAGAATGGCTGGCCGTTATCAGAATATACGACTCTAGGGAGTCCATATCTAGGGAAGAATTCACGAACCAACTGCTTGGCAGTGGTCGCGGCTGTGTAATCTGGGACTGGATATGCTTCTGTCCACCTGGACAAAGCGCATACAACTACAAGAACATACTTGAAACCTCGACATCGCTCCATTTGAATATAATCCATCTGGAGGACCTCAAAAGGGTGGTCAGGGGGCTGGAAACCACCTTGTTCCACCGGGACGCTTTTACCTGGATTAAACTGACAACATATCATACAGGTACGGACTTTCTGCTTGGCTGCAGCTCGTAAATGCTTGTTGAACCAAATGTTCTGGATACTGTCTAACATAGCTTTTTCTCCTAAATGTGCTGGACTATGTGCGGTATTGATAATAACTTGAACCATAGAATCGGGGAGAAACCATGTGGCTCTACCCTTCGTTAACCATCCTTGATCTGTCTGGACCCCTCCTTGTACAGACCATTTCTTGATTTCATCAGGAGTAGCATGTGACTGGATATCTATGACATCTTGAGTAGGGTCCTTAACTGTCATGCATGTAATCGGATCTGGAGTATGTGTCTGTGTCTGATTAACTGGAATGTCTGGAGTCTGTGCTGTAAGCTTGGCTGTGCGGTCTGCTAAATCATTACCTTGGGAAATAATGTCAGTGACTTTCGTATGTGCTTTGCACTTCATGATAGCAATAGATGTTGGTAAATGTATGGCATCTAACAGGGCTTGAATAAGGAGACCATGCTGAATCTTGGTTCCATGAGAAGTCATAAAACCTCTCTCCTGCCAGAGCACTCCGAAGTCGTGTACAACTCCGAATGCGTAACGTGAATCTGTGTAAACATTAACCTTCAGGTTCTTGGCATGTATACAGGCTTGTGTCAGAGCAACTAGCTCTGCTGCTTGAGCGGACAGGGTATCAATACGGTATGTTTCAATAACTTCAGTGTCAGTAGTCACTGCATACGCGGCGACTAGTTCTCCTGTACTAGTTCTCATACATGACCCATCCACATAAAGTGTCAGGTCGGGGTCTGGTAACGGAATATCTGTCAGATCTTGTCTTGGCTTTGTCGTAATGTTCACTACTTCCACACAATCATGTGTGTCTGGATTTGAACTAACTGATGGTAACAGTGTAGCAGGATTCAGAACGTTGCAGCGTCTAATTTCTATGTGTGGCTGGAACAGTGTCAATTCATAACCTGTTAAACGTGCAATTGTCAAGTGCTGAGTTTGTGTTCGGTTTAAAAGAACTTCTACTGAATGTGGAACTTGTACTGTCAGGGAATGTCCTAAAACTATAGAATCACTTTGTCTGATAGCTAGTGCTGTGGCTGCAACTGACTTGAGGCACGCAGGCAACGCCTGGGCGACTGGATCTAATGTGCTCGAAAAATAAGCACAGGGCTTGTATTGACCTGCTTGATCTTGTGTGAGGACAGATAATGCTGTACCTTCGCGTTCAGTAACGAAAAGTGTAAAAGGCTTACTGTAGTTCGGTGTAGCTAGAACTGGAGCTTGACATAGGGCTTTCTTTAACTCGTTGAAACTAAGTGTATGGTCAGATGTCCAAGGGAGGACAGTCGATACGGCTGCCTCCTGTGTCGTTAACTGTATCAGTGGCTTGACTAGGAATGCATACTGGGGAATCCATTGTCTACAATAAGAAGTAAGGCCGATAAAGGCACGTACCTCCTTCTGGGTTCTGGGCTGGGGAAGACTCGCTATTAACTGGATACGGTCGGGTGTCAACTGCCTACCCCTCTTGGACAGCAAGTGTCCTAAGTATACCACTTGCTGGACACAGAATTGAAGCTTCGAAGGTGACACCTTGTGCCCCATCTCGGCTAGAAAATACAGAACTGTAAGTGATGCTCGCTCGCAGTCACGTTCAGAACGGGCTGTGATCAGTAGATCATCGACATACTGGAGCAGGGCAGTGTCAGTTGGCATGTGAATATTGTCTAGTTGTCTCTTGAGTGCTTGACTGTAAATACTAGGGCTTTCTGTGAAACCTTGAGGAGCGCGTGTAAACATATAGCTCCTTCCATTTAAACAAAATCCGAAAAGAAACTGGCTGTCTGGATGAATTGGAACACTAAAAAATGCATTCTTGAGGTCAATAACAGTGAAAAACATGGCTTCGGAATCAATGGCTGTTAACAGGGAAGAAATGTCTGGAACAACTGGGTACTGAGGAATAATACATTTGTTAAGCTCTCGTAAATCAATCACTAATCGATATACTGGGGGTGCATTTGGATCAGTACGTTTCATGACTGGAATGATCGGAGAATTACATACATTGGAGTCAGTTTCTACAACTACTCCTTGAGCCATGAGCTCGTCAATAATTTTGGATAAGGCTGCTACAGCCTCAGGTGGCAATCTGTACTGCCTGATTCGCGGTAACACTACACCTGGTTTGAGAGTCACACGATGGGGTGTGATTTGCATGTAACCTACATCAGTTGGACCTTGCGCCCATAGATGCTGCGGAACATTAGACAATCTTGAATCAAAATCTCGTAATACATAGTGACCCTTAAAGTCACGTAGGAACAGACGTATTCCCTCTGGGGAACAGCAAATAACTGCACCTAATTCTTTCAGTGTCTTAATGCCTAATAGATTTTCTGGACATGACTTAGTAAGTAACAGATCAGTAGTGCGGGACAATGGACCTACTTCTAGAGTAACTGGCTTAGATATTTCATTAACTATGGGTTTTCCTGAAAATCCAAGGGAAACATTTCTTGAGCCTGAGAGCGGAGCCCCTGGAACTTCGGCATGACTAATTGTGGTCCTACTTGCCCCTGTATCGATCAAAAACTTTCTGTCTTTCCCTAATACTTGACTGTGAACATAGGGACCTTCTTGATCTACAGGTATCTCGATGAGAGGCAAGCCTACCTCCTTCTCTAGGCTGTTTCATGAATATGACTGGTACTCTGGATACTCAGACTGTGCATACTGGTACATCTGCGATGTAACGTGCTGTGTTGCAGCAATAGGCTGCGGTACTGTAACTGTCTGTAGTGCATTCTGTAGCTGGGGAGTCTGTGAAACTTGTTCTTGTCTCGGCGGACGTGGTCTTTCTTTAGTCTTACCAGTAGCTATGTTGTGTTTCAGAACTGCACACTCGTTTATAAAATGACCTGGCTGTTTACAATAATTGCAGTTCCCTTTAACGGGAGCCGCAGGATGACTGGCTTGATTCGGACCTCTCTTCTGACTGTCTTGAGGAATAGATTGTGCAACTAGCACTTTCATTTTCGTGTCTTTCATACGTTTTCTTTCGTGTTCTTGCTCTTCTCTGATTCTATTCTGGTGGTACTGGAGCATCTGGAGCATCTGGGACGGAGTATTTGCTTGCCAGGTGCTTTCGACTTTCAAAACTCGGTTTTTAATTTGTGGACTTGAATTCTCGACTAATTTGGTAACGAAAAGGTGAGGGTATGACTCACTACTTGTCTTGAGACCACTGTTAATACTGAAACATTTCTCAAATCTAGAATAAAAATCACTAATATCCTCATCTTGTTTCTGTTTACAGGCTGAGATTGCATCCCAGTCTTCTTTTCTAGTTGTCAGTAATCTGGGTAAAACTTGAATCAATAATTCTGGTAATTCTTTACATTTATCTCCAAGACCGGTACCTGGTACTCGTGCCTTGTCTTCAGCTTCTAGAGCTGCCCAATCGATCTTTTTCTCTCCCACCTCCCATTCTTTTTCTTTTAACTTTTCATACACCCCTGCGGGTAGCAGGACCTTTAACATTTTAATGATATCTGGGTAAGTGTATTCTCCCATACGGAGCATGTCTTTTAATTCTCTATGGAACCCTGCTGGATCTTTGTCGTGACAGGGGATTAATTTCTTCATTTCAAGAAGTTCCATCTTTGATATCGGAGTGTATACAAACACTCGTTGCATTACGCCACCCGCCCCTTGGACTGGGTGGACTTCTCGTAGCGGATTCTGTCTGTCTATGTAGAATGGTTTACTTTCTGGGGGTGAGACATGAACAAAATGCGGGTTCAGGAACGTTCTATACTTGTGGCGCTGTTCTAGAATGACACTAATTAAATCGGTACCTAGACCTCTCCATCTGTACTGGAGTAACTCGTTCAGGATATCATGTAACGGGCCTGGATCAGAATGTTGACCCTCATACAGGGTAATGAGGTGCTGGATCATATACATACCCACCAGTCGTTGCTCGGCTGGGGGCAGTTTCAGAAACATTTGTGCCACTATTTCGTCTGGAAAAGTGGTAGAATCAGTAATCCATCGGACTGCTGATCGGGCTAGTTCTTGTTCGTGCATGGTACTTAATTCGCTATATCCGACTCGTGATTTCAGAATGTGATCGGTAGCTTGAAATACTTGTTCTAAAGAGCTTTGTTCTGGTGCTAGATGTTGAAAAATAGACTTGGGTTCTAGACGTAAATGGCGATCTGGAAATCTGGATTTTCCTACATACGCTATTCTGGCGGGATTCTCGTCTTCCTCTTCAGGATCAGAGATACTTTCTTTCTCGCTTATTTGTGCTGCTTTACGCTGTTCGTGTAACCTTATTATTTCTTTACGAATTTTCTTGTACATACTTTCCATGGCACTAATGGTCTTGTGCTTACCCTCGGCTATATTATCACTCCACCTTGTTAGAATTCTCATTTCGGCGGGATCTTTAGACGGATAATCTTGTTCTCTTATTAGACAATTGATCAGGAACTTTAATATCATGAGCTGAATCTCGGCTTTCCTTTGAGACATAATCTCGCCAATACTTTCTGGATCATCCCCTGTACGGATGAAACGATATATTCTGTCTAGATCTTCTTTCATATTTGGTAAGGTGACTAGATACTCGGTCACCCTTCTTACGCGTACGGAATATAAAACCATATTATACTCGCCTGGGACTGTGTCATAGACACATTCGGCAAGGGCTTGTCTGATTTCTGTAACAGACTTATTACTTTTAGGAGTACGCTGTGATGCTTGAGCATGTAATTCGAGTGCTGATAAACGCTTGTGTGGCGGTGGGGTTTGAGGAGGACCTCCTCCTGCGGCCCCTATACTAGAATCGTCGACTGACATTCTTCGTGCTTGCAGGGTCGGTAATTGTAACGTGGGCTGAACTTGTATGGCAGGCTGACCCGGGGGTACCGTAACAGGTACTCCGGTGTCTGGAGGAACGGGAAGTGCCTGATTTACAGGGACAGGTGGAGCGCGAACTGGATTTGCATATTCTGGAACTGTATCATCCAAATAGGACGAAATAAAAATATCAGCTGCGGTCGGTTTGTGACGTAGCTTGGTCGGAACTAATGGTGGTGGGAAATTACTGGGTGCCTCTGGGGTCGCTTTTGGCAAGCCTTCGGCAAGAAGAGGATACATACCCTTAATGAGGGCATGCCTCTGTCTGTCTGACTGTTCGACTTTGACTTGTTCACCTATCTCGATTAATTCTCTTTCTTGGGCTCGTTCTTGGGATTCTCTACTTAACTCTGACTTTCTGACTTCCTTTTCCGTTCTTCTATGCGCTTCCTTACGCCATAACTCGATGGCATCTTTCTGTGACTGTCTGGCTTTCTTTTTCCATAATGCTTCTTCTACTCGCATGATACATTCGGCATCCCATGTACCCGATACGGGCCATCTATACTTTTCTTCTAACTGTTTGGTATACTCTACCCATAAATCTAGATACAATATGGTGCTTATGCCATGTTTCTGATACATAAAGTGACCTGGACTGTCCCTAGGCGGAACAGGAACTGCTGCTTCCAGCAGACCCTTTCTAGTTTTTAACTGACGTAACTTGGAAAAGAGCGGCATTCTAAACTTGAATCGGAACACAATACAATACACGAAAAACAATAACAATTGGGAAAACAATTCAGGCATACCACGACATTGAAAATACATTAAACAACATTATAAATAACAGTTCGAACAGAATACTACCTGAAAATACTGAAAACAGAAACAGAACAGAATTCTCGAGAACGGAACAGACTAGAGTTACTGGATGCACTGCTGTAACAGTACGGAACATACCGGTCCCATAAAGGAACGCATCAAGACCCGTATCCACCTAGGTGAACACTTCGTTTGTGGGCTTGGGTACCACCAACCCACGGACCAGGAGTCAATTTAGACTGACCCTGTCTAGACACTACCCCAGCAATGGTACTCACCGGGCAGCACGGAACGGAAGGCCTCGGACGGGACTGGACTACGACGACGAACTTCGGACTTCGGACTTCAGTTACGGGTGGGCCTCCGGATACCTCGGACCTTGGACTCTCGGCTTGGGCTCTGGTCGGGACTCGCCGCGTTCCTCCACCGTCTCGTTCGGATGCTGGACCGCCTCCTCCGTCTCCTCCGTGGGCCTGAGGGATACTTTGAAGCAGAAATATCTGCACTTGGCCAGTATGGTTCCGTCACGACTGCAGAGGGTCAGGGGGTCGGCGTGGCTTCACCGACGCGTGGGGAAAGGGCAAGTCCCTATTCGGGCGCCATTATGTGGTAAATAAATAAATAATACCCTATTTTTGACTAGACTTATAGCATAACAGATAGCTCAATAAATAAGAGTCAAGATTCGAGGTAGTAGGAGTTTCTGCAGGTTTATTACAGCATAAGGACAAGATCAGGACAACCTGCATGGGAATAGGACTATAAGGCCCGGCAGCTGCCGGGGCTGGGTCTGGGATGAGCGCGCTAACATTCAATAACAAAACACAGGCATATATACATAGCGCAAACACATAGCATTACATTGCAGTAGGCGTAGCAGTGGGTGGAGCAGAAGGCGTGACGCGTAGCAGTCGCGAGAGATAACAGTAAAAAGAGGTGTAACTGGGTGTATACATAGACATGTAGTGCAAAACGTAACAGAATATGTCATGAATGGGCGGAAACTTTGGAGGGGGCTACCTAAGGAGCCGGGACCTCTAACCTAATGGTGCGCGAAAACTGGCAATGACGTGTTACTAGGAGAAGCTGGGGGCTACGAACTCTGTGCTAGGAGCAGAGACTAAAGTCTGGAGGGTCGGAGCGACATGTACCTAAACCCTATCTGGTATCTAATGTTTAGGGAACATGTTGATATAAACTAGAAGTCATGAGGGGAAAAGCTAACCTGATTCTAAGACTGGACCATGCATTATTCTACATGTAATGCGTGAAGAATATTAAATGACCATTAAATACAGTATTTCTCCAACATGGAGACGAGAAGGCTAGACAATGACGGAAACTATTGATGCAGTTCAGTAGCTTAGGAATGCAGAGGAGGAGGACTGAACTGATAGCTGGAACTATAACATACTTTTGGCAGACTCAGAGGCAGAGCTGGGGTGCACCGGGCACTGCGAGGCAGGAAGTAAGTGAAGGGTCGAGGATACAGGTGGGGGCTGTATCGCTCCTCAGCGAGGCTTTCAGGAGACAGGAGCTGAATCTGTGGTCCGGGCCCTTTTTGAGGCCTGGAAACGGGGACTTTATAATTGAACAACGTGCACACTGAGAAACGTGGCAACATTACTTACATAGGCCTGATATTCGTAGTATTCACGAGGACTGGAAACTAACATACTAGAGGTGGACACAACTGTAATTGCGTCTTTAATCAGAAATGGGGAATAACATATGCATATTGATCATGCACACATAACATATGATGGATGAGGCGTAGGGACACAGAACATGGCAAAATTTACTTTTCCACATTTGGGTTAATGAAATGCAAAATTAGAGACTTCACTTACAGGTATAGTACTTCCTCAGCTCCCACTTCCTCGCCACACCTAGATTTTGGAAATTGTTTAAACTCAGAATGCTGGATGTCCTTCAGTTTTTCAAAATAATCCTTATGGCACTGACTTCAGTTGGCTGGTGCTAAATCTTGCTTTCTTCGTCCGTAATTTCAATCACCTATAGTATTAAAATTAAATAGTTAATACATGTAAATATCCCCAAACATAATTTACAAGCCATATCAAAGCAGAATTGCAAAATTTTGAAAGTGTTGAGCTGTTCTTCAGACAGAGCAGAGTGTGGAATGGTAGCCTGAGAGTACTTGGATCTAGGAGTGAGGATTTGTAGAATTTCCAACGTTTTATTAAGCTCAGAAAGGATACATGTACCCTATTGACTTGAAACATAGAATCCCAAAAGCAGACATTAAAGTCATATGGACTGGCACCAAAAAGATATTGAAAATAGAATACTATTAATTCATTTTTAATGTAGATTTCTAGGATGGGAATTTCCCCTCCACGGACAACAGGCGTTTCCCCCTGCCCTGAGTTACCACCTACTTGTATCTGGTAACCTGACTTTTGAGCTCTGGCCTCTGCCGCACGCAAATCTATTGTGTGTTGCGAGGACTATGCCTAGACCTATCCCTCAACTATGGTCCAGAGTATGAATCAAGGGCAATGAAATTAAGGAGTACTTTCATGTGTTCATTTTATTCCACCTGATTATCAGTCGTTAGGCTTTTCTGCACCTGGATTTAGAAAAACAGGACACAATTTTTTTCCAGACAAAAAAATTAGACTGACAAGACCCACAAGACTCGGTGCAGCAGAAGCAGCCAAGACTTATGCTGTTTTTTTACTACCTGGGGGAAACACACAATTCTTCCCTCTGTTAGAAATATCTTTCCCCTTCCCTCCCCTGCTTTGCCCATCTCCCCCCCAACCAACCACATGCATATATCTACCTCCTGCTTAAAACAAGTGGTAAATAAAAGCAGAAAAACAGTATGAAATAGTGAATGGCATGTGGTTTGACAGGCAGAAGAATCTGTTCCTCGTGGCAACACTCCAGTAAATGGCGTCAAAACTGTAACTGCACGTTACTGGGATAAATCTACCACAAAACAATTACATGAGATTTTTCTACCACCGCAGTACTGTGCAACTTCTAACAAGGGACTATGAGAGGCCTTGGACCGGTCCTGTGACCTGGAGGGTCACACCAAGTGTGCCCTTATTTAAGGCAGAGGACTGTCATGGGTTTAACAGCTAGAGCGGTGGTGGCAATGCACCCTGTTGTAAGGATCAATATACTGATTAGATCTTTGCATCATGGTCAGTGGAGTGGCTTTCTACTGACACACCCATGTAATGCTCCATTTCTAAACCTGTGCCCAGACTATGCGATAACATCAATTGCATGTTTAGGGTGTTGGTGTGCGTAGCATAAACGCAATGTGAGAGTGCGACAGAGTAAACACCATATCCTGTCTGCCAGTTGTGTATACAAGTGGGACCATCTATCCCTCATTTATACCAGAGTTCAAAGTCCTTTGTTACCAAGGAATAATGTGTTCTACAAAGTACGCAGGTGCCTGCTGTGCCACCAGGGATGGTGTCAGCCTGACAGTTTATCTAAGTTGAATGGACATCACCTGTAGGCTGAATTACTTAATGGAGAAGCTGTGTAACTGTCCTGAAGAGCCTAGAAGTCTGCCTAGAAGCCTGCCTGTCTGGTAAGAAAAGGAAGGGAGTTTCACTATCCAGCAGGAGGACAAGGCTGTTATCGTTATCTGTAGGGCGAGCCGGAAAGCCATCCAGCAAGACCAGCTAGTCTGAGGGATGCCAAGACTCTCCCAACAGTTCAAGGCAGAAAATAAAACTCTACGTCAACATGATTGTTGAGGCCCAGTAGGACGATTGTGTGCTGCCAACAGGCCCATTCAAGGTTGCATTTGCCAAATTCCTAACACAACAGAGTCTGAATCTACTGACTTCCTGGAGAGCCTGTGTTGGGCTTTTAGCTGCTGAATTTCTGACTACTCGGTGTCAGAGGTCCATGAGGGACTACAACTACTCCAGTGTCGAACACCCTGGCTGAGCTCACGCCTGTGGTCCAGCCGGCCACAATGTGGGCTCAATTGCTGATGGTCAGGCCTCCAGAGGTGCTGCACTTACAGACAGGCCAGGTGTGACTGCTATCTTGGGGCGATTCAAAAAGGGGGTGGTGATGGACAGAGTATCTGAATTAAGCAGAACACTCCTACCCAGTCAAAAGATCAGGGCTTGATCCATCACCGTTTGTTAGCTCACTGCACCATCCCAGTTCAGAACCTGGCTACATGCAAATTAGTCTAACCCTGGCCTAGTGCATCATGGGAACAGGGCAGACCAAACTACCAAGCCAATTCTTTACTGGAAAGGAAACAAGCTTCCGGGGACCGGTTTCTGGCATTGCAGCCGTGTTCGGCCCGGCTTGCTTGAATCCTGATGGTGCAGTGAGCAAGGGACTCATGTCTGAGCATACCCTTCCACACTTGTGGTGGCTAAAACGATTCAAAAAGGGGGTGGTGATGGACAGAGTATCTGAATTAAGCAGAACACTCCTACCCAGTCAAAAGATCAGGGCTTGATCCATCACCGTTTTTTAGCTCACTGCACCATCCCAGTTCAGAATCTGGCTACATGCAAAATAGTCTAACCCTGGGCCAGTGCATCATGGGAACAGGGCAGACCAAACTACCAAGCCAATTCTTTAATTTTGAGACTAAGGTCCTTGTGAACGCCCTGGCGATCTGCCTGCGGACAGTAATTGCACCAGTGGATCATCCTGATCAATCGGGCTTCATGCCACACCAGGGAACGCGCTTATACCTCCGACACCTTAATGGAGTATCACATGCAACAGGGGATTCCTTTGCTGAATCAGTGGCGCTGCTATCAAGCTCTTGTATGTGGCCCCTTTAGCGCGCATGCGCGGCAATAATACAGTCTCTCGAGTCTTTGCCGTCCGACAGGGATGCTCCTTGTCTCCTGTGCCTGGGCCCGACCGCGACCGACCCGCCTGACGTACTCCGCCGCTACCCTCATCGCACTCAACACCGGCCGACTTCCCGACTGCCACCAGGCCACTCCACGACATACCCACGGACCTTTCAGCTGCCACGCCTGCAAGTTCACCTGCATCCGGACCTGCCTCGCACCAGCACCCGCCAAGTCGAACACCAGCAGCACCCACCTCAAGTGCATCCTGCTCAACACCCGCTCCGTCCACAGACACGCCATCGAACTCTGGAGCCTCCTAGACGCCACAGCCCCTGACGTTGCCTTCCTCACGGAGACCTGGATGAACGCCTCCTCAGCCCCCGACATCGCCATCGCCATCCCGGAGGGCTACAAGATCGTCCGGAGGGACCGCAACGCCAACCAGATGGGAGGAGGCATCGCCATCATCCACAGGAGCACCATCCGGCTCACGACCAGCACCGACAACACTCCGACCAGCGCCGAACACCTGCATTTCCAGATCCACACCAACCCGAACACCACCCTCAGAGGCACCCTGATCTACCGACCCCCTGGACCACGCACGCAATTCAGCGAGGACATCGCCGACTTCGTCAGCCCGCACGCCCTCCCCTCCGATGACTACATCCTCCTGGGAGACCTCAACTTCCATCTGGAGAACAACAACGACCGCAACACCAGCACCCTGCTCGACAACCTCGCCAATCTTGGACTCAAGCAGCTGGTATCCACCCCCACCCACCTCGCCGGACACACACTCGACGCCGTCTTCTCATCCAGCAAAGACGTCACCTTCAGCCACACCACAGAGCTTCAATGGACGGACCACAGCTGCGTCCACTTCACCTTCAAAAGAACAACGACCCACCAACACCAGCAACAGGCCGCCCGCAGAAGCTGGAACAAGATCACGGCAGACCAGCTCGCCACCTCCCTGGGCCAGCACCCTCCTGCCAGCTCAGCGAACCCCAGCCAGGCCGCCGACAACCTCACGAAGTGGATCAGCAACTGCGCCGACGAACTCGCCCCACTGAGGACCCCGCCTAGCAGACCCGGCAGCAAGAAGGCCCCATGGTTCACCGACGAACTCAAGAGCTCCAAGAAGAACTGCCGAGCCCTCGAGAAAGTCTGGAGAAGGGAACCGACACCAGACAACAGGACCTCCTTCAAACTTGCCACCCGGAAACACCACCAGCTGATCCGCGCCGCCAAGAAAACAGCATTCAAGGACCGGTTGGACAACAACGCACACAACTGCAAGGAACTCTTCAACATCGTGAAAGAGCTTTCCAACCCCAGCGCAGGTAACAACGACATCACCCCATCGCAAGACCTCTGCAACTCCCTCGCTTCATACTTCCACAACAAGATCGCGGACATACACAACAGCTTCAACAACCAACCTGCGCACACCAGGACCGAACAACCACCCCCCACCACCACCCTCCACGCCTGGACCCCGATCAGCACCGAAGACACCATCCGCACGATGAACTCCATCCACTCCGGATCACCGACCGACCCCTGCCCTCACCACGTCTTCAACAAGGCCGACGCTGTCATCGCACCCCACCTGCGAGACATCATCAACACATCCTTCGACACCACCATCTTCCCGGAGAGCTGGAAACACGCCGAACTCAGCGCTCTACTCAAGAAACCAACAGCGGACCCCACCGACCTCAAGAATTACCGACCCATCTCGCTCCTCCCGTTTCCAGCCAAGGTCATCGAGAAGACCGTCAACAAGCAGATGGCCGCCTTCCTCGAGACGAACGGATCCCTCGACCCCTCACAGTCAGGCTTCCGTGCCAATCACAGCACCGAGACCGCCCTCATCGCCGCCACCGATGACATCCGAGCCCTGATGGACAAGGGAGAAACAGCGGCCCTCATCCTCCTAGACCTCTCCGCGGCTTTCGACACAGTCTGCCACCGCACCCTAGTACAGCGTCTCAACAACGCCGGAATCCAGGGGAAGGCACTGGAATGGATCATCTCCTTCCTCGACGGAAGAACACAGAGAGTTCGCCTACCACCGTACAAGTCAGAGGCCTCCGAAGTCATCTGCGGCGTCCCCCAAGGATCATCTCTGAGCCCCACCCTCTTCAACGTCTACATCGCGGCCATCGTACGCAAACACAACCTCAGCATAATCTCCTACGCCGACGATACCCAGCTGATCCTCTCCCTGACCAACGACCCCGCCGCCGCCAGAACCAACCTGCACGAAGGGATGAAAGAGGTAGCCGAGTGGATGACGACCAGCCGCCTGAAACTGAACTCGGACAAGACGGAGGTCCTCATCCTGGGCTCCTCGCCCTCCGCCTGGGACAACTCCTGGTGGCCCCCCGCCCTGGGCACCGCACCCAAACCAACAGACCATGCACGCAACCTGGGCTTCATCCTGGACGCCCCCCTCTCCATGACCAGGCAAGTCAACAGCGTCTCCTCGGCGTGCTTCAACATCCTACGCATGCTACGGAAGATCTTCTGGTGGATCCCCACCGAGACCAGGAGGACCGTCACCCAGGCCCTCGTCACCAGCCGACTGGACTACGGCAACGCCCTCTACGCCGGTACCACCGCCAAGCTCCAGAAGAGACTCCAGCGGATCCAGAACGCCTCGGCCAGACTCATCCTCGACGTCCCACGTACCAGCCACATCTCCGGACACCTGAGAGACCTTCACTGGCTCCCCGTCAACAAAAGAATCACCTTCCGCCTCCTCACCCACGCACACAAAGCCCTACACGACCAAGGCCCGAGCTACCTCAACAGCCGAGTCAACTTCTACGCTCCCAAACGCCACCTCCGATCAGCCAACCACGCCCTCGCCGCCGTCCCCCGCATCCGAAGAGCGACTACAGGAGGAAGGTCCTTCTCCTACCTGGCCGCCAAGACCTGGAACTCCCTCCCGACCGACCTGCGCCTGACCCAAGACCACCTCTCCTTCAGGAAGAAGCTGAAGACCTGGCTGTTCAAGCAGTAGCGGCACCCCCCCCCCCCAGCGCCTTGAGACCCTACGGGTAGGTAGCGCGCTTTATAAGTGTCAATGATTGATTGATTGATTTCCACGTTTGGTTTCACCAGGACCTCTCATATGGGGTATTCCAGTTGATCAGGAGTGAGAATCTCCCTATACGTTGACGTTTTGCTATATGACACGTAGCCAGCCTTCTTGAGTGAACAAATCCTACAATTTTTTCGCATATTTGGAGATCATTTAGGATGTAGGATCAACTGGAAGAAGTCCTTAACATTCCTGCTGGTGGCAGGGACCCTGTGGCTGAACTCTAGGTGCACAGTTCGGGTGGCACTACATTGCTTTAAATATTTGTGTCTATTACAAGAGAGCACAGGCAGGAACATACTCCCGAAATTAGACCGTCTTCGCTGGGATCCCCCACACTTGCGGGTGCTCCCGCTCTCCTTACTGGGCCGGGTGGCCCTATTTAAAGTGATGACCCTCCAGGGTCTCCTGTACATTGTGCAGAAAATGTCCTTTAAGATCCCACCAGACATTTTTTTTCAAAAGGTAGACTGAGAACTTTGGCTCCTGTTGTGGGATGGTTGCACTTCGTGCTTAGTAAGGTGTAGAGGGGAGATTAAGGTGGACTGGCGGTCCGGAGCATTCTCAAGTGTTACTGGGCCACGCAGCTGGTGGCAGTCAACAACTGGGTTTTTGCGGACTGTGAGGATCCTGCTTACCGGGTAGATAGATTGGCCATGGGCAAGAGAGGTTACCCCACCCCGGTGCTGTATTGAAGAAAGTATGAGTGCACTCTATCTACTCATACCCAAACAGTAGTAAGGGTGTGGAGAGAGGCTACCAAGTGTTTAGGCTGAGAAGATAAGCTGACTGAAATTACTCCACTGTATGATGGTGATCTCTTAAGTGCAGTGGGAGGATTGCAGGGCTTAAAAAAATGGGGATTGATTAGCTTAGAGCGGCCAGGCGATGTGTGGGGGGGACAGGCACTTGTGTCCTTCACGATCCTTCAACAAAGGTATGAATTAGGTGACTAAAAACGGTTCTGACATTTGCAGGTGGGTCACGCTCTGCAAGGTCACATCTGGGAAGGGGGGAAGTTGCTTGATGCATCCCCACTGGAGGACCAGCTGCTAACTAATCCCCTGACCGAAAAAGCCATCTCAACCATCTATAGGAAGTTGATCTACAATTCTCTGGATCCCTGGGGGATGTTTCAGGCGGTCATTCACCAACTTTTATGTTTTTCAAAAACAAGCTTCCAAAGCTGGAGTTGGTTTTTAAAAACCAATAACTAATCGCCCTCACACCCTTGGAACTTTCTCCCTAATTAATTTAATCCCAGGAAGTGGGATTCATTTAAAAACAAATTCTCATCATGACTGCCAGATATTCCCTGGTGGTCCTGAATAAGAGAACAAGCATTTGCAATACGATAGGTCTCGCATTAATTAAGTTTGAGCTATTGGCATTGCTAAATATTTCAACACCAATTGCAACAAAAGTCTATAAATTGTAGGCCAAAAAAAGTTATTTATTTTTGTAGCAATGGTGGCATGCTGCACTTTAGATGAATATGTTTAAAAGTAAAGTGCGCCATACTGCGATTGCTACAATAGTTAATTGTGGATGCGTTAACAATTGATGTGTGCACGGACTGCTGGTGGTGTGGGTGCCTGGTGGAAGTGTGCACTTACGGCTGGTGGTGTGTGTGCCTGTTGGAAGTGTGCACTGACAGCTGGTGGTGTGTGTGAGCCTGGTGAAAGTGTGCACTGACGGCTGCTGGTGTGTGTGTGTGCCTGGTGAAAGCGTGCACTGATGGCTGGTGGTGTGTGTGTGTGTGCCTGGTGAAAGCGTGCACTGACTGCTGGTGGTATGTGTGTGCCTGGTGAAAGCGCGCACTGACGGCTGGTGGTATGTGTGTGCCTGGTGAAAGCGTGCACTGACGGCTGGTGGTATGTGTGTGCCTGGTGAAAGCGTGCACTGACGTCTGGTGGTGTGTGCCTGGTGGAAGTGTGCACTGACGGCTGGTGGTGTTTGTGCCCAGTGAAAGCGTGCACTGATGACTGATGGTGTCTGTGCCTAGTGGTTGTGTGTGTGTGTGTGTGTGGTTGTGGTTGTGTGTGTGGTTTTGTGTATGGTTGTGTGTGTGTGTGTGGGGGGTTGTGTGTGTGGTTGTGTGTGTGGTTGTGTTTGTTGTTGTGTGTGTGGTTGTGTGTGTGTGGGGTTATGTGTGTGGTTGTGTGTGTGGTCGTGTGTGTGTGGTTGTGTGTGTGGTTGTGTGTGTGTGTTGTGTGTGTGTGCTTGTGACTGTGATTAAGCTTGGATTTTCTATTTTCACGCTGCAGTTCAACTTGCCCAAAATCACACAGTGCAGAAGCAGAGACGCCGTGATTAAGCTCAGATTGTGTAGGAGGAAAGGGGAAGTGAGAGGAGGGAGAAAGCAAAGGGGAGGCGCTGAATAGGGAGAGAGAGAGCGAGGGAAGGGGTGAAAGTTGGCGAGCTGTGGCACAGCGAGGAGGATGCTGACAGGTGGTGAGCCCACAAATTAACACGGAGAGGCGAGGCAAGCAGAGTCTTGAGGCAGGCGCCTGCTCCGAGTCTCCAACATGTAAATCACACAAAAGCCACATCAAAGGGACAATCATTGCATCGGACAATTTGCAAAGTAGTGACATTTCTTCTGAAGTACTGAGGGAGAGAAACTCAACATAGGGCGAAAGCATGGGGATTAAAGCTAAAGGGCTCTAGTCATCAAGAGTATCTGGCTGTTGGCAAAGCCACGTTTAGAAGGAGGGGCGGGGATGACGTTGCTTTAATATGTTCAGTTACCAAAAAAAAGTAATGTGGAAATTTAAAGCTCATTATAGCAAGCTTTACACTCTTCTTTTTTGCAGGCCGTAGTTAATATTAAATTCCCGAAACCTATTGGTCGGACTGGATCTGCCACTATTAGTCTTTAATTTATGGAAAGGGGGGGAGAGTATATGTACTATTTCCATGGGTCAGTTTCACTGTGGTTTACAGAGGTTTTCCACATACTGAAAGACAGTAGGCAAAACAGTAATGAGGAGAAAAACAAGCTCTCGGCATTGCATGGTGGGGGCGGGGGAGCGGCTTCCTTTGAAGTCTGATGCCGAGGCTCAGACAAATGGTGTGGGTGTGCGATGTTGCTGGAGATGTGCACACACCCAGCTCACATGAACTGTACCTAATCCGCAGTTTGGGGAGACTTTTCGAAAGCCTTACTATAATCTCGCCGATGGCTTAGATGAGACTTAAAAAGGAATAGCGTGCCACATCATTTCATATACTGGCATCTGCCATCAGGCGTGCATAGGATCAGCAACAAATGTTTTTTTGCACAGCATCGCCCAGAAGCCTTGGCAAAGCCAATGGGACCCAAAGGCAACACCTGTTGGCTTTACCAGTGCTTGCTTTATTTTCTTGGTAAGGTGGTGGCAGAGGCTTTTCGCTTTCAGGGTGGGGATGGAGGAAGCGGGAGGTGACTGAACGAGGCAGAGCTACTATGTTCTTATGTGTTATTGATGTGTGTTTCATTTTTAGGTCTCGCCTGTCGATGCGCATGCGCATCGAGCTTGCGAGACTATGGGGGCTTAAACAGTCTTTAACCAACTTGCAAGGAATCGTGGCGATTCCTTGCAGTGCCCGTGAAATTCAAGCTTAATGCGTATGTGCATTGAGCTTAAAAGCGCGTGCACATGCCCCCAGCCGCCTGCCTTGCATGTATTTTCCCTCAGCCGCACTCCTCCCACACCCCCGCTCCGCCCCCTCCCCTGCCTGCCGTGTCGCATTTCTTCAGTTCCCTTAGCCGCACTCCAGGCCCCTGCTGCTTTCACACCCTCATGCCGCTGTCCCCGCTCCGCCCCCTCCCCTGCCCGCCGTGTCGCATTCATCCCCCCTCCCGTTCTCTGCCTTCCCTCCGTCTTCCCTCCCACTAGTTCACGACGCGCGTCCACATCACAGCCATCAGCCTCCCTCCCGCGGGCAGCTTGGCCTCAGGTATTCACCCCAGCGCGACTTCTCCTCCCCCCTAATTACATGCCTGCTGTTTACTTCTTTCACGGCAGCTCTCTCGCACATCAAAGGCTGCCCCCCACGCCTCGCAACAGACTTCATTGGAATGCGCTCCATGCATTCTCCCCTCCCTTTCAGCCTCTTTCCCAGCTCCAAGCCGGACCCTCCTTTCTCACCTCCTCTTTCTTTATTTACAGGGAGAACTTGTATTTTTCCCCGAGGCAACCAGTTCTGACACTGCCCGTCCCAGCACACACCAACTTAGAGCTTGACTTGTACTGACGCTGTCACCCCAGCAGACATGCAAGCATCAGACATCCACAAGCATCAGACATATATATATATATATATATATTGATAGATGGCTACTTTGATTGATAATCCGTCTTGGATACTTGTGTTTACGAGTGTCAGGATAACTCTGTAGGGTTGTGCTAATCCAAGGGGCTACTGCTTGACTCTTAACTTGCACTTTTCTGCTAGAGACTATTATGGGAGCTTGTGCTAAACTATGGGGAACACTTTGATTTTGAACGTGCACTATTGCTAAAGAATAATAGGGGAGGGCGTGTTATGTTTTTTTATCAAGTTTTACTTTGTTTGTTATTTTACGGAACTATGTTTTAATGTTATCTGGATGTATTACACCTTTCATGGTTTTATCTATGTGAAACTGATTAAAGTTTATTTGATTTGATGATGTTTTCTAACTTTCTAGGTGCCATTTTTGTCTTCCACTGTATCTATTTTGAATTCAAAGAATGAATTACTGGAATTAATGTCCAGTATACGAGGGATGCTTGTGTTAAGAGTCACAGTGCACGCCTTTCCTGTGCTAAACACAAAGCCAATGCAACAGGGGCTGCAGCTGTTCCTGCTTCCCAGACCGCACAGGCAGCGTCTGTGTAAGCGTGTGTTGGTTGTATTTGACAGCTGCCCGCAACACAAACGTAACGTCAAACATCTAACACCACAGGCTTCAAACACACCGTGACAGCACAGGCTTTACATGCACACGTTGCAGCAAGCAGACTTTGCTGTAACGGCACACATCGCAAACGTTATGCTCGATTCACAGCACAACTGTACCTGCGAACACCAGCAAGTGCAAACTTAATCAACAAACAGATCACAGCACAGACTTTGCACATATACATGCATTCACACACCTTCCAATCCTTGCCCTCAAACAGCAAAGGCCTTACTTGCCACAAGCGCAGCACAAGCTTTACACACGCAGTTCAATATTCATCTAGATGTTCGTTTCTATAGACCTACCCGGGGAGCACAGCACCGTAAATAAAACATGTTCACAAGAGGTACATTATTCTGTTAACATATGTAGCATGATGTACCTTAGGCCTTTGACATGGCAGACGTCACAAGTGCAACCCTCGCTCCCCTACACACTTAAACGCACCTGTCAGCACCCGTGCTTCCGGCTGTCTCTGCAGTACTGGGCACAGTTTTGCGAACTGTAGTTCATTTCCTTGCGCATTGTACTGAGCCCACAAGCTGTATTTTTGTGCGGCTAAGATCCTGGTGTCACCTGGCTCTATCTTGGTGAAGAACATAGACTGAACAGTACAGCAGTGTTTGGATTTAAACTACTTGCTATTCGAATCTGGAATTCGTTTCTGGCTAACCTTCAAGGTGGCGTTGAGCTTTCTCATTGGCAGCAGTTATGCCTTTAGTGATTCTGTGCATGTTGACACTGCATCTCTATTTACCTGTCTGAGGAGACTCCTGACTTGGGTCAAGAGGATGCAATTTTATCAAATCTACTTGTCCAGTTAGGTAGTTTTTGGAGAAATCGACTTGTCCGATTTAAAAAAGCTTAACTTGCCATATTTACAGAATGCAGTGAAGTGACTGATCACGGAAGAGATCGTATTAGAGCTCTGATAGCTTCTCTGGCTATGCCAGGGTTCTATTAAGTCAGCGTTTTTTGTATCTTTGTGATGATACAGGATTTTAGATATACCAAGGCTTAATTTGCGTCAAATCTTTGAATATTCACGCGCTGTGTGTTCATGGCCTCTGTTTATGAACACGATAATCTTAGGCCAGTTTTCTTATGGCAGGGCTTAAAATATACCAGCATTTAGTTCGCTAAAATTCATATTATAGCAGATTTGAAGAAATATAATTGTTTATATTGTACCACTGCATCAGACATCCACAAGCATCACAAGCGTCAGGCATCCACAAGCGTCAGACATCCACAAGCATCAGACATCCACAAGCATCACAAGCATCAGACATCCACAAGCATCAGACATCCACAAGCATCACAAGCAGCAGATATCCACAAGCATCAGACATCCACAAGCATCAGACATCCACAAGCAACAGACATCCACAAGCATCAGACATCCACAAGCATCAGACATCCACAAGCATCAGACATCCACAAGCATCACAAGCATCAGACATCCACAAGCATCAGACATCCACAAGCATCAGACATCCAAAAGCATCAGACATCCACAAGCATCAGACATCCACAAGCATCAGACATCCACAAGCATCACAAGCGTCAGGCATCCACAAGCGTCAGACATCCACAAGCATCACAAGCATCAGACATCCACAAGCATCAGACATCCACAAGCATCAGACATCCACAAGCATCAGACATCCACAAGCATCACAAGCGTCAGGCATCCACAAGCGTCAGACATCCACAAGCATCACAAGCATCAGACATCCAAAAGCATCAGACATCCACAAGCATCAGACATCCACAAGCATCACAAGCGTCAGACATCCACAAGCATCAGACATCCACAAGCATCAGACATCCACAAGCATCAGACATCCACAAGCATCACACATCCACAAGCATCACAAGCATCAGACATCCACAAGCAGCAGACATCCACAAGCATCAGACATCCACAAGCAACAGACATCCACAAGGAACACAAGCAGCAGACATCCACAAGCGTCAGACATCCACAAGCATCACAAGCAGCAGACATCCACAAGCATCAGACATCCACAAGCAACAGACATCCACAAGCATCAGACATCCACAAGCATCAGACATCCACAAGCATCAGACATCCACAAGCATCACAAGCATCAGACATCCACAAGCATCAGACATCCACAAGCATCAGACATCCAAAAGCATCAGACATCCACAAGCATCAGACACAAGACACAGACTCACCCCCATTCAGCAGGCCTACTATTTCCTACTATTTTAAGGGCCGCATCCGCAGCAATGTTCTGTATTTTCAGAATAAAAATAACGTCCCAACTTTGAGGGCAAATATTGCATCCAGCCTCTGTCCCATTCTGCAGCATACATCAGTGCATACCATTTTGTCACACCTGTGTCTACATTTCGGTCTTTACACACAAATCATCCAGCATCTCTCTCATTCAACACCCCCATTCAGCAGGCCTACTATTTCCCCCGCCCCTCCCTCTACAGCGTGCTACGCAATTTCTTGCCATTATATCTATAGGCTTGCACCTAAAAAACATTTCCTATTTTGACATCATTGGTATTACGTTATTATAACCTTTACAATGCTTGCGAACAATAAATACATGCAAACATTTACAGTATGTCTGTTTGTTGAGAAGGGAGATTTATTTTTACGAACGAATCAAACACAGAGCCTCTCTCACATCCACTTGAGTAAACACTCCACCCAACCCCCACAACACCCACCAATACGTCGTTACCGCTCGGACCACTCTTCAATTCCATTAACATAAACAGACAGGCCCCAGACTCCAAGGCTTTCGTCAACAAAACTACAGGATGCTAGAGTACTTTAAGCGCCGTCGTCCAGATTGTAATCAGTTGTCAAGTTGCTTTTGGGATATGCTAATTTGAACAGCAGGATGCGAGCCGGTTGTTAGCCCGAGAACCACAACAAAACAAAAAAACATCCCACAGAAAGAAAATACTAACACTGGAAACGTGATGCTTTTTTAAAGAAAACTCCTATAGTTCACATACCATGCCTACTATTTCACAGCCTCCCTCTAGAGCGTGCTATGGGAAATTGGGGGATTGTACGTCTAGGCTTGCACATATTAAATATTTCCTAAGTTGCCTTCATTGGGATAACGTTATTAGAACAATTCCAATGCTTGGAAACAATAGATCCATGCGGAAAATTACGGTATGTATTTGGGAACATAAAGGAGATTGCTTTTTACAAACGGAACAAAAACACAGAGCCTGCTGGTTGTGCACATTTACCCGTTAGGCACACACAACAGCTCTGGTGAGTACATGGTTCTACAAAAACATACACCAATTATTTTAAATGCCAGCAACACGTACACACACAGCAGCATTACGTAACATAAGCTCATACTCCTTCGCAAAACCACAAACACTAAAGTGAAAGCAAGAGCAAGTCACAAGAGGGATGGATAGTTTTTTTAACACATACTTGTGTACTAAATTAATAAAAGCCACAGGCTCACCCCCATTCACCATGCCTACTATTTCACACCCTCCCTCTAGAGCGTGCTATGGAAAACTGGGGGATTGTACGTCTAGGCTTGCACATACTAAAGATTTCCTATGTTGCCTTCATTGGGATACACTTATTAGAACAATTCCACAACAAACAAACATAACACATGCAGTTTATGCACATTTTTACACACGCCACACACAACTGCAGCTCTTACTGCATGCCTCAACAACGCACATACAAACAACTGTTAATGCATACTTACAACACGTACACACACAGCAACAACACGAACACACTCACGTCAGACATCCACAAGCGTCAGACATCCACAAGCGTCAGACATCCACAAGCATCAGACATCCACAAGCATCAGGCATCCACAAGCATCACACATCCACAAGCATCACAAGCATCAGACATCCACAAGCGTCAGGCATCCACAAGCGTCAGGCATCCACAAGCGTCAGGCATCCACAAGCGTCAGACATCCACAAGCATCAGGCATCCACAAGCATCAGGCATCCACAAGCAGCACACATCCACAAGCATCACACATCCACAAGCATCACAAGCATCAGACATCCACAAGCATCAGACATCCACAAGCATCACAAGCAGCAGACATCCACAAGCATCAGACATCCACAAGCAACAGACATCCACAAGGATCACAAGCAGCAGACATCCACAAGCGTCAGACATCCACAAGCGTCAGACATCCACAAGCATCAGACAGTCACAAGCATCAGACAGCCACAAGCATCAGGCATCCACAAGCGTCAGGCATCCACAAGCGTCAGGCATCCACAAGCGTCAGGCATCCACAAGCGTCAGGCATCCACAAGCATCACAAGCAGCAGACATCCACAAGCATCAGACATCCACAAGCAACAGACATCCACAAGGATCACAAGCAGCAGACATCCACAAGCGTCAGACATCCACAAGCGTCAGGCATCCACAAGCGTCAGGCATCCACAAGCGTCAGGCATCCACAAGCGTCAGGCATCCACAAGCGTCAGACATCCACAAGCGTCAGACATCCACAAGCATCACACATCCACAAGCATCACACATCCACAAGCATCACAAGCATCAGACATCCACAAGCATCAGACATCCACAAGCATCACAAGCAGCAGACATCCGCAAGCATCAGACATCCACAAGCATCACAAGCAGCAGACATCCACAAGCATCAGACATCCACAAGCAACAGACATCCACAAGGATCACAAGCAGCAGACATCCACAAGCGTCAGACATCCACAAGCGTCAGACATCCACAAGCATCAGACATCCACAAGCATCACACATCCACAAGCATCACAAGCATCAGACATCCACAAGCAGCAGACATCCACAAGCATCAGACATCCACAAGCAACAGACATCCACAAGAACCACAAGCAGCAGACATCCACAAGCGTCAGACATCCACAAGCATCACAAGCAGCAGACATCCACAAGCAACAGACATCCACAAGCATCAGACATCCACAAGCATCAGACATCCACAAGCATCAGACATCCACAAGCATCACAAGCATCAGACATCCACAAGCATCAGACATCCAAAAGCATCAGACATCCACAAGCATCAGACACAAGACACAGACTCACCCCCATTCAGCAGGCCTACTATTTCCTACTATTTTAAGGGCCGCATCCGCAGCAATGTTCTGTATTTTCAGAATAAACATAACGTCCCAACTTTGAGGGCAAATATTGCATCCAGCCTCTGTCCCATTCTGCAGCATACATCAGTGCATACCATTTTGTCACACCTGTGTCTACATTTCGGTCTTTACACACAAATCATCCAGCATCTCTCTCATTCAACACCCCCATTCAGCAGGCCTACTATTTCCCCCCCCCCTCCCTCTACAGCGTGCTACGCAATTTCTTGCCATTATATCTATAGGCTTGCACCTAAAAAACATTTCCTATTTTGACATCATTGGTATTACGTTATTATAACCTTTACAATGCTTGCGAACAATAAATACATGCAAACATTTACAGTATGTCTGTTTGTTGAGAAGGGAGATTTATTTTTACAAACGAATCAAACACAGAGCCTCTCTCACATCCACTTCAGTAAACACTCCACCCAACCCCCACAACACCCACCAATACGTCGTTACCGCTCGGACCACTCTTCAATTCCATTAACATAAACAGACAGGCCCCAGACTCCAAGGCTTTCGTCAACAAAACTACAGGATGCTAGAGTACTTTAAGCGCCGTCGTCCAGATTGTAATCAGTTGTCAAGTTGCTTTTGGGATATGCTAATTTGAACAGCAGGATGCGAGCCGGTTGTTAGCCCGAGAACCACAACAAAACAAAAAAACATCACACAGAAAGAAAATACTAACACTGGAAACGTGATGCTTTTTTTAAGAAAACTCCTATAGTTCACATACCATGCCTACTATTTCACAGCCTCCCTCTAGAGCGTGCTATGGGAAATTGGGGGATTGTACGTCTAGGCTTGCACATATTAAATATTTCCTAAGTTGCCTTCATTGGGATAACGTTATTAGAACAATTCCAATGCTTGGAAACAATAGATCCATGCGGAAAATTACGGTATGTATTTGGGAACATAAAGGAGATTGCTTTTTACAAACGGAACAAAAACACAGAGCCTGCTGGTTGTGCACATTTACCCGTTAGGCACACACAACAGCTCTGGTGAGTACATGCTTCTACAAAAACATACACCAATTATTTTAAATGCCAGCAACACGTACACACACAGCAGCATTACGTAACATAAGCTCATACTCCTTCGCAAAACCACAAACACTAAAGTGAAAGCAAGAGCAAGTCACAAGAGGGATGGATAGTTTTTTTAACACATACTTGTGTACTAAATTAATAAAAGCCACAGGCTCACCCCCATTCACCATGCCTACTATTTCACACCCTCCCTCTAGAGCGTGCTATGGAAAACTGGGGGATTGTACGTCTAGGCTTGCACATACTAAAGATTTCCTATGTTGCCTTCATTGGGATACACTTATTAGAACAATTCCACAACAAACAAACATAACACATGTAGTTTATGCACATTTTTACACACGCCACACACAACTGCAGCTCTTACTGCATGCCTCAACAACGCACATACAAACAACTGTTAATGCATACTTACAACACGTACACACACAGCAACAACACGTACACACTCACGTCAGACATCCACAAGCGTCAGACATCCACAAGCGTCAGACATCCACAAGCATCAGACATCCACAAGCATCAGGCATCCACAAGCATCACACATCCACAAGCATCACAAGCATCAGACATCCACAAGCGTCAGGCATCCACAAGCGTCAGGCATCCACAAGCGTCAGGCATCCACAAGCATCAGGCATCCACAAGCATCAGGCATCCACAAGCATCAGGCATCCACAAGCAGCACACATCCACAAGCATCACACATCCACAAGCATCACAAGCATCAGACATCCACAAGCATCACAAGCAGCAGACATCCACAAGCATCAGACATCCACAAGCAACAGACATCCACAAGGATCACAAGCAGCAGACATCCACAAGCGTCAGACATCCACAAGCGTCAGACATCCACAAGCATCAGACAGCCACAAGCATCAGGCATCCACAAGCATCAGACATCCACAAGCGTCAAGCATCCACAAGCGTCAGGCATCCACAAGCGTCAGGCATCCACAAGCGTCAGGCATCCACAAGCGTCAGGCATCCACAAGCATCACAAGCAGCAGACATCCACAAGCATCAGACATCCACAAGCAACAGACATCCACAAGGATCACAAGCAGCAGACATCCACAAGCGTCAGACATCCACAAGCGTCAGGCATCCACAAGCGTCAGGCATCCACAAGCGTCAGGCATCCACAAGCGTCAGACATCCACAAGCGTCAGACATCCACAAGCATCACACATCCACAAGCATCACACATCCACAAGCATCACACATCCACAAGCATCAGACATCCACAAGCATCAGACATCCACAAGCATCAGACATCCACAAGCAGCAGACATCCGCAAGCATCAGACATCCACAAGCATCACAAGCAGCAGACATCCACAAGCATCAGACATCCACAAGCAACAGACATCCACAAGGATCACAAGCAGCAGACATCCACAAGCGTCAGACATCCACAAGCGTCAGACATCCACAAGCATCAGACATCCACAAGCATCAGGCATCCACAAGCATCAGGCATCCACAAGCAGCACACATCCACAAGCATCACACATCCACAAGCATCACAAGCATCAGACATCCACAAGCATCAGACATCCACAAGCATCACAAGCAGCAGACATCCACAAGCATCAGACATCCACAAGCAACAGACATCCACAAGGATCACAAGCAGCAGACATCCACAAGCGTCAGACATCCACAAGCGTCAGACATCCACAAGCGTCAGACATCCACAAGCGTCAGACATCCACAAGCATCAGACAGCCACAAGCATCAGGCATCCACAAGCATCAGACATCCACAAGCGTCAAGCATCCACAAGCGTCAGGCATCCACAAGCGTCAGGCATCCACAAGCGTCAGGCATCCACAAGCGTCAGGCATCCACAAGCATCACAAGCAGCAGACATCCACAAGCATCAGACATCCACAAGCAACAGACATCCACAAGGATCACAAGCAGCAGACATCCACAAGCGTCAGACATCCACAAGCGTCAGGCATCCACAAGCGTCAGGCATCCACAAGCGTCAGGCATCCACAAGCGTCAGACATCCACAAGCATCAGACATCCACAAGCATCACACATCCACAAGCATCACACATCCACAAGCATCACAAGCATCAGACATCCACAAGCATCAGACATCCACAAGCATCAGACATCCACAAGCAGCAGACATCCGCAAGCATCAGACATCCACAAGCATCACAAGCAGCAGACATCCACAAGCATCAGACATCCACAAGCAACAGACATCCACAAGGATCACAAGCAGCAGACATCCACAAGCGTCAGACATCCACAAGCGTCAGACATCCACAAGCATCAGACATCCACAAGCATCAGGCATCCACAAGCATCAGGCATCCACAAGCAGCACACATCCACAAGCATCACACATCCACAAGCATCACAAGCATCAGACATCCACAAGCATCAGACATCCACAAGCATCACAAGCAGCAGACATCCACAAGCATCAGACATCCACAAGCAACAGACATCCACAAGGATCACAAGCAGCAGACATCCACAAGCGTCAGACATCCACAAGCGTCAGACATCCACAAGCATCAGACATCCACAAGCATCAGGCATCCACAAGCATCAGACATCCACAAGCAACAGACATCCACAAGGATCACAAGCAGCAGACATCCACAAGCGTCAGACATCCACAAGCGTCAGACATCCACAAGCATCAGACATCCACAAGCATCAGGCATCCACAAGCATCAGGCATCCACAAGCATCAGGCATCCACAAGCATCAGGCATCCACAAGCAGCACACATCCACAAGCATCACACATCCACAAGCATCACAAGCATCAGACATCCACAAGCGTCAGGCATCCACAAGCGTCAGGCATCCACAAGCGTCAGGCATCCACAAGCGTCAGACATCCATCAGCTCAACAACGCACATACAAACAACTGTTAATGCATACTTACAACACGTACACACACAGCAACAACACGTACACACACAGCAACAACAACTATTCCAGCATTTAAAAGTACCCACACACACATTTAAGGGCCGCAGCCGCAGCAATGTTCTGTATTTTCCTAATAAACATAACGTCCCAACTTTGAGGGCAAATATTCCATCCAGCCTCTGTCCCATTCAGCACCATACATCAGCTCATACCATTTCGCCACACCTGTCTCTACATTTACGTATTGCCAGACAAATCATCCACCATCTTTCTCATTATACATCATAGATTGGATACATTCACATACATCGCCTCAAAAAAAACAAAAAATAATCGATACAGTACTTTCTATTCTAACCATCCAGCCTCTGTCCCATTCAGCAGCATACATCAGCTCATACTACTTCGCAAAAACACAAACACAAAATTGAAAGCAAGAGCAAGTCAGAAGAGGGATGGATAGCTTTACTTAAAACATACTTTTGTACAAACTTAATTAAAGCCACATACTCAACCACATTCACCATGCCTACTATTTCACACCCTCCCTCTATAGTGTGCTATTGGCAATTGGGGAATTGTAGGTCTAGGCTTCCACATACTAAACATTTCCTAGGTTGCCTTCATTGGGATCATGTTATTCGAACGCGGAAAATTACGGTATGTATTTTGGGACATAATGGAGATTGCTTTTTACAAACGGAACAAAAACACAGAGCCTGCTTGTTGTGCACATTTACCCGTTAGGCACACACAACAGCTCTGGTGAGTACATGCTTCTACAAAAACATACACCAATTATTTTAAATGCCAGCAACACGTACACACAGCAGCATTACCTATGCACTTCCTTAACAACCCACAGCATTACATCTATCTTCCAACAAACAAACATAACACATGCAGTTTATGAACATTTTTACACACGCCACACACAACTGCAGCTCTTACTGCATGCCTCAACAACGCACATACAAACAACTGTTAATGCATACTTACAACACGTACACACACAGCAACAACAACGATTCCAGTATTTAAAAGTAGCCACACACACATTAAGGTCCGCATCCGCTGCAATGTTCTCTATTTTCCTAATAAAGCTAACGTCACAACTTTGAGGCTGAATATTACAAGAGTTGTAGGTTACAAAGGCCAACTTTGTATACTTTGGAAGCTTTATATATGCCATTTTTACGGGTAACTTGCACCACACAGTTCAAGTCGAATTACACTAAGGGAAAAAAGAATGGCGTTTGCTTTGTCAGTTGAGAGCGAACTCTTAGGAGCCATTAAGGGAGTTGCCCAGGGAAGTCTACTGTCGCGCCAATGTCGAAACTCCATCTGCATACACATTCAAACATTCACACTTCCAAGTCGCACACATCATCTAGTGTGACTTTTCCTTGGGGCAAGGGAAGGACTAAAACCTTTGATCCTTTCTTAAACTAAAAACAAAAAAACCTGTGTCAAACTATTGTGCAACATGTTATTTTGGAACACTAAATGTTCTCTGATAGTACTTATCAAAGGAATACGTAATTTCTCAAGCAGGTCATAGCTTTGTTTGAACATACCGATACATATTTTTTTTTTTTTATCGTTATATCTTGTAGGTTATTCGGACACATTCAACATTTCCTTGAAAGGGGAAAAGAAACGGCGCACAAACATATATCATGTAAGTACATCCAACTGTTCACTCTGCTACACATTTTTGCTTTCGTTCATAACACTTCAACTCACCACACAGAACATTTCTTCCACTAATTCAAGGCACAACATGACTTTGACACACACCTTCTCGTACGGCTCCTTGTGTTACCTTTTGACGCACACACAACTAACAACACTTACTAAATTACAAGCACGACATATTGATTGCAAGCACGACTTCAGGTTAATTTACACTATCAACCGGATCGACATTGCACACAGCTTCAGCTTGCACTTAACACACAAAATCGCACACATAATCTCACATTCAGATGCTTAGGAACAAACATCCCCGTTACATCCCCATGCGTACCTCATTCTCTACAGTGTTTTACAAAAACACACTCGACACACACTTTCGGAACATTAGGACGCTATCTCATATCATAACACTTCGCCACACTCCCATGAACATTTCGTTCACAACTTCTAGTAGCTAAATTAATTGCACACCAACTGGGTACACTTTCAATATTACACGCACAACGCATTCATTCTCTGATTATACAGGCTATAGGGCTTTAAACTAAGTTTAACTAACTGTGGCGACCAAATCGCTGTGTGTTCCATCAGCCGCACTCCTCCCACACCTTTGAAGTGAAGCTTAGCTTCGCTGAAGAGGTGGCACCTAGCAACGGAGAAGGCGCTGGTGGCGGTGCTTTCTTGGTCGGCTTGCACTTATGTGCATTAATGTCCAGTATACGAGGGATGCTTGTGTTAAGAGTCACAGTGCACGCCTTTCCTGTGCTAAACACAAAGCCAATGCAACAGGGGCTGCAGCTGTTCCTGCTTCCCAGACTGCACAGGCAGCGTCTGTGTAAGCGTGTGTTGGTTGTATTTGACAGCTGCCCGCAACACAAACGTAACGTCAAACATCTAACACCACAGGCTTCAAACACACCGTGACAGCACAGGCTTTACATGCACACGTTGCAGCAAGCAGACTTTGCTGTAACGGCACACATCGCAAACGTTATCCTCGATTCACAGCACAACTGTACCTGCGAACACCAGCAAGTGCAAACTTAATCAACAAACAGATCACAGCACAGACTTTGCACATATACATGCATTCACACACCTTCCAATCCTTGCCCTCAAACAGCAAAGGCCTTACTTGCCACAAGCGCAGCACAAGCTTTACACACGCAGTTCAATATTCATCTAGATGTTCGTTTCTATACACCTACCCGGGGAGCACAGCACCGTAAATAAAACATGTTCACAAGAGGTACATTATTCTGTTAACATATGTAGCATGATGTACCTTAGGCCTTTGGCATGGCAGACGTCACAAGTGCAACCCTCGCTCCCCTACACACTTAAACGCACCTGTCAGCACCCGTGCTTCCGGCTGTCTCTGCAGTACTGGGCACAGTTTTGCGAACTGTAGTTCATTTCCTTGCGCATTGTACTGAGCCCACAAGCTGTATTTTTGTGCGGCTAAGATCCTGGTGTCACCTGGCTCTATCTTGGTGAAGAACATAGACTGAACAGTACAGCAGTGTTTGGATTTAAACTACTTGCTACTCGAATCTGGAATTCGTTTGTGGCTAACCTTCAAGGTGGCGTTGAGCTTTCTCATTGGCAGCAGTTCTGCCTTTAGTGATTCTGTGCATGTTGACACTGCATCTCTATTTACCTGTCTGAGGAGACTCCTGACTTGGGTCAAGAGGATGCAATTTTATCAAATCTACTTGTCCAGTTAGGTAGTTTTTGGAGAAATCGACTTGTCCGATTTAAAAAAGCTTAACTTGCCATATTTACAGAATGCAGTGAAGTGACTGTTCACGGAAGAGATCGTATTAGAGCTCTGATAGCTTCTCTGGCTATGCCAGGGTTCTATTAAGTCAGCGTTTTTTGTATCTTTGTGATGATACAGGATTTTAGATATACCAAGGCTTAATTTGCGTCAAATCTTTGAATATTCACGCGCTGTGTGTTCAGGGCCTCTGTTTATGAACACGATAATTTTAGGCCAGTTTTCTTATGGCAGGGCTTAAAATATGCCAGCATTTAGTTCGCTAAAATTCATATTATAGCAGATTTGAAGAAATATAATTGTTTATATTGTACCACTGCTAATTTTCGACCTTTTATTTCAGAGTAAATGTCGTGAATGGCTCTGCTAAAATTTTAGGCTTTCAATTTATATTCCAATATAATAATTTCAATACAAACAGGTTGTGCTTGTTGTTAAATGTGTAGATTTTGCAGTGGATAAACTCACCCTCACTCACCCTCACTCACCCTCAACCCCTCACCCTCACCCTCACTCACCCTCACCCTCACTCACCCACACCCTCACTCACCCCCAACCCCTCACCCTCACTCACCTCACTCACCCGCAAACCCTCACCCTCACTCACCCTCACCCTCACTCACCCTCAACCCCTCACCCTCACTCACCCTCACTCACCCTCAACCCCTCACCCTCACTCACCCTCAACACCTCACCCTCACCCACCCTCACCCTCAACCCCTCACCCTCACTCACCCTCACCCTCACTCACCCTCACCCTCACTCACCCTCACCCTCACTCACCATCAACCCCTCACCCTCACTCACCCTCACCCTCACTCACCCTCACTCACCCTCACCCTCACTCACCCTCAACCCCTCACCCTCACCCTCACTCACCCTCACTCACCCTCACCCTCACTCACCCACACTCACCCTCAACCCCTCACTCACCCTCACCCTCACCCTCACTCACCCTCAACCCCTCACCCTCACTCACCCTCACCCTCAACCCCCACTCACCCTCACTCACCCTCACTAACCCTCACTCACTCACCCTCATTCACCCTCACTCACCCTCACTCACCCCCAACCCCTCACCCTCACTCACCTCACTCACCTCACTCACCCTCAACCCCTCACCCTCACCCACCCTCACCCTCACTCACCCTCAACCCCTCACTCACCCTCACCCTCCCTCAACCCCTCACTCACCCTCACCCTCACCCTCACTCACCCTCAACCCCTCACCCTCACTCACCCTCACCCTCAACCCCCACTCACCCTCACTCACCCTCACTAACCCTCACTCACTCACCCTCATTCACCCTCACTCACCCTCACTCACCCTCAACCCCTCACCCTCACTCACCCTCACCCTCACTCACCCTCAACCCCTCACCCTCACTCACCCTCAACCCCTCACCCTCACTCACCCTTACCCTCACTCACCCTCACTCACCCTCAACCCCTCACTCACCCTCAATCACCCTCACCCTCCCTCACCCTCACTCACCCTCAACCCCTCACCCTCACTCACCCTCAACCCTTCACCCTCACTCACCCTCACTCACCCTCAACCCCTCACCCTCACTCACCCTCAACACCTCACCCTCACTCACCCTCACCCTCACTCACCCTCACCCTCACTCACCCTCAACCTCACTCAACCTCACCCTCACTCACCCTCAACCTCATCCTCACTCACCCTCACTCACCCTCAACCCCTCACCCTCTCTCACCCTCAAACCCTCACCCTCACTCACCCTCAACCCCTCACCCTCACTCACCCTCAACCTCAAACTCGCTTTTTAACTCCCACACTGTAACACATTTCACCACTTTACAAGAATTGCATTAACAAAATGTAAAGTACTTTACGTGAAGACTTACAAAAGATATATTATAACCAACATTTCTTTCTTCTCCTTTCAGATTATTAAAACAACAACGAAAGAAACACAAGTTAAGGTAAATACTACTTTGCCAGTTAGGGGAAAGATTGTCAAAAGTTTATACCTTACAGTCCCCCCAATAAATTAGGTACTCGGAAAAGGTTTTTAATTTAAAATTGGTGCAAACATACTTTTATTATAACATCTAAGATGCAGAGATGCTTGAAAGCAAGTTACCATCAAGGGAATTGAAAATTTAATAGCAAATCACAAGGTAAGCAATGCTTACCAAATAGTGTTTTTGCTGTCTTGCACAATTTATGCAAACCAGTAACTACTTGGAACTCTAATGATCTGCATTATATAATGGACCGTGGGGACGCTTTATATCTACAAATGCATTCTATTAACAAAGAAACACTTATGCATCCAGATGACTTGCCAAGGTATATAGACCACAATCAAGAGATATATTCACTCACGCTACGGAACGCTTACTACGGTGATGTCCTTAAACGTTTTGATAAAGCGTACCCAGATATTAGCACAGCATTAAATGTAACTCTTAATAAGCACTGTGGTGTTATACTTTGTATGGATGTATATGTTATAGCAATTTTCAAACATATGCAAACATACTTTGTATTTGATTCACATAGAGACGATGAAGGCATGCCTCATTCTAACGGAACATGTGTTACAATTGCATTTCATTCTTTTGAAGGGCTGATTCAATATGTTGTGAAACTAGCATATCAGTTTACACATCAGGCTGAGCAATGTGTCCAATTTGAATTAACACCAATAGATATAAAAGTCATTAAGAGGAAATCTTTTACTAAAGCACTTACTGTGCACAAGAAAAATAGTCACCTACCGCAAGAAAGAAACATTTGGGTACATACTACTGAATGTACTCCTAATCAGACTATAACATCAACTACAATGTCTTCAGATGATTTACTGAATCAAAGTAAGGGAGGGAATAGCAATTTATCACAATTACCAGGAAATAGTAAATCTATACAGGGAACAAAGAAACACTCTCTGAAAAGAAAAAGGGATTCAAGTACATGTCCACAAAAAGTTGTAAAAAGGAAACAAATTAATGCAACTGAAGAAGACATTACCAACAGTAAACAAATTGGTCTTGATCAAAACATACCAAAATTAACGAAGGGTCAAAGGCAGAAACCAGGTAAACAAATCCATACAATTATTAGGAAATTCCACCGTGAAATATTGCATGGCCCAGAATACATTTGTACTCTTTGCAATCAATTGTGGCATAAACCAACGGTGAAAAATACACGCAGTGTTAGCCAATCCGAAATTTTCAGAAAGTGTAACATTAGTAAGAAGAAAACAAATTTAATTTGTATGACTTGCTATTATTACATTCGCAAAGATAAAATCCCACCATGTTCAATTCTAAATGGCATGGGGTTCCCAAATGTACCAGCTGAATTAGAATTATATGATTTAGAAGAACGATTAGTTTCACCTAGGATACCATTCTTACAAATTCGGACTCTGCCACGCGGTTTTCAAAAATCATTATCAGGTGCAGTAGTTAATGTACCTGCAGATGTTATGACAACTGTTACCATTTTACCAAGGCAAATTAATGACGCCATGACAATCCCAGTGAAATTAAAAAGGAAATTAGTCTATAAATCATATACACATTATGAAAATATTAGACCAAATACAGTAAAAAAGGCAGCTACATGGCTAGCTAAAAATAGTACAATGTTTAATGAATATGGTGTTACTATTAACCCTGACTGGGAGTATATACCTCCAGAAATAGAATCTCACAATGAGACTTCGGAGACAAACAATTCATCTGATAGTTCAGACAACATAGAAGCTGGAAATTTGGATACTATGTTAACAAATGAAACTATTACTACTAATTCGGTGAATGTGTTAAGTTTAGCTCCAGCTGAACATAACACGCCAAGAGGTTTATATGAGGATAAAGATTCTGAGTTTTTGGCTTTCCCTACTATTTTTTGTGGTGAACGAAGGCCAAACAATAAGGAAAGGCACATACCGGTACATTATAGTACTATTTGCCAAACAGAGTTAAGAAGTTATGATAGAAGAGTCGCTAAATCTATTAGTAATGTCTTTTTTAAACTGAAGAAATTACATATTAAGCAGATCCAGGGTAAAATCAACATTTCCATCAGGAAAAATTTTACAGATGGAAAGAAAATAACTGCTAAAGACATAAAATATAATATTGAGAATGTTTTACAGTTTAATGAGGGTTACAAAGTATTAAAAACTATACGCAGTTCACCTCCATATTGGGAAGGTTGCAAAAAAGATATTTTTGCAATGATAAGGCAACTTGGCATACCTACTTTCTTTTTGACTTTATCTGCTGCCGAAACAAAATGGCACCATTTAATAAATATACTATTGAGAGTTAGAAACTTAAAGGAATGCACAGAGGAAGAATTCTTAAACATGTCTTGGGAAACTAAAAGTAAATTAATACAAGAAGATCCTATAACATGTGCAAGACAGTTTGACTATCAAGTTAGGAAATTCTTTAATTGTGTTTTGATGAATGGCACTAATCCTATTGGGGAAATAGTAGACTACTTTTACAGAGTCGAATTCCAACAAAGAGGTTCTCCACATATACATGCATTACTCTGGGTAAACAAAGCACCACTGTATGGTGTTTCACCAGTGGAAGAAGTCAATAGCTTCATTGACAAATATATCACTTGTCATAAGTCTGAGAACCCTGTTTTACAACCGTTAATAAATCTACAAAGGCATGGTCATACAAAAAATTGCAGGCGTAAACATCAAAGGACATGCAAATATCAATATCCTAAATACCCAATGTCAACAACGCTTATATTAGAGCCATTAACACTTGAGGCGACAAATAAGCAATGGCAAGATAATATTAAAATAATACATGAAGCTATGAATAGTACTACTTTTAATACACTTTCTTTTGACGAATTTTTAGACTTCATTAAAATGGATGATAACGAATATATTACTTCAATACAAACTAGCTTACAAAAAACAACGATTTTTTTTAAACGAACACCAGCCGAATGCTTCATCAATAACTACAATAGTACTCTTTTAGAAGCTTGGCGAGCAAACATAGACTTGCAGTTTATACTGGACCCTTATGCTTGTGCTGTCTACATTATCTCATATATCAGTAAATCGCAAAGAGGAATTAGCAAACTTCTAGCGCAAGCTGCTAAAGAGGTAACAAGCAATAGTAATGTCAAAGATCAACTTAAACACATAGGAAACAAATTCCTCAACTGCACAGAAATTAGTGCTCAAGAAGCAGCATATCTAATTCTTCAAATACCATTAAGGAAAAGCTCACGATCATTTGTATTTATTAATACTAGCCGTCCAGAAAAAAGAACTTATTTAATGCGTGATATGGAAACGATTAATAACTTGCCAGAAAATTCAACTGACATTCAATGTGAAAATATTATTATTAAGTACTGCAAACGGCCACAATCATTAGAGATGTGCACGTTAGCAGACTATGCAGCTAATTTTAACTATGTGAAGAAAAAAACACATGGGAGAGAAATCAATGATAGCGAAGATTTACTTGCAGAACAAAACTTTTACAGCTCAGATGAGGAAGAATTAGAAATAGCATGTAGTAACGGGAATAAAGAACAACAGAAACAGAATTATGATTATGCTTTAAATAAGCGCACACAAGGGAAAATAATACGCTTTTGCAGATTTAACAAAAATAATGAACCAGAAGAGTATTATAGAGAGATATTAATGTTGCACTATCCATGGAGGGAAGAACATAAAATACGAATAAACAAGGAAACTTACTATGACAGGTATCTGGAAGTTAAAACATTTGTTGACGCACAACTAAAAATCTATAACAAACAGCATGGAGAAGTTACAAACATTCTTCATGAACAGTGTCATGAAAATGTAATTTCACCTCCTCTATCACCAACAGTAAATATACAGAGAGAAGACCAAAATAATGAAATAAATAATATATATGATTTGGCTCTAGATTTAGGAATTAGAACTACCACCGAAGAACAAAGCTCAACTAACGTTTTTTTACCCAATGATAAATACCAACAACTTATGCAAAACTTAACGGAAGAACAACTACAATTTGTTTACCATCACTTGCATTGGTTTAAAACTACAAGCACTCCATGCTATACTTTTTGCACCGGAGGGGCTGGTGTTGGGAAAAGTTTTGTAATATCTGCACTATATCAAACTTTACTACGGTACTATAACACAAAGGCAGGTGAAAATCCAGACAATGTTTATATCTTACTTACTGCTCCAACAGGAAAGGCTGCCCATAATATTAATGGCAAAACACTGCATAGCACTTTCAAAATACCTGTGTCGCAAAGTTTGACTTATAAACAACTGAGTCATGAACATAGAACTGCTCTACAAATGGAAATGATGCATGTTAGAGTTGTTATTATAGATGAAATTTCAATGGTAGGGCACAATATGTTAAATTTTATACATAACAGGCTACAAGAAATAAAATCATCTAATGAACCATTTGGAGGGATTTCTATTTTAGCCATTGGTGACTTTTACCAATTAAAACCTGTATTTGACAGATACATTTTTCAGGATTCTACCCAGTTGTATGGTCATTTAAGTGCAAACTTATGGAAAGAACATTTTAACATTTTTGAATTAACAAAAATTATGCGCCAAAAAGAAGATCTTCAATTTGCTCAACTACTAAACCGGTTGAGAGAAGGCAAGCATACTGAAGAAGATATTTCACAAATTAAGCTAAGGGGAATACAACCTGATGAGAGTCTATTAGAAACAATCCCATATATCATGTCAACTAATAGAGAAGTTAATGAAATTAACAAAAATGTTTTGGAAAAACATAGCAAACATTATCCAGTCTACATAACAGTAGCAAGCGATACCGTAAGTTCTGATTTGTCAGAAAATGTGAAAAAAACAATTCTGAAGCAACTGCCCAAAGATCCACAGAAAACAATGGGCCTTTCACATACATTACACATAGCCTTACAACTTCGTTATGATTTAAGTTGCAATGTGGATGTAAATGATGGTTTAACAAATGGCGCAACTGGTGTGGTACAATTAGTTGAATTGATTAACAATACACCTATTATTGTTTGGTTGTTATTTGAGAATCAGAGTATAGGACAAACAACCAGACAACAATATAAACACTTATATCATTCACAAATTCAAAACACATGGACACCAATACATGCTATAGCTAGACATTTTCAATACACTAAGAAATTTATTACCATTATACGGAAGCAATTTCCTTTACGCCAAGCATCAGCACGGACTATACATCGCACACAAGGTGCAACTATCGAACCACTTTATATACACTTTAATAACAGCAAGATTCATCATTTGCATTATGTTGCTATTAGCAGGGCCAAATCAATACAAAATGTATATGTACAGAATTTTGATGAAGGTAAAATTTTAGTACATCCACAAGTTAATGAGGCAGAAATGCCACTTGAAATACATATCCCACATATCCCACAGTTACATACATTCACTGCACATTTCAATATCATTGCACACAATATAAGATCACTACAGAAAAATTTTACTTCTATGATAGCTGATAGGAATATATTACAAGCAGACATTATTTGCTTAACTGAGATCAACACTACAAGGAAGGCTACAGATAGTGATTTTACGATACAACAATACCATCACATTATATTTGATAAATTTCATACATACAACACAAACCATGGAATGATCATGTACTACAAAAAAGATTTATTTGTATTGCCTATTTATGAGACACATGAAGGGATAGACATTTTACATTTTACTGTACATATTCAGAACACGGATTACCTTATTATTATTTTATACAAACCACCACAAAAAAGTATAACTTCTCTTTTGGATTTTATCACAAATATTACGGATTTTTACCCCACACACAAATTTATCATTATAGGGGATTTCAATGTGGATCTATCTCAACAAAATTCATACACTAAGCAATTAATTGGATTCTTTGAAGCTAAATTACAATGTAAACAACTCATTTCCAGTTACACAACTAACTACCAATCCATTTTAGATCATATATATACAAATGGAAAACTGCACAACTATGGTACATTAGAATGCTATTACAGTGATCATAAAGCAATATGGGTTTGTATTTAACATGTTATAACGCATTTTATATTTCAGATGATGTCTATTGAAGAAATCATTAACATTAATACCAATGACAACAAACCATATCAGAAACCCATACGAGTTAATGTAATCAACTGCTCTGGAAAAACAACTTACAAAAATGCAAAACAAGAACAAAAAATTCTATTTCATTTGGCTCTAGCAGATAAAACTGGTACTATGAAATGTACTTGTTATCAAGAAGAATTATACGAGCAAACTCAAAGTAACTGTGGACTACTGATACGCAACTTCATCATCAAAAACAAAACAATTTTAATTACTAAGCAAACCAAAGTTACAAAATTTCCCGCAATGAAAATTGAGGAGGGCCTTATCCAACAAGCAAAGAACATTTTGCATCCGCCTGCACCATCTGCTTCTCCCATTAAGGAAATAAAACGTGCAAGTCTAAAAAGTCTTATGACCGTTTCAGGGACAATATGTGGCGTAAGTATAAACGCAAACATGTCATCATGTCACAACTAAAAATGCCTAGTTAGCTTACACACACATTACACCTTTGCTAACTTCACTAACAAGCTAAAAACTCATAGCATTATACACTCTGTCACACTATGTAGAAAGCTCGAAGTTTTTTAACCATAATATGCCAGTGTTTCGCTGTCTACTATAAATACAATTCAGAAAAGGGGGTGGTGATGAACAGAGTGTCTGAATTAAGCAGACCACTCTTACCCAGTCCAAAGATCAGGGCTTGATCCATCACCGTTATTTAGCTCACTGCCCCATCCCAGCTTAGAACCTGGCTATATGCAAATTAGTCTGTCCCTGGCCCAGTGCATCATGGGAACAGGGCAGACCAAACTACCAAGCCAATTCTTCACCAGAAAGGAGACAAGCTACCGGGGACCGGTTTCTGGCATTTCAGCCTCGTCGGCCCGGCTTGCTTGAATCCTGATGGAGCAGTGAGCAAGGGACTCATGTCTGAGTATACCCTGCCACACCTATAGTGGCCAAAAACGATTCAGAAAAGGGGGTGGTGATGAACAGAGTGTCTGAATTAAGCAGACCACTCTTACCCAGTCCAAAGATCAGGGCTTGATCCATCACCGTTATTTAGCTCACTGCCCCATCCCAGCTCAGAACCTGGCTATATGCAAATTAGTCTGTCCCTGGCCCAGTGCATCATGGGAACAGGGCAGACCAAACTACCAAGCCAATTCTTCACCAGAAAGGAGACAAGCTACCGGGGACCGGTTTCTGGCATTTCAGCCTCGTCGGCCCGGCTTGCTTGAATCCTGATGGAGCAGTGAGCAAGGGACTCATGTCTGAGTATACCCTGCCACACCTATAGTGGCCAAAAACGATTCAGAAAAGGGGGTGGTGATGAACAGAGTGTCTGAATTAAGCAGACCACTCTTACCCAGTCCAAAGATCAGGGCTTGATCCATCACCGTTATTTAGCTCACTGCCCCATCCCAGCTCAGAACCTGGCTATATGCAAATTAGTCTGTCCCTGGCCCAGTGCATCATGGGAACAGGGCAGACCAAACTACCAAGCCAATTCTTCACCAGAAAGGAGACAAGCTACCGGGGACCGGTTTCTGGCATTTCAGCCTCGTCGGCCCGGCTTGCTTGAATCCTGATGGAGCAGTGAGCAAGGGACTCATGTCTGAGTATACCCTGCCACACCTATAGTGGCCAAAAACGATTCAGAAAAGGGGGTGGTGATGAACAGAGTGTCTGAATTAAGCAGACCACTCTTACCCAGTCCAAAGATCAGGGCTTGATCCATCACCGTTATTTAGCTCACTGCCCCATCCCAGCTCAGAACCTGGCTATATGCAAATTAGTCTGTCCCTGGCCCAGTGCATCATGGGAACAGGGCAGACCAAACTACCAAGCCAATTCTTCACCAGAAAGGAGACAAGCTACCGGGGGCCGGTTTCTGGCATTTCAGCCTCGTCGGCCCGGCTTGCTTGAATCCTGATGGAGCAGTGAGCAAGGGACTCATGTCTGAGTATACCCTGCCACACCTATAGTGGCCAAAAACGATTCAGAAAAGGGGGTGGTGATGAACAGAGTGTCTGAATTAAGCAGACCACTCTTACCCAGTCCAAAGATCAGGGCTTGATCCATCACCGTTATTTAGCTCACTGCCCCATCCCAGCTCAGAACCTGGCTATATGCAAATTAGTCTGTCCCTGGCCCAGTGCATCATGGGAACAGGGCAGACCAAACTACCAAGCCAATTCTTCACCAGAAAGGAGACAAGCTACCGGGGACCGGTTTCTGGCATTTCAGCCTCGTCGGCCCGGCTTGCTTGAATCCTGATGGAGCAGTGAGCAAGGGAGTGAGTCCCTTGCTCATTGCACCATCAGGATTCAAGCAAGCCGGGCCGAAGACGCCTGAAATGGCAGAAACCGGTCCCCGGAAGCTTGTTTCCTTCCCAGTGTAAGAATTGGCTTTTGTAGTCTGGTCTGCCCTGTTCCCATGATGCACTGGGCCAGGGACAGACTAATTTGCATACAGCCAGGTTCTGAAACTGGGATGGTGCAATGAGCTAAAAAACGGTGTTGGATCTAGCCCTGATCTCTTGACTGGGTGAGAGTACTCTGCTTAATTCAGAGACTCTGTCCATCACCACCCCTTGTTGTAAATAATTTTGTCCACCCTAAGCGTGGAAGGGCATACTCAGATGTGAGTCCCTTGCTCATTGCACCATCAGGATTCAAGCAAGCCGGGCCGAAGACGCCTGAAATGGCAGAAACCGGTCCCCGGAAGCTTGTTTCCTTCCCAGTGTAAGAATTGGCTTTTGTAGTCTGGTCTGCCCTGTTCCCATGATGCTCTGGGCCAGGGACAGACTAATTTGCATACAGCCAGGTTCTGAAACTGGGATGGTGCAATGAGCTAAAAAACGGTGTTGGATCTAGCCCTGATCTCTTGACTGGGTGAGAGTACTCTGCTTAATTCAGAGACTCTGTCCATCACCACCCCTTGTTGTAAATAATTTTGTCCACCCTAAGCGTGGAAGGGCATACTCAGATGTGAGTCCCTTGCTCATTGCACCATCAGGATTCAAGCAAGCCGGGCCGAAGACGCCTGAAATGGCAGAAACCGGTCCCCGGAAGCTTGTTTCCTTCCCAGTGTAAGAATTGGCTTTTGTAGTCTGGTCTGCCCTGTTCCCATGATGCACTGGGCCAGGGACAGACTAATTTGCATACAGCCAGGTTCTGAAACTGGGATGGTGCAATGAGCTAAAAAACGGTGTTGGATCTAGCCCTGATCTCTTGACTGGGTGAGAGTACTCTGCTTAATTCAGAGACTCTGTCCATCACCACCCCTTGTTGTAAATAATTTTGTCCACCCTAAGCGTGGAAGGGCATACTCAGATGTGAGTCCCTTGCTCATTGCACCATCAGGATTCAAGCAAGCCGGGCCGAAGACGCCTGAAATGGCAGAAACCGGTCCCCGGAAGCTTGTTTCCTTCCCAGTGTAAGAATTGGCTTTTGTAGTCTGGTCTGCCCTGTTCCCATGATGCACTGGGCCAGGGACAGACTAATTTGCATACAGCCAGGTTCTGAAACTGGGATGGTGCAATGAGCTAAAAAACGGTGTTGGATCTAGCCCTGATCTCTTGACTGGGTGAGAGTACTCTGCTTAATTCAGAGACTCTGTCCATCACCACCCCTTGTTGTAAATAATTTTGTCCACCCTAAGCGTGGAAGGGCATACTCAGATGTGAGTCCCTTGCTCATTGCACCATCAGGATTCAAGCAAGCCGGGCCGAAGACGCCTGAAATGGCAGAAACCGGTCCCCGGAAGCTTGTTTCCTTCCCAGTGTAAGAATTGGCTTTTGTAGTCTGGTCTGCCCTGTTCCCATGATGCACTGGGCCAGGGACAGACTAATTTGCATACAGCCAGGTTCTGAAACTGGGATGGTGCAATGAGCTAAAAAACGGTGTTGGATCTAGCCCTGATCTCTTGACTGGGTGAGAGTACTCTGCTTAATTCAGAGACTCTGTCCATCACCACCCCTTGTTGTAAATACTATAAATACAAGCACTCTCTACAAATCCATTTTGGGAAATAAACAATGCTATCTTTTCTAAAGGAGGTTCTGTTGGGTCCTTAAATATGACACCTTAGATTGCCATTCATACAACGCACTATTACTAAGTGTTTTTTCTTTCGCAATTTAATACAATGCTTCTTTTGTGTAGGAAGAGGACGTAAAGACTGTCTTTATCAATGGAGAAGATACTCCACTGAAATCGATTACTTTAAAAGATGCAACAGATGACATCAAAGTGACACTGTGGAGAGAAGCTACACTATTTAACATACATCTTGGAGATTATGTCACGCTAACTCATGTAACTGTCCATGAATTTAATGCACAGAAAATATTGAATACAACGAGGCACAGCAAAATAGAGGTAAGGAGACCAAAAAAATTTATTGGGAAATAAGAACTACTATTTCACTACCTATATACAAATTTCGCACTCTCGCACCCACTCTGGACATATCACCCACTTGCACCCTTTCAAGCACTTTCTATCTTTCCAGCACTCTGGAGCTTTCAACTACCCTGGCTCTTTCAGACACTCTGGCTCTTTCAGACACTTTGGCTCTTTCAGACACTCTGCCTCTTTCAGACACTCTGCCTCTTTCAGACACTCTGCCTCTTTCAGAAACACTCTGCCTCTTTCAGAAACACTCTGCCTCTTTCAGAAACACTCTGCCTCTTTCAGAAACACTCTGCTTCTTTCAGCCACTCTGCTTCTTTCAGCCACTCTGGCGCTTTCAGCCACTCTGGCGCTTTCAGCCACTCTGTGCCTTTCCCCCACTCTGTGCCTTTCACCCACTCTGTGCCTTTCACCCACTCTGTGCCTTTCACCCACTCTGTGCCTTTCACCCACTCTGTGCCTTTCACCCACTCTGTGCTTTTCACGCACTCTGAACCTTTTACCCACTCTGAACCTTTCACCCACTCTGAACCTTTCACCCACTCTGTACCTTTCACCCACTCTGTACCTTTCACCCACTCTGTACCTTTCACCCACTCTGTACCTTTCGCCCACTCTGTACCTTTCGCCCACTCTGTACCTTTCGCCCACTCTGTACCTTTCGCCCACTCTGTACCTTTTGCCCACTCTGTACCTTTCACCCACTCTGTACCTTTCACCCACTCTGTACCTTTCACCCACTCTGTACCTTTCACCCACTCTGTAGCTTTCACGCACTCTGTACCTTTCACCCACTCTGTACCTTTCCCCACTCTGTACCTTTCACCCACTCTGTACCTTTCACCCACTCTGTACCTTTCACCCACTCAGTACCTTTCACCCACTCGGTACCTTTCACCCACTCTGTACCTTTCGCCCACTCTGTACCTTTCGCCCACTCTGTACCTTTCGCCCACTCTGTACCTTTCGGCCACTCTGTAGCTTTCGCCCACTCTGTAGCTTTCGCCCACTCTGTAGCTTTCGCCCACTCTGTAGCTTTCGCCCACTCTGTAGCTTTCGCCCACTCTGTACCTTTCGCCCACTCTGTACCTTGCACGCACTCTGTACCTTTCACGCACTCTGTACCTTTCATGCACTCTCTATCACACACACACACTCTCGCTCACAAACAAAAAGTCTCTCTTTCACACTGTACTTACAAAAAACATAAAGTATAAAAATCTAAGGACTAATTGTTGCATTTGTTTTGTCTCAACAGGTAACAGCCCCACCACAGGAAAATATTGACATACAAAATTATGGCGTCGAAAGCACCAAAGATGAAACAAGTATTATAACTATTAGGGTGACAAACACAGACGTTTATCAATCGATGCCAATTCAAAATGACATACTAATTAAATGGTTTATGTTGGATGATGAGGTGGACAACATTGGAAATGCACTTGTACATTATTTGCCACAAACTTGTGAAGTGGTGTTTTGTAATGGGAAAATCATAAACATTGTAAAAGAGAAAGACGATGAAGACATATGTTCCGACTAAAAATCTCATGTTGCCATGCTCTCACATTTTTTTACAAAGTTTCAAAATAAATATTCTTGTGTTTACAAAAAATAAAAAGGTGTGAAATACAAATTATAAACTTCTTTGGTCTTGTTTTGCTAAAGGAAGGATACATACAACTACAACTACACTCAACTAATACAACATAGTCACACACACATACAACAATCATGCAATACATCTGACAAACTAAAAACACTACCAATTACACACACTCTGTAGCTTGCGCAAACTCTGATGCTTTAAGCCACTCTGCATCATTCCGCCACTCTGCATCATTCAGCCACTCTGCATCATTCAGCCACTCGGCATCATTCAGCCACTCTGCATCTTTCACCCACTCTGCATCTTTCACCCACTCTGCATCTTTCACCCACTCTGCATCTTTCACCCACTCTGCATCTTTCACCCACTCTGCATCTTTCACCCACTCTGCATCTTTCACCCACTCTGCATCTTTCACCCACTCTGCATCTTTCACCCACTCTGCATCTTTCACCCACTCTGCATCTTTCACCCACTCTGCTTCAGTCACCCACTCTGCTTCAGTCACCCACTCTGCTTCAGTCACCCACTCTGCTTCAGTCACCCACTCTGCTTCAGTCACCCACTCTGCTTCAGTCACCCACTCTGCTTCAGTCACCCACTCTGCTTCTTTCACCCACTCTGCATCTTTCACCCACTCTGCATCTTTCACCCACTCTGCATCTTTCACCCACTCTGCATCTTTCACCCACTCTGTACCTTTCACCCACTCTGTACCTTTCACCCACTCTGTACCTTTCACCCACTCTGTACCTTTCACCCACTCTGTACCTTTCAGCCACTCTGTACCTTTCACCCACTCTGTACCTTTCACCCACTCTGTACCTCTTACCCACTCTGTACCTTTCACCCACTCTGTACCTTTCACCCACTCTGCACCTTTCACACACACACTGTACCTTTCACACACTCTGTACCTTTCGCACACTCTGTACCTTTCGCACACTCTGTACCTTTCGCACACTCTGTACCTTTCGCCCACTCTGTACCTTTCGCCCACTCTGTACCTTTCGCCCACTCTGTACCTTTCGCCCACTCTGTACCTTTCGCCCACTCTGTACCTTTTGCCCACTCTGTACCTTTCGCCCACTCTGTACCTTTCACACACTCTGTACCTTTCACACACTCTGTACCTTTCACACACTCTGTACCTTTCACCCACTCTGTACCTTTCACCCACTCTGCACCTTTCACACACACTGTACCTTTCACACACTCTGTACCTTTCACCCACTCTGTACCTTTTGCCCACTCTGTACCTTTCACACACTCTGTACCTTTCACACACTCTGTACCTTTCACACACTCTGTACCTTTCACACACTCTGTACCTTTCACCCACTCTGTACCTTTCACCCACTCTGTACCTTTCAACCACTCTGCATCTTTCGCCCACTCTGCATCTTTCACCCACTCTGCATCTTTCAACCACTCTGCATCTTTCAACCACTCTGCATCTTTCGCCCACTCTGCATCTTTCGCCCACTCGGCATCTTTCGCCCACTCTGCATCTTTCGCCCACTCTGCTTCATTCGCCCACTCTGCTTCATTCGCCCACTCTGCTTCATTCACCCACTCTGCTTCATTCACCCACTCTGCTTCATTCACCCACTCTGCTTCATTCACCCACTCTGCTTCATTCACCCACTCTGCTTCATTCACCCACTCTGCTTCATTCACCCACTCTGCTTCAGTCACCCACTCTGCTTCAGTCAACCACTCTGCTTCAGTCAACCACTCTGCATCTTTCACCCACTCTGCATCTTTCACCCACTCTGCATCTTTCACCCACTCTGCACCTTTCACCCACTCTGTACCTTTCACCCACTCTGTACCTTTCACCCACTCTGTACCTTTCACCCACTCTGTACCTTTCACCCACTCTGTACCTTTCACCCACTCTGTACCTTTCACCCACTCTGTACCTTTCACCCACTCTGTACCTTTCACCCACTCTGCACCTTTCACCCACTCTGCACCTTTCACCCACTCTGCACCTTTCACCCACTCTGCACCTTTCACCCACTCTGTACCTTTCACACACACTGTACCTTTCACACACTCTGTACCTTTCACCCACTATGTACCTTTCACCCACTATGTACCTTTCACCCACTATGTACCTTTCACCCACTCTGTACCTTTCACACACTCTGTACCTTTCACCCACTCTGTACCTTTCACCCACTCTGTACCTTTCACCCACTCTGTACCTTTCACCCACTCTGTACCTTTCACCCACTCTGTACCTTTCACCCACGCTGTACCTTTCACCCACTCTGTACCTTTCACCCACTCTGTACCTTTCACCCACTCTGTACCTTTCGCCCACTCTGTACCTTTCGCCCACTCTGTACCTTTCGCCCACTCTGCATCTTTCGCCCACTCTGCATCTTTCGCCCACTCTGCATCTTTCGCCCACTCTGCTTCATTCACCCACTCTGCTTCATTCACCCACTCTGCTTCATTCACCCACTCTGCTTCATTCACCCACTCTGCTTCAGTCACCCACTCTGCTTCAGTCACCCACTCTGCTGCAGTCACCCACTCTGCTGCAGTCACCCACTCTGCTTCAGTCACCCACTCTGCTTCAGTCAACCACTCTGCTTCAGTCAACCACTCTGCTTCAGTCAACCACTCTGCATCTTTCGCCCACTCTGCATCTTTCGCCCACTCTGCATCTTTCGCCCACTCTGCATCTTTCGCCCACTCTGCATCTTTCGCCCACTAAGCATCTTTCGCCCACTAAGCATCTTTCGCCCACTCTGCATCTTTCACCCACTCTGCATCTTTCACCCACTCTGCATCTTTCACCCACTCTGCATCTTTCACCCAATCTGCATCTTTCACCCAATCTGCATCTTTCACCCAATCTGCATCTTTCACCCAATCTGCATCTTTCACCCAATCTGCATCTTTCACCCATTCTGCATCAGTCACCCATTCTGCATCAGTCACCCACTCTGCTTCAGTCACCCACTCTGCTTCAGTCACCCACTCTGCTTCAGTCACCCACTCTGCATCATTCACCCACTCTGCATCATTCACCCACTCTGCATCATTCACCCACTCTGCATCATTCACCCACTCTGCATCATTCACCCACTCTGCATCATTCACCCACTCTGCATCATTCACCCACTCTGCATCATTCACCCACTCTGCATCATTCACCCACTCTGCAAATTGATGAATGTTATGCCATTTTCATAGACATAAACAACTTTTAGGACGGAAAAAACAAAAAGGGGGTCTACGGAGTAGTGCATCAGATACGTTACACACAAAATATACTTCCCAAAAGTGAGCTACAGCATGCAAGGATGTTGATCAGGCTTCAGGCCAAAAAGCAAAAATCATTCTTACAATATTACACCAACAAAACAAAGAAAAATATGTGGCAGGAAGCGAGGACGAGGATGTACAAACACAAAAGTGAAACAGCCAACTTTTTATTGGGGAAATAAACAAGCACTATTCATCCGGGGAATGGGACGGATTAAACACAATGGTCAAGAGTTACACAAAAAGCCGTACGCATATAACAATAGCAGTTATTCACACGGAATTACATCAAATATAAGAAACATATTACGCAACTTGGATTCAGCGCTAACAGCATCAATAAACATTACATAGGTCTCTTAGCTTCACAAAACAACGCGTAATAAAATTAATACTTTTGAAGTGTACAATATTCATGGTGAAAATAGTACTTAGAAACTCAAAGAACAGCTCTTGTACGTCAAATAACAAACACCAGCTAAAAATACATTACATAACACTTTAAGAAAAAAAATACATTACATATCGAAGAATAAAAACAAGACTTTAATTTACATTACATAATATTCATTTAGAAATATTGCGAACGAAAAAATACAATGTCAACATTATTAAAAATACACTCCTATTCAATCGTTGAGTTAAACATACTATAGATACTACATTACATTACTTATAAAAAAAATTAGGAATACATTCTTACCTGTCAAACGACGCAGCAACAGCACAAGAACAAGTAAACGCCTTCCGCTATTCAACATTCTCGATCTTCTGGGGAATTCCACCGTTGACGTAAGCAAATCAGAATGCAACGTCAAAAACGTCGCATTCCGATTGGATACAAATAAACGTCAAGGGAACGTAAACACTCACAACACCAAAAAAACTAGAACACTAACGTAGGCAACGTCAAGGTGACGCGTTGCGTCGGCCATTTTAAACATAATACTATTAATATGGAACTCCACTGACACAAAAAACACACCTAACACCACACATTAATTTAAACACACACACACTTAAATCCACAAGCATCAGACATCCACAAGCATCAGGCATCCACAAGCATCAGGCATCCACAAGCATCAGACATCCACAAGCAACAGACATCCACAAGCAACAGACATCCACAAGCAACAGACATCCACAAGCAACAGACATCCACAAGCAACAGACATCCACAAGCATCAGACATCCACAAGCATCACAAGCAGCAGACATCCACAAGCATCAGACATCCACAAGCATCACAAGCAGCAGACATCCACAAGCATCAGACATACACAAGCAACAGACATACACAAGCATCAGACATCCACAAGCATCACAAGCATCAGACATCCACAAGCATCAGACATCCACAAGCATCACAAGCATCAGACATCCACAAGCATCAGACATCCACAAGGATCACAAGCAGCAGAAATCCACAAGCGTCAGACATCCACAAGCATCTGACATCCACAAGCAACAGACATCCACAAGCATCAGACATCCACAAGCATCAGACATCCACAAGCATCAGACATCCACAAGCAACAGACATCCACAAGCAACAGACATCCACAAGCATCACACATCCACAAGCATCACAAGCATCAGACATCCACAAGCATCAGACATCCACAAGCATCACACATCCACAAGCATCACAAGCATCAGACATCCACAAGCATCAGACATCCACAAGCATCAGACATCCACAAGCATCAGACATCCACAAGCATCAGACATCCACAAGCATCACAAGCATCAGACATCCACAAGCATCAGACATCCACAAGCATCACAAGCATCAGACATCCACAAGCATCAGACATCCACAAGCATCACACATCCACAAGCATCACAAGCATCAGACATCCACAAGCATCAGACATCCACAAGCATCAGACATCCACAAGCATCAGACATCCACAAGCATCAGACATCCACAAGCATCACAAGCATCAGACATCCACAAGCATCAGACATCCACAAGCATCACAAGCATCAGACATCCACAAGCATCAGACATCCACAAGCATCAGACATCCACAAGCATCAGACATCCACAAGCATCACACATCCACAAGCATCACAAGCATCAGGCATCCACAAGCATCAGGCATCCACAAGCGTCAGGCATCCACAAGCGTCAGACATCCACAAGCATCACAAGCAGCAGACATCCACAAGCAACAGACATCCACAAGCAACAGACATCCACAAGCAACAGACATCCACAAGCAACAGACATCCACAAGCAACAGACATCCACAAGCAACAGACATCCACAAGCAACAGACATCCACAAGCAACAGACATCCACAAGCAACAAACATCCACAATCATCAGACATCCACAAGCATCAGACATCCACAAGCATCAGACATCCACAAGCAACAGACATCCACAAGCAACAGACATCCACAAGCATCAGACAGCCACAAGCATCAGACATCCACAAGCATCAGACATCCACAAGCATCAGACATCCACAAGCATCACAAGCATCAGACATCCACAAGCATCAGACATCCACAAGCATCACAAGCATCAGACATCCACAAGCATCAGACATCTACAAGCATCAGACATCCACAAGCATCAGACATCCACAAGCATCAGACATCCACAAGCATCAGACATCCACAAGCATCAGGCATCCACAAGCAACAGACATCCACAAGCAACAGACATCCACAAGCATCTGACATCCACAAGCATCAGACATCCACAAGCATCAGACATCCACAAGCATCAGACATCCACAAGCAACAGACATCCACAAGCAACATACATCCACAAGCAACAGACATCCACAAGCATCAGACATCCACAAGCATCACAAGCATCAGACATCCACAAGCATCAGACATCCACAAGCATCACACATCCACAAGCATCACAAGCATCAGACATCCACAAGCATCAGACATCCACAAGCATCAGACATCCACAAGCATCAGACATCCACAAGCATCACAAGCATCAGACATCCACAAGCATCAGACATCCACAAGCATCAGACATCCACAAGCATCAGACATCCACAAGCATCACACATCCACAAGCATCACAAGCATCAGGCATCCACAAGCATCAGGCATCCACAAGCGTCAGGCATCCACAAGCGTCAGACATCCACAAGCATCACAAGCAGCAGACATCCACAAGCAACAGACATCCACAAGCAACAGACATCCACAAGCAACAGACATCCACAAGCATCAGACATCCACAAGCATCAGACATCCACAAGCAACAGACATCCACAAGCAACAGACATCCACAAGCATCACACATCCACAAGCATCACAAGCATCAGACATCCACAAGCATCAGACATCCACAAGCATCACAAGCATCAGACATCCACAAGCATCAGACATCCACAAGCATCACAAGCAGCAGACATCCACAAGCATCAGACATCCACAAGCATCAGACATCCACAAGCATCAGACATCCACAAGCATCAGACATCCACAAGCATCAGACATCCACAAGCATCAGGCATCCACAAGCATCAGACATCCACAAGCATCAGACATCCACAAGCATCAGACATCTACAAGCATCAGACATCCACAAGCATCAGACATCCACAAGCAACAGACATCCACAAGCATCACACATCCACAAGCATCAGACATCCACAAGCAACAGACATCCACAAGCAACAGACATCCACAAGCAACAAACATCCACAAGCATCAGGCATCCACAAGCATCAGACATCCACAAGCATCAGGCATCCACAAGCAACAGACATCCACAAGCATCACACATCCACAAGCATCACACATCCACAAGCATCACAAGCATCAGACATCCACAAGCATCAGACATCCACAAGCATCAGACATCCACAAGCATCACAAGCATCAGACATCCACAAGCATCAGACATCCACAAGCATCAGACATCCAAAAGCATCAGACATCCACAAGCATCAGACATCCACAAGCAGCACAAGCATCAGGCATCCACAAGCATCAGGCATCCACAAGCGTCATACATCCACAAGCATCACAAGCAGCAGACATACACAAGCAACAGACATCCACAAGCAACAGACATCCACAAGCAACAGACATCCACAAGCAACAGACATCCACAAGCAACAGACATCCACAAGCAACAGACATCCACAAGCATCAGACATCCACAAGCATCAGACATCCACAAGCATCAAGCATCCACAAGCATCAAGCATCCACAAGCATCAGGCATTCATAAGCATCAGGCATTCAGAAGCATCAGACATCCAGAAGCATCAGACATCCACAAGCATCAGACATCCACAAGCATCAGACATCCACAAGAATCAGACATCCACAAGCAACAAACATCCACAAGCAACAGACATCCACAAGCATTAGGCATCCACAAGCAACAGACATCCACAAGCATCAGACATCCACAAGCATCAGGCATCCACAAGCATCAGACATCCACAAGCATCAGACATCCACAAGCATCAGACATCCACAAGCATCAGACATCTACAAGCATCAGACATCCACAAGCATCAGACATCCACAAGCATCAGACATCCACAAGCAACAGACATCCACAAGCATCACACATCCACAAGCATCACAAGCATCAGACATCCACAAGCATCAGACATCAACAAGCATCACACATCCACAAGCATCACAAGCATCAGACATCCACAAGCATCAGACATCCACAAGCATCAGACATCCACAAGCATCACAAGCATCAGACATCCACAAGCATCAGGAAAGATAAAACTATTGGCATTGTAAATAACAAAGCTATTAATTCCCTATTTTAAAAAAAAGCACATACATAAAAAATGTGTCCTTTACAATACCAATAGCTCAAACTTTCCTAATGCGAGACATATTGCATTGCTGTGCTTCTCTCCCCTGCTGCACTCTCCTGCTCTCTAGAGATGTAGCATAACGACCAGAGCTGCCATATAAGTCACGTTAATACAAAACATGTTGCATTCCAAATGCTATAGGTGTCACATTCGCGAAAGTTATAACTATTGGCATTCTAAATGACAAAGCCATCAATGTAGCAATTTTAACAACGGAAAAAAAAAAAATATATGTCATTTACAAGACCAATAACTACAACTTTTCTAATGCGAGACCTATTGCATTCCAACCCCACTCATCCACGCAACGCCACTCACACACGCAACGCCACTCACACACGCAACGCCACTCACACACGCAACGCCACTCACACACGCAACACCACTCACACACGCAACGCCACTCACACACGCAACGCCACTCACACACGCAACACCACTCACACAAGCAACGCCACTCACACATGCCACTCATCCACGCAACGCCACTCATCCACGCAACGCCACTCATCCACGCAACGCCACTCATCCACGCAACGCCAATCATCCACGCAACGCCACTCATCCACGCAACGCCACTCATCCATTTGCAAAACGCAAAAATGTCAAACTCTTCTATTGCGAGACCTATTGCATTTTCTAAAAGTCAATTTCCCTGCTAATATAATTTTCTCCATGTATATTGATGAACATTGACACTACATGTGTGGATAATCGCTGAGCATTGTAGCTTCACTTGAAGTAGGAACACAGCTATTAATTTAGTAATTCATCACTCGAAGATCCAGTCCCGGAACAGTACGTTGATGTCAGATAATGTCTTTATACAGCAATTAAGCAATGATGTCTGCTGAATGTGTATTTCAGAGGCAATGAAACGCTGCCAAGGATGATTAAGCAGCAAGTGCAGCTGAAGTGTTAAATCAGCATTTAAAGATGTTAGGTTTCAATCTGTTGCAATAGAGTAAACATGCCAGCTATAATTCGATGCGCCACTTCACATAGGATGGACAGACAGATAAATATATATATATATATAGATAGATAGATAGATAGATAGATAGATAGATAGATAGATAGATAGATAGATAGATAGACAGACAGACAGACACGCAGGTGGTACGGTAGGTATTCAGAAAGATAGAGCTGAATGGAAGGATAAGTGGAAGGCTGTATGGACAGGTTCGGATTGGATGCTGGTGGATTTCAGCTCCCTCTGCTTCATCAAACTATTATACTCGTACTAAAACAACATGTGTTTACCCTTTCACCGCCTCAAACAACCACCTCTTCTTCCTTCAAGCACCTGCAAAATATGGTCTTTAATAGGCTCACTCACAACCCAACAACCAACAGCAGATCAATGATTGACCTTGATTTAAGCAGTAAGCCATGTGGTTCCAAATCTGATGGGGTCTATATTGTGTGCCTGCACTATACTCTTTGTGTGGAGACGTCCTCCGACATGTTATCTTTCCAAAGTCAAATAACCCATCATTATGCCAGGCCCAAACCAAAGAATAAAAAATATAGCAATGTGTTTCCCTATCTGTTCTAAAAATATTAAGAGATTTATAGTTGGTACTGAAAATATACAAGTGTTTAATTTAGAGTTGATGACGTGTCAATTATTTTCTTGTTCTTGAAATTTATTTAATTCAGAGGGCATCTTGGAGATGGATGAATACCATGTGTCGACGTAATTATTTCAGATTTTGAAAATCCATGGGGGTAAATTTAGAAACAATATGAACCTCAAGTGTGTTTACTTATCAAATTTTTATTTTAATAAGTTAAAGAAATGCATCCATTAAAATATAAAACCTTAACACAGTAAAGTAATTTACATTTCTAATGGCTAATTGAACAAACTCATACAAAAAAAAGCAAAAAAGTTATAGTTAATAACTGAAACAAAAATATAATACCGCTGTAAATTAAGCCACCGGAATAAATTCATCAATGTCCACAAGCACAGATACATTACAGATTTTAAGACAAAGCATTTCACAATTAGTTTTCGTCTTATTTGCACCAGCGCGTTAGTAGTAAATTAGCTAAAAATGACTCCAAAGTTAAACGACATAAAGCCAAATGGCCTATATATGTGAGTGAGATTTTTTCCATTGTGCTAGAACAGCAGTACATCAAATATACAAAAAAAAATTTCGCTACTCTACAGTAATGTGGACATAAGTCAGAATTCTGATAGCAACATGGAGAAAGCATATATAAGAAGACAATATTGCTTTAAAAATACATCGTAACACAAAGTGGAGACATTGCATTGATTATTAAAGAAGAGGAAGTATCACAAACCACAGCACGAAATTTACATACACATCAAAATAAAAAGCTATACAAACATACATTTAATAATAACTGAAATAACAGAACGTAGAGATGAAACAATATAAATTATTCACGCAGATATACAACATACTACACAATTACACAAAAAAAACACTGCTCTAATTATTAACACAACTACTAACCAAAAGCAAACATTTTAAAAATTAGATCTGTAAAAATAGGATACAATGCATTACATACATAAAGAGCCGACAATTCAAAATAAACATCCTTCATTGCAAAAAAAAGACACTACTATGCCAATAAAAATAATAGGAAACAACAAATATAATAATTCATAACACTATACACACACAAAACAAACAACAAATAACAACTTACCTGTCGAACGATGCACGGAACAGACAACGAAGCCAACACTCCTTACACGGGACCCGCTTTCAACAATATGGGGATTTCCAATTAGACGCGAGTAAATTGTTACGCAACGTGAGAGGATTTTGAAATCTCATTGGCTGACACGGACGTCAATCAAAATAGTACGGGATTCCAAATAAAAACTAGAACGCAATAACTTAAATACGTTAATATAATAATTGGACAGTCACACAAGCACACACACCACAATCACACAAATACACAACACACAAACACCCTCACACACCCTCACCCTCACACACCCTCACTCACACCCACCCTCACCCCCCCACCCTTACAACACACTCACCCTCACTAACCCTGACACACACACCCTCACACACCCTCACACTCACACACCCTCACCCACCACCACCCTCCCTCACACACCTTCACACCCTCAACCTCACACATCCTCACTTACCCTCACACCCTCACACACCCTCACTCACCCTCATGAACTCAACGACACACCCTCACATGCCCCCACCCTCACACACCCCCACCCTCACACACCCACACACATTCTCAATAAGCCTCACACCCTCACCCTCGCCCACCCTCACTCACCCTCACCCTCACCCTCACTCACCCTCACTCACCCTCAACACCTCACCCTCACTCACCCTCACCCTCACTCACCCTCAACCCCTCACCCTCACCCTCACTCACCCTCACCCTCACTCACCCTCAACCCCTGACCCTCACTCACCCTCAACCCCTCACCCTCACTCACCCTCACTCACCCTCACTCACCCTCACTCACCCTCACCCTCACTCACCCTCACTCACCCTCACCCTCACCCACCCTCACCCTCACTCACCCTCACCCTCACTCACCCTCAACGTCTCACCCTCACTCACCCTCAACACCTCACCCTCACCCTCACTCACCCTCAACCCCTCACCCTCACTCACCCTCAACACTTCACCCTCAACGCCTCACTCACCCTCACTCTCACTCACCCTCACTCACCCTCAACCCATCAGACTCACCCTCACTCACCCTCACCCTCACCCTCACTCACCCTCAACCCCTCACCCTCACTCACCCTCACCCTCACCCACCCTCAACCCCTCACCCTCACTCACCCTCACCCTCACTCACCCTCAACCCCTCACCCTCACTCACCCTCACCCTCACTCACCCTCAACCCCTCACCCTCACTCACCCTCAACCCCTCACCCTCACCCTCACTCACCCTCAACCCCTCACCCTCAACCCCTCACCCTCACTCACCCTCACCCTCACTCACCCTCAACCCCTCACCCTCAACCCCTCACCCTCACTCACCCTCAACCCCTCACCCTCACCCTCACTCACCCTCACCCTCACCCTCACTCACCCTCAACCCCTGACCCTCACTCACCCTCACTCACCCTCACTCACCCTCACTCACCCTCACTCACCCTCACCCTCACTCACCCTCACTCACCCTCACCCTCACCCACCCTCACCCTCACTCACCCTCACCCTCACTCACCCTCAACGTCTCACCCTCACTCACCCTCAACACCTCACCCTCACCCTCACTCACCCTCAACCCCTCACTCACCCTCAACACTTCACCCTCAACGCCTCACTCACCCTCACTCACCCTCACCCTCACTCACCCTCAACCCCTCACCCTCACTCACCCTCACCCTCACTCACCCTCAACCCCTCACCCTCACTCACCCTCAACCCCTCACCCTCACCCTCACTCACCCTCAACCCCTCACCCTCAACCCCTCACCCTCACTCACCCTCACCCTCACTCACCCTCAACCCCTCACCCTCAACCCCTCACCCTCACTCACCCTCACAACACATATTGTGTTACTATAGGTGTCACATTTGCGATAGATAAAACTATTGGCATTGTAAATAACAAAGCTATTAATTCGCTATTTTAAAAACAAGCACATACATAAAAAATGTGTCCTTTACAATACCAATCGCTCAAACTTTCCTAATGCGAGACATATTGCATTGCTGTGCTTCTCTCCCCTGCTGCACTCTCCTGCTCTCTAGAGATGTAGCATAACGACCAGAGCTGCCATATAAGTCACGTAAATACAAAACATGTTGCATTCCAAATGCTATAGGTGTCACATTCGCGAAAGTTATAACTATTGGCATTGTAAATGACAAAGCCATCAATTTAGCAACTTTAACAACGAAAAAATAAATAAATTATGTCATTTACAAGACCAATAACTCCTACTTTTCTAATGCGAGACCTATTGCATTCCAACCCCACTCATCCACGCAACGCCACTCACACACGCAACGCCACTCACACACGCAACGCCACTCACACACGCAACGCCACTCACACACGCAACGCCACTCACAGACGCAACGCCACTCACACACGCAACACCACTCACACACGCAACGCCACTCACACACGCCACTCATCCACGCAACGCCACTCATCCACGCAACGCCACTCATCCACGCAACGCCACTCATCCACGCAACGCCACTCATCCATTTGCAAAACGGAAAATGTCAAACTCTTCTATTGCGAGACCTATTGCATTTTCAATGCTTGTTTTGGGGGGGTGGGGGTGTCTTCTGATCTTGCCTGGCTGCTCTAGGGGATTGAAGGATGTGTTCGGAACATATTTAATAAAACATTATGTAATGCTTCACACTGCACGTTGCCATTTCTGAGCGATGTAATGAGCCGTCGGAAGTGTTACTTTAGTTTATGCTACTCAATTTACCGACTTCAGAAAGATGGCAGTCCGATCCAGCCATGCCTGAATTCGTGACTTGTAGCTCAGTGGGATGTTGGTGCGAGCGTTGACTCACTGGGCTATCTCGCGAGTGATGACGAGTTATTGGTTTTATATACTGTCTATTAAAAGGGAAGGGGCGCGCCTGTCCAAAGGCGGGCTCGGGCTCGGTCTGGGGGGGAAGTGGGGGGGTTAGGGAAGGGGTCTGACTGGAGGTCTTGAGCTGCGGGGCCTGATGGATGCTCGAGTCTAAACCCGCAGCCCCTCCCCCCGTTGTCTAACCTACTTTCCCTTGGATAACGCGGTTAGCCGGATTTAATCTAGGGGGGGGGCACACCAGCTGTACCCTGCCGCCCAAGCCCGCAGGTGCCGTCGCTGCCCCCCCCCTCCCGGAGCAAGGCTTTCCATACCCATTGTGTCTTACCACCCTCCTGTGGTGGCGCCCCCTCGTAATTTTGGCTCTCAGTTCTTGAGTGAGATATAAAAGTGCTGGTAATCGCTGTCTCAGAGTGCCGAGAATTGCGGGTATCTCCCATCCATGGCACTGTTCCAGCCATCTGCTGGGCACACTGCAAGCCACAGAGCTGGCCTCACCCCTCAGTTGGCACTGTGGGCACTGCCTCTATGGTTGGCAGCCCTGTTCTGGGCGCACTGTCCTCCCCAGAGCTGGTCTCGCCCCTCGGTTGGCACTGTGGGCACTGCCTCTGTGGTTGGCAGCCCTCTGCTGGGCGCACTGTCCTCCCCAGAGCTTGTCTCACTTCTCGGTTGGCACTGTGGGCACTGCCTCTGTGATTGACAGCCCTCTGCTGGGCGCACTGTCCTCCCCACAGCTGGTCTCGCCCCTCGGTTGCCACTGTGGGCACTGCCTCTATGGTTGGCAGCCCTCTGCTGGGCGCACTGTCCTCCCCAGAGCTTGTCTCACTTCTCGGTCGGCACTGTGGGCACTGCCTCTGTGATTGACAGCCCTCTGCTGGGCACACTGTCTTCCCCAGAGCTGGTCTCGCCCCTCGGTTGGCACTGTGGGCACTGCCTCTGTTTTTGGCAGCCCTCTGCTGGGCGCACTGTCCTCCCCAGAGCTGGTCTCGCCCCTCGGTTGGCACTGTGGGCACTGCCTCTGTGGTTGGCAGCCCTCTGCTGGGCGCACTGTCCTCCCCAGAGCTGGTCTCGCCCCTTGGTTGGCACTGTGGGCACTGCCTCTGTGGTTGGCAGCCCTCTGCTGGGCACACTGTTCTCCCCAGAGCTGGTCTCGCCCCTCGGTTGGCACTGCCTCTGTGGTTGGTAGCCCCCTGCTGGGCGCACTGTCCTCCCCAGAGCTGGTATCACCCCTTGGTTGGCACTGTGGGCACTGCCTCTGCGGTTGGCAGCCCTGTGCTGGGCGCACTGTCCTCCCCAGAGCTGGTCTCACCCCTTGGTTGGCACTGTGTGCTGTGGCTGGCTGGCCTCTGATTTGAAGACATAGACATTTTCTGCCTGTTTTGAAGAAACTACCTCAATCCTCTCCGGCGCCGGGGACCCAACTCTCCTTTCTCTCTTTCCAGGGGCGTCAGATCTGATAACGCCCCCCCCAGATTACCACGCCCTCCCCAAACTTGGCCGGTGCTGACTTGCACCCCCTTCTCGGTGCCAGTGACGTCTCCCTCCAGTTTCCTCCTCGCAAATACCTCCAAATCTCCCACTTACCACACCCCCTCCCCCCTCCTCACTCTATCCTACAAGTGGGCAGTGAAATCCCTCCAGCTTGATCTCCTAGTTGCCAAACCTTACTTGACGGCCCTAAATCTGTGAACTGCAGCTGCTCCCCCCCTTATTAACTACTTTAGCTGTGACTTCCCCGGTTGGCAGTGTTCCCCCCCACTCCCCCGCCCCCTGTTGACACTGAATTTAGCCCATCCGATCACTTGGTCCGCAGTGCCAACTCCAACTCCATTATTTGTCATTAAAGCCTTAATCTGCCCCCTCTGCCCACGGCCCCGCCCCCTCCTTGGGGGCTCTCTGTCTGGATAGAGTGCTCTGTGGCGCTGGAGCAGGGGCCCTCGCTCGTCTGCCCCCCCACCCCCAGTACAACCAGTGCCGGGAGTGTGAGGGGCCTGGGGGTCTGGGGAAGAGTCACATCTGGACTGCAGGGCCCTGGAGATGCGGGGACAGTAAGTGGGGGCGGGTCCCGGTGGGAGGCTGCCCCCCTCCCCTCACCGAAGCCTCACTTTATCCTCAGCCTGCAGCGTCCAGGGTGGGGCCGGCGCCCCAGGCACCTCCCGTGAGGACTCTATGTAGGATTGTCTAGCGCCTAGAAGCGAGGAGAGGGGTGGGCTGCGGGGTCAGCGTCTCTGTGCACCACTTGCACTGGTGTGTCTTAGAACGATTGTTTCTGATGTGCCTGTGAGTCTGACAGACGGGGGCACCATTCCAGCTCTGAGTGTGCCCAGCTCTGAGTGTGCGTGTGCCCAGCTCTGAGTGTGCGTGCGTCCAGCTCTGTGTGTGCGCGTGTCCAGCTCTGACTGTGTGTGCGCGCGTCACAACGGCCCATTTCAGAGCAACCTAATAACCCCCTGTCTTTCTCTCCTCAGGTGTGCGTGATGAGAGCCCTGCCCCCCTTCACCCTGCTGGTACTCCTGCTGTGCCCCTGGCATGCCACGGCCCACCCTACCTTCCAGCACCCGGACGCAGCCTTCAACCACTTGGCGCTAGACCGAGAGACGGGCGTGCTGTATGTCGGCGCTGTGAACCGCCTCTTCCAGCTCTCGCCAGACCTGGAGCTGGTGGGCGAGGAAAAGACCGGCCCGGTGGATGACAGCCCCGACTGCCTGCCGTTCAAGGACGTGCAAGAGTGCCTGCAGGCCCGGCCCACCGACAACGCCAACAAGCTGCTGGCGGTCAACGGGTGCGGCCGGGAGCTGGTCGTGTGCGGACAGGTCTTCCAGGGACTCGGTGGCCGAGGTGCTCTACTACCCGGTGGACCCCGGGGACAACCAGTTTGTGGCCGCCAATAACGTGCGGGTGACCACAGTGGCCCTGGCGGGCAGCACCACGGATGGACGCCAGCTGATGATCGTGGGGCGCGGCCTGATGGCCAGGCTGTCCGCCGGCATTCCTCCCATCACCGTGCGCCAGCTCAACCAAACGCCCGTCTTCTCCAACGAGGGCCTGGGCAAGCTGGCGGTCAGCGACTTCTCAGACTACAACAACCACTTCATGGGGGTCTTCGGCCACGCTGGCCATGTCTACTTCCTCTTCTTCAGGCGCGGGCCCATGACACAGCTGGAGTACGCCAGCTACGTGGCCATGGTGTGCGACCAGAACCTGCTGCTTTCCTCCTACGTGGAGATGCAGCTGGTCTGCCAGGACTCCAAGGGCAAGAACTACAACCTGGCGCAGGCCGCCCACCTGCAAGCCCAGGAGGGGGGGGGGAGCAGCCACGCTCTTCGTGGTCTTCGCCGCTGGGGTGGCCTCCATCCCAAGCGCCACCCAGGACACGGCCATGTGCGCCTTCAGCCTGGAGGAGGTGGACGCGCAGCTGGAGAGGGCCAGGATGCTGAGCTACACCAAGGCCAGCCGCGACGAGCAGCGCCAGCAAGTGGCAGTCATCGAGTATGGAGTTACCTCCAGCTGTGGGATGCTGCCAGAGGTAAGCTGGGATGGAAGGGGGATCTCCTGGGTTTCACCTCAGAGTATGGGGTGACCACCAGCTGCGTGCTGCTGCAAGAGGTAGTATGGGATGGAAGGCGGATCTCCTGAGGTACACACTCAGAGTATGAGGTGACCACCAGCTGCGGGACACTACCACAACTAGGTTGGGATGGAGAAGAGATTTTCTGGGGGTCACAATGTAAGGAGTGACCTCCAGCTATGGGATACTGACAAAGGTAGGTTGGGATGGAGATTCCATCTCTTGGGACTCACCTCAGAGTATGGGGTGCTCACCAGCTGCAGGGTGCTGCCAGAGGTAGACTGGGATGGAAGGGGGATCTCCTGGGACTGACCTCAGAGTATGGGGTGCTCACCAGCTGCAGGGTGCTGCCAGAGGTAGACTGGGATGGAAGGGGGATCTCCTGGGACTGACCTCAGAGTATGGGGTGATCACCAGCTGCAGGGTGCTGCCAGAGGTAGAATGGGATGGAAGGGGGATCTCCTGGGGTTCACCTCAGAGTATGGGGTGCTCACCAGCTGCAGGGTGCTGCCAGAGGTAGAATGGGATGGAAGGGGGATCTCCTGGGGTTCACCTCAGAGTATGGGGTGCTCACCAGCTGCAGGGTGCTGCCAGAGGTAGACTGGGATGGAAGGGGGATCTCCTGGGACTGACCTCAGAGTATGGGGTGCTCACCAGCTGCAGGGTGCTGCCAGAGGTAGACTGGGATGGAAGGGGGATCTCCTGGGACTGACCTCAGAGTATGGGGTGCTCACCAGCTGCAGGGTGCTGCCAGAGGTAGACTGTGATGGAAGGGGGATCTCCTGGGGTTCACCTCAGAGTATGGGGGGATCACCAGCTGCAGGGTGCTGCCAGAGGTAGACTGGGATGGAAGGGGGATCTCCTGGGACTGACCTCAGAGTATGGGGTGCTCACCAGCTGCAGGGTGCTGCCAGAGGTAGACTGGGATGGAAGGGGGATCTCCTGGGGTTCACCTCAGAGTATGGGGTGCTCACCAGCTGCAGGGTGCTGCCAGAGGTAGACTGGGATAGAAGGGGGATCTCCTGGGGTTCACCTCAGAGTATGGGGTGATCACCAGCTGCAGGGTGCTGCCAGAGGTAGAATGGGATGGAAGGGGGATCTCCTGGGGTTCACCTCAGAGTATGGGGTGATCACCAGCTGCAGGGTGCTGCCAGAGGTAGACTGGGATGGAAGGGGGATCTCCTGGGGTTCACCTCAGAGTATGGGGTGATCACCAGCTGCAGGGTGCTGCCAGAGGTAGAATGGGATGGAAGGGGGATCTCCTGGGGTTCACCTCAGAGTATGGGGTGATCACCAGCTGCAGGGTGCTGCCAGAGGTAGACTGGGATAGAAGGGGGATCTCCTGGGGTTCACCTCAGAGTATGGGGTGATCACCAGCTGCAGGGTGCTGCCAGAGGTAGAATGGGATGGAAGGGGGATCTCCTGGGGTTCACCTCAGAGTATGGGGTGATCACCAGCTGCAGGGTGCTGCCAAAGGTAGACTGGGATGGAAGGGGGATCTCCTGGGGTTCACCTCAGAGTATGGGGTGCTCACCAGCTGCAGGGTGCTGCCAGAGGTAGACTGGGATAGAAGGGGGATCTCCTGGGGTTCACCTCAGAGTATGGGGTGATCACCAGCTGCAGGGTGCTGCCAGAGGTAGAATGGGATGGAAGGGGGATCTCCTGGGGTTCACCTCAGAGTATGGGGTGATCACCAGCTGCAGGGTGCTGCCAGAGGTAGACTGGGATGGAAGGGGGATCTCCTGGGGTTCACCTCAGAGTATGGGGTGATCACCAGCTGCAGGGTGCTGCCAGAGGTAGACTGGGATGGAGAGATCTTCTGGGGTTCACCTCAGAGTATGGGGTGCTCACCAGCTGCAGGGTGCTGCCAGAGGTAGAATGGGATGGAAGGGGGATCTCCTGGGGTTCACCTCAGAGTATGGGGTGATCACCAGCTGCAGGGTGCTGCCAGAGGTAGACTGGGATGGAAGGGGGATCTCTTGGGACTCACCTCAGAGTATGGGGTGCTCACCAGCTGCAGGGTGCTGCCAGAGGTAGATTGGGATGGAAGGGGGATCTCCTGGGGTTCACCTCAGAGTATGGGGTGATCACCAGCTGCAGGGTGCTGCCAGAGGTAGAATGGTATGGAAGGGGGATCTCCTGGGGTTCACCTCAGAGTATGGGGTGATCACCAGCTGCAGGGTGCTGCCAGAGGTAGACTGGGATGGAAGGGGGATCTCCTGGGGTTCACCTCAGAGTATGGGGTGCTCACCAGCTGCAGGGTGCTGCCAGAGGTAGACTGGGATGGAAGGGGGATCTCTTGGGACTCACCTCAGAGTATGGGGTGCTCACCAGCTGCAGGGTGCTGCCAGAGGTAGACTGGGATGGAGAGATCTTCTGGGGTTCACCTTGGAGTAAGGGTGACCACCAGCTGCTGGGTGCTGCCAGAGGTAGTTTGGGATGGAGAAGAGATCTCCTGAGGTACGCCTCAGAGTATGGGGTGACCTCCAGCTGCAGGATGCTGCCAGAGGTAGATTGGGATGGAGAGGAGATCTTCTGGGGTTCACCTTATAGTAAGTGTTGGACCTGGCCCTGCCCAGGTGCGGGTGGCATGACCTCGTAGTAGTTGGCAGCCATCTTGTTTTAGTAACTTTTCAGATCCAGTCCCCTTATTATTTATCTGACCCAGGGAACATAGGAAAAATATGAGACTGACACCCCTAAAATCAGAATTACGTGATACACTCTTTAGGAAGAGTGCTCTCCACCTCCTAGGTCTAGAAATAGGACTTCTGGACCGGGACTATCCTCCAGGCAATCTAGCTGGACGATACTGCTATGATGTGTATTCCCCATCTGGAGACAGTGACAGGGCCTGGGGAAACTCCACCATCTGGTATCTGCTGTCTGCCCTTTAGATTAGAGGGGAGGAGTAGTTTCGGGCTGCGTCCTGGCCTCCACAATGCCGGCGCCGCTTCCTGCTGGGCGGCTGACGACCCTACCTTCCTGCTTCAAAGGATGAGGTGGCCCATGACGGGAGCCACCCCCGACCGGGCCTAAGGGAGGGAAACCCCCGGCCTACATGAAAGGAGATCAAAGACATTTTGAGGGATAAAAGAAGGACGCTGGAACTAGAGAATCAGATCTGCTAGGGGAACCTCCGAAGAGGTACCCCCGGGAGCCCTCCTAAGGCACGACGGGTGTGCCTATCACCAAGAGCCCTGCTGACGCTGTCGCGGCTCCAAGTCCTCGCTATCCACAAGGGCCCTGCTGACGCTGTCGCGGCCCCAAGCCTTAGCCATCACCTGAGCCCTGCTGGCGCTGTCGCGGCTCCAAGTCCTCGCTATCCACAAGAGCCCTGCTGACGCTGTCGCTGCTCCAAGTCTTCGCTATCCACAAGGGCCCTGCTGACGCTGTCGCGGCCCAAAGCCTTCACCATCACCTGAGCCCTGCTGACGCTGTCGCGGCTCCAAGTCTTCGCTATCCACAAGAGCCCTGCTGACGCTGTCGCGGCTTCAAGCCTTCGCTATCCACTAGGGCCCTGCTGACGCTGTCGCAGCCCCAAGATTTCGTCATCACCTGAGCCCTGATGATGCTGTCGCGGCTCCAAGTCTTCGCAATCCATAAGAGTCCTGCTGACACTGTCGCGGCTCCAAGTCTTCGCTATCCACAAGGGCCCTGCTGACGCTGTCCCAAGCCTTCGCCATCACCTGAGGCCTGCTGACACTGTCGCGGCTCCAAGTCCTCGCTATCCACAAGAGCCCTGCTGACGCGACCAATCACAGCCAACACGCGTTTCGTCACATCCGTGACTTTCTCAGAGCTCTTGAACTGCTCGAATAGTTGTTGGAAATATCAGTGGCTCTGTGATAACGAATAGAAAGGTCCTCTTCAACTGGCATTCAGTAGTTAAAACATGCAGGAACATTCCCTTATTTCCTATTCGGTTCTGAGACAGGAGATACGTCCTCCTTCGAAAATCTTTCGTTAAGATGTCAAAATAGTAGCATCAATGATTCCTCGTCATGTGGTCAAACCGCGTTCAATTGTTTAGGGCACTATGATAGGACCTTAAAACATGCCGAATCGTTCCTTTCTTTTCCATTCAGTTCTGAGACAGGAGATCTGCCTTTCATAAAATTATTTCCATATAGGTTTGTAAACAGTAACATTAATGATTCCTCGTCATATGGTCAGAACAGTATTCAATTGTCAAGGCTCTATGAAAAGACCCTTAAATACCGGCTTCATGTAGCCTCTGCAAATAGTTCCTCCCATATCGGTAGCCGTGGCATGACGAGGAATCATTGACGCTACTGTTTTGACATCTTTATGAAAGATTTTCGAAGGAGGACGTATCTCCTAAGCCTTGAGAAAGTCACGGTGGTGACGAAACGCACGTTGTCTGTGATCGGTGTTCTTCACAACGAGGACTGGACCACAATGCATATTACACAAACATCTGTTGAATGAATATAGTGACAAATTGTAATGTGCCAGTCCTGTCTTATTTTCTTAATACATTTACCAAGAATGTTCTAATTGGACAGTTCTCGTGGTATCCTGAAAGAGGAAGAATCTCTCCTCATCTTTGTGCTTTTGGTGAGATAGATAGTGTATCACAATTGAATTGATGTGAAATGTTAGGAGTGCTGGGGTTTCCTTCATGTTGATATAGTCCTAGCCCTGATTGGACAATTCCCGCCATCTTCAAGATCGTGGTGTGAGAAAATGCCATCTTTCTTGCATGGTATGCCCCCACTTTTTGCTGAATGGCTGATGTACTTTGACTGAGTGTGCCCTGGGTTCCTGCCAACCAGCCATCTCGAAATTGGACTCATACCCGTTACCAAGAGTTGATGAGCTAATCGAGAAATTAGACGAAGCCCGATATATAACCACACTCGATCTTACCAAAGGCTATTGGCAGGTACCACTTAAACAGGAAGACCAAGGAAAAAACGCCTTTAGCACCCCTAATGGGTTATACAAGTTTACAGTACTGCCTTTTCAAATACATGGAGCACCCGCGACGTTCCAAAGACTTATGAACAAAGTTCTTTCCCAACAACAAGAGTACTCCTTACCCTACATAGACGATATCATAATATTTAGCCCTACCTGGGAACAACATCTCGTCCATTGTGGAAAGATATTCCAAGCACTTAGGACTGCAGGGCTCCACGTGAACTTCAAAAGGTCCAGGATAGGCTTCACCAAAGTAAAATATTTGGGCTACCTATTGGGGAATGGGGCTACCGCTCCTCAACAAGAGAAAGTGAGAACAGTCTTAGAAACCCCCTTCCCCGCCACCAAAAAAGGCATTAGATTCCTTTTGGGCTTACTAGGCTACCACCGCCGGTTTATACCCAATTATTCTGAAATAGCAGCACCACTAACCGACCTACTGAAGAAAGAGAAAAGGAACAAAGACCTGGTAAATCCCCCACAGGCCGCCGGAAAGGCATTCCCCGAGCTCAAGTGAGCCTTAACGTCCAGCCCTATCCTTATTTTACCCAACTTCAGGGAACCCATTATCCTACAAACAGATGACTCGGAAGTAGGTCTGGGGGCCATTCGTTCCCAACAAACAAAAGAAGGCCTTGAGTGCCCGGTCCTCTTTATCAGCCGTAATTTATTTCCAAGGGAGAAGAAATATTCTACGGTTGAGAAAGAGTGCTTAGCTATAAAATGGGCTGTAGAGAAGTTTCACTATTATCTGGAGGGATCTCCTTTTGTCCTGTATACTGATCACGCCCCCCTCTTGTGGATGAGTCATAACAAAGGGAATAACCCCAGTGTCCTCAGGTGTTTTTTGGCTTTGCAACCCTACTGTAAATGAAAAAAATTAAAATCTGTATTTGTAAAGCACGAACTACTTACCCATATGGGTCTCAAGGCGATGGGGGCCGCTGTGGAAATTAAGTGAGATATTGACCAGAGTCACAGGGTGCTGAGCTCAGCTGCCGACGGAGCCCAGGATCGATCAGTGAACCCTGTGCTCCGAAGTCAGCTGCCCTGGCCGCTGCACCACACCTCTTCACCATTCTACGAGATGGCATTGACTACTCATTTGAGGTCCGTCATAGAAAAGGGTCTGATAACGGCAATGCTGAATTCCCTCATTTCCCCCGAACGGGAAACGTCTGGGGGTGGGGTGTGTCAGGTAGCCCCTGTGGTACACGATGGGATAGAGGATAAGGAGTGCCATGCAATCTCTTCATATATTTCTCCCCTCCTATATTCACAGTCCCGTTTTACCAGTTGTCCGCTTTGCTGTCATCAAGAAGTAGAGAGAGGGGAATTGGCAGGCAGCCCCTTTAAGCCGGAGCTGAGGACGGACATCAGAGGATACACGCTTCAAGAAGGTGGGGTGGAGAGTGCAACAGGTTGGTCAGTAGTTGATCCAGCTACACGCAGCACGGGAATGCGAGATGGAGAAACTAGCAGGGGAAGACTGGAAAGACGGAGAAGACCTAACAGCCTTCAAAAGAGAAAAACGGAGCCCAGGGGAGGTCACAGCTTGTCAGCGAGCGGAACACCTGAAACTGGTGGAGGAGGGAAAGCCGAAACAGAAGGAGACCAGACCTCACTGAAGGACGCAGAGTCACCACGCCGTGGCCCCGGAGGGACGTGGCTCTTCCAGGTGCGTGGGCGTCTACAGGGCATTTGGAAAGGGGCTGAGTCAAAGAGGGAGGGGAGGCTGAGGGGGAAAAAGGAACCCTGGGAAAATGAAATAAGTGAGACAGAAAAGAAAGACAAGAGCAGAAATCATCGGCTACTCTTTTTCTTTTGGTTGCTCCAACCTCTACCCCCTCCCTTCACATTTATGCATAGCTATTATTTATCCCTCACATCCTCCCTTGACTAAACCATAAATCAAAAACACTTACCTGAGTCTTTTCCTTCTGTCTGAGGGACGACGGCGGCCGAGGATCACCTAAGGGACTGAAGTGAAAGACCCTGTGGGAAAGAAGAATATAAAAGAGACAATCAATCATTGTGATTTCCTGTAATACTAATAAAAAGTGCACACCAAGAAATTATTCAATGCAGTGTGCTCCTTCTTAACCGACTCTTCTAGAACGGGGAGCTACATACTTTGCCTACAGGGAATGGGAGACAGAAACACAGAGACCAACAGACACACACAGACACACACACACAGGAAAGCATAGTAGGAAAATGCTATATATAGTTTTCATATGCTTGCATATGTACATTGTTTTAGAAAGATGGTGGAACTATTTATTCTGTTCAATGTGCTTATTTTGCTAATTACTTTTATCTGCTTCTATTATCATTGCAGTTCGGGCTGGACTGTTCCCATTAGGCACAGGGTCAAGACTGATTTGCATATGGCCATGTCTGAACTGGGGTGACATGGTGAGCGAAATAATGATGGATTTACCTAGATCTCTTGACTGGGGGTGAATGTTTTGATTTGTTCTGCATTCCATCCATCAATTGTGTGTCGTTTGCTCTATTATCATTGCAGCACATAAATTCTATACAAGAATTACGATGGTTAAATTAATAATGAAAATGCTAATGTTATGTTATTTTAATTTGATATCGTACACGAATTACCCCTAAGCAGAAACTACTTTAAGGAGAAATTTAGGATTGGTACGTAGAACCACTCAATCTTTGCGAAGTTGAAAGAAAGGCTCTTGTATAGTTAATGCCTGAAGTTCATCAACTCTCCTTAATGAGTTTATCGTTATGAGGAAAGCAACTTTCCATGATAGGAATTGTAACGGACATTTGTGCATTGGTTCAAAAGGCGGGCCCATTAGCCTTGTAAGAACTATGTTTAAGTTCCACTCTGGAGCAGGGGGAATACTTGGCGGTATAACCCTTTTTAATCCTTACATGAAGGCTTTAATCACTGGTACTCTGAAGAGAGATAGGTGTTGTCTATTTTGCAAGTATACAGCTACGACTCCCAGGTGTAAACAAATGGATGTGTAAGTTAATCCACATTACTGTAAATGCAACAGTTAACAAATGATTCGGCACAAACGCATCAAGATGATTGATATTGTTGTTCTTACAATAAGCAACAAAAAGTTTCCATTTGCTGCATAACATGCTCTAATAGTAGGCTTACTAGCTTCCTTGAGAATATTCATACAGTCTGGTGGTAGTTGTAAATAACCAAACTCTATGACTTCAGGAGCCAAATCGCTAGGTTGAGTTCTCTGGGAATTGGATGTCTGATTTCTCCATGGCTCCGAGTGAGGAGACAAGATGTGAGATGTAGCTTTTGATGTGGAACCACTGAGAGTTTTAAGGATGAGAGTACCAAGGTTGACGAGAACATGTGGGGGCTATTAAGTTCAGTGAGGGACATTTGTCTGAGCTTCCGAACTAGTAATGGAATTAGCAGGAGAGGCGGAAAAGCGTAAGCAAATATCCCTGACCAAATCATCCATAGGGCATTGCCTTCGGCTGCTGGGTGTGGGAACCTGGATGCAGAGTTTGGGCTTTTTGCGTTGTGCACTGTGGCAAACAGATCTATCTGTGGAAAACCTCAGTTTTGAACGTAGGGAAGAAGAACTTGGGGATGAAGTTCCCACTCGTGTACTTGCTGCCTGTGTCTGCTGAGCAGGTCTGAAATCTGATGGTCTACTCCTGGGAGGTGTTCTGGTAGGAGATAGTTTTTCTGGTGAATTGCCCAATCCCAAATGCTTTGTGCAAGGTGCGACAGCTGGCGGGAGTGAGTCCCTCCCTATTTCTGTAAGTAGTACATTGCTTGTTGTCCGTGCAAACTAAAACAGCCTTGCCTGCAAGTTGTGTGAGAAACGCTGAGTGCTATGAACACTGCTAGAAGCTCTAGGTAGTTGATGTGGAGACGTTTGTGTTTGTCTGACCACAGCCCCTGGACTTTGTAATGTTGAAGATGGGCACCCCAACCGGTTACTGTGGAATCGGGTCTATGAAAGGCCGCCCTTTTGCTAAGTTTTGAGGATTCCACCACTGCAGCGAGCAATGGTTGCCGCTGTCTACCAACACTAGGTCTGGGTCGCAAATTGCGAGGCTCATTAATATTAATGAGCAATGCACAATTTGCGAGCCCATTGGGAATGCCAGCGCTACCAGGGATGGTGGCCTGCTGCACTCAGCAGACCACCATGTCTGGGACTGCTTTTTAATAAAGCAGCTTTTTTTTTTCCTTTCTTTTTTTAAATGCAGTCCGTTTTTCTTAAAGGAAAACGGGATGCATTTAAAAAAAAAAATGAAACGTTTTCGTTTCCTTCTTTAAGGACAGGCAGTGGTCCCTGGGACCACTGCCGGCCCTTAAAAAATATTTTTAGACGGTGCAGAGTAGGAATATCGACGTAGAAATATCGTCTGACATGAAAATCTCCGCAGAAATATCGAGTGGAACAAATATCGACAACAAAAATATAGTTTGACCAGAATATCGACTGACAAGTAAGTAATATCGATAACAATAATATAGTTGTAATAAATATAGTTTACAAAAATATCGATTTATTAATAATGTTATGTATTTTAGTGTTTTAAATGAGAATTGTTTGTTATTTTATTATATGTTTTGGAATTGTATTAGTTATTAATGTTTTTTATGTTTAATTTTGTGTTATTACTTCCGTAGCGGGTTGTGGGTTGATAGGGGAATAGGGTGGTTAGTAATTTAATTATATAAAATTAATTGGTTAATTAATGTGTTAATTAATTAATAATAGTTTAATAATTAGTTGTTAATTAATTTCAATCAGTCAATTAATAATTAATTATGTTAATTGTTTAATTAATTTTAGGTGTGTGTTGGGGAGTTCATACGTGTAAATGGTGTGAGGGGTGGCAATTAATTAATTTATTATTGATTAATTTATTAATAATTTTAAAATTAATTACCATTAATTAATTAGTAATTATTCATTGTAAATGTGTAATTAATTTTAGGTGTGTGTTGTGGTCTTTTTAAGTGTATATGGTGTGAAAGCTGGTAATTAATTAATTATTTAAAAAAATACATTAATTTTCATTAATTAATTAGTAAATATTAAATGTAATTGTGTAATTAATATTAGGTGTGTGTGGTGGATATTATAGTTTTAAATAATGTGTAATTAATTAATTTTTATTATCTTTGTTACTAATAATATATTTAAATGTATATATTAATTATGTTTATATTGGAAATTAAATAAAAAAAAAAATTGATCGTTTTTTTTTTATTGTTTTGTGTTCCAGCGCTTTCCTTACTATTGTACTCACTGGAGTAGGAATAGTCATTTTTACCCCTACGCTATCCAACGCTTTCCCTACTGTTCTATTTTTTTTTTTATTGTTTTGTGTGCCAGCGCTTTCCTTACTATTGTACTCACTGGAGTGGGAATAGTCATTTTTACCCCTACGCTATCCAACGCTTTCCCTACTGTTGCACTCTCTGGAGTGGGAATAGTAATTTTCACCCCTACGCTATCCAACGCTTTCCCTACTGTTGCACTCTCTGGAGTGGGAATAGTAATTTTCACCCCTACGCTATCCAACGCTTTCCCTACTGTTGCACTCTCTGGAGTGGGAATAGTAATTTTTACCCGTTCGCTATCCAACGCTTTCCCTACTGTTGCACTCTCTGGAGTGGGAATAGTAATTTTTACCCCTACGCTATCCAACGTTTTCCCTACTGTTGCACTCTCTGGAGTGGGAATAGTAATTTTTAATCCTATGCTATCCAATGCTTTTCCTACTGTTGCACTGTCTGGAGTGGGAATAGTCATTTTTACCCCTATGCTATCCAGTGCTTTCCCTACTGTTGCACCCTTTGGAGTGGGAATAGTAATATTTACCCCTACGCTATCCAACGCTTTCCCTACTGTTGCACCCTCTGGAGTGGGAATAGTAATTTTTACCCCTACGCTATCTAACACTTTTCCTACTGTTGCACTGTCTGGAGTGGGAATAGTAATTTTTACCCCTACGCTATCCAGCGCTTTCCCAACTGTTGCAACCTTTGGAGTGGTCATAGTAATTTTTACCCCTACGCTATCCAACGCTTTACCTACTGTTGCACCCTCTGGAGTGGGAATTGAACTATTCCACACCCTCCGTAGGATCTGTAACCAATCTCTGTGCTGTGGATTTGTCCCCACCCCCTGGAAGCAAGCACTTATCACCCCGCTGCTGAAAAAACCCTCCTTGAACCCCGAGTGCCTTTCCAACTTTCGACCTATATCGCTTCTACCCTTTCCAGTGAAAGTGGTGGAACGCTGGGTTAGCTCCTGTCTCTCGACACATCTTGAGCAGAATCAGATCCTGGATGACTTCCAATTTGGTTTTCGGCCAGCCCATGGTACCGAAACGGCTGTGCTTACAGCCATAGAAGAACTTCGGATGCGTGCAGACAGGGGCCACGCAGTGGCATTGATCTTACTGGACCTGTCTGCCGCATTCGATACGGTTAACCATGGGATTCTGCTGAAAAGGCTCAGAGAGGCAGGGGTCGACGGCACCGCCTTGCTTTGGTTCCATTCATACCTGAGGGATAGGAAACAGGCTGTGTCCCTCCCCCCTTTTCAATCCGCCTTCTCTCCAGTGCTTCACGGTGTACCCCAGGGCTCGTCCATCAGCCCAATCCTTTTCAACGTTTACCTAAAACCACTGGTCACCTTAATCAAATCCCACAAATTGAAAACTGTAAACTACGCGGATGACACCCAGCTCATCCTATCCTGGGAGGGGGAAGACTCAATCCCTATGGAATCGTTCCATGACTGTTTAAGAGACACAGCCGGCTGGCTGCACTCGAATTCTCTGCAATTCAATTCCTCCAAAACCGAGGTTCTATTCTGCTCTGGGAGCCGGATTCCTCGTCTGTTTCCTACTGAATTCTGGCCCCCGGAAAATCTAGAAAAACCACTGCCGGTCACTAATGTCCGCAATCTGGGGGGCATGCTAAACAACAACCTTAGCATGCAAACGCAGGTAACCAAAACAGTCTCTACCTGCTCGGCCCTATTGCGTTCTCTACGTAAAATCATGCCACTACTCCCCACCCAGGCCCGAGCACTAATAGTCAGGTGTACTATCCTCAGTCGCCTTGACTACTGTAATGCTCTTTTACTCGAGTCCCCAGCCATTCTTCTGGACAGACTCCAAAGAGTCCAGTCGGCCGCTGCCAAACTGGCCCTTGGTTGGACCAGGAGATCTTCGGCCACAGCAGCCCTAGCCGAACTACACTGGCTACCTTTGAAGCAGCGAATAGCTTTTAAAGCACTCTGCCTTGTATTCAAGGCACTACACGGAATGGGTCCCAGATCCCTACAAAAAATGTTCTCTTGGTACACCCCCACTAGAACTCTCCGATCCACCTCAGCATGCCTTGTGTTGGTACCCAGATTTAACAAGGTTAGGACCGGGGGAAGATCCTTCAGAGTGGCCGCCGCCAAACTATGGAACAGTCTGCCGGTCGACATTCGCCAAACTCCACAACTCCTGCCATTCAGAAAACGAATTAAAACTTGGCTCTTCCCCAAGTCCGCTCACTTCTAATTCCTTTTTAGCCTCCCGTCTCTATCTACCTTAGGAGTAAGCTCATCAGCGGCAGGATACCTGTTAGGTGACAGCTGCGCTTTACAAGTGTTTTAAATAAATAAATAATAAATAAATAAATAAGGGTTGCTGGTTCTTAGCGATATGTACAGGCAAATCGATGGATCTGTAAAGTCTCGTAAATGAGGGACAGGGTAGCGGGACAGTCTCGGTACGCTTGCAGGAAGGGATACCCTGCGCACAGCTCTCAATCCTCGAGCCGGGGGGTTCTGAGAGGTCGAGCTGCGGCAGCGCCAGCAGGACTCGACAGATGGTCTTTAACGGAGAGGGGGCCGCGGCAGCGCCAGCAGGCCTCAAGGTGGGTTCGGCGAAGATGGGCCGCGGCAGCGCCAGCAGGCTCTCAAGATGGTTCAGCGAAGATGGGCCGCGGCAGCGCCAGCAGGCTCTCAAGATGGTTCTGCGAAGATGGGCCGCGGCAGCGCCGGCAGGTTCCCAGGGTAGCTTCAGGTTACAGGGTAATGAGTTCTTCTGGTGTCGGCCGCGACAGCGTCAGCAGGGCTCTCCAGTCCAGGATACAACTGGCGTCCTACTCCGGGGCTGGCCCAGATATAGGAATGGAGTCCTTTGATGTCTGTACCCTCGCGCCTTAGGGGTCAGAGGGGCCAGGATGATGGTGTCCAGACACCCAGCAGGGGGGTGGAGCCAGCGCCCAGGGAGGCCGGAGGGCGATCGATACCAGGCGTCCGGGGACGGCTGGAGATCCATCAAAACTTCCCTCTTCTTGGATCTGTTGAGTGGCCACTCGACCACCTGGGTGGATCTTGGTGCCTCGATGTTGGGGCTTCGCTGGGGCCTTGGTCGGGGCCGAGGCCACGTGCTCAGGACGTGGTTCGTGACGTGATGGGCCCAAGATGGAGTCAGGCCGGTAGTGGTGGTCCGGGGTGGTAACCGGACCGGCAGTATTGGGGCATGCAGGGTCGGGCAAAAGGGGCCGCCTGAAGCTCGGCGGAGGGCCGATGTCGTTCTGGGCCCGCCATGCGGGAGGGGTAGGACCACGCCATGAGGCCGGGTCCAACAACCCGCCATAAAAAGACGTTTTCCAAAATAAAACCTTACCTACCCCGAACTGGTCTTAGGTCTCTTCTTGATCCCACACCACAACTGGTGTCAGAAGTGGGATATCCCCCTTCCATCCTGCAACAGAAGGTGGACCAAATCATACAACACCTTATAAAGGGACAAGAAAAGTTAGAATGGGCGGTAGAAAGACAAATGACGTCGGCTCAAGCAGAGAGGGAAGTTTTCAAGAACACCATTACGGTCCAAATCGAAGGCTTAAAAAGGCGGTCCAAGAACCCAGTGCTTTACCCGGTGGGGAACGAAGAGCCACCCCGACGCATCCCTCGGGAGTATCATTACAAAAATACAACACAGGGGAAGATCCAGATGCCTTTCTGACTAACTTTGAAAGAGCAGCCCGGGCCTGTGGTTGGGCAGAAGAAAAATGGCCCTTCTTTCTGGCCCCATTGTTAACCGGGAAAGCTCAGGCTGCATACCAGGTGGCCAATGCCACAGGGAATACGCCATATCAAGAGATCAAAGAAATAATACTGGACCACTTAGGATTAGATTCAGAGGCCTATCGTGTAAGGTTCAGGAAAGAAAAAGGAATTCCTGGTGAAAACCCCAAGACTCTATATCTCCGGTTAAAAATGGCAGCCGATAAGTGGCTGAAACCCGAGAGCAGGCCCAAAGAAGAGATAATGACTAGTATATACTTGGAACAGTTTCTGGAAGCGTTACCATACGGAACCCAACGTTGGCTTAGGCAACATTCTGGCCTTACTGCCCACAAGCCGTAGAGACGGCCACCAAATATTCCCGAGCGCAGCCTAGGTCTCTCCCTTGGGACCAAGAAAAAACGACAAAGATGTCCGCAGTACCAAAACCCGAGAGGAAGTTCAAAGTCGGCCCAGAGCAGCCAAAAGTGAAACCCATAAGTATGGAACCAGATTTCAAAGGCCCCCAGTGCTTCGAGTGCGGCCCCTGAAGAACCAATGGAGGTGGGGTACATACCTAAGGCCGGGATTTACACCGCTGAGATGGGACCATCGTTCTATGTAAGGGTAACGGTCAATCAACTACAAATAAGGGCGCTCTTGGATTCAGGATGCAGGCAGTCCGTGATCCAAAAGAAACTAGTGCTACCCCAACAGCTCATTCCCAGGTCCCTAGTCCATAGTAGATGTGTACATGGGGCCTTAAACCCTATCCATTGGCGCACATTACGATTACCCCCTTAAGGAGAAGTCCTGGGTCAGTGAGAGTAGGAGTGGAAGATTCCCTTTCTGAAGACCTCATAATAGTGGTAGACAACCCAGATTTTTTGGACCTGTTTCAGAGGGAACTTAAAGAACCTAAATCTGAAAATCCAAATGCATGCCCGGCCCTCTTGTCTACTGAACCTTGGGTACTGGATCGTAGTTTCCACTTCGCCCAAATTAACAATGCCACCGCTTGGGAAAAGGCCCATGTGGATCAAGCCCAACCTAGTCAAAGCTTCCCTAAATTCTTGATAAAAGATGACCTGTTATATAGGTTAGGTAAACCCATGGATTCCCTTCAATTGTTAGTACCAAAAGAATTCAGAAAACAAGTCCTGTTTTATGCCCACACTCACCTAACAGCTGGTCATTCAGGTGCCGAAAAAAAGACACAACACCTACTGAAACTTTTTTATTGGCCAGGGATTTATAAAGAGGCAGAGGAGTATTGTAAACAGTGTGACATTTGCCAGAAAAGAAATATGTATAAACCCCCTGCTGTTCCCTTACAACCTCTCCCTATATTGGGGACTCCATTCGAAAGGGTAGGCATGAACATTATCGGGCCCGTTCCTCGCACTGCAAAAGGACATTCCTATGCCTTGGTCCTAGTGGACTACACAACTAGGTTTCCGGAGGCTTTTCCCTTAAGAATCCCCAATGCTAAGAACATAGCCGAGAAATTGATAGAATTATTCTCGAGGGTGGGATTTCCAAAGGAAATCTTAACAGACCAGGGGACCCCGTTCGTCTCCAAACTGATGAAGGAAGTCTGTAAATTGCTAGATTTGTCTCACATAAAAACCTCAGCCTACCACCCCCAAACGGATGGGTTGGTAGAAAGGTACAACAGGACCTTGAAAACAACCCTAAAAAATGCTCTCTATTGAACACAAAGACTGGGACCAAGTCCTACTGTTAGCACTATATGTACTGAGGGCCCAGGTACAAAGTAGTTTAGGTTGCTCGGCCTTTGAACTGCTGTACGGCCGACAACCTCGGTCCCTCTTGGAAATAACGAAGGACACTTGGGAACAAGAGAAACACCACGAACAGAAAACCCTAGTAGAGTATACTCAACAGCTGAAGTCCAAGCTCAGAAAACTAAGAGATTTGGCATACTCTTCCTTAGAAAATAGCCAGAACAGGCAAAAGAAATATTATGACAAAGGCAAGAAATGGAGAACCCTAGAAAAGGGAGACTGGGTTTTAGTGTTGTTACCCTCCTCCACTAATAAATTCAGGAGTGAATGGCTGGGTCCCTATCCCATAGTAGACACCATAGGGAGAACCACTTACAGGATCCAGATCTCCCCTTCGAGGAGGCATGCCTTTCACATCAATCTATTAAAAAAATGGATAGGTCTGATACCCAAGGTAGCTCAATTCGGAATCCCTACTGGGTCAGAGCAGAGCACCTTAGAACAACTGCCTGTTAATGAAGAACTTACATACGCCCAGAAAACTGAGCTCCAAAACACCTTACATCCCTTCTCTCCAATGTTTTCGGACCTGCCAGGACGACCACATATGATAGAGCACAAAATAGAAACCGAACCAGGGAAATGTGTTAAACAAAAACCCTACAGGGTGCCGGCAGCACGACGACAGGATATAAAAAGGGAAGTACAGGACATGTTCAAGTTGGGGGTTATCCGTCCATCTAGAAGTAACTGGTCGTCCCCTATTGTAATGATTCCTAAACCGGACGGGATGACCCGGTTCTGTATGGACTTTAGAGCTGTAAATAACATCTCCTCCTTTGATGCCTATCCCATTCCCCGGGTGGATGATTTAATAGAAAGGATAGGTGAAGCCAAGTTTATTACCACGCTAGCCTCACTAAGGGGTACTGGCAGGTACCACTTAGGGAAGAAAATAAACGAAAGACTGCCTTTGCAACAGAGGAGGGCCTATATGAGTTCAACGCCTTGCCCTTTGGGCTACATGGGGCGCCTGCGACCTTCCAGAGGTTGATGAATACCATCCTACACCCCTTTTCCTCCTTCTGTTCCGTCTATCTTGACGACATTGTAATTTTCAGCAATACCTGGTCAGGCCACTTAACACACTTAACAGCTATTCTGGAAGCCCTACACAAGGCAGGGTTACACATTAACTCAAAAAAATCTAGAGCGGCATACTCCAAGGTTAAATACCTGGGGTATATGTTGGGGGAAGGTGTTATAGCCCCTCAAGAGGAAAAAGTAAAAGCCATCATGAATACTCCCTTCCCCAAAACAAAGAGAGAGATACGAGCCTTTCTAGGCCCTATAGGATATTACAGGAGATTTATAGACAACTTTGCGGTGACAGCAGCTCCGCTCACAGACCTTTTAAGAAAGGATATTAAACCCTCCTCCATCCTAAATCCTTCGGAGGAGGCTAAACAAGCCTTTAAGACCCTTAAAGTGGCCATCACTACAAGCCCAATTTTGATACCTCCCAACTTCAGTAAACCTTTCTCTTTAGCCATGGATGCTTCGGACATGGGCTTAGGAGCTGTATTGTCCCAAATAGGAGAGGTCGGATTAGAACATCCGATTCTCTACATTAGCCGGAAACTACATCCTAGGGAGTGCAAATATCCCACGATCGAAAGAGAATGCCTGGCGATAAGGTGGGCGGTGGAGAAATTAAAGTACTACCTAGAAGGCAAGCCTTTTGTACTTTATACAGATCACGCCCCGCTACAATGGATGAATAGGACCAAAGCCCATAACCCTAGAGTACTCAGGTGGTTCCTTTTTCTACAACCTTTTTCTTTTTCAATACAACATCGAAAGGGCACTGAGAATGGAAACGCTGATTTCCTATCCAGACAATTCGTCTTCCCAATCGGCAACAACCAGGGGGGGAGGAATGTAACACTGGGCAGGGGACGGGAGGAAAAGAACCGGATAATGTTGAGTGGTGGCGTAGTGAACTGACGTCCTCCCCCTCTCTGCCTCATTATCAGCATGACTGGAACAGGGGAGAATCCTGTTCCTGGGAACTAGCCGACTAATTGGATGACGGCCCCTTTAACTGGAAGACACACGAGTACGCAGCTCCACCCCCTGATGACGACGCAGGATTCCTAGTGGGTAAAAACTCGGAAGAAGATGTCCTGGCTTGTGACATCACCGACCAAGGATCGAGAGTGGGAGAGCAGCCCGGAGGAGCAGAGAACGGAGCTTTTGGAGGCGAACCCGAGGACGACAGGAGTAAGGCAGGAGGCCACCGGATCCGTGAATCGCCGTGCCACACTCCCGAGGGAGGAGTGCGGCTTCAACAGGTACGGCAGCGTTTGGCGGGCTGGGTAGGAAGACGGGGTTCTTCTAAACCGTAGCCGAGTGTGTGCCAAAATATCTGCCCAACCTTTCTTTGTCGTCACCGTGTAAATATACCCCTCCTAACTAGTAATCACGCCTCTGCACCCTCGCACGTTTAATAAAGTGTTTAGTACCTTAGCACGGGTGTCCCCTGCACTTGACCGGTTCCCTGTTGGAGAGTCCAGATAGAGTACATATCCTGATGATCTGTACCGGTTTCTTTTCCCTGGCGGAGTCCAACGAGGAGTTAGGAAGAACGGAACATCCCCTGAAGTCTGCTTCTTAACCATCTGGAAACAAGACCATAACCAGATGCCATCACGGACCCCAGAGCTTTTCAGAGAGACACCTTGACAACCCGCCATAAAAATACGTTTTCAAGATCCGGACGCTTGTCCTCCCCGGGAGCGGAAATGGTGCTTGTCGCCAAGTATCCTCCGGGATGCAGCGGATGTTGAGGACATACGTGAGGCCATTACCTCCTACTTTGAGAGCAATGACTTGCCTGAGACTCCTTTTTCAGTGGTCTGGGATGCTTTTAAGGCCACGATACGGGGGCATATTAAATCCCTTGCGATCGCGAGGACGCGTGAGGCGCGAGCGGTAGAGGATAGACTAGCGGATGACCTAAAGAAAGCGGAGGCGCAAGACCAGGGCGGCTCTACTCAGCGGTCGAGGCGCCACCTGGCAAATCTTCGAGGCCAGCTTCGGATGTTGCGCATGAATAGGGCAGAAAGATCCCTTTTGGCATTAACGCAGAAACATTTTGAAGGAGGGGACAAGGTGGGGAGACTTTTAGCGAGGAGACTGAGGGCCAGAGCTGCTAAGACTCACATAGCGAACGTTCAACTACCGAATGGGTCCAGGGTCACGGTGGCTAAGGATAAATGCCAGGCTTTCCGGGATTACTATACCTCACTTTACTCTGCGGAGAAACCGCCTCCTGAGCTGGTGGAGGAAGTGTTAGGGCAGTATGGTGGGGCAACATTACACCCCTATTTTGCGGAGCTCCTGGAGGAGTCGATTACACAAGAGGAGGTAACCTCGGCTCTCCGAGAGCTCCACCTGGGGAAAACACCAGGGCCCAACGGGCTCCCGCTCTCCTTCTATCGCATGTTCCAGGCTCAACTGGGGCCCTACCTTCTCCGGCTCTATAACTCTTTCACTGATTAACAGGGACCTTTCCCGGATATGGGATTGGCTGAAATTGCTTTAGTCTTGAAGCCTGGGAAAGACCCCACACTGTGCTCGTAATACCGCCCGATAGCTCTATTGAACACCGACTTTAAAATATACACCAAGTTGCTGGCGAGGCGGCTGGACCCCCATATGCCTGGCCTGATAGACCCTGATCAGGTAGGTTTCATACGCGGCCGACAAGGGGCTGACAACGTACGTAGGGTGGCACATCTGGTGGGGAAGGCCCATCACTGGCAGACCCCGGCCTGCCTCCTCTCTCTAGACGCTGAAAAGGCGCTTGACCGGGTGGACTGGTCTTTCCTCCGGACGGTCCTCCACAAGATTGGGATTGGCCCGAAGATGGTCACTAGAATAATGGCGCCTTACGTTGCACCGCGGGCCAGGATTCGCGTGAACGGACAGCTCACGGAGCCGTTTAGTATAGGGAGAGGAACCAGGCAGGGCTGCCCGCTCTCGCCTTTACTATTCGCCCTGGCGATTGAGCCATTGGCGGACATGATTCGTCGAGCTCCGGACATTCATGGCATCCTCTTAGGTGGCCAGGACCATAAAGTGGCGCTCTTCGCAGATGATCTCATCCTTACCCTCAGTAAGCCCCGGGAGTCCTTACCAGCGGTGCATTCTACGCTCTGCCTCTTTGAGCGTGTATCAGGCCTGAAAATTAATCACAGCAAGTCCTGGGCGCTCTACCTTACGGTCCCCAAAACGGAAATCCCCCCCCCTAGAGCAGATATGCCCTTACCACTGGACGGAACACCATATCCGCTATCCCGGCTTGCAGCTAAACCCCTCGTTGGACGGCTGGACGCATGTTAACTGGAGGGAATGCCGCAGATCGGTCCTTGAGGATTTGCGGAGATGGAAACTGCTGGTACCGTTGTGGCTGGGTAGACTCAACGCGATAAAGATGTCCATCCTACCCAAACTTCTTTACTTATTCCAGTGCCTACCTACCCCAATCCCGCTTCATAATATAAGGGGTTTGCAGAGAGACTTAACCAACTTTATCTGGGGGGGAAGAGGCCACGATTCTCCCAGGCACTCCTTATGGCGCCGCGGGATCATGGAGGGCTGGCATGTCCTAATTTGGTGGACTACTATTGGGCTGCCCATCTCCGCTTCATGATTGAGTGGGGCACCACGGAGAGTGAAAAGGGGTGGCTCCATATGGATAGAGCTGTGACTGGACATACCATCTGGGACTTGGCGTGGAAACATAAGGCAGGGCGTTCTCCGAGCGCCTACTTGGCGGTGCCCATGAAAACGGTGTTGGAGATATGGGACAGGATAGCGGTACGTAGGGGCCTCATGACTTTTCCTTCTCCGCATACCCCAATTGAGGGGAACCCGTGGTTTCCGCCGGCTCACCGGACTAGAGCCTTCCATAGGTGGTCTCAGGGCGATTGTAGGGTGCTTACAGACCTTTTTGACGGGGGCGCCCGTAAGACTTTCACCCACTGCAGGGAGGAATTTCGACTCCCGCCTGAGGCTGAGATGCAATATATCCAGCTGCGGCACTGGGTGCTGGTGGATGCGACGTACCAGGCGGCTACCCGTGCTTTTACCCCGTTCAGGCGGCTAGCGCGTTCTTGTACGGAAACGAAGGGCTTGATCTCCAAAATATATCAGATTCTGAAACACCCTCAAGTGCCGCCTTCCCAAGCCTATCAACAACGATGGCACTCTATTTTGGGTGCTGACGTCATATCAGCGCAGTGGCTCCGTCTGTGGCGGGATATACCTAGAGTGTATCGTAGCATACCGCAACAAGAAAACGCATATAAAATGATGACCCAGTGGTACTACACACCGCAGCGATTGCACAAAATGTTTCCAACCTCTTCTCCTGAATGCTGGAGGTGTCGACCTGCGCCTGGGGACTCTCTGCATGTCTGGTGGACCTGCCCCTTGATAACCGTCTTCTGGAAGGAGGTCCTGAGTCATATTAGGGGGGTCCTGGGGTTTCCTCTGCCTGATGCCGCTAGTACAGTGTTGCTGGGTGTCTAACCTGCGAATCTGCTGGCGCTGACCCGGAGTGATTGGATACTAGCGCTACAAATGCTGGGTGCTGCCAGACAACTCATCGCCCTGTACTGGAAGAAGACGGAGGCGCCTCCCATTGCTGTGTGGTTTGTGAGACTCTGGCATGTCATCACCATGGAGCTACTTTCAGCTAGATTGCAGTCTCGCAACACGCGCTTTAAGGCGGTGTGGCAACCCCTGGTGAAATATTTGTGCAAAGTAGACCATGCGCGAAACATGCCCCCTAAGCTTAGGGCGCTGCGTTTAGTGGATGATGCTGTGCTTCCCCCTACATCGAACAGGCCTTTGCTATAACAGTCCTTGTGCCCGAGGTATAGAGCTTGGCGAGCGCTCCCGTTCTCTCCAAGGTTTGGAGGGGCAATCTTCCCCCTGTCTCCTCCACTGTACTCTAGGCCCTTTCTCTCCTCTTTTCTAATTCTTTCTCCTTACTCTCTTCTGCTGCCCTTTCTGTTCTGATGCCTCTCTTTTAGGCACCCTGTTACAGTTCGGACCACTCTGGTCCGGTAGGTTCATCAGTTCTAGTTCCTGGATTCCATTCGGCCCTAGGGGCTAGGCTATTATTGGCAGTCACTTCCCGGTATACCCTGGGTTTTTTCAGACGAGGCCGGCCCTATTGGGTTGTAGGCAGAACGCTGTGTATAATGCTATGACTTAAGTACACTCTCAATATTATAGTAGTGCATTTTCTCTGACGCGGCCGGCCCTTCTAGGGTTGTGGGCTTATCGCTGTGTATATGTCACTTCTATGCGTACTCCCTGTTTCGGGGGTGAAATAAAAATAGATTTGAATATTTAAAAAAATACGTTTTCCAAAATAAAACCTTACCTACCCCGAACTGGTCTTAGGTCTCTTCTTGATCCCACGCCACAGTCACACACTACAACATCTTTCCCTTTAGACCGAAGATAACAGCCTACAATAAAAAAATAACCAAAAAGCAACAAAACTAGAAAATGCATTTCCAAAAGCTGCAAAAGAGAAACTGTTAATACAAATGAACAATATTCAACTTTGTTGGTACCTTAGTAATGTGCTTACTTCTGGGCTTCACTCCATCTGCAGCAATAACGCTCTGAAAAGAGAAATTACTGCTGTGAGTCTCAGAGTCTTCAGTATTACTGGTCTCAGTCACGAAGACTGTGGTGTCGGAAGATAACTTTCTCTTATTTGGCTTCATAGATCCACCAGTCACGCCATCGCTATTAGCAGACAGGCCACTGTCAGCAGCATCATAACTTCAGGCAGACCAGCAAAGCGGATCTCACCACTCACATTGGGTGAACAGACTTGTCTCTGCTACATACATCCACTCTGTTCTCAAATTTGATTGGGGCTCTCAAAATGCAAAGAGCTGCAATATATTCCTCACACTTTCCTGACTACCTTGTTTTAAAAAGTTGTGACATTCAAGCGTGATTCTTGGTTCATCTCCAAGCTGAATTTTTTTAGAGGTTCTATTGCCACACAACTGTTGTCAGAATGAACTTTCAAAGCCATTCAATTAACCTAGGATCAACCCCCTGGTACCTAAGCACGGAACAGGCAGGCTTAACTTGAGGTAATATGTCAAATATTTATGCAGAAACCAAAAAAGTAAAAGTCAAAATGCAAAACAATAAAATAAAAAAAATAAAAATAGAAAACAAAGTAAAATGCATTGAACAAAATGACACTAAAATGACAAAATCCAATAAGGGGAATGAGATATGAACTGTAACGCTGTAAGAATCACAAGGTGCCAATGGATGAGGGGCCCGGGCATGGATTAGTCTCTCTGGAGCTGACTGCCAAGTCTGAGTGAACTTGTTCTCCCAGTTCAGCTGGAAGTCACTATACCGGAGGAAGGGCTTTAAGTGGAATGAAAAACCTTGTGATGGCTCCCAGAGGGACGTGGTCAATGTAATGAAGGGCGTGGCTTAAAAACCCAAACTGAAAATCCATGCTCTGCATAGTGCGTCCCCCCCTCTGGTATTTTGCTGCTTCGCCATTCCATCCATATATAACAAGTAACATTACATCTACTACAAGCCAGGACTATTGGCTTTGTCAATGGTTGTTAGTTGCACAAGATAAATATGCAACAGCGATGGCTTCAAAGCTTGAGGGGGGCTGCTAAGGGTGAGAGGGGGCTGCGAGAGGTGAGAGAACTGTAGCTGGTGTGAGAGCGGCGCTGCAAGGGTGTGATGGGTGCTGCGAGGGTGTGATGGGTGCTGCGAGGGTGTGACGGGTGCTGCGAGGGTGTGATGGGCGCTGCGAGGGTGTGATGGGCGCTGCGAGGGTGTGATCGGTGCTGCGAGGATGTGAGAGGCGCTGTGGGGTGGTGAGAGGACGCTGTGAGGGGTGCTGCTGGGGATGAGAGTTACAAAAAACACAGTTGATGGACAGAATGTAGAACAATGTCATACATTCACCCCAGTACAAGGATCTGGGCCTAAATCCATCGTTTTTTTGCACTCCACAACACCCTGGGTTAGACACTGGCTATATGCAAATCAGCTCTGACCCTTTGCCACATGGGAAAAGTCCAGTCCGAACTACCAAGCCATGTCTTTCCCAGAACGGAATCAAGCATCCAAGGACCGGTTTCTGGCTATCAGCCTTCATTCTGCCTGGATAGCTTGACTCCAGTGGTGTGGAGAGCCTGGGACTCACGTCTGAGCATACCCAGCCCACTGGGGATGAGAGTGGCGCTACTAAGGGTGAGAGGGGCTCTGCTAGAGGTGAGAAAGAACTCCAGGTGGTGTGAAAGCTGCACTGCTTGAGCGAGAGAGGGCCTGGTGGGGGTAACAGATGTGCTGAAGAGGGAGCGAAAGGGCACTGTAGTAGACAAGCAGTAATTCGGGGGATCGAAGGGTAACACAGGGTTCGGGGACGGGGGCTGCAGAGTGCAAGGGATGCCCTGCAAGGGGGGAGAGGGGACATTGCTGGTGGGAGAAGGGCACTGACGTGTACCTGGGAGCTGTGCATGAGAGGGGATCGCTGCAGACTTCATCGAGGGCATTGAAGAGGGGAGGCTGGGGGCACTACCACAGTGAGGAGTGCCATGGCAGTGGCTAACAACAACAAAAGGATGGAGCAGATAGTGTGATAAGTGTGTAAACAGGCGCTCTTCTGGTGTGAGATTGGATGCCCCACGGAGGGAGGCCGGGCAGCGCCTCACTGGTTGAAGGTGTAACTCGGGAGTGATCAGAGGTGCGCGTCTGGTAGTGAGCCGTCACAGTGAGAGCTTGAAAGGAGTGAGTTTGTATGGGGGGGTGGGGAGTCCCTGTCTACCGGGACTGTGTGTGCACGCGTGTGGTTGAGGTGTGAATGGGGCCAAACACTGCAAGAAGTCACTGTGGGGAGAGTGGAAGTGTGCACGGGTGATAGTGAGTGTATGGAATCCCCGTGTGAAGGTTGTATCCGTGCAGGTGGTGAGGAAGCAAGGAGAGGGTGAACCAGTGTGTAATGACTGTCTGCTGGAGGGCTGTGTGCAGCGATGAAGGGCTGCTCGTTGAAGGTGTGTGCAGCGTGATTGTGAGGGGACTGTGAGTGCAGGTAGTGTCTGAGAACAACTGTCTGCCAGCAGTGCGTGATACGTCACCGATGCCCTGAAAACGCACTGGCGGTACATATATCGCTGTGACACCCCTCATGGAAAGTGCGTGCAAGGCGCGTGTCTTCAGAGAAATGTGTGCACCGGGAACCATTGTGCAGACGTTATATCAGAGGGAGTGTGTCAGTGAGATTGTGCATAGAGAGGCTTCTTGCAGAAAGTCACTACAACAAAGTGTGTGCAGGGGGAGTGCGTGTATGGGGGTCACCAGCTAGGAAGTCACCACAGCCGATTAGGAAGTCAATGCAAGAAAAGTGTGTGCAAAGGGGGTCACCAGCTAGGTAGCCACTAGCTACTGCAGGGAGAGTGCGTGCAGGGTGAGTGAGTGCATGGTAAATACCAGCTAGGAAGTCACAGCAAGGAAAGTGTGTGCAAGGTAAGTACGTGCATGGGGGGTCACTGGTTAGGAAGTTATTGCGACAAAAGTGTGTGCAGGGTGAAGGCATGCATGGGGGTCACCAGCTAGGAAGTCGCTTTAAGGAAAGTGTTTGCAGGGTGAGTGCATGCATGTAGGTCACCAGCTGGGAAGTCGCTTTAAGGAAAGTGTGTGCAGGATGAGTGCATGCATGGGGGGGTTACTGGCTTGAAAGTTATGTGGCCTACACTGTCATCCACTCGAAAGGGTGTTCTGTTCTGTATTATTACATGTGTGGTATACGAGGGTCCGAGTAGGATTGCATGCCATGAGTAAGCAGGGGGCAGTTATTCCGCAGCTGTTTACTCCTGCCGCTCATGAGTATTCTAAGGTATGGGTAATCCACACGCACAGGGGTGTAATCACTCAGAAAAACACAGCAGGCCGCACATGATGAATACCACTTTAATTTGACAAGTCCCAAAGACAGCTCCGTGATCAAGAACAGAGAATGGTGCATGTGTGCGTGCTTACGTGCGTGTGTGGGGATTGCCCTAGAGTAAAATGTCAATGTCTGTGTTCCCTCACAGATTTTCTGTAATTTTCGCCAATACTGCGCTTAAGGACCCTAGCTCGCGAAGATATCTGCTTGTGGGTTATTATGTTAACATTTTAAATGCTGCACCTTTTAATTTGTTACGATATGAAAAGATCATTAACCCGCACCGGCTTTGATAATGGGAAGGAAAGCATTTTTAAAGGGAACTTGCGAGAAAGTAGCTCTTTTTCGAGGAAATATTGTTTATTTGTGGCGGATTGCTGTGTTCAAGTTGTACATTTGGGAAAAACCTGATCTATGAAAAGGCCAATATTCGTGATGTCCATAAAACTTAAATCTGGTAGTAAACATCTGGCACACTCCGAGATGCAAGTAACACTGAACGGCCTGTCCCAAACAAAATACTGGCTGCGCACGGAGTTTGCAACGCGTGGGACGTGATCGTCCACGGGTAAAATCGATATAAAGCAAGGCTTTTGACTTCAGCGTGTATTTATAGCTCCTGGGAATTCTGTGCTACATGTCCACCACCACCATGTCCACCACGTCCACCCCCACCAAGTCCACCACCACATCTACCACAACCACGTCCACCACCACCATGTCCACCACCACCATGTCCACCACCATCACCACGTCCACCACCAGGTCCACATTAACCACTACCATGGCCAACACCACCACATCCACTACCACCACCACATCCACTACCACCAGCACATCCACCACCACCACATCCACCACCACCATGTCCACCACCACCACGTCCACCACCACCACTACGCCCATCAACACTACGCCCATCAACACCACATCCACCACCACTACGTCCACCACAACCATGTCCACCACCACTACGTTCACCACCACCATGTCCACCACCACCACATCCACCACCAAACCCACCTCCACCTCTACCACCACCACATCTACTACCACCATGTCCACCACATACACCACCACCACGTCCACCACCACCATGTCCACCATCATCAGGTCTACCACCACCACGTCCACCACCACCACGTCCATCACCACCACGTCCATCACCACCATGTACACAACCACCACGTACACAACCACCACGTACACAACCACCACGTATACAACCACCACGTACACAACCACCACGACCACCACCACCACGTTCATCACCACCACACCCACCACCACAACGTGACCACCACCACCACCACATCCACTAACAACATCACCTCCACCACCACGTCCACCACATCCACCACTACATCCACCACCACCACCTCCTTCACCATCACCACATCCACCACCTCCACCACGTCCACAACCACCTCCACCACCACCACCACCACCACCACTACGTCCACCACCACCATGTCCACCATATCCACCACTGGGTCCACCATCACCATGTCCATCACACCACCACCACCACCACAGCCACCATGAGTCCACCACCACCACATCCACGTCCACACCCCACATCCACCACCCCCACATCCACCACCACCGCGTCCAACACCACCATGTCCACCACGCCACATCCACCACTGCCACATCCACCAACACCTCCACCACCACCACGTCCACAACCACCACCTCCCCCACCACCACCATGTCCACCACCACTACATCCACCACCACCAGGTCCACCACATCCACCACCACCACATCCACCACGAGACCACCACTACATCCACGTCCACCACCACCACCACTTCCACCACCACATCCACCATCACTACGTCCACCACCACCACCATGTCCACCACCACCATGTCCATCACCACCCCCACGGCCACCACCACATCCACCACGAGGCCACCACCACGTCTACCACCACCACATCCACGTCCACCACCACCATGTCCATCACCACCACCACGTCCACCACGAAGCCACCACCACGTCTACCACCACAACATCCACCACCACCCCCCCCACATCCACCACCGCGTCCACCACCACCGCGTCCATCACCACCACATCCACCACCACCACATCCACCACAACCACCACGTCCACAACCACCACCATGTCCATCACCACCACATCCATCACCACGTCCACCCCCATGTCCACCACCACCACGTCCACCACCACCACCTCCACCACCACCACCACACCCACCACCACTACCACCACCACGTCCACCAACACCATGTCCACCACGTCCACCACTACCATGTCCACCACCACCGCCACATCCATGTCCTCCACCATCACCACCACCATGTCCACCACCACCACCACTTCCACCACCACACCAACTTCCATCACCACCATGTCCACCATCACCACACCCACGACCATGTCCACCACCACATCCACCACCAACACATCCATGTCCTCCACCACGTCCACCCCCACATCCACCACCCCCACATCCACCACCACCGCGTCCAACACCACCACGTCCACCACGCCACATCCACCACTGCCACATCCACCAACACCTCCACCACCACCACCACGTCCACAACCACCACCTCCACCACCTCCTCCACCACCACCATGTCCACCACCACTACGTCCACCACTACCAGGTCCACCACATCCACCACCACGTCTACCACCACCAACACAGCCACCACCACATCCACCACGAGACCACCACCACATCCACGTCCACCACCACCACCACGTCCACCACCACAATGTCCACCACCACCACCATGTCCACCACCACCATGTCCATCACCACCCCCACGGCCACCACCACATCCACCACGAGGCCACCACCACGTCTACCACCACCACATCCACGTCCACCACCACCATGTCCATCACCACCACCACGTCCACCACGAAGCCACCACCACGTCTACCACCACAACATCCACCACCACCACCCCCACATCCACCACCGCGTCCACCACCACCGCGTCCATCACCACCACATCCACCACCACAACCACCACGTCCACAACCACCACCATGTCCATCACCACCACATCCATCACCACGTCCACCCCCATGTCCACCACCACCACGTCCACCACCACCACCTCTACCACCACCACCACACCCACCACCACTACCACCACCACGTCCACCAACACCATGTCCACCACGTCCACCACTACCATGTCCACCACCACCGCCACATCCATGTCCTCCACAACCACCACCACCATGTCCACCACCACCACCACGTCCACCACCACACCAACTTCCATCACCACCACATCCACCATCACCACACCCACGACCACCATGTCCACCACCACATCCACCGCCACCACATCCATGTCCTCCACCACCACTACCATGTCCACCACCAACACCACCCCAACCACCACCACATCCACCACCATGTCCACCACATCCACCACCACCAACACGTCCACCACCACTACGTCCACCACCATCATGTCCACCACCACTACGTCCACCACCATGTCCACCACCACCACGTCCGCCACCACACCCACCTCCATCACCACCACGTCCACCATCACCACACCCACCACCACCACGTCCAGCACCACTACCACCATCACCACATCCACCACCACCATGTCCACCACCACCACATCCATCACCACCACGTCCATCACCACCATGTCCAAAACCACCATGTCCACATCCACCACCCCCACCAACACCACGTCCACCACCACGTCCACCACATCCACCACCACCATGTCTACCACGTAGACCACATCTACCACCACCACCACCCCATCCATGTCCTCCACCACCACATCCACTACTACCATGTCCACCACCAACACCACCACATCCACCACCACCTCCACCACGACCACGTCCACTACCATCATGTCCACCACCACTACGTCCATCACCATCACCATGTCCACCATCACCACACCTACCACCACCACATCCACCACCACATTCACCACCACCACATCCACCTCCACCACGTCCATCACCACCATGTCCAAAACCACCATGTCCACGTCCACCACAACACCCACCACCACATCCATCACCACATCCACCACCACCACTACTTCCACCACCACCACGTGCACCACCACCACCACATCCACCTCCACCACCACGTCCACCTCCACCACTACCACCATGTCCACCACATCTACCACCACCACCACCACGTCTACCACCACCATGTCCACCACATCCACCACCACCATGTCCACCACCATCACCACGTCCACCAGGGAATGCCCGCGGGGGAGGAGTAGCTATACTCTTTAAGAAAAACCTAGCTGCAACTAAAATCTTGGCAGAAACAGTGGACCTGGCCGACATGCTGGCAGTGAAAGTTATGTTTGACAATTTGTGTTTAATCATCCTCACTGTCTATCGCCCGCCAAATTCCACCTCGGCCTTTAACGACTTATTTATGGCCAGCATATCAGATATATGCTCACGTTATAAGAACATAGTAGTCACGGGAGACTTTAATCTACACTGGGACAAGGAGAAAAAGGAGCCAGCAGCTAGCTCTTTGGAGACAACAATGTGTTCACTTGGTTTCAGGCAACTGGTAGACTCCCCTACGCACATAAAGGGTCATATCCTTGACCTAGTTTGGGTGTTGGATCCCAAGATCACCTCAGTAAAAGTCCTCCCCTGTATCTGGTCAGACCATCACCTGATATACTGTGATGTCCCTATTGGTAAAAAACTCCCACAGCCCCCACCAAAAATTAAAAAGACGCGTCAATGGAAAAATGTTGATGCACAAACATTGACTCTGTCGCTCAGGGAATTCACTCGACCCACGGCGCTAGTCGCCGACATAGACCAAGAGTGTAGAGATCTAATGGGTGATCTAACAAGGGCAATTGATCAGATTGCACCAGTGAAATCCCAGAAAATGAATAGTGGTGGGAAGGGAGCCCCCTGGTTCACACCAGCTCTAAGAGAGCATAGGAAAACTCTGCGAAACGCTGAGAGAAACTGGAGGAGAAAAAAAGATCCCGAATCCTGTGAACAATACAGGCAGCTGCTCCGAGCCTATAAAAAACAAATACAGGAATCTAAAGCGACATTCTATGAAAATCGCATTAATAAGGCAGATAACGTTCAAAAGGAAACTTTTAAAATCCTCACGGAACTAAGTAAAAGAACTCAACCTACAGAGACCACCCTCAATTGCGACACCTTTCAGAAATACTTCCTAGAAAAGGTTGAGGTTATTTTACAAGAAATAACAAGTACCAGAGTTGGCTCCACTGAACTACATCCTGATAAAACTCCAGGTGGAATGTACTTGTCTAGTTTTCCCCCGATTGATTCCTTGAGCCTAGACACCTTAATGAGGAAAACAAAGTCAGGCTCTCCAGCCGACCCATGTCCTCCTAGTGTGTTTCGCCTAGCCCGCCTCAGCCTAGAAGAACTCATTCTGTCCATGCTAAATAGGTAATTGAACATGGGACAGCTGCCAGCTAGCTTTAAAGAGGCCCGAGTGAAGCCCCTAATCAAGAAAGCTGGCGCCGATCCCAAAGTATTAAAAAACTATCGGCCCATCTCCCAGCTTCCATTTCTATCCAAGGTGCTTGAGCAGCATGTTTTGAAGTCCCTGGCTGCGTTCCTGGAGTCTAACCATCTGCTCCATGAGATGCAGGCAGGGTTCCGTGCCCACCATAGCACCGAGTTAGTCATGCTCTCGGTGCTGGACGACCTTAGAGGGTTGGCTGACCGAAAGAAACCAAGCGCCCTGATACTTTTAGACCTATCAGCGGCGTTTGATACCGTCAGCCATACCATACTCCTGGATAGGTTGGCCGGGTTTGGGTTTCGGGGCTCTGCTTACCTCTGGCTGGAATCCTTCCTGTCCGGGCGAACCCAGAGGATTCAGCTGGGAGAGGAGGTATCAGGAGTAGGAGACCTGACATGTGGGGTACCCCAAGGCTCCGCCTTGTCCCCCTTATTGTTCAACTTATACCTGCAACCACTAATAAGCACCTTGGTTGAGATGGGTTGTCGGGTGTTCAACTATGCAGACAACACCCAGTTGTTGCTGAGCATAGATGACACTGTACGGGCCCAGTCACTGGCACAGGAGATTCTTAGGTACACAGTCAACTGGCTGTCCAGGAATCTCCTGAAGATTAACCCCGAGAAAACAGAGGTGTTAATTGTATCATCCACCTGTTCCCCCTGGTGTGACCTCTACTGGCCCCAGGAATTAGGGCCCACCCCATAGCCAGCAATCGTGGTCAAAAGTCTGGGCATTAGAATAGACGGCGCCCTCTCAATGACCAATCAAATCTCTGCGGTAGTAGGTACTTGCAACGGCATCATAAGACAACTGCGCAAACGTGTTCCACTTCTCTCCCAGTCCACGATCCGCACGATAGTTTCTGCCACCATACTGTCGAGGCTGGACTACGGAAACGCGCTCTACCTGGGCTTACCTAAAGCCTTAATAAACAGACTGCAGGTAGTCTTAAATGACGCGGCAAGATTAATCTTCAGACTTCCAAGGAGATCACATGCATCCCCGCTGTTGCTGAATCTTCACTGGCTACCAGTGACGCAAAGATTGGCTTTTAAGAGCCTCTGCATAGCCCACAAGGCCATCTATGGGCAAGCCCCTTCCTATATCAAGGAAAGACTAGTCATATACAGGCCCGAAAGAAGCCTAAGGTCCTCCGAGGCTCAGTTGCTTGTAAGTCCTCGGTTCAGGCTAGCAACAAAAGGAGGGAGATCCTTTTCGGTCCTACTGCCCAAAATGTGGAATGAGCTGCCGGAAGCTCTTCGCAAGGAAGGAAACCTGTTACGCTTTAGGAAAGCCCTAAAGACAACCCTATTTAGAACAGCGTTGAGCTCAGTATAGACCTACCTCGCCTCCTGTTGCTGCCCGAGCTGTGATGTCATTGCGGTCAAAAGCGCCCTGAGACCTGTCGGTGACTTGGCGCTATATAACCGACACAAACATAAACACCATCACGTCCACCACCATCACCACATCCACCAACATGTCCACCACATCCACCAACACCACATCCACCACCCCGTCCACCACCACCACCATGTCCACCACCACCACCGCATCCACCAACACGTCCATCACCACCACCACATCCACCACCATGTCCACCACCACCACTACCTCGTGCACCACCACCATATCCATCACGTTCACCACCACCATGTCCACCATCACCACCATGACACTCACCTGCACCACCACCCCGTCCACCAGCACCAAACCCACCACCACCACATCCACCACCACTACTACCACCACCACATCCACCACCATCACGTCCACCACCATCTCATCCAGTACCACCACATCCACTACCACCACCACCACGTCCACTACTACCACGTCCACCACCACCACGTCCACTACCATCACGTCCACCACCACCACGTCCACCACTACCACGTCCACCACCACCATGTCCACTACCACCACGTCCACCACCACCACGTCCACCACCACCGCGTCCACCACCACCACATCTGCCACCACCATGTCCACCATCACCATGTGCACCACATCCACCACCACAATGTCAACCACCATGTCCACCACCACCACCACGTCCACCACAACCACTAACACACAACACCACGTTCACCACCACGTCCACCACCATCATGTCCACCACCATAACATCCACCACCACCTCCACCATGTCCACCACCACCATGTCCACCACCACCACCACGTTCACCACGAGGCCACCACCAAGTCTACCACCACCACGTCCACCACCACCGCGCCCACCACCACCACATCCACATCCACCACCATGTCCACCACCACATCCACCATCACGTCCACACCCACATCTACCACCACCATGTCCACCACCACCACGTCCACCACCGCGTCCACCACCACTGTGTCCAACACCACCGCGTCCATCACCACCTCGTCAATCACCACCACGTCCACCACCAACAAGTCTACATCCACCATGTCCACCACAATGTTCACCACCACCAGCATATCCACCACCACCACGTCCACCACAACCAAGTCTACCACCACCACGTCCACCACCACGTCCACCACCACCACCACATCCACCACCACCATGTCCACCACCTTAATTTCCTATGCAATGAATAACGTTAACAGATTTTTCAGTGGCGCATATGCAGAAAAGTCCTCTTCCTGTTGGAAATTAAGAGAAACTTAACCCCTCACCCAAACAATACATTTACGGAAAAAAATGGACTGAATGAGAGCCGTGGCTTGCGGCCTTTGTGCTACAGTAATATTACACCTGGCGGCCAAGAAACCAAGCGCGTAGAAGCCCTGAGAGCACGGCCGCCGCGCTGCAGATGCACGCACCGCGGCGGCCATCTGTGGGTACTGCCCCGGTAGCTCGCGTGGTTTAATGTAACAGGCCATTGGCTTTGAATAGATCCCACGGGCTTCCCAGGGGCGGGATACACTTACAGGGATAGATTTAATCTTCCATGAAAAATCTGTGGGATGCCAGTGGATCATGGGACAAACAGTATATGTCCATCTTCACTATTGACCCAGTAATGCACACCAGAACCGGAGTCCTCAACGACAACTGTGGCAATCAAACCACACATACAGGTATCTAGGTCATCAATAGGATTGCTTCTGTTGTGGGGTGGGAAGGGGGAATTCCATAAATCTAATGCCATATGAATATAATTGAATTGGAGACTTTACTATAAGGACAATAATACTTCAAGAAAGTAAGCGGCCACTGAGGCATTTATGCACACACATGTTTATTTGTTGACAGGAAAATACACTATGCAAAATGTTTCAGTAACTGACAGCTTTTGGTTAATCCTGGGCAGAATCATTCAAATTCAAACTTTGTTGACAACGAATTAGAAATTTATGGTTGTGTGTACAGCGCCGTAGGCCATAAGGGCCCACACCAAAGCTTCAAATTTAAGTTTTCTAATGTTACTAAAAAGACCATGGGACTGAAGATAACAAGCATTTGCAATGTAACAGGTAGCGCATTTACACAAGTTTAAGCTATTGGGATTGTAAATAACAAAGCATTTTATTTATGTTTTGAAACCCAAAACATAAATAAAAGGCATTGTCATTTACAATGCCAATAGCTCAAACTTGCGTAAATGTGAGACCAATTTCATTGGAAATGCTTGTTCCAGTTTGTTTTGTGTCCAAACACAAATTTGGTAGCAAGTAGCAGGTATACCCCAACTGCCTGGTTTTTAGTAAACATCAAATGAATCGCTAGTGGGCTGCCAACTATCAGGGTCGCACTGAGATAGAGAATATTTACGGGCACCAAAATAAAAATGCTCACCATTAGTGAATAGCTGAAGAAGTGGCATCTATAAGCTAACTGTAATGCACAGGTATCATGCAAAAGGAAAATAATAATAGACTACTGCATAGAATATCTGTGCAATGCAGTAAAAAAAGTACATAGATATGCAAGTCAGATTCAGAGAGGACTATATTCATTCTATATCATGCATTACAATATTTTAGCTTTCTCCCACTGGAAACTTGCTCTGCCCAATAAAAGTTAATGTTAACATGTTCCCCCACGTTTCATTAAAACTCTCCCACATTGTTGTACCAAAATACATTTAAGCCTTCTTTATTCATGTACATGAGGGTATACGCTGCTCATGTGCATGTTTATATTACGTGAATCACGGTTCATTACCCTTAAAGAGAGACATAATAGATTTGCAATGTCCTTCTCTGTGACATTACTGCACACTGCCTATGCTAATTTGCAAACCCTGCCCTCTAAAACGTATTTTTTGTTTTATTTAGGGCTCGTGCCCCCTGTACTTTTCATGTTTGTACTTGCGGTTTGCTGTTTTCAGTATCTGTATGGACTTAAATATACAAAAGTGATGTTATTACAAGCCTTAAAACAGCAAATGTGTCACAAATTGTGGCTTATGTGAGGATGGAGGGACAGGAAACTGATTAGTTAAGTGGTGAATAAATACACCAGCCTCGTCACACTCACACTTCCTTGAAGACTTGACGAGCCTGTCTGCTCTGACACTTCTGGAAAGTTAGGGAAGGATTAGCAGAATGAGCAGCTTTTACTCCCATGGGACCACCAAGAGCAAAGGAGATACAGCGGCCCCGGCTCAACTGCGATCCCTTTTTGAAGAACATGGAAATGCACATGTAGCTGGGGCGGTCGCCGGGAGGATCTAGATCAGTGATACTCAAAGTACGGCCCGGGGGCCGCATAAAGCCCTCCAGGTCATTACATGCGGACCCCTGGGCAGCAGCAGCACTGGGCTGCCGTTTACTCGACTTAGAACTAACTTGAAAAAGAAACGTACATATACAGCAAACACTTATTTAAAGGTTAATTGCAGTTAGGAAAAGGAAGTAACTAGGCTCTTAACTTTAGGAACACCTTCATTCTTAAAGGCAGCCACTAGATATACATGCTTTGTTTCCCCATCCCAGACTTTATACCCCGCTGGCATCAGTGCGACCCTCGGTCACACCATAGACCAAACTTTGTGGCCCCCGAGAAAATGTTTGTGAGTACTCATGACCTAGATCAAGAAAAGGCGGAAGTAGTTAGACACGAGGACGGAACAGAAGCTTGCATCTCTAAAAGCCACAAACAGGAACCAATGAAAACAAGCATTGGCATAGCCAATAGGTCTCGCCTTTGGGACCTTATAAGTGTTTAGCCTTGCAACAGTTGATGTTGTTGCACCAAGGATATTGTGCTGGATAACAAAACACTTATAAGGTCCCAGAGGCGAGACCTACTGGTGATGCCAGTGCTTGTTTACCTGATGGGCATCGGCTGACCTCTGCCTGGTTACTGAGGCCCTAGTGAGATTAAGACATATTTGGGGGAGTTTTAGCCTCATCAGATGAAGCTGTGCAGGCCCAGGTGCAATGAGGCGCAGTCGGTGCGTTCTTTCACTTTCGATTGGCGGGGCTGCCCCCCCTTTACTCTGGTGAAAGACACAAACGGGATTCAAGTCGATCTTCTCATCACAGACTTTTCAGGCAACACAAATGTCACCGTTTGCTGAGGCCTTCAAACGAGTGACCTGTAGTATCCTTAATTTGAGTGGAAGTAGGAAACTGAGAGTAGATGTAGATTGGAATAAGTATTTATTCAAGAGAGAGAGAATATGCGTGCAGCTCTAGTAAAGGTACATCAAGAATAACCTAAGATCTACCAGTTACTGTTGCCTAGCACCTAAACATTCCAATTACATATTTAACATTCCAATTAAAGGAATATGCCATTACTACACATCCTCCTTCTTACAAAGAATAAAAAAAATTTTTAAAAAAAATTATACAAATCATTAATAAACTATAAAGAATTCTCAATACTCTGAACCCAACAATTTACACATTAAAATAAATTTAGTAAATTCTGCATCTTCTAAATTGAACCGAACAGAACATGTGAGAACAGAGCATGAGCAGAACAGAACATGTGAGAACAGAGCATGTGAACTCAACCCCAACCATCCCCTTTTTCCAAAAATGCAAAAAATATAAGGGAGAACCAAATCATCAATAAATATGTCACCAACATTTTAAATTGTGGCACCAACATTTGATCATTAATATCAAACCTCAATGTTCCGAATACAATTAACTTGAACATCACTATCTTCAGACTCTGAAACAGATGATTCATCTTCATATTGAATATAAGTAACTTTTTTCTTAGAAAACTTCTTGTTTTTTCGGTTGCAAACCCTTGAGAAATGACCCACCAATCCGCATTCTATACACTTTGCATGCTTAGCAGGGCATCTCTCAAAAGTGGCGGCATGTGAATAACTCCCACATCTAAAACACACCACATCACTAAATTTCTTTCTTTCACCACTCTCACTAAATTTCTTTCTTTCACTACCCTCCCATTCCTTTCTATCACGAAAATTACTATTTCCTCCCTCCAACTTATCTTTATACCCTGCTTTCTTCTCTATTACCTTGGCCACTAATTATTTTTCCTCTTTGTTATCTTGCGACAAAGTGACTTTAGCACATCGGTCAGACAGTTCTGCCTTTTTAACTAAAGCTACTATATCTTTAAGACATTTGTCTCCTTCTACCCACAATTTATCCTGTAATACCTTATTCTTAGTATACATCACTATCTGGTCACGTATAAAGTCATCATGTAACTGAGCAAACTCACACTTCCTAGCTAACTTTTTCAAGGCTGAAACAAATTCTTCTACCCTCTCATTTTTCCCTTGCTTCCTGTGGAAAAATGCATGCCTGGTCACAGCAATCGATACTGAGGGAGAGAAATGATCATCCAAATCCATTAAAGCACATTCAAAAACATCAGAATTACTTTCTACTCTTTTATGTGAGTGCATATCTTGAAAAATACGTAAACCTTCTGGGCCTAGTGAATATAACAACATCCTCTTCTTCCTTTCCGGAGAGAACGTACCATTTACGTCTTCTAAATTCGCTATATAGTTAAAAAAATATGCCTTCCAATCTAACCAAGCAATCATCGGTTCTCCTGGAATAGCTAGAAATTCTTTGGGGGAATTGATTTGTAAATTTGAAGTCAAACGTACACCTGACGAACCTTCGTCCCCAGTACCTGAATTCCTGGCTTCCAAAGACATACTCAAATTAAATACTCAACTAACCCTTACGTGAAATAAGTTAGTGAACAAAACTAGCAAATATAATCACTTCGTGAATGAACGTCAGTAAATAAACTATTACTTCAAGAACTTTCTAAACCTCATGAAACCTCTGCTGCATGTATACCCTCTCCCTTTCCATGTAACTTTATTTATTTTTTTTAGAAAACTTCTAGGAAACTGAGAGTAGATGTAGATTGGAATAAGTATTTATTCAAGAGAGAGAGAATATGCGTGCAGCTCCAGTAAAGGTACATCAAGAATAACCTAAGATCTACCAGTTACTGTTGCCTAGCACCTAAACATTCCAATTACATATTTAACATTCCAATTAAAGGAATATGCCATTACTACACATCCTCCTTCTTACAAAAAATAAAAAAATTAAAAAAAAACTAAAACAAAAATTTATACAAATCATTAATAAACTATAAAGAATTCTCAATACTCTGAACCCATCAATTTACACATTAAAATAAATTTAGTAAATTCTGCATCTTCTAAATTGAACCGAACAGAACATGTGAGAACAGAGCATGAGCAGAACGGAACATGTGAGAACAGAGCATGTGAACTCAACGCCAACCATCCCCTTTTTCCAAAAATGCAAAAAATATAAGGGAGAACCAAATCATCAATAAATATATCACCAACATTTTAAATTGTGGCACCAACATTTGATCATTAATATCAAACCTCAATGTTCCGAATACAATTAACTTGAACATCACTATCTTCAGACTCTGAAACAGATGATTCATCTTCATATTGAATATAAGTAACTTTTTTCTTAGAAAACTTCATGTTTTTCGGTTGCAAACCCTTGAGAAATGACCCACCAATCTGCATTCTATACACTTTGCATGCTTAGCAGGGCATCTCTCAAAAGTGGCGGCATGTGAATAACTCCCACATCTAAAACACACCACATCACTAAATTTCTTTCTTTCACCACTCTCACTAAATTTCTTTCTTTCACTACCCTCCCATTCCTTTCTATCACGAAAATTACTATTTCCTCCCCCCAACTTATCTTTATACCCTGCTTTCTTCTCTATTACCTTGGCCACTAATTCTTTTTCCTCTTTGTTATCTTGCGACAAAGTGACTTTAGCACATCGGTCAGACAGTTCTGCCTTTTTAACTAAAGCTACTATATCTTTAAGACATTTGTCTCCTTCTACCCACAATTTATCCTGTAATACCTTATTCTTAGTATACATCACTATCTGGTCACGTATAAAGTCATCATGTAACTGAGCAAACTCACACTTCTTAGCTAACTTTTTCAAGGCTGAAACAAATTCTTCTACCGTCTCATTTTTCCCTTGCTTCCTGTGGAAAAATGCATGCCTGGTCACAGCAATCGATAATGAGGGAGAGAAATGATCATCCAAATCCATTAAAGCACATTCAAAAACATCAGAATTACTTTCTACTCTTTTATGTGAGTGCATATCTTGAAAAATACGTAAACCTTCTGGGCCTAGTGAATATAACAACATCCTCTTCTTCCTTTCCGGAGAGAACGTACCATTTACGTCTTCTAAATTCACTATATAGTTAAAAAAATATGCCTTCCAATCTAACCAAGCAATCATCGGTTCTCCTGGAATAGCTAGAAATTCTTTAGGGGAATTGATTTGTAAATTTGAAGTCAAACGTACACCTGACGAACCTTCGTCCCCAGTACCTGAATCCCCGGCTTCCAAAGACATACTCAAATTAAATACTCAACTAACCCTTACGTGAAGTAAGTTAGTGAACAAAACTAGCAAATATAATCACTTCGTGAATGAACGTCAGTAAATAAACTATTACTTCAAGAACTTTCTAAACCTCATGAAACCTCTGCTGCATGTATACCCTCTCCCTTTCCATGTAACACCTCATGAGCTTCGTGAAATTTCTTTTGCTAGTATGTGTCTTGTATAATTAAAGAAAATGAAAATACGGCCACACAATTGAGCAATTGGTACCCCTTTGTTATTCTGTTAATAATGCTAAGTTAATAAAGATATAATGAAAAACACATTTCCTTGGACATTAACTTTCAGCATATCAGCACATCAGCACAACCAGAGAAAATTGTAACTTGAATGCTGTGTGCATCAGCGGTGAGCACTTTTTTGCTTGAAGGTTGTGTGTACCAGCGCAAAGTACTTCATAAAGGAACTGTTGGACAGGCCACATGAAGGGCTTGCTCCCTCCCCGCAGGACAGGGCCCGGGCCACCGTCAGCACCATTGCCCGGCCCAGCCGCCATCTTGGACACGGCACCACGCGGCCGCGCGGCCTCAGCCCGACCCCAACCCTGGGCCTGGCCAGGCCCCGACATCCCGGCACCACCCTCCACCCAGGAGGTGAACGGCCCACTTGGCAGGTCAATGGGAGTACGAAGTGTCGATGGCTCTCCCCCGCCAGGTGGCGAGCACCCCCAGCCTCCTTGGGCGCTGGCTCCGCCCCCCTGCTGGGTGTCTGGACTCCCTCATCCCAGATCTCCCGACCTCCAAGAGCGAGGGTCCGGACATCAAAGGGCGCCAGACCTATAACTGAGGCAGCCCCAGGACAGGAAGGCAGTTGTATCCTGGAGTCGAGAGACACCGAGAAGAACTCATCCTTGACGGACTGCTGGCGCTGCCACAGCCCTGCCTTGTGAACTATTGTCCTGCCTGCTGGCGCTGCCGCGGCCCTCTGCAACCTTCATCCTCGTGGGACCTGCTGGCGCTGCCGCGGCCCTCTGCAACCTTCATCATCGTGGGACCTGCTGGCGCTGCCGCGGCCCGTAGTAACCTCCATCCTCGTGGGACCTGCTGGCGCTGCCGCGGCCCGTTGCAACCTGCATTCTCGTGGGACCTGCTGGCGCTGCCGCGGCCCGTTGTAACCTTCATCCTCGTTGGGACCTGCTGGCGCTGCCGCGGCCCGTTGCCACCTACGACCTCTTCGGGCCCTGCCGGCGCTGCCGCGGTCTGACCCATCCGAACACCGAGCTCGAGGATTGTGAGCTATCACCGTTACACCTCCGTACCCGTGGGTACCAAGACTGTCCCGCTACCCCCTTCCCTTACTAGAGACTAGAATTGAGAGGATCATCGTGTCCTGATCGCCTTGTATCGTACCACTCTACTACCAGAAGTGCCTATAAAAGGTGTTACCCTGATCTTTGTGTGGTGTCCATCTGTGGGGGGGAAGTTACCTGTCTGTGCGATCACTGTGCTCGGCCGACCCTTCAGGTCTCCGTCTAACATTGGTGGCTAGCGGCGCGATCCGAACCAACGCGTACCGTACAGACAGTAACTCACCCTACGACTAAAACCACAATGACGACCAAAGAGAGCGGATCGGCGGAGAAGTTCCAGATGGAAAAGCTGGAAGAATACAACCACCGAGAGCTCAAACAATTTTGCATGGACTTAGGCATTGCTACCACCGGGCTAAGCACAAAAGAAGACTTCAAAAACGCCCTAGAGGCCTGGACAGAGACAAATACCGCAACCCCCCGGGACCCCGCAGCCCCGGAAGTCAACACCACCCGGACGGAGGAACGGAGAACAGGCCCCTCCCATGAAGAGATCCAAGAGCGGGAAAAAAATAGATTACACGAGTTAGACTTGGCACGACTCAGATTAGACGGAGAATTGAAACTGGCGGAACAAAAAATAAACTTAGAACACTTACGGCTCAGAGAAGAGCGAGAGGAAAAACAGAGACAGAGAGACCTCGAAGAAAAAAGACTGGCATACGAGCACGAGTGCAAACTAGCGGAGATAGAAATACGCAAACTGAACAAAAACCTAGGGGTGCCCGAGCAACCGCACTCCCCGGGTCCTACCGAGCAGAAGGTCCACATCCCCAAGGATGTGGTCCGAGAATATCACCGGAACGACGACATACAGCAGTGGTTCAAGGCCTATGAGATTGCCATGACCGCCCACCGAGTCGCTCGAAGTGACTGGGGAGCCGGCCTATGGGGGAGATTCGTCAACGAGGGTCGTGATGCCCTGCTGCAACTCCCGGACCATCAAATGACGTCCTATGACCACATGAAGGCCGCCCTCCTCAGTCGATATGGACTTACACCCGAAATGTACCGCCAGAGGTTCCGCAACTGCACCCGGATCCCAGGTACGACGTGGTTGGAATACGTGAACTATTTCAGCCGAGCCTTCGAGGGGTGGATCAAGGGTAACAACGTAACCACTTACGAACAACTCTTCAATCTCATTGTGTGGGAGCACCTCTCCAACAACTGCTTTGTCGAGCTCAGGCAGCACCTCCTCGACAGTAAATTGACTGAACCCCGGCAGCTCGCCACCGAGGCTGACCGGTGGGAGAGCACCCGAGTGGCCCGGAGTGGGCCGAATGAGCAGAACAGAACCAACCAAGGTCACCATCGTCCCCGAGGAGGAGGAGGAGGCCTGGGCCGGGGCAGAGACGCCGCCCCGGCCGCACCCACTAACGCCACCCCGGCCCCAGCAGGCCGGGGAAACCCCCCGATGCGCCCGGGGTTCCGAGCTAACGTGACGTGTCATCGATGCCAGCGAGTCGGCCACTATGCCAGTGACCCGACCTGCCCGAAGAACCAGGCCCCGGGCCCCGCCAAATGGCGGCCGCCGCCCTGGGAGAAGAACAAGTCTCCGAAGACACGGAGACCTATGAGTCGGAGCAGTTCGAGTGGGAACCCGCCGCCATGACCCTGGCATGCCTAGGAGGAAGAGACATGGTCCCGCGGACTCCCCTGCCCGCCAACACTCGGAAGTACAGCCAATGGGTGAGCATCAATGGGCGCAAGGCCGAGGCCCTGCGTGACACCGGGGCCAGTGTGACGGCCGTCCGCTGTCACCTGGTAACCCCGGAACAAATCCTACCAAACGTACTTTGCCCCGTCCGATCGGCAGATAACTCAGAGAGCCTGTGTCGGATGGCCTGCGTCCCCTTCGAATGGGGAGGAGTGTCCGGCATGCTGAAAGTAACTGTCCGTGACGATGCCCCCGTAGACTGCCTCCTGGGGAACGATCTCGAGAGCTCCCCGTGGGCCGCTGTGGAAAGAAGAGAGCATCTGGGGATGTTGGGTCTCCCGGACTGGGCGTGCGTAACCACCCGGTCCATGGCCACCCGCACCATCCCTAGACCAGAAGAACCAGAATGGGCAGCACCTCCGCCCTCGATCACTCCAGAAGAAGACTTCCTCCAGACCGACCACCCGGACCCCACCCCAGAGGGGTCCACACAGCCCCCCGAGCTTCCCGACCTGGCTCAGTGGCGTCAAGAAGGGGGGCCCACCCAGGAACAATTCCGGCAGAAGCAAAAGACCTGCCCCTCCCTCGAGGGATTGCGACAGCAAGCGCTCGCCCAGAGCCAAGGAGACACCACCGGGGCCCACTGGGTTTATTGGGACAATGATCTCTTGTACAGCGAACAGAAAATCGCAGAACTGGGGGCCGGGCGAGTGCTAGTGGTGCCCCTCCACTTCAGAGACTTCCTGTTGAACCTAGCCCATGATGTCCCCCTGGCCGGGCACCTGGGCCAAGACAAGACCTACCACCGCCTGGTGACTCACTTTTTTTGGCCCAAAATGAGAAATGACGTATCCAACCATTGCCGGTCCTGCCCGACCTGCCAGGCCAGTGGGAAGAGCGGCCGCAAACTCAAGGCACCCCTACAACCATTCCCCGTGGTGACCACCCCGTTCGAAAGGGTGGGAATAGACATTGTGGGGCCCCTGGACCCCCGAACAGCACAGGGACATCGCTTCATCCTGGTCCTGGTGGATCACGCTACCCGCTATCCTGAGGCGGTCCCCCTTCGTACGATAACAGCCCCAGTAGTGGGTCGAGCCTTGATGGGGATCTTCTCTCGAGTGGGCTTCCCCCGGGAAGTCATCAGCGACAGGGGTACGAACTTTATTTCAAAGTATATGAAATCCCTCTGGCAGCAGTGCGGAGTCACTTACCGATTCACCACCCCCTATCACCCCCAGGGGAACGGACTGGTCGAGCGGTTCAACCGCACCCTCAAGGGGATGATCATGGGGCTGGAAGAACCCCTACGCCGCCAGTGGGACGTGCTACTACCGTGCCTCCTCTTCGCCTACCGAGAAGTCCCCCAGAAGTCCCTCGGCTTCAGCCCCTTCGAACTCCTGTACGGACACCCCGTTCGCGGGCCTCTCAGCCTAGTGAAGGAGAAATGGGAAATGGCCCCCCTAAAGACCCCTCCGGACGTCTACAAATACCTCCTGACCCTCCGTAATCAGACCCGGAAATTCAGGGAGATCGCTAAAGCCAATCTGGAGGCCAGTCAAGAAGACATGAAGAAGTGGTACGACCAACATGCCTCCTCCATCGAGTTTGAACCGGGTCAGCAGGTATGGGTGATGTCCCCCATCGAACCATGTGCCTTGCAGGACAAATGGACGGGGCCCTTCAAGGTGATCGAGCGCAGGAGCCCCGTCACCTATCTCATCGACCTGGAGTCCCCCCGGAACCCCCTCCGGGTCCTCCACGCCAACCGACTCAAACCCCACTTCGTGCGCTCAGAGCTCAGCCTGCTGATGGCTACCGACAGTGGCGCGGAAGGAGACTCCGAGCCCCTCCCTGACCTACTGAGGACCCGGGAAAGAGATGGTTCGGTGGACGGGGTCCGACTCTCTGAGGCCCTGACCCCAGAGCAGCGTCAAGATTGCCGGGCCCTCCTGCTGCCGTTCGCAAACCTGTTCTCTCTCGCACCCGGAGTCACCTCCTGGTGCCTGCACGACGTGGACACGGGGGACAGTCCTCCTGTTCGACACCGGGCGTACCGAGTACCGGATCGGGTACGTACATGCATCCAAGAAGAAGTCTCCAAGATGCTCGCCCTCGGAGTCATCGAACCTTCGGACAGTCCCTGGGCCAGCCCGGTCATCCTGGTCCCCAAGGCCCCGGCCCCGGGCACCACCCCTAAACTCCGGTTCTGCATTGACTATCGGGGTCTGAACGCGGTCACCCGAACGGACGCTCACCCTATCCCCCGAGCAGATGAACTAGTCGACCGCATGGGGGCAGCCCGCTACCTAAGCATCTTCGACCTGACAGCGGGCTACTGGCAGATCGGCCTCACCCCCAGAGCCCAAGAACGTTCCGCTTTCTCCACCCCGGATGGGCACTACCATTTCAGAGTGATGCCCTTCGGCATGAAAAACGCTCCAGCCACTTTTCAAAGACTGGTGAACCAGGTATTGGCGGGCCTCGAAGAATTCAGCGCCGCCTACCTGGACGACATCGCGGTATACAGCCGCCACTGGGCGGATCACCTCCACCACCTCAGAGAGGTCCTGCAGGCCCTCCAACAGGCCGGCCTCACCATAAAGGCCAGCAAGTGCCAAATCGGCCAGGGGTCCGTGACCTACCTCGGACACCAAGTGGGGAGCGGTCTGGTGGCCCCCCTCCAACTCAAGGTAGCTGCCATTCAGTCCTGGCAACCCCCCGAGACACAAACCGAGGTCCGAGCCTTCCTGGGGCTCACCGGATACTACCGGCGGTTTGTAAGGGACTATGGCAGCATTGTGGGGCCCCTCACGGAGCTCACGTCTAAGAACCACCCAAAAAGAGTCAACTGGACTCCCGACTGTCAAGCAGCCTTCGAGACGCTGAAGGCCGCCATGTGCACCGCTCCTGTGCTCCAGGCCCCCGACTACAGCCGCGAGTTCATCGTGCAGACCGATGCCTCCGACCATGGTATTGGGGCCGTCCTCTCCCAACTGAACCCCGAAGGAGTGGACCAACCAGTGGCCTTCATCAGCAGACGCCTACTGCCCCGAGAACAGCGCTGGAGCACCATTGAGCGAGAGGCCTTCGCGGTGGTATGGGCCCTCAAGAAGCTCCGGCCATACCTCTTCGGAACCCATTTCCGGGTACAGACGGACCATCGGCCCCTGCAATGGCTCATGCAGATGCGGGGGGAGAACCCCAAACTATTGCGATGGTCCATCTCCCTGCAGGGGATGGACTTCACTGTGGAACATCGCCCTGGCCAAGACCACGCCAACGCGGATGGCCTGTCCCGCTTTTTCCGCCTCGACGAGGAAAGTCCCCAAGAAGATGGGTGACTCTCCCCGCCTTCAGCTGGGGGGGACGCATGTTGGACAGGCCACATGAAGGGCTCGCTCCCTCCCCGCAGGACAGGGCCCGGGCCACCGTCAGCACCATTGCCCGGCCCAGCCGCCATCTTGGACACGGCACCACGCGGCCGCGCGGCCTCAGCCCGACCCCAACCCTGGGCCTGGCCAGGCCCCGACATCCCGGCACCACCCTCCACCCAGGAGGTGAACGGCCCACTTGGCAGGTCAATGGGAGTACGAAGTGTCGATGGCTCTCCCCCGCCAGGTGCCGAGCACCCCCAGCCTCCTTGGGCGCTGGCTCCGCCCCCCTGCTGGGTGTCTGGACTCCCTCATCCCAGATCTCCCGACCTCCAAGAGCGAGGGTCCGGACATCAAAGGGCGCCAGACCTATAACTGAGGCAGCCCCAGGACAGGAAGGCAGTTGTATCCTGGAGTCCTGGAGTTGTATTAAAAGTACCTCAAACTGAGATTGTTTTCTTGAGTATTTATGTAATTGAAAATTGTATTTTCCAAATGTAACACAGTGAGATGTCTTGCGCTTTTGCCACAACCAAGAAGAAATGGTTCAAAAACGCTTGAAATGAGCTCTATCCTGCGAAACACGGTCTTCGTGAAGGGTTGCTATGGAAACCCGATTCAGCACTTGTAAAGATGGCCGCCACCGTCAAAACTGACGTTGTGCGCGATGACGTCACACGGTGTGCGTGAAGACGTTGCCTCTGTAAAAGTTCCGACGTTCCAGTTGGCAGATGACGTTCCGTTGCTCCAGAAGGTGTTCTGATGTAGAATCCCGGTGCTGTGTGGCTCGAGGTTGTCAACGTTGCTCTGGATTTCAAAGGTAAACACCTTATGCTGAATTTAATTTAATTTGAAAATCCAGCTATTTCGGTAAAGTTCAAACACTCACTTGTTTTCTGTGCTCCCTCAGGGTAACTCGTGAGTTTACGTGTTTCAGCTGTTCCTGATTCTTTTTGTGTAGACTTGAAATGAAAGTGAGAAGTGTAAAAGTTCTTAGATAGTGCAAAAGCTCCTCCTATCAGGTGTCTGCTGTGTTAAATGTATGCATGTGGGATGGTGTCTGCTGTGTTAAATGTATGCATGTGGGATGGTGTCTGCTGGGTCGAATGTATGCATGTGGGATGGTGTCTGCTGTGTTGAATGTATGCATGTTCTTTAGTCAGTCCTCGAACAGAAATGAAAAACAAAGTTAGGTTGTCATTCAGTTTGGCCGGTCTCGGAGAGGCCTGATTTATGGTATAACCTCCAAATTGCACTTGCTATGCTATGAACTTTGTTTTTAGGCTAGCATGCTGTCATGAATGATCAAATCAATTAGATCTTCTGAGCAGCTGCAGTGCCTGCTTGCCTTACGTTACTGAGAACTGCAGTCACGCAGTCTGTCTCTGGTTAGTGCCCTTCCATTTCTGGTGCTTTGTAGTAGTTTTAAGATCTTTTTAAAGGTTCCCATTACTCAATTGAGTGTCATTTCTGATTTTTATAAGTTTTCCTCATGATTATGTTAATGAAAAAGTGTCGCTCATACATGTTGAAATGTCACTCATAATTACAATGAAATTATGAAAATGTCACACATTGCAATCTGAAACCTTGGCAGCAATGTGTGTGATAGCTGTATTGGATGAACATGGACTTTGAGACTGTCCCCCTGGGATAAAAACGTTCTTCTGGGGTTACCTCTTTGCCCAGGGATGTGGGGTGGTTCAGTAAGCCTTGGTTGAGCTGGAGACCAGGTCACTTAGAAGCGGGTGATGGTACACATAGAGTGAAGCAAGAACCCATGTACATAGAATGTGTACACATGGAGTGACGCAAGAACCCATGGACATAGAATGTGTACACATGGACTGAAGCAAGAACCCATGTACATAGAATGTGTACACATGGAGTGACGCAAGAACCCATGGACATAGAATGTGTACACATGGACTGAAGCAAGAACCCATGGACATAGAATGTGTACACATGGAGTGAAGCAAGAGCCCATGGACATAGAATGTGTACACATGGAGTGACGCAAGAACCCATGGACATAGAATGTGTACACATGGACTGAAGCAAGAACCCATGGACATAGAATGTGTACACATGGAGTGAAGCAAGAGCCCATGGACATAGAATGTGTACACATGGAGTGAAGCAAGAACCCATGGACATAGAATGTGTAGTTTGTGTATAATTGACTGGACCCCTCCTGAGGCGGAAGCCGGGAGGTAGCCTGCTACATTTGTATAACCCCGCTAAATAATAGTGTGTGGTTCACGGAATTTTAAAAGCGGCGATTTAAAAAAAAATTACATTTGCACATTCCCTCACATTTATTATAATTTTCCCTTGTTACTCCCTTTCTTACGCACTTTTGGCGGTCACAGCCGATCTTAGCCCGAGTGCTGGTGGTACCCCTACGCTTCCGTGGCTTCCTCCTGAACCTGGCCCATGATGTGCCCCTGGCGGGACACTTGGGACAAGACAAAACGTATCACCGCCTGGGCACACACATTTACTGGCCCGGCATGCGCTCCGATGTGGAGGCCCACTGTAAGTCCTGCCCCATGTGTGAGTCCAGCGGGAAGAGTGGAGGAAGGCGCAAGGCCCCCCTCCAACCCCCCCCCCCGTGGTCAGTACCCCCTTTGAGCGGGTAGGAATAGATATCGTGGGGCCTCTCGACCCCCGGACCTCCTTAGGCCACCGATTTATCCTCGTCTCGGTGGACCATGCCACCCGTTACCCCGAAGCCAATCCCCTCCGAACGGTGACGGCCCCCGTAGTGGGGCGGGCCCTCATGGGGATCTTCTCCCGGGTAGGATTCCCCCGAGAGGTAGTGAGCGACCGAGGGACAAACTTCATATCGAAGTACATGAAGTCCCTCTGGCAACAATGTGGGGTGACGTACAAGTTCACCACCCCATATCACCCCCAAGGTAACGGTCTGGTTGAGCGATTCAACCGGACCCTCAAGGGAATGATCCTGGGCCTCGAAGAGCCCCTGAGGCGCAAGTGGGACGTCCTCCTTCCCTGTCTCCTCTTCGCATACCGCGAAGTCCCCCAGAAATCCTTGGGGTTTAGCCCCTTCGAACTGCTCTACGGGCACCCCGTCAGGGGGGCCCTCAGCCTGGTCAAAGAAGAGTGGGAAACGGCGGCCCCAGAACCCCCTCCGGATGTGTTTCGATACATCCTGGCCCTCAGGAACCAGACTAGGAAGTTCCGAGAACTGGCCGAGGCAAACCTCGAGGCCAGTCAGGAAGAAATGAAACGGTGGTATGATCAGAATGCCGCTCTGGTCGAGTTTCAGCCCGGACAACAGGTCTGGGTGATGGCCCCCGTGGAGCCCTGTGCCCTGCAAGACAAGTGGACAGGGCCCTTCAAGGTGGTGGAGCGCAAGAGCCAGGTGACCTATCTCGTCGATGTGCAGTCCCCCAGGAACCCCTTGAGGGTCCTCCATGTGAACCGCCTCAAACCCCACTTCGCACGGTCCGAGTTGAGTTTGCTCCTCGCCACTGACGATGGAGAGGAAGAGGAAACGGAGCCTCTCTCCGATCTCCTGTGCGCAGAGGAAAAAGATTGCTCCGCAGAGGGAGTGAGTCTCTCCTCCTCCCTCACCCCTGAGCAGCGGGAGTACTGTCGCCAGTTACTGGGACAATTCTCCAACCTTTTCTCCCTCATCCCCGGCGTCACCAGCTGGTGCGTCCACGACGGGAACACCGGGGACAGCCCTCTGGTACGGCACAAAGCCTACCGCATCCCTGACAGAGTCCGGGCCTGCATCAAGGCCGAAGTCGCGAAGATGCTAGCTCTAGAAGTGGTCGAAGCCTCTGACAGCCCATAGGCCAGCCTCGTGTTCCTGGTTCCAAAGTCGGCCGCCCCCGGTGCTGTTCCCGAGCTGAGGTTCTGCGTCGACTACCGCTGGCTCAATGCAGTCACCAGAACCGACGCTCACCCCATTCCCCGAGCAGACGAGCTTATTGACCGCCTTGGGGCTGCTCGCTTTCTCAGCACGTTCGACCTGACCAGCGAATACTGGCAGATTGCCCTCACCGAGGGAACCAGAGAGAGATCCGCCTTCTCCACCCCGGATGGTCACTACCATTTCCGGGTGATGCCATTCGGGATGAAAAACGCCCCCGCCACCTTCCATCGGCTGGTTAACCAGGTCCTGGCTGGGTTGGAAGAGTCCAGCGCTGCGTATCTGGATGATATCGCGGTTTTCAGTTCCCACTGGTCCGAACACCTCCAACACCTCTGGGAGGTGCTGATGCCCTGCAGAGGGCCGGTCTCACCATTAAGGCAAGCAAGTGCCAGATCGGACAAGGGTCTGTAGTCTACCTGGGGCACCAGGTCGGAAGCGGCCTCGTGGCCCCCCTCCAGCCCAAGATCAATGCGATCGTGGCCTGGGAGGCCCCCACGACCCAGACGGAAGTACGGGCGTTCCTAGGGCTCACGGGGTACTACCGAAGATTTATCAAAGGATACGGCAGCATCGTAGTCCCCCTCACGGAGTTAACCTCCAAAAACCAGCCGAAGAAGGTCAGCTGGACCTCCGCCTGCCAAGAGGCGTTCAAAGCGTTGAAAGACGCCATGTGCACTGCTCCAGTACTACAGGCCCCCGACTACTCCCGAAAGTTCGTGGTCCAGACGGACGCGTCCGAGCATGGCATCGGAGCGGTCCTATCCCAGGTGAACGATAACGGCCTAGACCAGCCAGTGGCATTCATTAGCCGGAGGTTACTCCCTCGAGAACAAAGGTGGAGCACCATCGAGCGGGAGGCCTTCGCAGTGGTTTGGGCCCTGAAGAAGCTGAGGACCTACCTGTTCGGTACTCACTTCCGGATCCAGACCGACCACTGACCCCTCCGGTGGCTAATGCAGATGAGAGGGGAGAACCCCAAACTGTTGCGCTGGTCCATCTCCCTCCAGGGGATGGATTTCACTGTCGAGCACCGATCTGGTGTTGACCACGCCAACGCAGACTGCCTGTCCCGATTCTTCCGCCTCAGTGAAGGGAACCCCCAAGAGGATGGGTAGTTCTCTCCGCCTTTCAGCTGGGGGGGACGCGTGTTGGACCAGGCCTCGTGGCGTGGTTCCCCCCCGTTCCTCAGCACCCCGTTAGCGTAGCCATGCACCCAGAGTTCCCTGCGCAGCACCCCGCTGCGTAGCCTGCACCCAGAGTTCCCTGGTCGTCCTGCTCCATGTACGCCCAGACCCCGTAACCGATGACCAGCCCCGCTTATCCCGTCCCCTCCCGGCTCCGAGCGCCTAGAACCTGCATGCCCCACAAGGCCCGGCAGCCATTTTCCCTTCCCAAGATCCCTGACTCCCTGGGCCTAGCGTGACCCCGGCCCCAGCGAAACTTAGATGCCAAAGCGCACCAGTCCCGGATGGGGGGTAAAGGGCTCCCCGAGTGAGATAAGCCAGGGAGTTTCGATGGCACCTCTGGCCTCCCCTGAGAGACTGGTTTCTGTCACACCTTTGGCCCTCCCCTGTGGGCCAGTTTCGATTGCACCTCTGGCCTCCCCGAGTGCTGGCTCCAGACCTGCTGGGCATCTGGGAATTCCCGGGCGCATCCTCAAAGGATCAAAGAGCCAACCGCCGGAACTCGCCAACTACCAGCCCCCAAGGCATGAGACCTCCGCCTGCGAGGGTCCGGACATCAAAGGGCCACTGGACTATATCATGGCCCGCACCACAACTAGCGGGCAGTTGTATCCTGGACAAGAAAAGCCCTGCTGATCTGATCGCGGCTGACCTCAAGGAGAACTGAACCTTCGAATCGCTGAGCCCTGCTGACGCTGTCACGGCTCCTTTCTCGTAACACGGAACTGAACCATCGGAGCCCTGCTGACGCTGACGCGGCTCGTCCTCTCCAAGACCAAACTAAGACCTCGGAGCCCTGCTGACGCTGTCGCGGCTCGTCCTCTCAGAGACCTCGGAGCCCTGCTGACGCTGTCGCGGCTCAAGCTTGAACTCGAAACCATCTGAGCCCTGCTGACGCTGTCGCGGCTCTTCAAGAACATCTCCGGATCGAGCCCTGCTGACCTCGTCGTGGCTCGAGGAGTACCCTGATCGGACTGGACCATCGACGGTACCATCACGACCTGAGCCGACGTGACGTGAGAGAAGCAGCTAGTACGACTTTCACCTTCCGTACCCCCCGGCTCGAGGATTGAGAGCTGTGCGCAGATTACGCTTCGTACTGGCCTAAAGACTAAAAGACTAAAAGACTGCCCCGCTTCCCCCTTCCCGCGTCTCTAAAGACTTTACGATCCCTCGATCGCTTGTACATAAGAGTGCTACTTCCTTTTTACTGTTTATAAAGACCTTGTTACAGAAAACCGACGGTGTGGTGTCCATTCGTAAGTGTGGTGTGAGCTCAGTGTGTACGATCCTAGACTCGAAGTTCCCCCCGGTGGGGACCTCACGGTAAGACACCGGCAATATCTGTGGGAGAGGTGGGTCCTGGGGTGGTCGGGTGAGCACAATCTGGCCCTCTGAGATCGCCCCTTCTACCAGCACGCTACACTGCATCTTACTGCACTATAAGAAATCTGTGCATGCTGCACTGCATCATACTACAATATGAGGGATCTGTGCACACTGTGCTGCATTTACTACACTGAGTAATCTGTTCACACCACACTGTTTTTTCTGTGTGACGGCAATATATGGGCTGCACTGCTTTTTGTTGTACTGACGAATCTGTGCCCACAGCACTGCTTTTTACTATGCTCTGTGTACACACTTCATTACTTGTAATTGAGTATGATAAAGCATTGCATGCTGTAGTTTACCACACAATGAGATATATGTGCACACTGCACTACTGTTTGCTACACCTTGAGAAATAATAGGACGCTGCAAAGCCTTTTACTACTCGAGGAGAAATCAGTGTACACTTCAGTGATGTTTACTGTACTCTAGAATCTGTACACACTATGCTGCTGTATGAGAAATATGTGCACAATGGATTGTGCATTCTGAACTGCTGTTTAATACACTTTGAAAAATATTTTAACACTACTGAGATTTGTTCTGATCAATTAGTAATGTGTGCGTACCCCACTGCTTTTCTGCTAAACTGTTGGAGCAATATTAGCACTATGAGAAATCTGTTATGCCGTTTGGTTTAAAAAATGCCCTTGTCACCTACCAGGGGTTGGTGAATCAAGTCCTGACTGGGTTGGAATCCTTTAGTGCAGCCTATCTTTATGATATTGCTGTCTTCAGTTCCACCTGGCAGGATCACCTGATCCACCTTGGGAAGGTTTTAAAAGCCCTGCACACTGCAGGCCTAACCATCAAGGCATCCGAATGCCAGCTAGGGCAGGGCACTGTGGTGTAGTTGGGCCACCTTGTTGGTGGAGGCCAGGTACAACCCTTACAGCCCAAGAGCCAGGTTATCCTGGACTGCGCATCTCCAACAACCCAGGCCCAAGTCAGGGCATTCCTTGACTTGACTGGGTACTACAGGAGGGTTGTGAAGGGATATGGGTCCATTGTGTCTCCCCTCACAGAACTCACCTCCAAGAAAATGCCCATAAAGGTAAACTGGACAGTTAGTTGCCAAAAGGCTTATGACACCCTGAAAGAAGCAATGTGCTCAGCGCCAATTCTGAAGGCTCCAGATTATGCGAAACAGTTCATAGTGCAGACTGATGCCTCTGAGCCAGGGAGAGGAGCGGTCCTATCCCAGACCAATGATGAAGACCAAGACCAACCTGTTGCTTTTATAAGTAGAAGGCGTCTCCCCACGGAGCACTGTTGGAGTGCCTTTGAGAGGGAGGCCTTTGCTATGGTTTGTTCCCTGAAGAAGTTGAGACCATTCTTGTTTGGTACTCACTTCCTAGTTCAAACTGATCACAGGCCTCTCAGATGGCTAATGCAAATAAAAGGAGAAAATCCAAAAATGTTGAGGTGGTCCATCTCCCTATAGGGAATGGACTTTTGAAGTGGAACACAGACCTGGGACTGCCAATGCTAATGCAGATGGACTTTCTAGGTTATTCCACTTACACAATGAAGACTCTCTAGGGAAAAGTTAGTCTAATCTTCTTTCGTTTGGGGGTGGTTGTGTGAGAACGTGCCCTCTTTCTTGCATGGTATGCCCCCACTTTTTGATGAATTGCTGATGTTCTTTGACTGAGTGTGCCTTGGGCTCCTGCTAATCAGGTTCCCAGGGCCTATGTTTCTTCCCTAAAACTGTTTTGAAGCCTAAACCCAATTGGCATCTCTGGCCACCTGTCAGCCCCTTGTAAATGGTACCACAGGTACCCAGGGAACTGTGACCAGAGAAGACCCCTAAGGGCTGCAGCACTTATTGTGCCACCCTTAGAGGCCCTGTACCCTGACACTCACACACTGCCCTTGCAGGCTGCGTGTCTTGGTGCAGAACAAAGTGAAGAGTCGATATGGCTCACATCCCTGTGTGCCATGCCCACAAACCACTGCCCTGGCATAGATCAGGCACCCCTCTAGCTGGCTGCCCTATGCCAGTGGTGAGGGTACAAGTGCATGAGCCCTGTGCCCCTACAGTACCCAGGGCCATTCCTGGGCACTGTAAGTGCAGTGCTGCCATTAAGAGTATATGGTGCTGGGAGTTTGTCATCACGAAATCCACAACACCATAATTGCTACACTAAAGACTGAGAGGTTTGTTACCAAACTTCTCAGAACATAAAACCCACACTGATGCCAGTGTGGGATTTAATGTAAAATGCACCAAAGAGGGAATCCTAGAGATGCCCCTGAAACTCGACCAACTCCTAGTGACCTGACTGAGTGGCTGCTTAGGCTGCCACCAATTGACATGTTTCGGGACCCCTGCGTCGAGAGCTTGATGCTCTCGGGGACCTGAAACAATGCACATCCTGGGACGAGGTACCAAGCCTCCTCCCCCAGGATAGGCAGGGTTCACGAAGGAGAAGATTCAAAGGCATACCGCCTTTGTGAGCCTCTCCAGACAATTTGCTGCTTTCAGCAACTGATCCATAGTGGTTCTACCCCACACTTTGGGCCGGGAAAAACAAGTGAGGAAGAGGGGTGTGGCCAACTCCACCCCTCAGGTGGGGGAAGCAGGTTGAAGCACAGCCTCGAGTCCCCGACATCTTGAGGATGGGGGACCCAGCCAACCAGGGACAGGCTTCAGCCGCCCTCCCACTGGAGAGTGGCAGAATAGGGGGTGTATCCACCCCAGGGAATGGACCCAATGGTCCATGCCCTTTACCTACCTGTAATATCCCTAAATCTAGTATTAAGGGGGCACCCTGAACCTTGCTTCTTCAGATCCAGAAACGACAAGAAAAGAAGATAAGAAGAAGGATCGAAGAGCCGTGCAGAGATAACAAGAGGACAGCGCCCACTAACTTGCCCCAGTCCTACAGGCCTGTCTGTCCTCGAACCTGCTTCTGCAAAATCCCGGTGTGTCCTGCAGCCAGCAACCCAAAAACCACGGAGGACCTGCCTGCCTACACTTCAAAGACTAAATCTCCAGTGAACACTGGACTTGTTCAAACAGCAACCCCTGGCAGCAGTCAGGGACCGTAAATACAGCCCACTCTGCACCCACCGAACCAGGCCCGGACTCAAGTGGAAAAACACCACAAGGAGGTCACCCCGGCGATCCTGACCGGAGATCCGGTGACCCCTGACCTGCCTCAAACCTCCAGCCAACGAATGCAGCCTAAATCCAGAAGGCCCCCTAATCACGACCAGGAGCTGGTAAGAAGATCTGACCCCAGAAGTAACCCCTGCACCCGACGCCCCGCGGCCTTGTGTGCCCAAACCTACGGTGCCTAATCAATCCTTAACTTCCCAGCTTACCTCTCCTAGTGGTGGTCGCACTCAGAAGTCCTTTGTCTCCCTGCCTAAGGTTCTACATAGAAAACAACAGGGCACCCAACGTCGAATCAGCACTCTGCACCCGTCCGCCCCAGTGCCGCTGAGGGTGCACCTTTTTTGCTACTTTGTTTCCCCATTTGCCCTGACCTTAACCCTAGGAGCTGTGCTCTCACAACCCAGTGACCTGCTTGCCAGCAGCCACCAACCGGAGACTCCCTGTCCCCCTTTGGATAACAGTGGGCCTCAACACTGCGTACCCGGCTGCCCTAGTGCCGCTGAGGGCGCAACAACAGTGCATCACTGACCCTGGGGGACCCCTGAGTTTAACCCCGGAACCTTAGCTCCCACAGTCGATTACTTACCTATGGACCGTTAACCTGTTTTCTCTCCATAAGATAACATTGACACTTTTTCTCCAAAAAGTTTCTTAAGTGTGGAGTTTTGAAACCTAAAAATATTCTTTGAAAATCATGCGAATAACCAAAACTTATTTACGTACCTGTTTCCAGGAAATGTCCCAGTGCTGAATCTAGGTATCCAGCACTGAGTAAAAAAAGTAACGTAGAAAGTAACTTACCTGAAAAAGCATATTCATTTCAATGTACTGTATTTGCTAACTGTTGTATCCTTCTGCATACCCTGTAAATCAAACAAAGTACAATTTCTATTGCATTTTCAAACTGTTCTATACACAGTAACTTATTTCTGAAAAGTATTTAATGCATATCTGTGCCAGGCTTACTTGGTTCTAAAAATAAAACAACAGTATATATTTGTATACAAATACAATTGGCCTAGAGTTCAGTTATTGAGTGCGCGAATTCATTTGCTGACTTAGTGTGTACATCAAATGCTTAACACTGTCCTCTGATACTGCCTTATTGCTCGACCAAGCTACCACAATTAGAGAGTTAGGTTCTATCTAACTTTAACCTCTGCCGACCTCTGGGTTAATTTGGTCTCTATACACACTACACCTCATTTTGGTGTAGTATATATAGAGCCAGTTTCCTACATTTTGGCATTGAGTGTTTTTGCTACAAGTGATGGATGGGACGGAAGTCTCTGTAAGGTTTGCTTCCAGAAGCATGAAAGATTTGGAGACACAGTATTCTGTAATAGAAAGTGAAATGTTGGAATGCGTTTGGGGTGTCGGCAAGTTTAAGCCTTATCTCTTGGGAAGAAAATTTAGCTTGAGGACCGATCACAGACCACTCGTTGCTATTTTGTCGAGGATCCAGATTAAGATCCTCAGCCAGATTATCTATCAAATTATTGGAGTTTTAGTGTGCTTCATATTATAGGAGGAAAGAACATTAGAATGGACTTTCAGGCTTGATTACAATTAGATTTGTGTTAAGTAGATTTACAGGAAGAAATTGAGGCATGTATCATTGCATAAGTTGAAGATTTGGTCATTTGTTCCGATATAATGGTATTGTGTGTTCGGTTGAGGGAGGATACTGTATTGAACAAGGTCATGAATTTTGGGAAATTTGGGGGGCTGAGGGAAAAACTTTAGAGACTTCTTTGCAATCTTATTGCAAGGTGGCAGATGAGTTATCTTTGGAAGGAGGATTGTTGGTAAGAGGTGATAAGTTAATTCCACAAGGATGTTTCCACCAAAAGATTTTGGATACAGCTCATGTAGGCCATCTGGGTATGAGTGCCACTGAGTGCAGGATAAGAAATGATTTCTGGTGGCCTGGAGTGGATGTGGAGGTAGAAGGATTAGTGAGAAATTGTGTACTGTGATGTTTGAGTGATAAACATTTGGTGACCTCTGTGCCTTCTGATGGGCCTGTTTCATGTCCTGGTAAGGTGTGGTAGAGAGTTGTGGTTGATTTTTTTTCCCGACCCTTTTCATATATTACTTCCAATATGAGACACTTTATTGACATGATGGATCATCTTTCCAGGCGGGTGGAAGTACGTGGTATAGCCGAACCCAACACAAACTCTGTGATTCCTTTTGGTTGTGAAGTGCTTGCTAAAGAAGGGACTCCTGAGGAGCTGCTCCCTGACAATGGAGTTCAATTTACTTCTTCCACCATGATAGAGATTTTAGGCAAATGTGGAGTGAAACATTTACGCACGCCATTGTACTGTAGTGTGTTTATCTAGGTACCTATATTGATACTCCTATTTCTGACCCTTGTCCGGTTATTAATTCACTAATATCCATACACCGGCACAGAAGCCCGTTTTCAGATTAGGTCATAGCGCATGCTGTCACATTAAGCAAGCACTATCCCTCCAGCCCCCTAGAAAGCACACCGAGTTCTCAAAACAAATCGAACCTCCAGCAGACCTGGGAAATCCCCCGCAGCTATTGTTTTGATTTCGCTCGAGAACTCCTGCAAAGAATGCAAGAACGACCAGTCCTTATGACATTCTTACTGACGTCTTATGTCCATCCTTACGTCAAACTCGGCACCTTTCAGGTATAAATATACCAACGCTGCCCTAAGCAGAGACACGGTGGTGACGAGCTTGGAGCAGCGCTACTTGCCGGAGAGCCCAGCTGATGCAGAAAGCCCACGGACGCTACCCCTCCCTTTTGACGCGCTGAGAGAGACGCTGCCTTTTCTCCTGCCGAGAAATCCAGCCTCCGGCGTTTCCAGCCGCCCTCGCGGGTAACTGGGATATTGAGTCCTGTGACAGAGATACCAACCCTCCAGCCTTCTAAATCCCAGGTACTGAACTGACTAACCCCTTACAGAGAATTCTTGAGTCAGATCCTTGGCAAAACAAACTTAACTTAAACTGCTACTTATTTACTCCCGCCCAAGTATTAGGCTTAGGTCAGGTACACCGGGGTAGGCGTAGTTAGAAGCACCAGTTGAGAGCGATTAGTCAATGTATATATGTATGTATATCTTTTATCCATTTTAAGTATCATATGGCTAAGAAACCATATAAATGCTTTTACAGTATTATTTTATAATTCTGTTTTTACTGTATGCACTTTATTTAACTATAAGTATTGCAATAATAGCGATTCATTTCTCTTGTATGAGAAAAGAGACTGATCAATAAATAACATCTTTTTATTGAAACACGCCCATCTCTTATTTCTCTACAAACTGGTGAAACTAAGAATGCACGTACTGACTGAGTAAAATAGTTGTCTTTTGTTTTCACACGACTCTAGAGATATACTCTTGATTAGGGGAGAGCAAAGTTGTCATGTTCCATGGTTGTCAGAAACTAAATCCCTTCTTGTCTATCCAGGGAGGTTAAACTCCTCCTTGCCTATTCGAGAAAGTTTCTAGTGAACTCTGAGCTAGCTGGCACACATAACTTTAAGTCTAATATCGTCAGTACAAGACCTAGTTAACCACATTCCTACGTCTATACTATTGAGGATATTATTCCAATGCGCAGAGCCTATTGGGAAAATAGGAACTACACTACATGGCGCCCAACGGTTTGGATAGGCGATAAATCTAACACAAGACATTAGAGTAACTCAGTCGTGCTTTTTCACACAGACCCTTTTTTCCCATAAAACTCCAAAGACGTCTGGAGTGGGTGAAAGGTTAAATCCGCCAAACTTAGTAGGAAGAGACTCCTATGTATGGTTTTTGGTTTATTCAACGTTGAAGGATACAGTGTTCCAAAATATTGTGCACCTAATCTTTGTTTCCGTGGAAACCTGATCTGCAACAAAAACCCTTCTTGACAGTAAAATGTCAGACGGTGAAGGAGATAGGGATACAGCTAGAGTAGCAGCTCAACTCCTAGCGGAAGACACAAGTCTCCTACAGCAAGACCCGGATGCAATACTCTTCCCGGTCAGCATAAGAAAAACTATAACCTTAAAACTTATAGAAAATGGACTGACACCAAGAGGTGGAACGGTCATATTCGTAATTGAGGCACACGAATATCGGCAGACAGAGGTATTCTATTCATGGATAAATTTTCCAGCAGCAAACGCTGTAACAAAGGAGTTCCATTATTACAAGATAGAGGAACCTCCGGATGAGTACACCCCTTTCGAGGAGGTGGAAATACCACTCAAATACCAAGAGCACCTGCTCTGGTTTAAAGGCGCCCTAAAACATAATGATCACATCACCAGGCTCGGTCCACTAGGTAGACCAGGAGCAACGTGGCCGGTTCTAGCCAGCTACACACCACATCCAGACATTGAAAAAATGTCAATACCAGAACTTTTAACACACTTAAAACAACTGATTAAAATACACAGACAACTAGTCCAATATGTAATGCGGACTTCAATAGTCCAACCAGCTATTAAATTTCCACAGCTGACCCCTCATCAGGGGAACACAAATAAAATCACACCACAGAACATACAGTCCTGTCTAGGTAAAGTACCCATTAAAAGGGAACAAATTCCATTCTGGTTAGCACAGAAAATCACTCAAATAGAGGCGGTATTTCCAGATACCACCCCTGTTGAGAAACACAGAATTCTGACTATCTGCCTTCCAATGGGGATCGCACCACATGTGGAGGACTGTGACACTTGGGGTACAGTCTTTGCTTCCATTTACACAAAAACACATGGTGTTCCGTCCATGGCGGTAATACCAGAGGTGCTAAAACAGATTCAAAATGAATACGGTCCCGAACCCGCTTTAACTCTGGGTATGAAATTACTGAAAGACTTCAAGCAGGTCTCGGCAATATTACTAGCAAACATAAAGGGGGAAGCAGCAAATGTGGCAATCCACCAAAGATTGAAGGAAACAGATATAGCAGACCAACCATTTGAACTTGCCAGAATCATAGAAAAATCCTATGAAGAACTAGGAAGAGATAGTTTGGGTGGGAAACCAGTGAAGCCCCAACTAATAGAAAATCCTGAAAAGGTATTTATTAAAAATAATCTAAACACTTCAAAAAAGAACTGGGGTGGAAATAAACAATCCACTCCCAAAGAAAAAAGATTCCAGTCCAGAGGAAGGTCTCCTCGGCGGAGAGAAAGATCTCCGGACCAAGGACACAAGTCTCCCCAGAGGGAGCCCTCTGAGAAAAAATACAACCTTAGAAATAGGGATAATTTGAAGAAACCTGATAGATATCAAGATATTGATACATGTCCCTCTCGATCTTTTCAGACTTCCTCGCAGAAATCGGAAAGAAGAGGACGGTCAGAACACAGGGAAGAGCACGTCAAGTCCAAAGACAAAGAACCTGCTCATCAGAGTAAAAAGTTAAAATTTCCAAAGAAGAAGGTAGCCAGCATTAAAATAATCAAACATGCCGAAGATCCTGAAGACTCAGCTGAAAAACGGAGAGTGGGCTCAGACAATGCTAGACAGCGCAGCAGAAGTGAGCATAGCTCGCAAGATCCTGATGAATCATCTGGAGACAGTGGACACGAATGAGTACATTCAGGTGGAAACTGCAGATACCAGAGTTAGCAAACCTCATAAAATATATGAAATAACTTTACGTATAGAGGGGGATAAGACTAGAAAAATAAGGGGTCTATTTTGGGATAATCACTCCAAGGGCTATGACATCCTTCTAGCTGAAAAAGACTGGCCACCAGAGTTTGTCAGGGAGTGCCCTCATGGCGAAGAAATGATTATGCCTGCCTTCTCAAATCATATTCCAATTCATAAAAAATATACACTTGCAAGAAAGTGGGCAGTAGCCCAGGCTCCTGCACTATATAAAAATCATGTGGGATGGGATGAGGACTCTCCTCCTCACAAGATCCAGTTAAAATCTCAACCAACTGCACAGAGGCAGTACCCAATTAAGCAAGAAGCTAAAAAACAGGTCAGGGAGATCTTAGATCAACTTGAATACCAGGGGGTGATTGAAACATGCACCTCACAAATGAACAATCCTTTGTTTCCTGTCTCCAAACCAGATGATTCATATCGTCTAGTTTTGGACTACAGACACCTTAACTCATGCTGCAAATCGTTTGCAGTGCAAAATTCACACAGTGCGGCACTAATGAATAGCATAGTGCGCAAAAAATACAAAACAACATTAGACATCTCTAATGGATTCTTTTGTCAAAATATAGCACCAGAAAGCAGATATTTGACCGCTTTCTCAATAAATGGCTCGCAGAAAAATTTCTGTTGTTTGCCCCAAGGGTTCAAGAACAGCCCAGGATTATTCTCAGCGAGAGTAACAGAGTTACTACAAATATATGATGATGAGGCATTATTTTATGTCAATGACATCTATCTAACAGATGATGACTTGGATACTCACTTGAAAAGAGTGAACACCATAGTATTTGGGTTCGCAGCAGAGGGTTACAAATTCAACTTCAAGAAGTCAAGAATTGCCCATCTGACTGTCCTATTTTTAGGATATGAATTATTAAGTGAAGGCAAAAGCCTGGCTGACAATTTCCTAGAGAAATGTGCTGTAATCCAAGCACCTAGAACACTGAAAAACTTGCAATCAATTCTAGGTTTCCTGAATTTCGGAAGAACTTACATTATATAAACTATGCAGAGAGGGTTAAACCTCTCTATGATCTAATAAAACCAGATTTTAAAAGAATCAATTGGACTCAAAAACACACAGAAATTTTGAGATCTTTACAAACAGACATGTTAGTTAAAACAAAACTACAAACACGCGACAACACACGCAACCTTGTGATTTGGGTCATCCCAGGAAGATGCGGATTCACATACCTAACCTCTAATGAGGGAGAAACGGTACCAATAGCATACAAATCACATTTGTACACAGAAGCTGAAAAAACATTCAGCATTAAGGAAAACATTGTACACGCGGTTCAAACAGCTGTAGCAAGAGAAAGAAACCAAGCTGACGGCAGACAGATTACAGTCAGAACAGCTGAATCAGCCTTTGAGGCATTAACAATCCCATGTAATTTACCTACAATGGCACTAAATCCAAAATGGATACAATGGGAAGATTCTCTTGCCACAGACAGAGTGAAATACTATTTTGATCCAGAAATGACAAAATTAAAAAATCTAGAATATGAAAGAGAATATCCTCTGCCAATCGACATTCTGCCCATACGACAGTACGCCTGTGTAATACATACAGACGGACATGCTCAACCCTCAGTTTGGGGAGAGCAAGCATACAATGCCACATGCGAGATTAGAAAAGACGTGTGGCAAGGAGGTAAATTGAGACCTCTGTTTTCAAAAACACACTCAGTGGAAAATAATTCAGATCAACAAACTGAAATAATAGCGTTAAAAATGGCACTAGATAATGCTGATCGCGAATTCCCGACACTAATAGTGTGCGATTCGTATTACTGCGTCAAATCATACAATAACGATTTACAGAAATGGATTCAAAACGGTTACAAAGATGACACAGGTGCAACAATAAAACAAAAATCGCTTTGGGAACAAATAGTTCTTTTAAAGAAAGAACTACCAAAGACTCACGTGATACACTCACTGAGTCATCAGCGTGATGGCGTTCACGTTGCAGGGAATTCATTGGCTGAGACAGCCACAGCGGAAACAAGTAAATCGGCTTCCGTAGCTACAAAAAAGCGCTCAGTAAAATACATTGACGGGGAGACAATGCTGGCGGTAAAAACGTCATCAAAAGGCGATTGCTCAGCGCTACCCCTCATGTATCCACTTAATTATACATACATAATCGATGCAAACTCCGTTCCTTTTGCTCGAATCCCTGGAGTGGGGGATAGAGTGATTCCAAACATGGACAGGAGAGGCTTGTTAATAGCAGACGCACATATGGGTGAGGGTCTTAGACACCTTACACTTAAGGATTCTCTAGAAGAATTACAATCAACATACTGGTGGCCAGGAATGAGCCTGCAACATCACATATTTGCAAAAAACTGTCCAAACTGCAACAGAGACCGCAGTGGTGACCGAGACGGTGTATTGCCATGGCGTTTCACCCAATAAGGATTAGGCTATCGACATAAAATACCCAGTATGAATAATGCGTCAAATTAATATATAGAGACTATCATCACTTAAAATGTAGACCCCAGCTCTTGGCTGACGTCTGAACTGTTATACAAAGATTTGCGAGTCTATAATGGCATATACGCATGGGGCATGCTACATTCTGACCATTTCCCTGCTTTTAGCTCTCGAGCTTATGAGGAGGCCATGACCAGAATGGGCATTGCATTGCGGTACTCTTGTCACTTCCTTCCTGAGGGAAACGGGATGGTGTAAAGAAAAAACCAAGGCACAGAGCAATCTATAACGGCAAAGGTATTAGGTTCGGGAGCTGGGTGGGTCAAACATTTAATAAGTGTCCAACGTAGTCTTAATAATCTGCCAAGAAATTCTCTGAGAGGTCTCAGTCCGTACGAACTATTGTTTGGGACTAGAATGTTAATCCAGGACCTTGATAGTCAAACTTCAGTGGTTAAAGAAAAATGCTTTGATATCAAAGATCGTTTGGCTATTTTACAGGACTTAAACGAAACAAGAAAAGACCTGAGCAACATAAAATTGAAACAGCAGCCAATAACCACTGAGGAGAAACCACCTGGATTCCAAAAATCGGGGATCTGGTCAGAGAGAAGATCGCGAAAAGAAGGAATTTGGGCCTTCTTACAGAAAAGCAGTTCCTGTCTTGTCTGTCAACGGGACAAGATCAGTGGTACTACCGCCCCTTGCTGGTAAAAAGGAGAACCGAGTTGTATCCATCGACCTGGTTAAACCACAATCATGTGGCCGATAACAAGTAGTAGGCCAAGTGGACTCCCAAGAAGTAGTAGAACACCAAAGTTTGCTACAAACACAGAGGTTCAAACTGAAAGACTAATCACAATTGATAAACCTACAGTGAAACAACAAGGACTATGCAACAAAGCCATGGAACTTAAACCTCTTGAAACCCAGTCTACAATGATGTAACCACAGACTATGCTAATGAAACTAAGAAAATTCCAAAAACAAAAAGGAATCCAGAAGCAATTGAAACAATTGACAGAACAGCATCAGGCTACTTCATCAACTTCGATGATTTTTCTGAGGATCTGAGTGAACCTGAGGAACAGCCGACAACAAAAACTTTTAAAGACAAAGCAAAGGAACTCTTTCATCAACTAAAAGAAACCTATCTGATTTCTCCATGGATTGAACTTTGGGTGGCACTAGGAGTATTCATCCTCATACTTTGGCTCATCATGGTACTATGCTTGGGACATTTCATTGAGGGAAAATATGCTACAATGGACACAGCAAGTCAGAACATCAACTTGGTCCTGAAACCATACAAGTCTTCACACATAGAGAAAAGAGAACTTTCTTCAGTAAACTTTACAGCCAATCCTATACCCGGTGGGGTAGCATGGGACAAAACTGATTACGAAATCTATGGTCCGGTTGAGCTCCTGAAGTATCCTCATCAATTCAAGATTTCATTAAGTGACTTTGTAAAACCAAGCACATTCGCTGATGATTGGGACTTTGAAAGTATTAATGATATGATGTCTGATCTAGTAATGTCAGCTAAATTTACAGAACATGATTATTTGCAAGGTTCATCTAATTACGATCAAATGTTTTGTTACAACCATTATGGTAACCATTATCTGCATAAATCTACTCAACCTAGAAATGTTTTAAATTTTAACCAATGGGAAAATTGTGCAACTCCACCGAAAGGCAGTTCAAAGACATTTTTTGATAAATATTCATACTTTTCGGGGTTCAACACTAGTAATGCAGAATCATTTTATTTCAAATTGTTAAATAAGACAGGAGTGAAAACCATGCTTACAAACACAAAATTGATATATTCGGACTCATTTTTTGAAAAAATGAATACATTCGGTTTTGATTTCTGGAACAATAACATTGAAACGAAAACGATCTGGGGCACAAAAGATTGGCAAGTGCAAGGTATAGAATCATTATTTAGAGCCTGCATGATCCCAGAACAAATTATATTTTTGAATGATACAATTCAACAGACATCCTGTCTTGGCCTAGCCAAAATTAAAGACTTAAATAAACCGTCTATTCCAAAACCAACACCTAACAATAATAGCACTACGGATGTTGAGATAGACGTATCCCATATTTTAAACCAAGACAGAACACATCCTGATTGGGAAAAATGGTTGGTCTGGCCCACAGACACAAATAACTGTCAAGACAGATTCCTGAACAAAATACAGGGGTTCACATTGACCAGGCCAGTCCCAAGATACTCCCAGAGACAACATCCAGGGATTGTAACTACTTACAGTGTGGGAAAACTCTGCCTTCAATGGCTACTACATACATCCACACTGTCAGAAATTAAGCAACACTTAACTTTACTTAAAGAAGGTGCTGACTTGCGTGATTTCATCATGGGACCACGCAAACAGCGTCAAAAACGTTTCATAGCGGCCTCTATATATGCAGCTTACAACGTAGCTTGGAAAGTAACTCAAATTGAGACAGCAGAAAAAATACGGGAAATTGACCGTGTTAATTTGGAAAAATCACTTTCTGTTGTGGACAATGGGTTAATGACTCTGTCCTCCAGAATATATTCACTGGACAGTATTGTATCTTCTGCAATCGATATAATAGAACAAGACTTACTGATGTTGCAACACGGTCAGTCTCAATTACGTTCTATTGTACAGCTTGGCTGGATGTTACAAAATCTGCGTTCAGGCTATGTGCCTTGGCGTTTAATCAACACAACGTCACTATTTAATATCTTTAACCTTACTGATAAACAAATCAGTTTGGCACAAAAGGGTGCTGACTATACAATTCTGAGCATTGAAAAACTTGAGAGATTACCATTGACAATGTCAGAATGACCTGTCATTGAATGGATAATACATGGGATAATAAATATACCGATAACAACTTTCCAGTTTCAATACTGCCAAAAATATATACAGGCAGGCCAGTATGAAAGGTTGGGTAAAGGATACATTAAGTCCACATGGAACTTGCCCTATACACACACATGTGTCAGTAATAACGGACAGAGTGTATTTCTTAGTGGTAATAATTGTGAAAAATCACTAAGTGGCATACTTCTGTGTCAGGGTATTAGTTTACATGGGGCCTGTGAAGGGACTTCAAATAACCTTTCATGTCACCAGTTAGGCACACCCGCAACACAAATAGAACCATTCTTTAGAAGACTTTCGAACGGGAGTTACATTCTAATTGTAGATCACAGATGTTGTGGCTTGTTGCCAGGAAAACCTTATCTTGTAAGCGTGACTTCCAGGGTCATGTGCTGTGAAAGAGTATTGTTCCCTAATGATGCTCCAGACAGGGAGGGAAGGTTATGGCCCAGTTTAAAAATCTCTTCTATTCGAATTGATACTTTAAGCATAATGAAGACTGTGCTTCTACAGACGCCAACCCAGTTGACGTCATCAAAAGAAACGTATGATCTCCAAGTTGCAAGGACAACGGCAGAGATTCATTCAATGTTATCAACAAATTGCCCCCTACACTTCGCAGAAATGCTGAACGAAATCTTAAATATTTCTGATACAAGTGGTATCGCAAGTGTATTTAAGACAGTTTTTTCAGGAGCTTTAACCCCATTCAAAGCGATATTTTTCCAAATTTCGTCCATTCCATCTTTGGCAGACTTCTACTCCTGTTGGGACTCATAGCAGGCATTTTATTCTTGCTACTCTTGCTTCGTTATGGCAAACCTTGTCACAGACAAGGCTCCAGCAACAATGGAAGAAACGATCCTAGCTATCCGCTACCGGGACCGCATAACTAAAGTCCTTGGCTTAGCCCGGCTACGAGATCTGACTATGACCTGGTTTCTTTCATTCAGACCCATCTGGCAGAATTGTGTTATGCCTGTATTAAGGTGCATGCTATGCGGCGAAGAATGCGTGTTGGACACCTGTCTTACACTACAATCAGAAGTACCATTGGATGCAGATACTTTGTTGGGTCCAGTAAAGGCTCATGCATTGTGCTGTCCCCAGCGGCTACCTATCCTGATGACGGCATTCGTGGAGACTTCACCACTACGATTGAAGGGTAGTGAAGTACAAGATGAAAGCAGCATCGACCAGGTACGACCTTCTGTAAGCAGTTCTGATCGAACCATCATTGAAAGCAATCATGCGCATGACTGCATGGTAGCGACATTCTCTAACCTAGTCGAACTTTCACCAGAAGCTGTAGACTGTTTTTTCGAGAGTCTGTCTGAAATGATGTTTTCACCGGAACAGAGAGAATGATTTTAAACAAACTTGCACACGGCGTTCCCTGAACTATGAATTTGGCCTTCAGTCTTTTAACAACAAAATGACTGTGAACAATTTTTTCTCTTCTCCCCTGAATAGCGAAAACATTTTTCCACTTCCAAAATATTTACCTTTTTGGCACTTATCTTCTGCTTAAAGTAAAACTATTCTTAGAGAACAGAGCTTCTATTCTTAGGAATTATAGAGACGTTACATTACCTCAACCTCTAGCTTATATGCAATTAACTGTGTTTATATGTGATGAGATGGTCTCGCAACTTTTTTCTGTATCAAGAGCCATTTCATGTGTAATTTCGCAGCTCATTCATGCTAATATAATATGTGCAACTCCTTTTTGAATGATTATACTGCTTGAATGCATACAGTACCTATACTCATTTCGTGCATTTTGCATACGCCATTTTTTCAAATACAAAACGAGAAAAAGAAAATTGTTTTTGGGGTGGTTCGGTATACACATGCACTGTTAGTTATGTTTACTATTGCTTAGTTTAGTAAATATGTACATAAATTTGTTGAGTGGGTGTAGTGTGTTTATCTAGGTACCTATATTGATACTCCTATTTGTGACCCTTGTCCGGTTATTAATTCACTAATATCCATACACCGGCACAGAAGCCCGTTTTCAGATTAGGTCATAGCGCATGCTGTCACATTAAGCAAGCACTATCCCTCCAGCCCCCTAGAAAGCACACTGAGTTCTCAAAACAAATCGAACCTCCAGCAGACCTGGGAAATCCCCCGCAGCTATTGTTTTGATTTCGCTCGAGAACTCCTGCAAAGAATGCAAGAACGACCAGTCCTTATGACATTCTTACTGACGTCTTATGTCCATCCTTACGTCAAACTCGGCACCTTTCAGGTATAAATATACCAACGCTGCCCTAAGCAGAGACACGGTGGTGACGAGCTTGGAGCAGCGCTACTTGCCGGAGAGCCCAGCTGATGCAGAAAGCCCACGGACGCTGCCCCTCCCTTTTGACGCGCTGAGAGAGACGCTGCCTTTTCTCCTGCCGAGAAATCCAGCCTCCGGCGTTTCCAGCCGCCCTCGCGGGTAACTGGGATATCGAGTCCTGTGACAGAGATACCAACCCTCCAGCCTTCTAAATCCCAGGTACTGAACTGACTAACCCCTTACAGAGAATTCTTGAGTCAGATCCTTGGCAAAACAAACTTAACTTAAACTGCTTCTTATTTACTCCCGCCCAAGTATTAGGCTTAGGTCAGGTACACCGGGGTAGGCGTAGTTAGAAGCACCAGTTGAGAGCGATTAGTCAATGTATATATGTATGTATATCTTTTATCCATTTTAAGTATCATATGGCTAAGAAACCATATAAATGCTTTTACAGTATTATTTTATAATTCTGTTTTTACTGTATGCACTTTATTTAACTATAAGTATTGCAATATTAGCGAATCATTTCTCTTGTATGAGAAAAGAGACTGATCAATAAATAACATCTTTTTATTGAAACACGCCCATCTCTTATTTCTCTACAAACTGGTGAAACTAAGAATGCACGTACTGACTGAGTAAAATAGTTGTCTTTTGTTTTCACACGACTCTAGAGATATACTCTTGATTAGGGGAGAGCAAAGTTGTCATGTTCTATGGTTGTCAGAAACTAAATCCCTTCTTGTCTATCCAGGGAGGTTAAAAGTTTCTAGTGAACTCTGAGCTAGCTGGCACACATAACTTTAAGTCTAATATCGTCAGTAGAAGACCTAGTTAACCACAGTCCTACGTCTATACTATTGAGGATATTATTCCAATGCGCAGAGCCTATTGGGAAAATAGGAACTACACTACAGTACCACCCTCAGGCCAACTAAAAGTGGAGGGATTCAACAGGTTTCTAGTGGAGTGTATCCAGAGCGCGGTGACATCCAGAGTTGACTGTGAAGTAACAACCAGCGATTTAGGGTGGGCTTATAGATCTACACCTCATTCGATCTCTGGTAAAGCACCTTTTAAACTCATGGGGGAGAAAAGAGATGTCCCCTATGTTTCCCTCATTTGATCTCTGGTAAAGCAGCTTTTACACTCATGAGGGGGAGGAAAGAGGTGTCCTGAAGATGGAGGTGATGGGTCAAGGCTGTGATGAATGTCTACAGCAAGTGATGATGCCGGGAAATTGAGAGACAAACAGTTGTGCTCGGTGTCAGAGGGACGTGAGGTGTAAGGAAAAATATGTCCAGGAGGTCAAATTCGAAATGGGTGATTTGGCACGTATCAGGAAGACACCATTTTGTTAAGAACGGCATCTTTGAAATTTTGAGATCCTGTTAGAGTCATCAAGGTTAGAGGCATTGCTGTTTGTGTTTCGAATGGGCAATGGTGCAATATGGCAAGAGTGGCTAGAAATGGAAAATGTGAGAATGAAAGTGAAAAAACATGTAAGTGACAAACAAGTGTCTGTTGCAGGGAATGGTCCAGAGTTCTTGGTTAAGAGGGAGTTCTCGTGTTATCAAAGTACCTAAAAGATACTCTCCTCTTTCATGTTGAGTGGCGTCTGGTTAGTTTTTCATATTTACTTTGGGTATTGCTTTTCTGTGGTTCTCTGGGTTGATTTATTGTCCTGATTTGTGTGTGGTTTTGTCTCTGTGGTTCTGTGTGTGTGTGTGTGTGTGTGTGTGTGTGTGTGTGTGTGTGTGTGTGTGTGTGGTGTTAAAAAGGGGAGAAGATGTGTAGCCTCTGCAGATAGGATGCCTTTACTGTTTATTGTTATATGATGTAATACTGCAGTGTACAGACATTGGTCATGTTGTGTTCTGGTATGGAATTTCTTATGTGATGGTTTGAATAGTGTTACAGATGCAAGGATCCGCTGGGCCTTCTACATATCTGTAACTGGCTCTTCTGGAACTTCTCAGAACTCTACCCCACCCCGCCCCCCCCACCTTGTGGATTGGAGTTACTTCCACATTGTTTCTACCGCTCTGTTCTGGGGGTTCTTGCCTGTCCTCCCCCATGGCCTCCGCATGTTTATCGCCACTGACCCATACAGTAAATAGTGGTGGGAGGGGAGAGTATATTTGTTTACTTATACTTTACTTATATTTGTTTACGAGTTCCACAAAGCTCCTAAGTTTTCCACCTGTTACCAGCTCCATAGCACTTTCCGACCCTTTCTTTCCTGCAACCTAGCCCAATATCCCTCATCCAAGAATGGTAGTAATGCCGACCGTGTGAGGTACTTCGCATACAGAACCATTCTTTGTGTTCGGTGCAAGACCCAGGCCCATTGAAATTGCAGGGTATCCAGCAAGAGACCAGAATATTTAACGCCTGTTTGAGCATTATGACTAATCAATCTGGCCTATAGCATGGTACTGGTGGAGAGAAAGTGTATGCCAGTCACTATCATGCCCCCTCCCCCATCCACAATGTCTTCAGTAAGCTGGCCGTTTCAGGTGCGCCGCCAGGCAATAAAGCTCCAAGTCAGGGACCGCTAACCCACCTCCATCAGTGGGGAGCCATAGTTTGGTTAATGCCAGTCTACGGCGTCCTGTGCCTTATATGAAGTATATCAATAGGCTGTTAATCTCCCAAAAGATGGATTTTGTGAGCCAAATAAGTCGAGCTGCAAAGTAAAGCAAGAGACTGGGAAGGAAAACCATCTTTGCAGTATGACCCTGCCTGCGACGGATAGAGGAAGCATTAGCCAGAAATTTATGGAAGTCTGCAAAAATCATTGCCAGTTGAAGATTGATCAAGATCGGCCAAGTTGTAGTAAATATGAATATGAATGTCCAGGAAGCATAATGTGACTGGTTCTGAGCAGAGATCCTGCCCCATTTCTGGCAGAATAGTGGCTGGTGTCGGAGCATGTATCGGGAATGCATTTGACTTATTCCAATTCACCTGGACTCCCGACGTCTGGCTAAAATCATCCAAAGCACTAAATGCGTGATCCACATTTGCGTGTTCCTCACGCTGGTACACTTATAGATCAACCCCGTATAGGGATATATAGATGGGGTGTTCGTCAATCACTGTTCCTCGATAATGATGGATGGTGTAGAGTATCAGGGCCAGGGGCTCAACAGCCAAGGCAAATGGCACTGGCGACAGCGGGCAACCCTGTGTGGTATCGGTCTTTAGTTTGAGGAGTTTTTCCCTTTCTGCTCTCAGTCTGTCATGCAGCACCTGTGCTCCCTCTGTCGGTAGATCCGGTTTTATTAAGAGTTGCTCTAAGTGTTTGATCTCAGTATGAAGCTGGGACCGAGTACCTACTACTGCTGAGATGCTGTGACCACGTACCACTATTTGAATGCCTCCCACTCCACTAGTGGGGAGGAAGTCGTACCTGTATTCTCCATAAAGTAATTACTGTTCATGTTCCCTAGGGTAGAAGACTGGGTCATCAGCTTCGCAGTATTGAGCTTCCATGTCGCAGTGCGGGGTCTGGACAGCGCTCAGACCAGAATCCGTAATAACGGGTGGTGGTCACAGTATTTTTCGCCAGAGATTCGACCCTTCTAGCTCTTGTATGTACGCTAGCCGAGCATAAGAAAGTATTTAAGTGTACTGATAGCTTGTGCGTACCCAAGTAATAAAAATTGAAGCTGCCATCCGGAGTTAAGATCTCAAGGTATCAACAAATCCTCAATTGTTAATCCAACATTGAAATGCGTGCGCAGTTTTATTTAGTGGGGATGTGGGCAGTGGGGGTGTGATCTATCTAAAGTGACACCAGCCATGCAGTTAAAATCTCTTCCAAGTAACATAGAGTAATGATGTATTTGGGTGACAAGAAAGTTTGGGAGAATAGGAATGAAAGTTTGACCCACATTGGGGACATAGCTGTTCACTAAGGCTATGTCTTTACCATCCAGTTTGACTGCTAATATCACATAGTGACCTTCTGGTTCAATGATCTTCATCTGTGAGAGAAACGGGGAAGGAAGGATACAAACCAGCACCCCCACCAAAGGCGGAGTACATGGTGGCAAAGATTTCTCCCCTTCATCGCTTCTGCAGCACTGGGCCCACAAAGCAGTTCTGTTTGAGGCATCTGTGAGGGATGATGCAGATATATCACCTGCGGTCCCTGTGCCCACCCACAGTTGTTGTTTCAGTCGTACCCAATTGGTGCGTTCCGGATCTGTGGCAGAATGATATGCTTCCTGTGAGAGCTGATGGGCCATATGATATATTAACAAAAACAAAAGGAGGAGTGCCCTTTGAAGGCGGGGCAGAGAAAGTCTCTGCGCCTAAAGCTTAAGGCTTAATCAAGCACTTTTGCCCAACCTTAACATAAGACATAACATGTCTTTTCTGAAGACCCCTCACTCACCAACCTAGTTGGTGACATGCTTCATCATCGGGGTCCCATCCCGAAGGCCGAGTGCCAACAGGGTGTGCTACGACACCTGATTACAGTGGAGCGGGTTTTTTCTCTTTTTATATGTGCAGTGATAAAAGAGGGGTAAGTGTTTTAAAAGGGGCCAGATCTACTCACTTCAAGACTTTATTCCTGAGTGACTGGACACCTGCTTAAAAACTGTGATATATTTCCATCTTTGGAAGTCTCAGTTCACCTGAAGTAGAGGCTTGGAGTTTGGACATGGACAGTCCGCGTGTCTCACCTTGCCAGAAGTATGTTTTAAGGGCTGTGTCTATTAGGCAAAGTTCTGAGGCCAGGACCAGTATAGGCAGCATGCTGAAAATATAGTTAAACCTTGGGCTACCACCATGTTCATAGTTTGGACTCGTCCCGACAGCGACAAATGCTATTTTATCCATTTAGTGAAATCAGTGTGCATTTGATAAGTCAGTGCAGTCATAATGTCTTTGATCATCATTGGAAAATTGGTAGTAATCAATACTTGTAATATTTCATCTTGGTGGCGATTTACCAAAATGGATGTGCAAGGAGGGCTTCCTTCGTGGTATAGACCATCAAGGGTAAGACTTCACTTTTGGTCCATTTCATTTTGTCTCAAAAAACAATGAGAGTTGCTCCTTTGTAAACCCAAAGGGAATGGAGCATCAAGATACATTCAGTAAAAAGAATGTATCCCTTAGGGTAAGAGTTATACCATTAAGTACCATCAACACACTAAACCATTATTCATTCGGTTACACCCATACAACCTGATGGACTACAGTGAAATACTCACAAAAAGATTTGATTATCAAAAAAGTTATGTGAAAAAAAAATATATATATATATATGTAGTATATATATATATATATATATATATACTGTTTATTAGAAAGGTTTAAAAACACATATTTAAAAAAGGATTACATGTACATAAAATCAATTAACAATAAAAATAATATGGCAAATCATACAGTAGTACAGGAGAAATCACAAATAAAGACAATAAAATCTGTCTTATATTCAGTCAATTTAGAAACAGTTGATTCAACATAAGGTTTGGAAACAATTCCTTATCCCCTCACGAATGTTGACCACTCCAAATGTAACTTGCAATGAGGCGTCAACGCGTTTCGGCGGTTTTTGAATTATTCTAACCACCTTCTTCAGGACAAATTAATATAACTTCTCCTTTTTAATCAGCACAACCTAATACAAAAATAAAATATTCATTTGTCTTATTATCCCAAAACGATATACAGTTATTTACACAATTCAGTATCTAATATCATTTCAGTATCTAATACTCTAAGCAACTTGCACCCCTTCTAGTTGGCATAGTTTAAATATTTCATGGGACCCTTTATCTACATTGTTCCATTTCACACAAGTTTCTACTGCATTATCCCTTGTCTTCTCTCACTTAGAGCAGCACATTTAAAGCAGCACATTTTTTATTTCTTCTGGTCATAGATGTCAACATATTGCATCACAAGGAACACACCCTCTATCTGGGGAGAGGGGTTGGCCTAACGGCTAAGGCGCTCGACCTCGGACCTGGGGATCTGGGTTCGAGTCTCGGTAACGACGCCAATAACCCCCTGTGATTCTGGGCAAATCACTTAATCTCCCCGTGCCTAAAAAAAAAAAAAAAAAATGAAAGTGTGTAACTGGTGCTATGTAAAGCGCTCTGATAACTGATTCGGTTCGGTTCTAGTTCGCGCTATATAAAACTCCCCCAAAAAAATAAAAAAATAAAAATAAATCTGCTCTACTCGTTATGTTCAATACTACATCACACTATAAGATGTCAATAAAGATGTGTTGTTGTTGGAATGTTATTCCAACTCTTCAACTCATCCCTACTTATTATACCTTATGTTTTTGTAATAATTTCACTGAGTTCACCATGTTCATTTATACCAATTCACCCCATCCTCTCTAGCTGATTGCAACAACAGTGCACATTACCTTCCCAAATGAAGAAGATGTCGTCAATGAAGCGGCGCCACATCTTAATGTTTTCAAAGAATGGCGCCGCCTCATTGAAGACATGTTTTTCCTCAAAGCACGCCACCTAAAGGCATGCCAAACTTGGGGCACATGTGGCTTCCATGCTGGTGCCCTTACGTTGAATGAACAGGTCATCTTTGAACAAAAACATATTGTTCTTAAGCACTAGTTTAATGCATTGGGATATGAAGGTTTTGTTAGCTCCATTGACCATTAGTCACTCAACAAAGTTCCTATGTCCGTGACTCTGCCCACATTATCTCTATGATCGAGGGGACACCATATAACTCTGAAAATCTAATTTTGGTGACCCTCGACATAGAGGCATTGTACACAAACATACCACAGGACGACACCATAGAGGTGATTAGTGACATTTTAGAAACAGCGGACCTCAATGGAGCTAACAAAACCTTCATATCCCACATTACCTTGGGAAGGTAATGTGGAAAATTTGAGGGAATTCTTGGAGTGGCTTAATCTAGGTGACAGCAACCTTAGATTCACAGCAGAATACGATGCCAATTCTGTAAATTTTTGGGACATTATGATCAGAAACAAAGAAGGCTTTTTAGAAATAGAATTATATACCAAATTAACAGATAAGAATACCCTTCTCCACTATAAATCATATCACCCAAGGTCCCAAAGAGACAATGTGCCGTTTGGACAATTTCTCCGTTTACGGAGAAATTGTACAAGGATGGAAGACTACCTCAAACATGCTGAGATCTTGAAGGCCAAACTAAATGATAAGGGTTGCTCCAAGAAGTTGATTAAGAACTCTTGCAAACGGGCATGTTTTTACAATAGAGAAAGTATGTTAAACCCAGATCCCAATGAGAAAATTACTAAAGCTAGCGCAGACTCCAAGTTGGTGTTTGTAAGTCAATTTTCAAACATCAGCAATAGACTAAAAAATGTGATTCACTCAAACTGGAGTATTCTGAATGATGGCAGGGAGGTGAAAATTCCTAAACCTATATTTGCATTCAGACGTAATGATAACCTTCGCAATAACCTAGTTCACACATAAAGGGAAGGGACCCAGAACAGTCAGCAAACCATCACTGGAGCTAAAGTAGTTGGAAATGCCAGGTGTGGTAACTGCTCTATTTGTGAAAATTGTTGTGTGGCTAAAACACTTACCCATAACAACTATATTATAACATCCAAAACTATGAATAACTGCAGGAGTAGTAATGTAGTCTACTTAATTCGCTGCCCATGTGGTTTGGCGTATGTTGGAGAGACGGGCCGCGAATTAAGACTACGTCTTCTTGAGCATAGGTCAGCCCTAAAGACATGTAAATCCAACGCACCAATGGTAGACCATTACGGTAAGCTCAAACATAAACATACAGAATTCACTTGGTTCATAATTGAAAAGATCACCTGCTCCAAAAGAGGAGGAAATGTAGAACTTAAGCGTAAAAACAGGGAACAGTGGTATATTTCCACTCTGGACACAGTGAATAAGGGATTGAATAGTAAAGAAGATTGGATGAGGATTGCAGTATAACGGCAGATGGGGTAACAGATAAGATATTAGGTGCCTCCTCTTTATCCAGACTGAGACCTTCAAGTGATTAAATAATGAAGGTTGATAAATTTATATGACGTGTTAGCAAAAACACTGTGAGACCAACAGATTGAATTTTACCTATATACTTCTGAATTCCATTAGTCTAAATAAGATGTTGTACTTTGTATGTAATAAAATAGAGTAAGATGCTATATTTTGTTTTATGATAAAATAAATGGTAACCTAAGTCGTGAATTAATAAGACAATTCCAATAGGGAATAGATCCGACTATAAGAAAAAACCTGGGCAGTTGGATAGCGTCTTTGCATATGCGTGACCTGTTGTTAATAAACTTGGTTAAGAGAATAGGGCGTTTTGTTTACTTTACAGGGCGCGTTACACAGCATTGCAGCGCCAAAACAGCGACCACGCTCGTGAATTAATACCGTGCTGGCTAGAGCTGTAATTTTAAAAAATACCCGTTTTTGTATTTGACTTCTAAATTGTTTATTTTCCCTGCTTTTAACTTGGCCATACTTATGTCCACTTACCCGCACGATAAAAATTGAATTTAACCACCGCGCTTTGCAGGTCCTTTTCCTTCCCTTTCACCGGCGGCCATCTTAGGGGAAGCATTGGGGAAGCACTGGACGCTCGGCGGCGCCATCGTGGTTGACGCGCTAGTGCCTCACTCCCAGGTATTTAGGGCGGGCAAACCAAGGGATCTTCCTTGACCAGACAGGGCGCGTTACACAGCATTGCAGCGCCAAAACAGCGACCACGCTCGTGAATTAATACCGTGCTGGCTAGAGCTGTAATTTTAAAAAATACCCATTTTTGTATTTGACTTCTAAATTGTTTATTTTCCCTGCTTTTAACTTGGCCATACTTATGTCCACTTACCCGCACGATAAAAATTGAATTTAACCACCGCGCTTTGCGGGTCCTTTTCCTTCCCTTTCACCGGCGGCCATCTTAGGGGAAGCATTGGGGAAGCACTGGACGCTCGGCGGCGCCATCGTGGTTGACGCGCTAGTGCCTCACTCCCAGGTATTTAGGGCGGGCAAACCAAGGGATCTTCCTTGACCAGACAGGGCGCGTTACACAGCATTGCAGCGCCAAAACAGCGACCACGCTCGTGAATTAATACCGTGCTGGCTAGAGCTGTAATGTTAAAAAATACCCGTTTTTGTATTTGACTTCTAAATTGTTTATTTTCCCTGCTTTTAACTTGGCCATACTTATGTCCACTTACCCGCACGATAAAAATTGAATTTAACCACCGCGCTTTGCGGGTCCTTTTCCTTCCCTTTCACCGGCGGCCATCTTAGGGGAAGCATTGGGGAAGCACTGGACGCTCGGCGGCGCCATCGTGGTTGACGCGCTAGTGCCTCACTCCCAGGTATTTAGGGCGGCCATGCTGACGCGCAGAGTTCACGCGCTGCGTGAGCACGCCGGAGTCACGCCAGAGTCCAGCCCGTCTGCGCCCATCCGCGCACGAACGGGCGCAGGGGCAGGGGGCTCTGGTCAGCGGCGCTTTTTTTCTTCGGAAGAACTGTATCTCTTAGATACGGGGGGACACTCCCTGGACCCAGCCACTATAACCGTATTGGACGCTATGTCCATTTTAAAATCTTCTATAGCATTACCAGATACTTTGTCACACTCTTTAAAGTTAACCTGCCTAAATACACGATCTCTACATAGACATAACTTGGAGATTTTCACCCTACTCCAAAATGAGGATATTGATGTCCTTACCCTCTCGGAGACCTGGCTCGGGGATAGCTCATTACCAGACATCATAGCAGCTGTCCCGAGTGAGTATGACATAATATGGCACAATCGTGCAGATAATGCCCGAGGGGGGGGAGTAGCGATTATATTTAAAAAATCTCTAACTGTAACTAAAATACTGGCAGAGACTGGACTTAGCCGACACACTCGCAGTAAAGATTGTGTTTGATAACCAGTGCTTAGTAATTTTTACAGTATATCGTCCACCAAATTCAAACCCAGGTTTTAATGATTTGTTCATGGCTACTATATCGGACCTTTGTTCCCGATACAAAAATATAGTAGTAACCGGAGATTTTAACTTCCACTGGGATAGAGAATTAAAGGAACCAGCCGCCCGTTTTTTGGAGAGCACTATGTCCTCTTTGGGGTTTCGACAGTTGGTAGACACCCCCACACATATCAAAGGACATATCCTTGATCTCATTTGGACGCTAGACCCCAAAGCAGTACTCCTGAGGGTTTTACCTTGCATTTGGCCGGATCATCACTTAATCTATTGTGATGTACCTATTAATACAAAGCCAATGCAACCGCCACCTAAAATGCAGAAGGTCCGCCAATGGAAGAAAGTTGATTTACAAACATTGTCTTCTACTCTCTCTGAATTGGTCCTCCCTACTACCCCTAATACTGACCTAGATCAGGAGTATAGGCACATTACCGGCAATCTGATCAGAGCAATTGACCAGATTGCACCAGAAAAGCAGCAAAGGGTAAAAGGAGCTGGAAAGGGAGCTCCATGGTTTACACCTGACCTAAGGGAGCATAAAAAGAAGCTTTGAAATTCAGAACGAAACTGGCGGAGGAAAAAAGATGAGGAAAGTCGAGAACAATATAAAACTTTGCTCAATATCTATAAGAAGCTCATTCTGGACACTAAAGCTAAATATTATGAAAATCGTATAAAGCAAGCTGGAAATGTCCAGAAGGAAACATTCAAAATACTAACGGAATTGAGCAAAAAACCTGAAAATACGGAAATAGCTTTTAGCTGCGATACCTTCCAAAGCTATTTTCTAGAGAAAGTAGAGACCATTCTACAGGACATCGGGAATAGTAATGTGACTGAATCCATCAAGTTGCAGGTCGCTCAGACGCCGGTAGAAACTGGTATCTCAAACTTTCCTCTGATGGATGCGATGACCCTTGAGTCACTCATGAGTAAAGTCAAATCTGGCTCCCCGGCGGACCCTTGCCCGCCTAGTGTATTTCGTTTAGCACGTCATATCTTGGAAGACCGCATCCTCTCTCTCCTGAATAATTCATTAGTTACAGGACGGCTACCAGCTAGCTTCAAAGAAGCTCGAGTGAAGCCGCTAATGAAGAAACCGGGAGCAAACCCTAAGATTCTGAAAAACTATAGGCCAATTTCTCAACTCCCGTTCCTGTCAAAAATCCTTGAGCAACATATACTGAAGGCCCTGGCCTCGTTTCTGGAGTTACACCACTCTCTCCATGATTTACAGGCGGGGTTTCGTGCACATCACAGCACCGAGTTGGTGATGCTCTCGGTGCTGGACGAACTTAGAGGGATGGCTGACAGTAAGAAACCGAGCGCCCTGATACTTTTAGATCTATCGGCGGCGTTCGATACTGTCAGCCATACCCTGCTCCTGGATAGACTGGCGAATTTCGGGATTCGAGACATGGCCTATAGATGGCTGGAATCCTTTTTAGTAGGGAGAACACAGAGGATTCAGTTGGGGGATAAGGTATCGGAGGTGGGGAACCAGAAATGCGGGGTCCCTCAAGGTTCCGCTTTGTCCCCACTCCTTTTCAACCTATACCTGCAGCCACTGATAAGCTCCCTGGCAAAGATGGGATGTCGCGTATTCAATTACGCTGACGACACCCAACTTTTATTGAGCATAGAGAACACAGTGCCGGCACAGACCTACGCGCAAGATGTTCTAAGATTTACAGTGAGCTGGATGACTAGGAACCTTTTGAAGATCAACCCTGAAAAAACAGAGGTTCTAGTTATATCATCCACATGCTCCCCATGGAGTGACTTGTATTGGCCCCAGGAATTAGGTCCAACTCCCATACCAGCGGATAAGGTGAAAAGTCTGGGTATCAAGATTGATAGCGAACTTTCAATGTGCAGTCAGATTTCCACTGTAGTAGGCACTTGCAATGGTCTAATCAGACAATTGCGTAAGTTAGTCCCCCTCTTATCCCAGTCTATGCTTCGCACCGTAGTCTCTGCCACAATAATCTCAAGGCTGGACTACGGCAATGCCCTTTATTTGGGCCTTCCAAAAATCCTGATCAGTAGACTGCAGGTGGTTTTAAATGATGCTGCACGTCTTATTTTTAAACTCCCAAGACGATCCCATGCCTCTCCACTGTTGCAGAGCCTCCATTGGCTGCCCATTGGACAAAGGTCTGTCTTTAAAAGCCTGTGTATAGCCCATAAGGCAATCTATGGGCAAGCACCCGTTTACATAAAGGAACGGTTGGAGAAATATAATCCGGAACGGAGACTAAGGTCCTCAGATGCACAGCTGTTGGTATGCCCCCGGTTTAAGCTGGCCACAAAAGGGGGGAGATCTTTCTCTGCTCTGATCCCAAAAATCTGGAATAAACTACCTGAAACCCTCCGTAAAGAAGGTAATCTCCTCCGTTTCAGAAAAACCTTGAAAACCTTTCTGTTCAGGGATATGTTGAGCTCGGTCTAAACATGATGTTGCTTTTTTTTTCTCTGACAATCATGTAATTGTTGCCTTTCGGTCATAAGCGCCTTGAGACCTGCCGGTGAGTTGGCGCTATAAAAGCCGGAATTAACAATAACAATAACAATAAAAAAATAAAAAAAACGCTGGTCCCTTGAGAATTACGTCATTTTCTGATGAGGCATAAAGAGCCCGTCACTTGGGGGTGTTCCGTTTGCAATATTAAACGAAACGAAACTAAACAAACGAGGCCGGACGGGGAAACACAGTGCACCAAACAAAAGGTATGTAAAATGCCGTTGTTCACAATGAGGCTAGGGTGCGGTTAATAAAGTCCGAAAATGTTAACTTTGAACACGGAGGGATTATCTAAATGAGAAGCGTAGTGGGGTAATTAGAATCGTCAATATAAAGATGCCCCTTATAGTAAGCCTGTTTTAAACAAGTAAAAGATAAAAACACACCGTGTTGAAGCGGTAAAACAAACTACTAATTGTCAATAGATGTCAGTTACCATACTATACTAACGGACGGTCTGTATTTCGTGTTTTGCCGCCACTTTAGTAACGAACCCACAGTACCCCCGGCGAGGACCCGAATGAATCGAAAAAAATAAAATCATAAAGGTGAGCGAATAGAGATCAATCCCTATTACTAAAACAAGGGGGGAGTAGTCACGAATAATGGTGGGATAGAACTCACGTTAACACTGAGGGTCGCAATTGGTAATTAGAATATCTCTTCCTGTGCGCATTAGTAAGGACGCTCAAATCAAGAAGTGGCTTACAACCCCAGTGAAAAGAGAAACAGCTCATCATTTACGGACACGATATAAGGTATAAGACAAGCGTCCTATATGTAAAACGGATAAAGTAGAAACGAGAGATGACATATTATAATCTAAAAGCATCCATTGTTTTGTGTATATTAGGAAACATTCAATTCAGACCTCAGGGAGTGAGGGAAAAAAAAGAAACGGACCCCAAGAGGAGTTTTAATCTTTAGTAGGTACATCTTAAACTTTTGACCTATTGAGAAATGCAGAGGATATAAGCATGTAATTGTTAAAACTTGCTTTTTTATCATCCTAAGGCAGATAGGGTCCTCGATATAGAACTAAGAGGATATCCATGACCATATATCGACACATATGTGCGAAAATATGGGTGAGTGTAAAAACACTGTTGTTGCAATCAGCTAGAGAGGATGGGGTGAATTGGTATGAATGAACATGGTGAACTCAGTGAAATTATTACAAAAACATAAGGTATACCAAGTAGGGATGAGTTGAAGAGTTGGAATAACATTCAAACAACAACACATCTTTATTGACGTCTTATAGTGTGATGTAGTATTGAACATAACGAGTAGAGCAGATAGAGGGTGTGTTCCTTGTGATGCAATATGTTGACATCTATGACCAGAAGAAATAAAAAATGTGCTGCTTTAAATGTGCTGCTCTAAGTGAGAGAAGACAAGGGATAATGCAGTAGAAACTTGTGTGAAATGGAACAATGTAGATAAAGGGTCCCATGAAATATTTAAACTATGCCAACTAGAAGGGGTGCAAGTTGCTTAGAGTATTAGATACCGAAATGATATTAGATACTGAATTATGTAAATAACTGTATATCGTTTTGGGATAATAAGACAAATGAATATTTTATTTTTGTATTAGGTTGTGCTGATTAAAAAGGAGAAGTTATATTAATTTGTCCTGAAGAAGGTGGTTAGAATAATTCAAAAACCGCCGAAACGCGTCGACGCCTCATTGCAAGTTAAATTTGGAGTGGTCAACATTCGTGAGGGGATAAGGAATTGTTTCCAAACCTTATGTTGAATCAACTGTTTCTAAATTGACTGAATATAAGACAGATTTTATTGTCTTTATTTGTGATTTCTCCTGTACTACTGTATGATTTGCCATATTATTTTTATTGTTAATTGATTTTATGTACATGTAATCCTTTTTAAATATGTGTTTTTAAACCTTTCTAATAAACAGTATATATATATATATATACTACATATATATATATATATATATATATATATATATATATATATATATATATATTTCACATAACTTTTTTGATAATCAAATCTTTTTGTGAGTATTTCACTGTAGTCCATCAGGTTGTATGGGTGTAACCGAATGAATAATGGTTTAGTGTGTTGATGGTACTTAATGGTATAACTCTTACCCTAAGGGATACATTCTTTTTACTGACCATTTCATTTTGTACCTGGAAAGTGCTGTAAAGTCTGACATGGTGAACGTCTGTGCTGGCAGCGAACGTTCTGGAGAGGGTAAAGTGAGGAATATGTTGTCCGCATACAGCTTAATTTTCAGGTCGACGGCCATGATTTCAGTTTCCCAAATGTCTTCCGAGCAGCATATGCTGAATTTGAGAGGTTCTAAGGTTAACAGAAAGAGTGCCACAACCATTGGGTTTCTTTTCCTCCCTTTCCCTTCAGCTCTTCTCCACTTCTTTTCTTGTCTGCCATCTGTTTGTTCTAATCCAAATGCGCACTTCACATTATGTATTGTATGCATGCTCAGAATTTAGATGTTCCTAAGTTTAAAGATTCAGAAATCTAGACTATTATGCATTTCATTCCTAGCTTTATCAGCATCCACGCTAAACACAGTTATAAAAAGACTGCTCTTTGTAGGAGAGTAGGGTCTGCTATCCTATGGTCACCCCAAATTTTTGCTTTTTGCTTCACTTGTTTGTGACTTAATGTGGCTGTGGGCCTGCTAATCAGACCCACAGCCTGCTGTTCTCTCTCTAAATTATTACCCGTGTACTTTAGGTGCATAACGAAATTGGAATTGGTTCACCTTATTGGCCCCTGTAACAGTGTACCCAGGTACCCAGGGCATAGGTGCTTCCAAGGCCTACCAGGGGCTGCAGCATGTATTGTGCCACCCCTGGCCTGGCCTCCATATTTGACACAACTGGCTGATCACTCAGCTGGGGTAAGTCGGTGTAACCACCCCTTACTTAGGTGTAGTATGCCTATACCTAACCTAAAATGGACACATATGTTCCTATCAGTCACTCCTATGGAAGGCCTCATCAATCCTGGAGGCAGAGTGCTTGGAAATATGTGAGATGGTGCTCTGGCATGAGCTGAGCCTGTCTGCAGCTTTCGGAACCATGTCCTTAAGCTGTTTCATGATATTGCCATACCATATACTCTTAAGTGCATTATGAACCTCGCGGTTAAATGCTATCTTGGGTTTGGCTTTATCAAAACATGTCGAGTAAGGTGTCATACGAATTGGAATACTACCCCCTCGCCAGTTCTGGCGACGGGGGTAGCATTCCACCCTTCTAGAGGGACACGACATGTACCTAGCCTGAACCCCGGTTAAAGTTAAACAGAGCCTCAGCATCACAAAATGGATGCTGCCACCACAGACACAAGTCTGACCTCCTGCTGCTGGGAGTCCTTCCAGGGAGGGCAGCTTGGACAAAGGGTTTCCTGCCTTGGGAGGTGCTAGCACCACCCCAGACAGGATTTTGTGTATTGGGTAGGACAGGGCTGAATAGAATCAGACATGCCTGGGGCACACAAGGTGTCCCTGTGCATAGGCCAGTTCAAATCGGTGCTGGGGCTTTTCAGCCCCAGTCCTGGCGCGAAACTGGACAAAGGAAAGGGGGTGTAACCACCCCCCTTCCTGGTTCCACCCAGAGGAGGGACCTAGTAGGTGATCCGGCCCCCCAGATTCGAATAAGAGTGGGAGCTGTGTCCTGAGACTTCAGATCATCCTGAGTCAACTTGAAATACAGAAGAAGACAGGACTTCGACATTCTGCTGCACAGAAGACGGAAGAGAATCTCCCTTGTGGCCAAGGAGTGACCACCCTGTGAATACAGGCACCAACCAGCCACTCGACGTCTGCTTTGCCGCCGCCTCCCGCCGGAGCCCGAGCCCAGAGCCTGACAAGACCCAGACTCCCAGACTTCACACAGCCCGATCCACAGTCCCTGCAAAGAAGGGACCCGTGGAGGCACCGAGAGACGTGGGACCGGACCTCTTGGAAGACCCCCGAAACGTTGACTGCGCAGCATCAGAGGCACCCTCGAGGCTGTGCTTTGGGGTTTGAGAAGCCCCAACCTCGAGCAGCCCTTGCACCGAAGATCAGCCCCCCAGCATCTCCACGATCTGCGTGGGGCCCCTTTGCATTGTGCCACTTGACGCGCCATCCCGACCACTTGCCACGTGGCTAGCGGCCATCTTGGCAACGAAACCTTCAACTTACACTGCAGGTCTGGTTGCTCCAGACTCACCCTCGCTCCTGTAAAAAGGAGCCCCTGCTCTGACCTTGGTGGTCCGAGTAACAAGCCTTCTCCGATTCCTGCGTGGCTTGCATTAGCCAAGGCCTGTTTGCTTCAATCAAGTTGCCGACACCGCCAACAGCGAGAAGCCTGCGTGGGACAGCTCGTGACCGACTCCTGGACATCTTCGACCCCTCGTGTCCACGTAGCTGCAGAGAGAAGCTACACCTCGACGCCTGTTTGCACCCGACATTGCCTGGTTCCAGCCTGGTTCCACGGTAGTCACTGGCTAGTGACTTTGAACATTGTCCTCTCTGCTTTCAGGTCTTCACCTCTTCAGATCCAGCCTTGGATCCACCGGAACTCTTCACATCGAGTCGCCTGCAGCATCTTCAGCTCCAAGCACCATCGACCTGCGTGACGAAACCCGACACTACTTCGACCCTATGCACCCGCTTCCTGTGGGTGAGGTAACTCAGCTCCGCCGCTGTTCTCACACTGGTACACACCTCTAGTGTCTGTGTCTAAAGTTTCATCCTTCTAGGTCACTCAGAAGGTTCCTTTTTAACTAACTTTGTAACTTTTACGCACCATAGACACTGCATTGGTAAAGCGTGCACTTTCCGCACTGCACCCGAGTCCCGCGGGCCTTTCCCGACTTCTTCAATGCTAGTCCTGAACAGCTCCAGCGATTCCCCAGGCCCTAGGCCTCTTCACTTTCCCCATAGTGGTTCTTATACCACTATTTTAGTATATGGTTTAGGTGGCCCCTAGGGCTCATCCATATTGTGCAACTTTTGTGTATTTAAACTGTGTTTTGTTTTAACGCATTTGCTTCTGTGCTCATAAAGAGTATCAGGGTTATTTGTAGAAATAAATCTATATATATTTTCAATATATATCTGTGTGGTGTCCTTTCATTTGGTATTCAAGGGATTGTGTATGGTAAAACAGCTTGCTTCACATGCCTTTACAGAGTTTAGCCTAAGACTGCTTAGTCCATGCTACCCCTAGGATAGCTTGTCTATAAGGTTGACTTTACAACCTGCACCATAAGGGTTGCTTGGCATGGTACAAGGTGATCACTAGAACTAGTGAGCATCATATACCAGGCCAACTTCTCACATTGGTGAGCAGCGGGTTGGGATTTGAGCTTGCTGTTGTTTTACCATTACAATCTTTGAAAATATCATTTGAAAGATCATACAGGTACCTGATAGGTACACTAAAACAAGACTAGATATACTTAAGTTCTACTGAACTTAGTTGTTGTAGAGGATAGGGAGTAGCACACCCTGACTACAACTACTAGATAGGTTTGGCAGGAAAACACAAGTGTAGGTAGAATACAACACATCCACCACACTAGAGCAATGTCTGGAGCAGAGGGATCCACTGGACCCATCTATGTTGAGAGTGACCCTCCAAGGGCACCATCCACATTTTCTATCTTTCCATTTAAGGAACTGAGGCAACTGTGTTCCATGAGAGGAATCAAAACAGGTCCTACTCCTACAGCAGGACACCTCAGAGAGCTATTAGACCAGTCTGAAGCTCTAAAGAACTCCAAACCAGGCCCCTGAGGGACTGGTGAGGAAGTTTATCCTTCTGAAGATGATAACCCTGATGCCCCTGCCCCTGTCATCCAGATAGAGGAGGAAGACCAGACCCCTGGGAATTCTCAGCCTGAGGAAGAAGAAGAGGGAGAGGAGGTGGAAGAAAGTGATTCTGATAATGATAGAGATAGCCAGGTGTTAGTCAGCAGGCTTAACCAGGCTAACCTAAGCTTATTTGGGACTGAAGGTGGGTCCAACCCATTCAGACCCCCAAATGGACTTAACCAGGAGCATAGGAGGAGGAGGAATCACTCAGCTGAGTCCAATACTTTCCATGTTTCTAGAGGCTCTCATGGCAACTCCAGAAGGGAGTTGACTAGCCCTCAGAGAAGGGAACATGAGGCCAAAATGAGAGAGGCTGAACTTAGGATCCAGAGACAAGAATTAGAAGTTGCCCTGGCCAAAGAGAAACTTGCTAGAGCAAGGCAGCCTAGAGAGAGTGGGTTAGAACCCACTGGTGGCAGCACTATCCCTAAGGATAAAGACAGGTCCTATGACAATAGAAACCTGAGTAAGATTGTGCCCCCCTACAAAGCTGGGGATGATATCCACAAGTGGATGACTGCACTTGAGAGAGCTTGCAAAGTACAGCAGGTTCCTCAGGAGCAGTGGGCAGCAACCTTGTGGCTCTCCTTTGAAGGTAGAGGCCCAGACAGACTCCTCACAGTTAGTGATGGGGAGTCTAGAAACTACCTGGTCCTGAAGAGTGCTCTGATTGATGGGTTAGGCTTAACCACTGAACAGTACAGGTTAATGTTCAGAGATACCCAGAAGACACAGACTCAGGACTGGTCTGAATTTGTTGAATGTGCCACTAAGGCTCTGGAGGGCTGGTTGCTGGGAAGTAAGGTTACTGACTATGAAGGGTTGTACAATTTGCTTATGAGAGAACAGATTTTAAATAACTGTCAGAACCAGCAGTTGCATCAACATTTGGTTGACTCAGATCTAACCTCTCCCCAAGAATTGGGGAAGAGGGCAGACAAATGGGTTAGAACCAGAGTTAAGCAAAAGAACCAGAACCAGAAGCAGGGTGGTGACCAAAAGAAAACAGACCAGAAGGGTGGGGAGCAGAAAGCTAAAGACCAGAAGTCTTCAACAGGGCCCCAAACTAATACTGAGGGTGGGTCCCAAACTTCCAAGAAGAAGAAGAAAGAAGGTCAAAGAAAACCCTGGTGTAGCTTTTGCAAAAACACCACTCACTGGACAAGTGATTGTAAAAAGGGTGGAGCCACCAACACTGCAGCCCCTAAGGCACCTGCACCCACTAGTACAGCTGGCAGTGTTGGACCACAGACTAAGGGGGTAGTGGGTATCACCTTGGGAACTGATGGAGATTCTGACCTAGTCAGAGTCCCCACACAGGCTGTTCTGATTTGTGATGGGGAGATTGATTTTTCCCCTACTGTCAGTCCCAATAATTTGGGCAAGTACAGACAGACACCTTTAATTAATGAAAAAGTGGCTCAAGCATACAGGGACACATGTGCCAGTGTCACTATGGTGACGCCTAGCTTTGTGGACCCTGGACAGTACATACCAGGTGATAATTACCTGGTGACCAATGCAAGCAATGTCACTACTACACATAGTGTGGCAATTGTTAACTTTTCCTGGGGAGGGGTAACTGGCCTAAAAAGAGTTGTGGTTAGTGCTGATCTCCCAGTAGAATGTTTGTTGGGCAATGACCTGGAGAGCTCTCTATGGTCAGAAGTTGAGTACAGGACTCATGCAGAGATGTTAGGAATATCATCACATGTCCTTGCTGTGACCAGGTCACAGGCCAAAAAGTGCCTCTCTGAACCTCAGGTCTTGGATCCTGGAACAATGGACCAAGTACCTTCCAAGACAAGGAACAGGAGGGCAAAGGCTGTGCCTTCCCAAATGCCTACAAGTGAGGATCAGCCTTCACAGGAAGATGATTCTGAGACCCCTGAAGGAACTGTCCCTATAGAACTTGAACCTGATCAGGTTGAGTTTCTGGGGACAGGGGGACCTTCTAGGGCAGACTTGGGGCAGGCTCAGTTATCCTGTCCTTGTCTTGAACCCCTCAGACAGCAGGCTGCTGCTGAGGCTGCTGGGAATGCTCAAGGTACCCATAAGGTTTATTGGGATGATGGGCTCCTTTATTCAGAGGGTAGAGACCCCAAGCCTGGTACAACCAGGAGGTTGGTCATACCTCTGCAATTTAGGGGCTTCCTTCTTACCTTGGCACATGATATTCCCTTAGCAGGACACCTAGGCCAGAACAAAACCTGGGACAGACGTGTCTGTCACTTTCACTGGCCTCACATGTCAGAAGATACAAAGGAGTTTTGTCGCTCCTGTGTAACCTGCCAAGCAAGTGGCAAAGCAGGTGGTACCACAAAGGCCCCCCTAATACCATTACCTGTGGTGGGGGTGCCCTTTGAGAGAGTGGGGATTGACATTGTTGGACCAATGGATCCCCCTACAGCATCTGGGCACAGATTCATACTGGTGGTGGTGGACCATGCCACCAGGTACCCAGAGGCAATTCCACTTAGGACCACAACAGCTCCTGTTGTGGCCAGGGCCTTACTTGGAGTTGTCTCGGGAGTAGGGTTTCCTAAGGAGGCAGTGTCTGACAGAGGTGCAAACTTCATGTCAGGATACTTGACAGCTATGTGGAAGGAGTGTGGTGTTAACTATAAGTTCACCACTCCCTATCATCCACAATGCAATGGGCTTGTTGAGAGATTCAACAAGACCCTAAAGGGCATGATCAAAGGATTACCTGAGAAGCTCAGGCGAAGATGGGATATCCTTCTGCCCTGCCTTCTGTTTGCTTACAGAGAGGTCCCACAAAAATGAGTTGGCTTCAGCCCCTTTGAATTGTTGTTTGGACATCCTGTAAGAGGACCCCTATGTCTGGTGAGGGAAGGATGGGAGTTCCCTCTCAAAAAGCCCAAGCAAGACATAGTGGACTATGTACTTGGTCTCCGCTCCAGGATGGCTGAGTATATGGAGAAGGCATCCAAAAACCTTGAGGCTAGCCAGGCCGTACAGAAAGCCTGGCATGACCAAAAGGCTGTCCTGACTGAGTACCAGCCTGGACAGAAGGTATGGGTGTTGGAGCCTGTGGCCCCAGCAGCACTCCAAGACAGGTGGTCTGGACCCCATACAATCATGGAGAAAAAGGGAGAGGTTACCTACTTGGTGGACCTTGGAACTCCCAGGAGCCCCCACAGGGTGCTCCATGTTAACAGGCTGAAAGCATATGTTGACAGGGCAGACATGGGCTTGCTCATGGCTACAGATGAGGGGCAGGAGGAAGAGAGTGACCCTCTCCCAGACCTGCTGACTCAGAACCCTGAGGATGGCTCAGTTGATGGTGTGGCCTTAGATGGCAGCCTCACTGAACATCAGCAACATGACTGTAGACAGGTTTTGCAGTCATATCGACATATGTTCTCCCTGACACCCAGTCAGACTAACTGGTGTACCCATGTGGTGGACACTGGTGATAGTCTTCCTGTAAAGAACAAAATTTACAGGCAGCCTGACCATGTCAGAGACTGTATCAAGGCTGAGGTACAAAAGATGCTGGAGTTAGGTGTCATTGAGCCTTCAGAGAGCCCCTGGGCTAGCCCAGTGGTTCTGGTCCCCAAACCTCACACCAAAGATGGACAGAGAGAGATGAGGTTCTGTGTGGATTACACAGGACTCAATGCTGTCACCAGGACAGATGCACACCCAATTCCAAGGGCAGATGAGCTCATAGACAAATTGGCTTCTGCCAAGTATTTGAGCACATTTGACTTGACAGCTGGCTACTGGCAAATCAGGTTAGCTGAGGAGTCTAAAGCCAAGACAGCATTTTCTACCCCCAGTGGGCATTACCAGTTTGTGGTGATGCCCTTTGGTTTGAAAAATGCACCTGCCACCTTCCAAAGGTTGGTGAATCAAGTCCTTACTGGGTTGGATGACTTTTGTGCAGCATATCTGGACGATATTGCTGTCTTTAGCTCCACCTGGGAGGATCACCTGGTCCACCTGAAGGAAGTGCTAGAGGCTCTGCAAAAGGCAGGCCTCACTATCAAGGCAACCAAGTGCCAGATAGGGCAGAGTAAGGTTGTGTACTTGGGCCACCTTGTGGGTGGAGGCCAAGTTCAACCACTGGAGAGTAAGATTCAGACCATAAAGGACTGGACTCCTCCAACTACCCAGACTCAGGTCAGAGCTTTCTTGGGCCTGACTGGGTACTACAGGAAGTTTGTTAAGAACTAGGGGTCCATTGTGACTCCTCTTAATGATCTGACATCCAAGAAGATGCCCAAAAAGGTTCAGTGGACAGAATACTGTCAAAAGGCATTTGATGACCTGAAGAAGGCCATGTGCTCTGCACCTATCCTGAAGAGTCCTGACTACTCAAGAGAGTTTATTGTCCAAACAGATGCTTCTGAGTTGGGAGTGGGAGCTGTGCTTTCACAACTTAATGTAGATGGTCAAGACCAGCCCATTGCTTTCATTAGCAGAAGGCTGACCCCCAGAGAGAAACGTTGGTCAGCCATTGAGAGGGAGGCCTTTGCTGTGGTGTGGGCCCTGAAGAAGTTGAGACCATACTTGTTTGGCACTCACTTCAAGATTCAGACCGACCATAAGCCCCTGTTATGGCTTAATCAGATGAAGGGTGAAAACCCCAAACTGCTCAGGTGGTCCATTTCCCTACAGGGGATGGACTTTACAGTGGAGCACCGCCCAGGGACTGACCATGGTAATGCAGATGGTCTCTCCAGGTACTTCCACTTAGAACATGAAGACACAACTGGTCAAGGTTAGTCTAATGTCCCTGCGTTTGGGGGGGGTTGTGTAGGAGAGTAGGGTCTGCTATCCTATGGTCACCCCAAATTTTTGCTTTTTGCTTCACTGGTTTGTGACTTAATGTGGCTGTGGGCCTGCTAATCAGACCCCCAGCCTGCTGTTCTCTCTCTAAATTATTACCCATGTACTTTAGGTGCATAACGGAATTGGAATTGGTTCACCTTATTGGCCCCTGTAACAGTGTACCCAGGTACCCAGGGCATAGGTGCTTCCAAGGCCTACCAGGGGCTGCAGCATGTATTGTGCCACCCCTGGCCTGGCCTCCATATTTGACACAACTGGCTGATCACTCAGCTGGGGTAAGTCGGTGTAACCACCCCTTACTTAGGTGTAGTATGCCTATACCTAACCTAAAATGGACACATATGTTCCTATCAGTCACTCCTATGGAAGGCCTCATCAATCCTGGAGGCAGAGTGCTTGGAAATATGTGAGATGGTGCTCTGGCATGAGCTGAGCCTGTCTGCAGCTTTCGGAACCATGTCCTTTAGCTGTTTCATGATATTGCCATACCATATACTCTTAAGTGCATTATGAACCTCGCGGTTAAATGCTATCTTGGGTTTGGCTTTATCAAAACATGTCGAGTAAGGTGTCATACGAATTGGAATACTACCCCCTCGCCAGTTCTGGCGACGGGGGAAGCATTCCACCCTTCTAGAGGGACACGACATGTACCTAGCCTGAGCCCCGTTTAAAGTTAAACAGAGCCTCAGCATCACAAAATGGATGCTGCCACCACAGACACAAGTCTGACCTCCTGCTGCTGGGAGTCCTTCCAGCGAGGGCAGCTTGGACAAAGGGTTTCCTGCCTTGGGAGGTGCTAGCACCACCCCAGACAGGATTTTGTGTATTGGGTAGGACAGGGCTGAATAGAATCAGACATGCCTGGGGCACACAAGGTGTCCCTGTGCATAGGCCAGTTCAAACCGGTGCTGGGGCTTTCCAGCCCCAATCCTGGCGCGAAACTGGACAAAGGAAAGGGGGTGTAACCACCCCCCTTCCTGGTTCCACCCAGAGGAGGGACCTAGTAGGTGATCCGGCCCCCCAGATTCGAATAAGAGTGGGAGCTGTGTCCTGAGACACCAGATCATCCTGAATCAACTTGAAATACAGAAGAAGACTGGACTTCGACATTCTGCTGCACAGAAGACGGAAGAGAATCTCCCTTGTGGCCAAGGAGTGACCACCCCGTGAATACAGGCACCAACCAGCAACTCGACGTCTGCTTTGCCGCCGCCTCCCGCCGGAGCCCGAGCCCAGAGCCTGACAAGACTCATACTCCCAGACTTCTCACAACCCGATCCACAGTCCCTGCAAAGAAGGGATCCGTGGAGGCACCGAGAGACGTGGGACCGGACCTCTTGGAAGACCCCCGAAATGCTGACTGCGCAGCATCAGAGGCACCCTCGACGCTATGCTTTGGGGTTTGAGAAGCCCCAACCTCGAGCAGCCCTTGCACCGAAGATCAGCCCCCCAGCATCTCCACGATCTGCGTGGGGCTCCTTTGCATTGTGCCACTTGACGTGCCATCCCGACCACTTGCCACGTGGCTAGCGGCCATCTTGGCGACGAAACCTTCAACTTACACTGCAGGTCTGGTTGCTCCAGACTTGCCCTCGCTCCTGTAAAAAGGAGCCCCTGCTCTGACCTTGCTGGTCCGAGTAACAAGCCTTCTCCGATTCCTGCGTGGCTTGCATTAGCCAAGGCCTGTTTGCTTCAATCAAGTTGCCGACACCGCCAACAGCGAGAAGCCTGCGTGGGACAGCTCGTGACTGACTCCTGGACGTCTTCGACCCCTCGTGTCCACGTGGCTGCAGAGAGAAGCTACACCTCGACGCCTGTTTGCACCCGACATTGCCTGGTTCCAGCCTGGTTCCACGGTAGTCACTGGCTAGTGACTTTGAACATTGTCCCCTCTGCTTTCAGGTCTTCACCTCTTCAGATCCACCCTTGGATCCACCGGAACTCTTCACATCGAGTCGCCTGCAGCATCTTCAGCTCCAAGCACCATCGACCTGCGTGACGAAACCCGACACTACTTCGACCCTATGCACCCGCTTCCTGTGGGTGAGGTAACTCAGCTCCGCCAGTGTTTTCACACTGGTACACACCTCTAGTGTCTGTGTCTAAAGTTTCATCCTTCTAGGTCACTCGGAAGGTTCCTTTTTAACTAACTTTGTAACTTTTACGCACCATTGACATTGCATTGGTAAAGCGTGCACTTTCCGCACTGCACCCGAGTCCCGCGGGCCTTTCCCGACTTCTTCACTGCTAGTCCCGAACAGCTCCAGGGATTCCCCAGGCCCTAGGCCTCTTCACTTTCCCCATAGTGGTTCTTATACCACTATTTTAGTATATGGTTTAGGTGGCCCCTAGGGCTCATCCATATTGTGCAACTTTTGTGTATTTAAACTGTGTTTTGTTTTAACGCATTTGCTTCTGTGCTCATAAAGAGTATCAGGGTTATTTGTAGAAATAAATCTATATATATTTTCAATATATATCTGTGTGGTGTCCTTTCATTTGGTATTCAAGGGATTGTGTATGGTAAAACAGCTTGCTTCACATGCCTTTACAGAGTTTAGCCTAAGACTGCTTAGTCCATGCTACCCCTAGGATAGCTTGTCTATAAGGTTGACTTTACAACCTGCACCATAAGGGTTGCTTGGCATGGTACAAGGTGATCACTAGAACTAGTGAGCATCATATACCAGGCCAACTTCTCACACTCTTCCCAGAGCCCATTGGAATGCCTGACTACAGAAAACCACACCTGGTGCACCGTCATGACACACTAGATCTCATATTTAATCCTCCCATGCATGCAACAAGTCTTCTTCTCTAAAAATGCGCATTGAAAACAAGATTCATTGGCTTTTCTGTTTTCAGTTTCTAAATTGTGGGTTGTTTCAGTGTTATCCAAAATTTAAAAAAAAAAGTTTTACTTATTTTTATGCTCTGTAAAAAATGACAGGGCTAGTGAGTTTAATTCCTTCTCTTGCTTGTCCCTATTGACATTTCTAATTTCCATCTATATTCTCCTAACTATATATTTTTTAATTTGCTCTTTCAGGTCATGTTTCAGTGTTTTGCTCACCTCCAAATCTTCCCATCGATCTCTTTCCTGCAGTCTAGTCCCAGGATGTGCAGGATGGATGTATGTTTGCATCTCATTATCTCATAAATATTTGATTGCATTTTCTATTCTTGTTAATCATCAACAAGAGCAAACTCTTTGAGCGATACAGGTTGCAGGAAGCATCAATGACATAGTATATGTGGCATATATAGAACACATCATGGTTGGGAAGCATTGTCGATCAATCAATCAATCATGGGTGTGTTAAAGCGCAACTACTCACCCGTAGGAGTCTCAAGGTGCTGGGGGAGGGGTGCAGGTTTCAGTCCATCAAGGAGGGGGTCTGTCGAAGATCCAGGTTTTGAGGTTTCTCATGAAGATGGGGAGTGATGTTGCCTGTCTGAGGTGGAGCGGCAGGGTGTTCCATGCGCTGGCCGCGAGGAAGGAGAAGGAGCGGCCTCCAGATCTGGTCTTTCTGGCATGGGGAGCCACGGAGTAGGAGAGCTTGGCTGATCGTAGGGTTCTTTGGGGTGTGTGGAAGTTGATTCGGCTGTTGAGGTATGCTGGTCCGTGTTGTGGAAGGCTTTGTGTGCGTGAGTGAGGATCTTGAAGGTGATTCTTGCATCGATGGGGAGCCTGTGGAGTGTGCGCAGGTGTTGGGAGATGTGGCAGTGTTGTGGTAAGTCGAGGACGAGTCTTGTGGCGGCGTTCTGGATGTTTTGTAGCTTGCGGGTCAGGTTTTTGTTTATTACGGCGTAGAGTGCGTTGCCGTAGTCGAGTCTGCTGGTGACAAGGGCGTGGGTGACGTCTTTTCTGTGCTCGATCCACTTGAAGGTCTTACGTAGGAGGCAGAGGATGTGGAAGCAGGACAAAGTGACGGAGTTGATCTGGCGGTCCACTTTAAGCTCAGAGTCAAGGATGATTCCAAGGTTGCGTGCAGGGCCCGTGAGGGCGTGTGGGCCTCATAGGGCGGTGGACCACCAGGTACCGTTCCAGGCATCAGAGTGTGGGCCCTTGATCTGTACTTCTGTTTTGTTGGTGTTGAGTTGTAAGCATCTGCTTTTCATCCATTTGACTACAGTTTACATCAGTGTCAGAGCAAGATCTACTAATCCCTTGAGTTGTAAGCATCTGCTTTTCATCCATTTGACTACAGTTTACATCAGTGTCAGAGCAAGATCTACTAATCCCTTTCATTCCTTGGACGTAACGGTTACTTCCAAAGTTGTGGCGCTCCGGTGCCAAGGATGGAACCGTTGCGTCGAAGGCCCATTATTTTGAAATCCCTTTATTTTTTCTTCAGCCATAGAAGCTGGGGTAGAGCTTCCCCAGCTGCCAGAGGCCCTTTTTTTTCAGTGTACTGACGAGCGGCGTGCATGGCGCGCTGACGTCACTACAGTGAAAGTGAAATGAGCTGATCGTCTCATTTCACTTTGACTGCCTACAAGCTCCTGGGGCTGTCTCAGCACCGAGCACGTAAGCAGACGGGAGAGCTATCATTGGAAAAGGGAGTATCTAGTGTATCTCTGCTTGGGGATTGCCACAGGCAGGGATCCACCACTATACACCAGATAGGGGGGAGCGGCCCCTTGGGCAAGGGCCTCTGCCCCCCCATAATATTTTGTCCATATTCAGTCTTTCGTGGTGGCGGCGGGGGGTAAGAAGGCACCGGAGACCCCAGGGATTATTTTTTATTTAAATTTAGGGGAGGGGGCTGCCCTAAATGGGCATTATAATTGCCCCGAACTGTCCAAAAAGCAGCACAGCCTTTCTGCCCCCATCTCCCCACGGGGACATAAAACCCACTAAGCACCAGGGATTATTTTTTTATAATAGAGAGGTGGAGGCTGCCCACAATGGGCACGTCGATGCCCCCACCCCGAATGCAACAGGGACAGTATGTATGCCCCCTTGGGAGGTAGATGGGGCTTATTACCCCCAGGGGGGCAGAAAGCTCACTAGACGCCAGGGATTATATTTCTGTCCTAAAAGAGGAGCAGGGGCCTCCCAGAATGAGCATGCTAATGTACCCACTCCCCAAAACAAAAGGGGCAGTCTTTCTGTCCCTCCCCGGGGCAGATGGGGGTTATTACCCCGGATCTGCCCTCCTGTGGGGGGGTGAAGCCACTAGACACTAGGAAATTCATTTTTATTATAAAAGAGGGATGGGGCTACCCACAATGGGCAAGGCCATGCCCCCACCCACAATTATAAAAAAATAAGTATTTCTGCCCCCCCCTTGGGGGCAGTTGAGGGTCAGTGGTGTAACACAGGCCCCCACAGCCCCCGCGGTGCAGGGGGCCCCTCGGCACTGTATTCCAGCCTAAGAGTTTTGGATTAAGTTCGGAGCGGGCCCCTCCATGTACCTTACAGGGGGGCCACCACAACTTTCGTTATGCCATTGTTGAGGGTACTCGCCCCCAATCTGCCCCGGGGGGCAGAAAACCCACTAGGCCCCAGGGATTTCTTGTTTTCAATATGTATGCCAATGCCCCCAGCCCTCAAAAAAACTGTGACCGTTTCTGTGTGTCTTCAGGGGGCATATGGGGGTAATTACCACCGATCTACCCCTGGGGGAAGAAAGCCTATTAGACACCAGAATTTTTTTTTAATAAAAGATGGCTGCGATTCCAATGCCCCCCTCCCCTAAAAGGGCAACAGCCCCCGATCTGCTCCCAGGGGGGGCAGAAAGCCCACTAGTAACCAGAGATATGTTCATGGCCTTAGGCAAGTGTTGCTCCCCTTTTTTGAGACCAGAGTTTTGCTGCTTGTGCCCCCCCACCTTCTTGGGCAGATCAGCGATATTTTTAGGCAGAAAACCACTAGACACTCGCTTCTGTGTATGAGTTTGGCTGATGGTCCGTGTATACTGGCATTTGGCTGACTGTATATGAACCTGCATTTTGCTGGTAGTGTGTGTTGTCTTGCGCTTAGCTGGCAGGGTGTGTGGACTAGTGTGTGGCTGGCAGTGTGCTTGGACTGTCGCTTGGCTATCGGTCTGCATGGATGAACCATGTCTTGCGGTGTGTGTGAGACTTTTGCTTTGCTGGCGGTGTGTGTGGGCTGTCGCTTGGCTGGCGATGTGCGTGGATGTTGTGTTGCTGGCAGTGTACATGGATGGTGCTTGGCTGGCGGTGTGGCTTGCATGAATCCTCCAAAATTTTCCTACCCAAAATATCCTGCAACCCTTCAATCTAGCTAGAAAGTCACACTTTCCTCACGTTTCTGTGTGGAAAAGTTGTAGGATCACCGTGCCAGCACACATTTCCCACCACCCTGCGTTCCCCTCAGCCTCCTGATAAAAATGATACCTAACTTGTGTGGGTGCCCAAAACTGACAACAAAAAAACGTATAAAATGAAAAACTGAGGGGTAACCAAAGAGGGTCCAAAAGGGCCTTTTTTAATATAAGTTAGTAAGCTGACTCTGCTTTAGGCACCCACACAAGTGAGGCATAATTTTTGAATATATACTTTAACTTCGAATGGGTCACATCACATGCCTTTACAACGAGGTTGTTACAACAACCGCGTTATTACAACACAAACTATTACATTGCAAGTCTTTTCAACAACTTGCTGTAGGGGGCGCGTTGGACTTAGGAATAGTAAATAGTAAAAAATACTATTCCTACTCCAGTTTGTGCAGCAGCAGGGAAGGTGTTGGATTCTAAATCCAACACCAGTGCGCCCCCTGCAGCAAGTCGTTGAAAACACTTGCGATGTAATGGTTTGCATTGTAACTACGTGGTTATTCTAACAACCAGGTTGTAAAGGCATGCAATGTAAGGCATGCGTTGTAACGGCTGTTTCCCAACATTTTTATCAGGAGACTGAGGGGAACTCTGGGTGGTGCGAAATTTGTGCCGGAACAGTGATCTCACAACCTTGGCACACAGAAATATGAGGAAAATGTGACCTTTTAGCTACATTTGTGCTTTGCAGGGGATTCTAGATAAGAAAACTTTGGGAGATACATGCAAGCCTCTTATCCCTGGACTCTTCCGGGTGTCTTGTTTTCAGAAATGTCTATGTTTAGTATTTTTCCCTTGATGGCCTGCGAGCCGGGACCAAAAACGCAGGTGCTCCCAATCTATCACATTTTCCTCACATTTCTGTGTGGGAAAGTTGTGGGATCACCAAGCCCACACACAATTCCTACCACCCAGAGTTCTACCAGCTCTCTCAATAAAAATGCTACCTCACTCGTGTAGGAGGGCCAAGGGCCGGCGTCAGGGAGGTCCCAAAACGCATTGTGGAGACAACAAAATTATCTGTCACAAAATAAGCTGATTTTGCAAGGTGGGCACCTGCGTTTTTTCTCCCTGGCTTGGCGGTCATCTAGGGAAACCTACCAAATGTGGACATTTCTGAAAACAAGACAGCCAAGGCATTTAAATGCATCATGAATAGGGGTCGGAACAAAGCCGAGCCCCTTATTTAAAACTTTTTCTTCACTTTCAGAAAGGTCATGGCTTGACAGGTTGACCACAATGCTATTTACAGTGGTTTCCTCCCCCTGCTCCGTGTTTGTCGTGGGGAGTACGTCTACCATTGTGGGGGTGGACGATTGCCACGTCCACTTCCCCTTCCTTGTTGGCTGGTTCCCCTGTTTGTCCCTTGTCCCTGTCCTAAAAAAGAACGTAAAAGTACTCCGAGATCGGCGTTATTAGAGTCTTGTGGATTGAACCTCACTCTATTTGTCTGCGGACGTTCTTGTTCGTCTTCGCTTGATATATTGTCGAAGGTCCAATTGGCTGGGGTGTGTCTTTGTTGTTGTTGTCTACCCCCCATCCTCTACTTTGCCCCCCTGGATTCAGTTGTTCAGGTTCACTTGGGTAATGGGAGTCACTCACATATGGAAAGGCCCACTCATGCGTGTATCTCTGTAGATTACGTTGGAGCCCCTATTTTAAACACCTTCGACTATGAGGCAGAAATTTATCGATTACTCAATGTCCGTGCAAATTATCAGCCCTTAAAGAAAGATCCTACCCCAGAATTGTTAAAAATTATAAAAGGTCTGGTGGGTGATGCCAAACAAAAAAAGTGGATAACATCCAAGGAGGCGGAGTTCCTGGTGAATACCAACCCCAGGACCCCCACCTTCTATATATTACCCAAAATACATAAGTCGACCCGGCCTATGCCGGGTCGGCCGATTGTATCGGGAATTCAATCGGTTTTAGAGCCGTTATCACAATTTGCCGACTACTTTTTGAGAGAATCAGTTATCACTCAAAAATCCTTTGTGAAGGATACAGCAGATATCCTCAACGTAATGGGAGAAATGACATTTGACCTCTCTAATGAAATCTTAGTTACCATTGACATTGAGTCTCTATATTCCTGTATCCCCCAAGATGCCGCGCTGGTGGCAGCAGCGCGAGCTATAGCGGAACAGGAATGGTTTTATGATACCCCACAAAGCTTCGTTTTGCAGTTTATAGAACTTGCCCTAACACGAAACTTTTTCATCTATAAAGATGATCTGTTCCTCCAGACCACCGAAACCTCGATGGGCGCAACGATGGCACTGAGCTTGGCATGCATCTATGTTGGCCAGTTCGAGGAGCACGTCATCTATCCTACCACCAATCCCTTCAAAGGACATGTGCGCCTTTGGAGGAGATACATTGATGACGTGCTCTGCGTCTGGTCTGGAGAGGAAACCATGTTGTTGGATTTCCTTAATTGGCTGAATGGGCAAGATCAAAGCCTCCGTTTTACATGGTCCTATAGTAGGAATACAGCTGTATATCTAGATTTAAATATTGAGGCTAGTGAAGGTGGCCTTAGGACCAGCGTCCATCAAAAACCCACCGACAGGAATTCTCTGCTCTCATACGAATCATATCATCCTAGGGCACTCAGAGATAACCTGCCGGTGGGTCAATTCCTCAGGTATCGTATTTATTTATTTATATATTTCTGACATTTATTGAGCGCGAACGAATACCCGTAGGCGTCTCGGCGCTAGACTAATCAGCTGTCTTTCCCCAGATATTAATAGCTTCCGCGGATCGTTGGGCAGTGTCACTGGTTAAACAGCCAAGTTTTTAATCTCTTCCGAAACTGCAAAAGTGAGGGGCTGGTTCTGATGTGTTGTGGCAGGGTATTCCATATCTTAGGAGCCGCTACTGAAAAGCGGCGGTCGCCCCAGGAGACTGATTTAGAACGTGGAACCACTAATTGGTTGAGAGTTATAGATCGGAGCTGTCTGACCGGTTTATATGGTATAAGCTGGTCCTTGAGAGGGCGTGGTCCTTGATCGTGAAGTGCCTTATAGACTATGCAGAGTGATTTAAACTTGATCCTGTTATGGATCGTCAACCAGTGGTATGTCCTTATAGTATCAGAAATGGGTGCGAACTTAGGTGTTCTAGACAGCAGACGTGCTGCTGCATTCTGTATTGTCTGCAACTTTTTAATAACCCTGGCTTGTGCATTTAGAAAAAGTGCATTACAATAGTCTAAGGATGATAGAACTAGGGAACTGACCAGTGTTTTAGCAGCAGCATCCGGTAGAAAAGGGATGATTTTCCTTATCATTCTAAGTTTATGATGGGCTGTGGCCGCTACTTTGTTCGCATGTGCCATGAAGTTGAGATGATCATCAAAGGTTACTCCCAAATTCCTAACCTTAGGGGTCGGGCTAGGAGGGGTGCCGAAGGCTGGTGGCCACCAGGATGCAGACCAAATCGGGGAGAGGGTCCAAAAATGACCACCTCCGTTTTATCGGAGTTGAGCTTCAGGCAGTTACCTGCCATCCCCTCTCCAATAGCCATCATTCCATTTTGGAAGCGTTCTGCCACCTCCAGCCGGTCACCATTAATGGCCAACACCAGTTGCGTGTCATCAGCGTATGAGGTTAGGCTCATCCCGTATGCTTTGATCACACAAGCAAGGTCCGACACATAGATGTTAAATAGTGTCGGACTAAGGGATGAGCCTTGCGGAACCCCACACGGTAGTGACAGCTTGGCTGATTGGTATGGCCCCAGTCTGACCGCCTGCGTTCTATCGGCCAGAAAGGAGTAGAGTAAGTCTCTCGCAGTGTGGTGAACGCCCATCCTTCCGACACGGTCGACCAAGATCTTGTGGTCGACCGTGTCGAAAGCTGCCGACAGATCTAGCAATACAAGTAATGCTGTCCCTCCCTGGTCGCAGATAATTCTGATGTCGTCTGCTGCTTTGATAAGGGCGGTTTCCTACCATGATACTTACGGAAACCAAACTGTGTGTCATCCAGTAGATGATATTTCTCTATATACTCTGATAGCTGCTGGTTCATGGCTTTTTCCGCCACTTTAGCTAGGAAAGGGAGGCTTGCTATGGGCCTGTAATTCTTTAGTTCCTCCTTATCTAAACTGGGTTTCTTCAGCAGAGGTTTAACCAGTGTGTTTTTTAAGGAATCTGGGTATGTCCCTGAACTCAGTATTGTGTTACAAACATGAGTGATGACCGGGATAGTAGTGTCCATCACAAAAGAGAGTACTGAGGCGGGGCAAGGGTCCAGAGCCGAACCCGTTTTAATAGACACGACAATAGTTTTTGTTTGATCGGTAGTCAGAGCCTTAAAACTAGTCAAGGTGTTTCCAGAGGGCATGTGGGAGGGGGAGGGGCTCTGGTGATATTAGTTTTTGAAGTAAAAGCTTGGTATATATCATTTACTTTGGAGAAAAAGAACTCGGACAATGCGTCGCAGAGTGATTGTGACGGGGACGGATTAAGATCTGGGGCATTACCAGATAACGTTTTAGTGATGTCATATAGTTGCCTACTGGAGTTTTTAGCTTTTTCGATTTGCTCCGAAAAAAATGTTTTTTTGGCTGCAACAATCATTAGTTTGTAGGTAGCCAATGATTCTTTATATTTAATCTTATTTTCGCTGTCATAAGTTTTGTGCCATTGCCTGTCCCTATTCCTACTTAATTGTTTTTGGGTTTTTAACTCCTCTGTGTACCATGGAGCGGTTGGTGTGCTTCTATTCCTGGAATGGAGTTTAGTGGGTACTAGCTGATTCGTGGCATCACCTAGCCATTCATGGAATTGACGAGTTGCGGTGTTAGGTTCATTGGATAAGTCTGCGCGGGTCTTGTCCAGAAGTTTTTTTAGATCAGTATGGTTTATGTTCTTCCATACTTTGAAAGAGCCTGGCTTAGAAGATGTGGCCTTCTTCCTAAATGATTCCTTGATGGTCAGGCCGCTAAATATGGCAAAGTGATCCGTCCATGGCATGGGTAGAATGTTTAATATATGCAGGCCCTCTACGTTGGAATGTATGGATGATGTTCGGACCTCGAACCGGTCTCTTACTATAATGGCCAGACACCCTCCCTTTTTTATAACCCTGTCCTGTCGGTAGGCTTTGTAGCCGGGAGGGACTGCAATTACTAGGTCAGGGGCTGATGCATCATCAGTCCATGTTTCTGTGATATAAAGGGCATCTAAGTTGTTATCAATGATAAGGTCCGCTATTTCTTGGCTGTGTTTGCCCAATGACCGCGCATTGATGAGGGCCATAAGAATAACCACCTCGTTGACGTTGCTTTGCAATTTAGAGGGAGTCTTCAAGTTGCTAAGAGGAATGGTGTTATTACAGTGAGGGCATATCAGGTTAGCAACCATAGGTTTTTGTAATAGGTCATGTTTTATGCAGCGGGAGGAAGGGGTTGGTCGGAGCTCCATCAGGGCCCTGTGAGTGTAGGCTAACTTATGATATGAGGGAGCCCGAGCAGGGGTCTTGGCCCTGGGCCCGGTACAGGCGCGGACGAGCTCAGACGGGCTTGCCTTTGGCGCGCCTTCGGCGCGCCACCAGCGCGCCCGCTGCGCGGACGGTAGTTCATATCCTTATATCCGGTGTGAGGAGGGCGTGAAGCGGCATGAATTGTTCATCCACAGTTGGGTACAATGAACAGGCTAATGTTTTGAGTAAGAATCTGCAAGACAGGAACTACCCTGTGAGAGTCATCAAGCAGGCGAAAAAGAGGGCACTAAATACTCCAAGAAGTGTTTTGCTAGAGACCAATTCAAAAAAGAAAGACAAGTGCATTCCAGTCAATATGACGTATGATCCTCTAGCCACAAAGATACGGCAATCCATTAGGAAGCATTGGTCTTTGTTGTCTAGCAAGGACTTTAAGATGCCACCACCTCGGTTTGCCTTCAGAAGATCGTGCAACTTAAGGACAAGCTAGTGCATACCAGGGTACAGCCAGCTAAAGATTTGGGAAATAACACCATACCCAAGGGCCACTTTCCGTGTGGGAGCTGTTCTGTTTTTCCCTTAACTACAAAAGCATCTAGCGTAACTTTGCAATCTGGGAAGGAATGGTTTTTGGGACACTTCAGCAATTGCAACATCACGAATGTGGTATACAGACTGCAATGTGAATGTGGTCTTCAATACATTTGCCTTACTACCCGTAAGATAAAACTAAGGATTCAAGAACACCTAAGCACGATAAGATCAGGCAAACTTACGACAAAACTTGTCCAACACTGCCATACAAATAAACACACATTTACGTGGGTCGTGTTGGAAAGGGTGAGAGGGGATCCTCAAATCATAGATAGATTGCTGATTACAAAAGAGGCACGATGGATCTACCAAGAAAAAAGTGAACAGAAAGGGCTGAATGAACTCCTAGAATGGAATAAACTGAACTGATATTCACACTAGATCTTTTTTCCTCTCTTGATATATACAAACCAGATTTTTTTGGATGTAGGTGAAGGTACGCATGATGTAAAGAAGTGTATGTATCATCATACGAACCCCCCCAAGTAACAGCTCTTCCAAATTTGAAACTTAGCGCCTATAAGAGACTACTACAATAATATCGTTAGAGATTGAGGGGTCTAACTTAAGTCATCTATTAAAAATATAAGGGGCATATATATGTGGAAGATTGCGATCTGGCATGAGCTGGTTCACAAAACAATGATGTACCTATGTAGACTACCGATTTATATATGCAATGAGAGGACTGTTCGAAATTTATGAGCTTTTTAGAATAAAGGAGAAATGACAGCTCATTAATATATGGTGACGTGATGTTTCAATAAAGTTATTTGACTTGACAAGTGCAGAAATTGTGAAAATAGCGAGATCTCGCGAGAGCGATGTCTAACTCGCGTATAGGTCTCTAACAAGTGTGAACAAACCCAACCTAAAATGGCGGACCAGTAGTCACGTGAGAATTAGAACACCAATCAGGGTTAACATTAGGCTTGGGTCCGTGTGTAAATAAACGGCGGAATAGCGGCGAACAATCACACGGGTCAAGTGAACGCCGACTGGTCTCCCATTATCGGTAAGGTGGTAAAGGGGGTTGAAAGGCCGTGGATTTCGTAACTGACGGCGGAGAAATGCTTAGAAAAGACCTAGAAGTAAGAGATGTGCCTTGATTTTCTCTCCTCTTGTAGCTAAAAAACACGAAGGGGATGAAGACGACTCACGGAAGGAGTTAGTCTAAAAATATAAATTTTTTAGAACTTGACTTCACGACCGGTATGAGAAGCAATGGCCGGTTGAGGGTAAATATTAAAAACAGTAAATCAGAGAGTTTCTGCACAGCAGTTTTAGGCATTTTCGTACATGGGAGGGCAAATGAACCTGATGTGTAATGGTGTTTTTTTATGTTTTGACAGTTGTGAAGCCTTGGTGTCCAAGGCAGTGGCTTAAAAAAGGTATATGACCTGAAGAAATTGCCAGAAAACGTTATGGCAATGAAACATGTCGGCAAGTAGAAATATGGCTATATAAATAGTAGCCAGTTTCACTCTTTTAACATATACAACCAGCACGAAATAAATAGAATAAAATGTATGTGTCGGTGCTGTTTGTATATATATATATATTTTTATGTTGTGTTACTCCAGTCTGTGTCGTCTGTGTTGTTCCACTGCACTACTTTCACAAACACACATTTTGTTTTGTTTGGACACTTGTTGTTTTTCAGCTTGATGGTACCAATGATGATAACAGGGCAATCCTGGTGAGTACCTGCCAGGTTCCCCATTGGTGGTGCGCCCGTGAGGTGCCATCTCGCTCACACACATTTTTTCACTGTTGTATGTGGTTTCACTACTGTCGTCTTAAAGGGACAGGGCATTTTTTAGTTGGGCACAATACTGATGTTCCCCCTACCCCCAAAAATCTTTAAAAGAGGGGAGGTAGTTGTAACTGATTGCAACAAGTGGGATATTAGTTCAAAAACCTAATGTGAAAAGTGCCTTTGGGACTAGGTCATAACTGTTATTGTGACTTTATGACTGGAGGGCGACCTAGCCCTTGTATTCCCCCTTTGCTCCTTGTTGTTGTTGGTTGAATGTTACTGAACCTGTTGGAGTATGTAGGAGCCCAGGATCAGTGATTCAGTCAGTTGTGTTGCGGTGCCTGCAGACGCAGGGGAGTGATTCCTTCATTCCAAGGGAGATTCCTTCGGATGTTTTTGGATGTCCATAGGCCCTGGATGGAACCTGTATGGAGCACGGACACTGATGGTGCAGCGACTTACAGACTGAAGAGGTCCTGAGCAGACAGATTCTTCCCGGTTGCAGTCTCGGTTCCTTAAAAGAAGTTCGAGGCCGTTAGTCTGACTCGGTCAGCACTAAACTGGGCATGTAACTCCGCTCCACAAGCGGAGTTTGTAGAGATTTGCTACTCCGTGCTCAGTGGCGAACGCAGAGTAGGCAAAAACTCTGCCTCCATGGCAGAGCGGAGTTAGCCGCTCCCTCCCCACTTCTAAAATGCCTTAAAAATATATAAAGAAGGCACTTGCTTGTATTTCTGCTGCCTCCCCTTCTTGGCTGCTCTCCTTCCTGCTCCTCTTGCATCCTCGACGACATCCTTCATTGAAAAAAAAACACTACGGTGTAAGTCTTGCGTGTGAGTGCGCATGTGAATTGGAATTGAGGGTTCCAGGAAACTTCGCTAACATGTTGTAGCGCCTGTATGCATGACTTGAGTGGTTGACGGAGCACAGCGTTCATCTAGCCAATGCAGTCCCCCGTGTGCAGCTGGTGAAAAGTTAATGATCGGCATTTAATTCAACTTCCTGTTACTCTGTTCTTCAAACAATCGTTAAAGATTGGCTGAGGTGGGGTGCTCAGTGCAATGTTATTGGAAGCCAGCATCCTACTACCCAGTTCTTTATCGCATCAGTGCTACTGAGCTATAAATGTTTTATTTCTGTCTGATCTGGGCCTGCACCTGCTTTACCTGTCATAGAGGATAAGCTGATGTGGAATCAGCACACATGCTGCTAGTTTCAGGCTCTTCGGTCCAATGCAGTAACAATCCACTATCCAGCTGCCTCACCTATCACTCGTTGACTCTGTCCCTGCCTTGGACCGTTAGGGAGCTCAGCTGCTTTTTGGTGAGGTTTGTGCTGTACAAACACCACATGCATAGCACCTTTTTCAAAGGAAGAACACTTTGGTGACAGCAAACTTTGCTGCTGTATGAAGCAGCTGAGATAGTAAAGACCCTTGTGGCATGCAGCAAGCTTTGGATCATTTACTGGTGGGTTTCACACTGTGAATTAATTTTATTTTACATTGTTGAGCTGTGCCTATGGCATTTTGTGGGTATTTGAAAAGCAGTGCTAAGCATGTGGGCCTTTGTAAAAGCTGTGTAGGGACTGTGTACTTGCCGGGCATGTGTGAGAGTCGCAGAAGGCACTTTATCTTTATCTTATGTGCAGCGTGCCCTGTTCTGGTGCATTCTCCAACGTGTGGAAAGAATGAGCGCACCTCAGTATTGTTCCATTAAATGTGGCCAAAGTGGTTTGTACAGGTGATGTTGGAAAGCGTGAGTAGACGGAGAGACCTATGAAAAGTCATGGGAATTACGTGGTTGGAAAATGTTCGCAGTTTGTGTGCTGGAAAAGGAATGTTGAAAGCAGGTCTATGCATGTGAGGTACAGGTGAATACATTTGAGAACAGGCCCTACCTTGTATGGAGGGCAGCAGAGGTGTAGGATATATGGACATAGCAGTTTGACTTAAGAGATGTTTTTAAGAGAGTGTTTCGGGTGCTGAGCATGGTCCAGGGGTGAAAGGGTGCTAACTGGCTTGGCTTGGCTTTGGCGCACCATCTGTGCTCTTGCTTCGCTGATGCAGCAAAGCTGTCAACTAGTGGGCCGCCAGGCTAGTGTGCTATCTCAAGCTCTAAAGTTGGAGGTGGGACAACTAAACAACAGAGCAGCCCAGCTCAATCTCCTAGTCCATCCGGGGAACTCCCACCCCGATGGATAATACTGACAAACTTAAAAATATATGTGAGAGAAGTAAAACCACAAAGTAAATACAGTCATTAAACTGCTGCTCCACTACATATTGTGGGTGCAGTGGATGAAGCCAGGCACCTCTGCGAACAGTAATATTTGATTTATCGCACAACATTCTGATGTCCACCCTTCTGTCTCGAGTCTTCCTGATCCATCTCTTACTCAAAGTGCTGTTCTTGTATTAACAAAAGCTTGACCATATGCATCTAGCTAAAGCTGTAACTAGTGTATGAGTGCTATGCGAGCGCCCTTTTATTTTACTAAGTTACTCATGAACACCTTTGCTGAAATAATTAAGATGTCGCGTATTCAAAGCAACTTATATGTAAATTTCTGTATATAGTTAAATATGCCTTCATAAGTTTCCAAAATGGTAATGAAGAGGTGTTTATACAATCAATTGAAAATTGTATATGCATATTCCGTAATGTTTCCCTTTAAGTAATTTTAAATCTCTTTACATCCGACAGAAAACTATCTTTGATTGTACAAAATGCTTCAAAATAAGGAAGATAACACTGTAAATCTGCAAAAACAAAGTCCGAAATATTGAGTTCCAGTATTCAGGAAAACTCAAGTGCCGTCAGAGACAGCCGAACCTGGACATAAACTGACAGATCCTGGAAGGAAGAACAAGGGAAATTCAGAGATTCTAGGAGTCTCAGCTGTTCACCTCCGTGCCTCAAAACGAAGAAATTATCTCTAGAAAATTAAGACAACACTGATGAACCTCCTCTTATGTAAACATGCCCGGTACCAGCTTTGATCATGACATTGGTATGAGGTGGTCACAGCAGTGCTCTGCTTCCTAAAATAATAACAGACCACCATTCAGTGCTAGAGGTGTATTGTAAACTGTTTCAGACCAATCCACAGCAACCAGCGAAAAGCGCAACGGAATGGAGTCAGACAATTGAAGATTAAAATAAATAGGGGTTCTGCTGTCTGAAATACAGAGCACTGTCCCAGTGTGCACCGACCAGAAGGACAATGGATCTTTACCCGCAAGCTTGCAGAACCATTATCCAGCCTAAAGACCCAATCTCCCATGAAGAAGCCTTACACACATTATGAGGTTGGAAAGTAGTTGATGACCATTGCACGTTATTCTTTAATCGGAAAGCAAACTTGCAAAATACAACACCTACAGGGAATGCAAGAATAACACAAGTGCTTTATCAGTCATGTTGGCCCTTCAGGAAGTACAGTCAAGGGATCTAAACAAGTATATACCAGACCCAGACACACTAACCAAGAGAGAAGTCTCAGACACATGCAGTGAGAGCTTTAGTTTGTCATCAATATTAAAACCCCATCAGCAAACACACACAGGGAAAAAACAATTCAAATGCACTGAATGTGTAAAGAGCTTTATTCAGTTATCAGGCTTACAAAGACATCAACGAACACACACAGGGGAAAAACCCTATCATTGCACTGAATGTGAGAAGAGCTTCAGCCAGGTATCAGGTCTCCAGACACATCAGCGAACACACACAGGGGAAAAACCATACCATTGCAGTGAATGTGAAAGTAGTTTTAGCGAATCCTCAAAACTCAGGAGTCATCAACGAACACACACAGGGGAAAAGCCATATAAATGCAGTGAATGTGTTAAGAGCTTTAATCAATCCGCACACCTAAAACGGCATCAGGGAAAACACACTGGTGAAAAACCATATAATTGCAGTGAATGTGGAAGTAGTTTTAGTGATTTGTCAACATTACGGAATCATCAGCGAACACACACGGGAGAAAAACCATTCAAGTGCAGTGAATGTCCGAAGAGCTTTATTCGATTATCAGGTCTAAAACACCATCAGAGAACACACACTGGAGAAAAACCATATAATTGCAGTGACTGTATGAAGAGGTTTAGTCGATTAACACACCTAAAAAAGCATCAGAGAACACACATAGGGGAAAAAACGCTCAAGTGCAATGAATGTGGGAGGGGCTTTATATATTTATCAAACCTAAAACAGCATCAGAGAACACACACAAGGGTAAAACCATTCAAGTGCAGTGAATGTGGAAATAGTTTTAGTGACTCTTCAACATTAAGGATTCATCAGCGTACACACACAGGGGAAAAACCATACCATTGCAGTGAATGTGGAAGTTGTTTTAATTACTATTCAACATTAAAGAATTATCAGCGAATACACACAGGGGAAAAGCCATTCAAGTGCAGTGAATGTCTGAAGAGCTTTAGTCGATTATCAGACCTAAGATACCATCTGAGAACACACACAGGAGAAAAACCATATCATTGTAGTGAATGTGTGAAGAGGTTTAATCGATTATCACACCTAAAACAGCATCAGAGAACACACACTGGGGAAAAACCATTCCAGTGCAGTGAATGTGGAAGTAGTTTTAGTGATTCGTCAACTTTAAGGAAACATCTGCGAACACACACAGGGGAACAAGCATTCAATTGCAATGAATGTGGAAAGAGCTTTATACATTTAGCAGGACTAAAACGGCACCAGAGAACGCACACGGCAAAAATCATTCAAGTGCAGTGAATGTAAAAGTAGTTTTAGTGAATCTTCAACATTAAAGATTCATCAGCGAACACACAAGGGAACAACCATTCAGGTGCAGTGAATGTCTGAAGAGCTTTAGTCGATTATCAGACCAAAATCACCATCAGAGAACACATACAGGAGAAAAACCATATCATTGCAGTGAATGTTTAAAGAGGTTACATTGATTATCACTAAGCATGGGCGGATTTTGCGAATTGGCAATCCGCGAAATTGCGTATTTACGGATTTGCAATCCGCAAAATCCGCGAACTCTCGCAAATTTTGCGGATTCCTTTTTTTTGTGTGTTCGCAAGTGTTTCTGCCATTTCGCAAGGGTTTTTTACCAGTTCGCAAACGCGAACTTACTTGTCGGGTAGCAACGGTCGTGACCATGTTGTTTCTACGTCTGGTTCATCACAGCACCCTCTGTTTCACCACTGCCACCCTCTGTTTCACCACTGCCACCCTCTGGCTCACCCATGCCACCCTCTGACTCACCCATGCCACCCTCTAGTTCATCACTGTAGATTATGGGGGGAAAAGCACACCTGCCCTACCTCAACTGACATGAATGAATTAGGGGCTGATTAATGTGTCACTGAATTTGAACTTCCAGGCTGGCACCTGCTTCCTTATCTGTAATTGCTTTCTGTTGCAGTGTAATTTTTTTAACAGGACCTTTGTTGTATACTTGTAGCTATTCTCTGAGCCTGCTGTGATGGTCAGAGCAGGGTCATAGAATAGTTGCAAGTAGGCAACTGAACTCTGAAGGGGCCCCTCAGGAAGCACTACAGGGAATGGTTACTAATCATAAGATTGAACTTTTGCACCTGCTGAGTGCTTTCAGTTTTGCAAAAATCCAAATATCCAGCAGCATCCACAAAAAGTAATCCTTCCAGGCACTACAGGGAATGGTTACTAATGATAAGATTGAACTTTTGCACCTGCTGAGTGCTTTCAGTTTTGCAAATATCCAGCAGCATCCACAAAAAGTAATCCTTCCAGGCACTACAGGGAATGGTTACTAATGATAAGATTGAACTTTTGCACCTGCTGAGTGCTTTCAGTTTTGCAAAAATCCAAATATCCAGTAGCATCCACAAAAAGTAATCCTTCCAGGTCAAGATCCAAATCAAAGTGATCAGCACATGAAGAAAGCACTGGGAGGAGCCTGCTAGACAGGAACAGGAAGTTGGAGACTGTGGGGCACTTCCTTCCTCCCTTCCCCCCCAAAATGGACTCCTTGCAAAAAAAAAGTGCACGCAAATGTCAACCTGAGGAGTTATTCTGATAAAAATCATAATTTTCAAGGTTTATGCTGCCTGCTGGTGGATTTCTTGTGCGAAATTGCAAATTTTGCAATCTCGCAATTGCGAGATTGTCGCTGCCCGCCGCATCTACGTGTTCGCAAGTGTTTACTCCAGCGTCATTGTATAGTATTCTAGTTGGCCAGTGCGACCAAGCAAAAAATCCGCTTCGCACGGATTTACGAATTTTCGGCAAGTTCGCGAGAGTTCGCGGATTGCGAATTTGCCGAAAATCCGCAAAATCCGCGAGCGGAACGGATTTTACGCCCATGCTTAATTATCACACCTAAAACAGCATCAGAGAACACACACTATGGAAAACCCATATAATTGCCATGAATGTAGAAGTAGTTTTAGTGAATCGTCAACATTAAGTGTTGATCAGCGAATACTCACGAGAAAAGCCATGTCATTGCAGTGAATGTGTGAAGATCTAAATTTAAATGATTGTTCTTCAAAAGAAATGAAAAATAAAGGTTGATTGCACTATAATAATATATAGCTATAACCAATCACAATGCTATACAATGTACACAATAATCACTAGATTGTACATGTTAAAAAGAAAGGCATGTTTTTTGATATGTAATTGAATAAAAAAATGATTTGTATTTTGTCATTTGACTGCTGATTTTAAAAAAATTAGATTGCTCCCCTAAACTCAAGATAATTTGTGCTGTCAGCAGGTAGTCTGGCACAGGTGGCATTAGAGGGGGGTCCTGTCTCGACAGTGTGACTGCTCTCAGAATGGCTCTGCTTTCGGCGTTCACATGACTGACAAGGTTTCTTTGAGATGGGACTAGCTCTCTTGTGTTGATGGAAAGAGAAGTGCTCCTTGTGATACAAAGACCTGGGCTTCACTTCTTTTAATTCTGTCATTTTTGTCCAACCAATGTATCATTTCTTAGGAAAGTTAAAAATATGTCTGTGTCTTGGCACTCCCCTTGTTAATAATCCATAAAAATGCCATAAAATGTTCAGTACTTGTATGTATTCTGCTACAAGAGGGATGTAAACATACATTTGTCATATTCCAAAGAGACTTTTTTTAAGGTTCTTATTTACTGCAACTTTATATACTGGGTGTTAGATTGTGTTACATCTAGACCAACAGTATCTGTGATTGACGTGGAATAAGGGAGCCGAGTACAAAGAGTTTCTCAGAAAGCTGTGAGCACCTCGAAAGAGTGAACAGTTATAAAGCTATGGTTATTTAAGGGTTGGCTTTTTGTCGACATGTTTATGCCACAATCATATCCAGAATGTCGGTCTTCCTGTGTCCAGGACTAACCGAGTGTTTCAAGCTTTTTTCATAGTATGGAAGGAAGGCTGTTCCTTAAAGCCCCTGTAAGAACATACAGTGCTAAAGTTTGAGCAAAAGCAATCTATGGAGCCCTCCGCTGGTGTTACTGAGCAGCACCTGCTTGAGCTGTTGTCGTATTTAACTTGTAAAAGAGAATTCTGTGGTTTCCTCCGGGGAATAATCATTCCATAGTCCTATGGAAGCTTAACTTTAAATGTATAATTGACTAGAATGGAACTGAAAGCCCTCCAGGACTGAGCTAAGATAGGGATAAGTAAGTAGTCTGTACTGATGATTGTCTTTGTTACCTGATGAGCTCGAGTGTAGATGATTGGCACAAGAATCGCTGTTATCACACAGTTAACCAGCTCAAATCTGTGCATGGAATTGTGTTAAAATGTCCTTATTTTGTGCACATATTCACACCAGTACTTCTAAAGCCAGTACACCATATCTAATTGATATGAAAATGATTGTATTTGGTTCTTTTGATTGTGTAAACCTTTTTCTGCCTCTAGTTCTCTTTAAAACAGGTGCTAGCCGATATACCTATAAAGCTGGTTTGAGATACAGCCTAGCACACTAGTTCTATGTCCAGTAGACTAGGACGAGGTCACTGTCAGAATTTGGAAATGAAACCTTTAGTTACCGTTAAATGCTAGAAAGAGCATTGCACATCTAAAGCGCCAGAGTTCCATCCACCATGGCACTTTTGGTATGGTAGGCTTTGTGAACCAATGATATTCAAGTAAAGAAAGATGACTCCCTATCAACTTGGCTACCTGTCCTGTATGACATGGTGGGTGTTCACCGAGAACTGGCTTCTCAATCTAGGTGGAGAGCACTGGGGATGCACAAACTAATTTAAAAGGTAGTTTAGTTGATGAACAAGACAGCTGTCCCTAGCTTTTACTGCAGTGTACAGAATAAAAAGGTCATACATTTCTGAAACACCTTGATGCTGAGTCCGAGGGAATGGATAATATGATAACAAAGTGGCAATTTGCCAACAGTTATATATTGAGATACATTTTCACTGTATTAAAGCCCTTTAAACGAAAAATATTTTTTTAAGAACACTAGTGTGAGAATCTAGCATTCCTCCTAACCTTAGATGATTTGGACGTTCTGTAGTAATTGGCCAACAGTATGACACAAACAAACTATAGAGTTTTAGGTCAAAAAGTGACTTCATTATCTTAAGAATTCCTATTACCCATAAGTTGGAGGATGCTGCTGGTAACATATTTCCGCAGGTTTGATTTAACTAGCGGCGTGATTAACCATAAAATCTTTTTAGTCAGTTTGTGTATCTTCGAATGTTTAATCAAACGTGTAATCTGTTTTTGAAGTTGGATGTATCTTATCCTGTTGATCCACCAGTTTCTTGTTTCCTACCAGTGTTTATGAATTAATTAGTTGATGTTAAAATGCATTTCAGTTGTTTACTTGTTCTTCTGTGCTGTTGCTGTATCAATTTCGTGAAATATTAATTAATTCCTAAATAAATCTTGATTGATTCATTCACTCACATTCTGTCAGCTCTTATGTGATTTTTTTTGCTGAGGAACTGAGAATGCTTGAAATGTATGTCTCGGGCAGGGGGCCTCAGACTGGGGGAGGGCCCTCCTAGAGGGGCCTGAGATGATGCCAGGTGGGGCGCTAGGCTCTGATCAAAAGAAGAATTATGCTGATAACGGTGCTTTGTTTTAAGCTGAAAATAATGAGCGGCAGTAAGCTGCTCTCCAATGGGCCATCACGATTCACGAACATGTTTTGTCCATTATATCCTAGCTACGAGTATATGTCAAAAGGGACGGAACTCCAAATGTCCTTCAAAACCCCCAACCCCACTTCAAATAAACACACTGTGGGTACTTGTACCTGTTATTATTATAATCGAATCTAGGACCTTAGTGTAATTGTCCCGATTCATGCCCTTATATAGGTATACTTTATCAGGCCCTTATATAGGCATAGAAATCATTACCATATTTAGGCCTGAACCATACAGCCCGAATACGGCACAGCTACTTCCACTAAGTTCCGAGAATCAACAACGATTTCTTGGAAAAACCAGCCTTCAGCAGCTAGGGACTTCCCCCTGCTTGAATATTAAGTTATCCAAGAAATCCTGGAGATTTTGAGGAATTGGGTCTTCGAATGACGTTATTAAGTCCAATGTTACGTCAAACTCAGCACCTTCAAGGTATAAATATGCCTACATTTGCCCAGACAAACACACGGTGGTTTTGGAGCAGATTGACTAACTACTTGCCCGACGCCCTGCAGCCGCAAGTGCCGAAAAAAGCCGACCCTCCAGCAGACGCACTGAGAGACGCTGTCTTTTCTCTGGCCGAGAAATCCAGCTCCAGTGTTTCCGGGCTACCCTTGCGGGTATCTGGGAAATCGAGTCCTGAGAGAGAGATACAAGACCTCCTTCATTCTAAACCAAGGTACGGAGCTGATTAAACCCTAAGAGAATTCTTGCTTAGATTCTTGGCAAAGAAATACTAAACTTAAATACTCCTCACTTACTTCTTCCCTAGTGCTAGGCTTAGGTCAGGTACACCGGGGTAGGTGTATTTTAGAAACACCAGTTGAGTACTTTTAGCCATTTTTTTATCACTGTATGTATTTTATATATTTTAGTCAATTTATGGCATAGATACCATACCATGCTTTTACAGTATTACTTTATAATACTGTTCGTATTATATGCCCTGTACTTTATAACCAGTATTGCTATTGGAGCAGTTCATTTCTTATGCTTTAGAAAGAAGACTGTTCAATAAATACTTTTTATTGAAAACGCCTGTCTCATTATTTTCTCAGCACCTCTGGTGAAACGAAGCATGCATGATTGACTGAGTGAAATAGTTATCTATTGTTTCCGCGACTCTAGAGATTGATTTCTTATTTCATGGGAAACAAAGTTGTCATGTTTATGCGGTTGTCAGAAACTAATCCCTTCTTGTGAATTCGAGAAAGTTTCTAGTGACCTCTGAGCTAGCTGGCACTCACAATTAAGTTTAATATATATGGTAGAGACCTAGTCGACCTCAGTCCTAACGTCTAAACTACAGTATATATTATTCCAATACGCAGAGCCTATTGGGAATATAGGAACTACACTACATTATTAGAACATTGGAATGTTGGGAGCTCCATTGAAGCAGCTCCGGGCTTGTATTGGCTGGTATAAGTCCGTAGCTCCAACATTCCAATGTTTGTCTTCATGTTTTTATCTTTTTAATTTAATACATTCTACCCTTAGTGGGTGGAATGTTCCAATAGCCTTATAGCCCTTCTGCCTTGGGATATACTGCTTGTTAAAGGCCCTGAAACCGTTATAGTCCCGAGACGTAGGCCCTCGGCAGAGGGCGATAAGGCTATATTATAGCCTGCCTGACCAGAATAGTATGTTTGGCAATCATTACATTCTTAAAACAGTATTTAACTGCAATGTTTAAATAAGTCTAGACATATTTAAACATTGTCAATTGAATAGAATAATTGTGAAAAATTCTGAGGGGTCCCCGACGATCGCTGTGGGGTTGGGGGCATAGCATTAAAAGGTTTTAAGACCACCGGTCTAGGGTGTTCCTCATCGGAGAGGTGTGAGGGGCCTGATGTAACACTGTTGGTTAGTCAAATCTTAAAGGAGAGGGCACCGAGACTCAAAGCCGAAGGATTTCAATGTCGAACCTGTTTATCACCACTTAATCATCCTCACCATTGCAATAAGTGACTGGATCAGGCCCCTCCTCCCATGTCCAGATGGGCTGCTGGCTGAGTATATTCAGCACATGTTTGGAAATCAAGGTTTGAGATGTAAAACATGAAAGTAATAGAAACATGTACACTTTACAAAGGGACGGTGATGGTGATGCCAAGCCCTATGTGACACTGTTAGTACTGCTAGCAAGAGTGTGTACATTCATCTGCTAACAGCGCCGCTCCATCATACCTGCAAACCAAACCTATTCTAGACCCTCTCCAGCAGCACCTGTAGGCGGCTGGCGAGCGAACTCTAAACTCTCTCTCATAAACCCACCCTATTCTAGACTCTCTCCAGCAGGCCCTGCAGGCGGCTGGCCAGTGAACACTAAACTCTCTCTCATAAACCCACCTTTAGCAGACATGGGGGTGAGCACTTCAGGCAAAAACAATAAAACTAGGGCTGCTGATCAACCCCGATCACAGGACCAGAGTGTTTGGTCCTAGAGATCCACGAGGACTAGTTTGGTCCTGTGTGGGGATGAAGCGTAACCGGTTCCTTACAGAAATGCTGAGTGTTGACAGGGGACAGGCAGCCCTTGGTCTGGAGGAGCATGGGCATTCAGTACTTATGACCAGGGGTTGCTCAGCCCCTTAAAATAATTTATAGACAGTACATAAACCACTAGGACAGCGGCTGATGTTAAAATCTTGAAGGGGGAAGAGTTGCGTTCCCTAAACCGCTGCAGTTGGAGCTGACCCTAGGAAACCACCCAAACTTCATGCTACTTGGCCTCCACTGGTTCTTTTGGTAGGGCACCGCCAGAACCTCCTTTAGGCTTACTTCAGGAAGTAGTGGGTTTGAAACTCTGTGACTTGTATTACAGTCCGTCTTTGTGTAAGTAGCCCTAAAGTTGTAGGGTGCTTCATAGGGTTAGCATTTGAGTTGGAATAGGATTGGCCCCTGCAATTTTTTCGGAGTTTCATTAAGCTCCCACTCGACCCGAAGGTATTGGGGATCATAATGCTTTATATGAGCCCCAGTTGCTTTACAGATGGACACATTCATTTGTGTTAGGCACAGGGATATTGAATGATTTGCCCAGAATCACAGGATGTCTCACGTGACGGATCGGAGTGCCATGCCTGAATGTAGCTAAACCAGAACCCCTAAATGTGCGCTGCCAGCTTTGCTCAGTTTGACTTCTAATTATTATAGCAGCGCTTCAGCACTTGACAGCTCAGGAAGCCATAAAAATGTGTGACTTCGCATTTCAGTACGGTGATGCGGACCACAACATTGAAATGTGTTACTCTAACCCCTGATGCGTGATACTTGGCAAGCCTGCTCCCCTCAATGCAGGCCCCCTTGCAGTATGGTGCAAGGCTGCCTGCATTGGCGCTAGGCAGCTAAATTCAGCACCAGCACAGGGAGAAATGCAAGGTTGCACCGTATTCTTGTAAATACGGTGTAGTCCTGCATTTCAGAAGTGGAGAGCGTTGCGTTAAACCAAGGAGGTCAAGTGCAAGTTCAAAGTTCAAGTTCAAAATGTGTATAGCGCACTACTCACCCAGAGGGTCTCAAGGCGCTTGAGGGAGGAGGGGGGGGGGTACGTTATTTGTCGAATATCCAGGTTTTTAATTGTTTTCTGAAGGAGAGGTGGTTCTGTGTAAGGCGGAGGTGGGTGGGGAGAGAATTCCAGGTTTTGGCTGCTAAGTAGGAGAAGGATCTTCCCCCCGTGGTGGATCTTTGGATGCGTGGAATCGCGGCGAGGGGTTGATTGGACGATCGTAGTTGTCGGGTGGGGGTGTAAAAGGTCAGGCGCGTGTTGAGGAATTCGGGTCCTAGGTCGTAAAGGGCTTTATGTGCATGAAATTTTGCCTGACCAAGATGCCCCCTACGTGTACCCTATGTTACATGTGTGTTACATGTCACCCATGCTTATTTTCCCTTAAGTGGCCTGAACAAAGAGGCCTCTGCATTTACGTCCTGCTTTAGGATGCCAGTAATTAAGTCTCCCATGCAAGAAATATTAAGCTAACATGAAGGCCCATGTATTTACATTGTGCACTTTTAAATAAATCACGATGAAACCTTTTTTGTGGCTCAGTCTGAATCACTTTCTGAAATAAGGGTTTTTCATGACTCCTGACACACTGAAGGCTGCAGTTACGTATCTCTGACCTCGCATGCTTCTAGCTCAGCCGAAAGATATCCAGCGAGGGTTGCCAAGATATTATTATGAATAACAGTTATCTGCCTGCTGTACAGAGTCACATTCCTGCCCAGTGAGGAGGGTAAACAGAACCCGTCTGTAAAGATAGGGCCTAGCTTTCCTGTCTCTGTTTAAATGAAATAACAGTGCTTGCATCTGTAAAAAGCCCCCACAGCCCCATGCAATGAACGAATAAATATATGCTTTTTCTGATTCCTAGTGACAAGCAACCTTTACTTCAGATAATACATCCCCGACTCTAGATATCTCTAGATATCAGATAGTACAAGACGTGCTGGTCGCCCTGACACTGAAGGTCTCTCTACTAGACTTAAAGTCAGCTCTCCTCCCAGTTACACGTCAATTGCACATCATGACCGAGTTGCACACAAGTAGGGCAAAGTTCCAGCTGGTCATGCAAACTCCTCCTCTGTGTACCACCCACCTATGACACCTACCTATCACCTACCTATGACTCATAAAGTGTACACCCACATGTACGCCCACATGCTCTTATCTGTTTTCTTTCTCTGCTCTGTCACGAGCGTTCCTTCCTACGCCCTATGTACAAGACAAAATGTATATATGTTGTTCATTGTTATTAAATGTTAGAAGACCCTTCCTGAACCTCAGTGGTGATGGAACAGATTCTCCCTTAACTCGAGTTATTGGAATAAAGCCCTTTTAACTTGGACACCACGGACTCTCTGCCTCTCATTTGATACATGCTAATTGTTAATGCCTAGAAATTATGCCAGGGTAATTATTTTATTTACCACATTAATTTGGCGCCCGACCAGGACTATCCCTTTCCCCACGCGCCGGTGACGTAGGTACAGCTTTTGCCCCCTTCTACAGCCGTGACGGACTTCAAAGTGCGCACCAGCAGGACTTCCTGCTTACTCCCTCAGGCCCACGGAGGAGACGGACTGCGACCAGGCGTCCACACGAGGCGGTGAGGATCGCGGATCATCCCAACCAGAGCCCAACTCGTGAGAGAGCAAGGTCCGAGGTTTCCAGAGGTCCACCCGTTCCAAGGCGCATGTGCAGAAGTAGAAGTAGACGTGGACGTAGATGCGTAGAAGTCCGAGGCCTTCAAGTTTCAAGTCCTGCTTCCCGGTGAGTACCACTATGGGGGATGCATAAAGTTTCAAGACGGGTTCATTTTATATGAAAACGGTCAAGACGGGTCCACGTTATTCGTGGAAACGGTCAAGACGGATCCACGGTTAAACGTGGAAACGGTCAAGACGGGTTCACGTTAAAACGTGAAAACGGTCAAGACGTGTCTCATTTTTGAGACCGGTATGGTTGTACTGTATTCCAGTGCATATAGTTTTTCAAGTACATGTTTAGTTCTCTGTATTGGTTTAGATCATGTTTGTTTTAATGTTATGATGTTTTAGTGTGAATGATTGTTGATTGTTTCAGTCTATTTTTGTGTATTACATTTCCATTGTGTTGGTTTCAACATGCCACTGTTTTTAAAATTGCGTCAGATAGGGACCAGAAAAGGTATACTAGAAGAGTTAGTTAACATCCCGCCTAGAGACAGACCTGGTCATTTTATGTATAATAAGCAAGGGCTAGACGCCATTTTGTTTTTAGACTTATGGGTAGAGTACACCAAGGGTTTAGAGGAAAAGTATAGATGGCCTATCTCAGGAACCTGGGATCCTGAATGCATTATGAGAGTAGAGGAATCGCTATGGAAAAAGAAGTCAAGACCCTCTCAGACAGATGCCATTGAATTGTGGCGCAAAGAGTCACATAGGAGAATAGAGAAAGAATTTAATAAAGCAGAGAGAACTAAACAAGCAGCGAAAAAAAAAGCGAAAGAAAAAGAACTAGCTAGAGTGACCACCTTAGAAACACCCATAGGTCGCGAACGCCACCACCTGTACCCTTTAGAGTATGTAGAAAGAAGCTGACAGCATCAGAGTTCCTTGTAAATAGCTCCTTGTAAATATGGTTTAGTAAGAGCATGTCATTATTATAACATGTTGAGTTTCTTGTGAATATGGCTTGTGAATAGCGCCATGTGGTTATGGTTTGTGCAGAGCTTGTTATCATTACGTTAGGCAGGAGAGAGCTAGATCTCTTTCAAGTGCTTGGAGAAAACGTTTTGAAGATGTGCGTACGTGTTATGTGATAACGTGGAGAGATGAGTTCATGACTTTCCCATGTACTGCAGTCATTGGGGAATGATTGTGCTTCAGCTGCCAAAGAGTTAATATCTTGTATTGAGAAGGCAGTATTTGTTTTAACATGCTGTTTAACAAGGTGTTGAGGGATTTTGGCGTTTTTTGGTGTTTGGGGGGGGCGTGTTTTTGAGCGGAAATTCGTACCCGTTCCAGTGGAGGGATTTGGTTGCTTTTTAGTGAGGATTTAGGGAATCGCTTCGACTACTGTGATGCCAAATTTGAAAAGGATTTGAGCTGTGGAAGTGGTGGGAAAAGCATGTTTTGTGCGGAGGTGCGATTTGCCATGTTATCCAATGGGCGTTTTTCTGAAAATTGAGAAATTATTTTGGGGGTGTTCCAGGTGCGCTAGGGGCCCGGGGGTTGGATCAGCGGTAGAGGAGGTGGATGGCCAGATGTGCTGAATTTTGGGGATTTTTGGCTTGGGCGAAAGGGTGTGTTTGGCTAATGTGTATTTTTTGGAAAATGGAGCTGTTTTGATTTGTGCGTGCTTTTAGGCCGAGATTTCGTGGTGTGCTAAATAGTTCTTAACTGAGTCTGCGGGATCGGCTGAAACTTGGTAGTGTCTAGTTTTGCGGCAAAGTAGCTTGAAGGAAATTGGTGGAGGGGAAGGTGTCTTTTTGGCGTAGTTTGGAAGTGCGTTTTGGCACGATTTCATGGCTGTGTAGCTCACATGCATGGTTATGTGAGCTGACACTAAAAGTCAGTGAGTGTTTTAGATGAATAAGGGGTTGATTTAATTTTTTCATTGGTTGATGGGTCTGCCTATGTGCTTTGTCAGTTTGCTGACTGAAATGGTAACGTCTTGCATGGAGAGTAAAGAAGTGTTCATTTAACATTCTATTTCAAATGCGTGCGTGTATGTGTGTAGGTTTGCCTTGGAACACTTGATTTAATGTGTTTTGACTCAGAGGTCGGTAAGCTATAAAATAAACCAGTCAGATTGAGATAAGGGTTTGCATGGAGGGTGCTTTAATGTTTTCATGGTTGAGAAGAATATATAAAACAGACCCATCATAGAATGTGCTTTTAATTAGTGTAATGCAACCGTGTGTTGTTTTTTTAAATAAAATTTGTTCTACAAAATATACATTATTATTATTATTATTATTCCCAATGCAAGCTGCCCTTTAGTATAGCGTGTGACAGTTAATCCACTCAATTAGACAACATGTTTTTTTAACCTCAATTAGAAAACATGGTTCTTTGAAAAAATAATGAATCTGGCCCTTTTAAATAGGTAGTATGGAAGAGCTTGCACATTTAATTATGAAAATCTTGATTCTGCAATGCAAAAATTGTTTCACATGTTATCTTCAAAAAGTAAAATGTGACGTGGTTCCATGCCATGTTGTTCTGCTTCTCTTTTTTTCTTTGCAGCTAGTAACAATATTTTTTGATATAATTATTTTAAAATGCTAGCTAGCTAGCTAGGTTGAAAAAGAAAATAATAAGTCCTTATTAATTACTGATTTTAGGATACTTTTGTCACGTTTTAATTTGCTTCAGTTAAAGTTAGAGAATGTTGGTTAGCCCTGTGGCCTGGGTACAGATATGTTTTGAATTACAGAATGTTATCAGTCATAAGCTTTTATTCGATATGCAAGATATCTTGTAAGCACATTTGAATACAAACATTACAGTATCAAAAATAGAAAAACATGCCGTACAAGAAGCCAGTATAAAACTCATTTAAGAGGGATAAAAGGGCGTGAAATGCCCGTTAATAAATTAGCTAAAAAATGAATTAAACAGCTACTGACAATCTCTTACAACGAATAAGCCAAAACTGCTTTAAAAATTTTGCTATTCCACACACTAAAGGGGGAGAAGTGTCTGTGGTTAGGATACGCAAGGCTACTAGGTGGTTACGTGTGCCCATATTTCGACATAGAGGTTTCAGCCAAGAGCTCCTAGGCCTTGCATAATCCGGGCATTCAAATAGAACGTGGGCAATGGACTCAACCCTGCTCGGGCAGCATGCACAATTAAGGGAAGTGCGGCCCGCTGGTGTCCATTTCGATACCACAGCACCTACTGGGAGGGATCCAACTCTGAATTTAAAATAAAGTGAATTACAGAATGTGTTTTTCGACCTTGAAGTGGCTCAGGCTGAACCATAGTTCAGCCAGGCCCCGTAGTGGCCTGGCTCCCGGGGAAAGATATTTTGTGAAGGGAGGGCTTTTCCCTCTTGGAGAGCAGAGCAGTGCCTGTCTTGTTGTTATTGGCCTTCCTCCAATTCTTTTCCGCGGACAATTATTGGCCGTCCTCCAGCTGAGCCAGGCTTCCTTCGCATGCAGATAAAGAATGCTTGCAATTTGACTAAGGTCTCTCGTCAGTAACTTGGCAGCTGTTCTTAGCTCTCAGAGTTTTTGAAAGGGGTAGGCAGTGCAGAGAAAAAATAATATTTGATGAAGCCACGGTGAAATGTTTATGGAAGGTGGGGGTCAGGTTGCTCTTCCTTACAGCCAGCACTGAAAGCTTCATTGGCTTCAGATAAGGCATGCTTGCACATGAATGGTTTTTCCCTCGTAGTGTAAACAGAATAATTGGCAGGGGTTTTGCTCTTGCAATGAGTCCTAGCATTTCCAGTCAGGCATTAAAAAGACAGCTGGACAGTATTTACATGCCTCCCAACACTGCTCTACTCCAGACGACATCCTGATTACAGCACGTTCAGAACCAGAATGCGCAATTGCATCACTGACAGTTTTACATTTTCCCTTTCAAAGTTGCAATTCTGTGAAAAGCAAGTGGTGTACCTTGGACACTTTCTTTCCAAGGAGGGTATACAGCTAACACAAGCCTTTCATTCAGTTAATTGCTAACCTTTCACAGCCCAAGACACAAAAGGAAGTACGGGCCTTCACTGGCCTCACTTCTTACTGTAGGCAATGGATTCCCCAGTATGCATATCTAGCCAAACCACTCATACAGTTAACTACACAGGAGGCAGCCACTCTGACTGTCCTCCCTTGGACACAAGAACACACCTTGGCATTTGTGGAATTAAAAAAGAGCATTATATCAAGCGCCAGTTCTAGCGTTATCTGTCCTCACACAAGATCAAGCAGGAAAACACAAGCTGTGTGCTTATTTTTTTCTAGTACACTAGATCCAGTGGGCCCAGGCTCTGCCTGCGTGCCTGAAATCAGTTGCTGCAACAGCCCTAGCCATAAGACAAAGTGACTCAATAGTGTTGACACACCCTCTGACAGTACAAGTACCACATGCAGTAGAAGTTCTCTTAAACAGGACACAGACACAATATTTGACTATAGCGAGACTGACAGGATATGAACTGACATTATTTCAACCACACATAGAGATCAGACGTTGTAATATTCTGAATCCTGCTACACTTTTGCCCTCAAGTACAGTAAATGCACCATCACATGACTGTGTGGAAGTAATGAATATAGTGACAAAACCAAGACAAGACCTGACAGATATTGCACTTCCAGACCCAGAATTAACGCTCTATGTAGATGGATCATGCATGAGAACCAGTGCAGGAGAGTTAGTAGAAGCATATGCCGTGACCGTGACAGAAGTAATAGAGACAAAGAAAATAGACACTCTGTCGGCACAAGCAGCAGAGCTCATCGCTCTGACACAAGCCTATATAAGAGCTAAGCACTTGAAATTAAACGTTTATACTGACTCACAATATGCCTTTGGCGTAGTTCATGATTTCGGGGTACTTTGGAGGGAAAGAGGTTTCTTGACCTCCCATGGGACCAAGATCCAGCACGGCCAGCTTATTCAAGCCCTGTTAGAAGCCATACATTTGCCTACAGCCATTTCTATCCTGAAATGTAAAGCTCACACCAAAGTTACAGACACCATTTCCCAGGGTAATGACCTGGTAGACCGAACAGCTAAACTTACAGCCCAGACACCAACAGACACGACAAGGACAGAGGTACCATTACTGACAACATGTATGACAGTCAGGGATCCCACTCAAGATATACTCGACATACAGACACATGCCACTGCAGATGAGATAAAGAAATAGACTGACCAAGGTTGGCTGACTAAGGGAAAAGGTACATAGTTTCAAATGGACAGATGTAGAGGTTACAAGTATGTCTTAGTAGTAGTGTGTGCACTATCTAGATGGACAGAAGCATATCCAGTTCCAGATTATACTGCTGTGACAACAGCCAGGCAATTAGTGCGCGAGTACTTCCCCAGGTATGGATTGCCTCGGGTCGTCTATTCTGATAACGGTCAGCCATTTTCCTCTGAATTAATGAAACAAGTGTCTCTTCTGTTAGGATACTTGGAATTTCCATTGTGTAAGACACCCTGAAGCAAAAGGCCTTGTAGAAAGACATATTCAGACAATCAAAACAAAACTTGCTAAAAAAAAAAAAAAACTGATGTTGACAGTAACATGCTGACAGATTACCTGGCTTCCTTGATGTCTGCACTACTCTCTTGTAATTCACAGGTTGCTGCCGCCTTCCCTGACAACACCCAGGTCAAGGAACACGCCATAGTCCCTGGGAACTTCGTTTGTTTCCGGAACTTTGATCGATCAAGCCCCCTTGAGCCACGTTGGAAGACGCCGAAGTTGGTGCTACTGACCACGAGGACCGCGCTGAAAGTCGAAGGACGCAAGGGAAACTTCACGCTCAACACTATAAAAGACACTTTGGACAATCTGATACAGATACTTAAACATTAAAAAAAATACAGACTTTGCGCCGCTTGCGCCGCTTGCGCCGCTTTTACTAGAAAAGACTCCACAGCAGGAGTATAAATCTAAGTTAAGATCTAGTAGGTCAGACGTAGTTTAATTGTCTAAGTCCACTCGGTGGTGAATCGGTTAGACTAAGATTTCTGACATGTATAAGATCACATACGAGAATAGTAAGAAAAGAAACATGAGAGAAAAATACTGCAAACTATTACGCAGTAGATGTATAGTTACTTTGATCATTCTTTTTATTCTGTGCATTGTTATAATCTGTGTCAGTTTATTACTACATGTTTTCTTTCCTATTTCCCCACATATACACTCTTCCAGTAACAACACCACAGAGCATACATTTAGTGAACTGCCACCTCATGAACTGTCATATCGACTTGCATTGCGTAACAATACTTTTATTCAAATGTTACACCATTCTCATCAGACCAGCAATGCGACTAATTGCTGGGTATGTGGCCAACTGCCACCTTATCAAAAGGCGAAGGGAGTTCTGCCCTTCTTTCCTTTACCGTTCTCCCACAATGGTTCATGTGGAGCATGGTTTGCCTTAATGACCTCAATAGATAGAAGGTACATAGCTTATCCAGGTGGCTGGATATATGGAAACCTGAATAAAGTAATGAATGAAGCATGTTTTCCAGACAAAGACGGATTTCCTCAAAGGAAGGGAACCGATCTAGAGAATGAAGAGTACGAGCAGGGAAATGCATCCGTTAATTTTATAATGTTAAATGTTCAGCCCAAGCAAAACACAGGTCCAACGTTTATTTCAGTTCTACCAGCAAAAGGTGATTTATGTGTTAATAAGAAAGGCTCAGTACATATGGGACACAGCGAGTGTACAGTTGTAGTAGAGTTTAATGATAATGGACTCTCTTCTTTCAAAACATCACGCCATACCTATTTCATTTGCGGTCAGACAGCCTATGTACATCTGCCCTTAGACTGGGGTGGGACTTGTTATATAGCATTCTTATTGCCACCTGTATTCTTGGCCCCATCCCATTATCATAGAGATTCACGACTAGAACATGTTAGAGTAAGGAGAGAGACAGATGCCTCAGGGATTGATCAGACTGAAACAGCTTGGGAGCAATATACAGATTTCAACAAAGGATTCTTTTTTTTCATAGGTCCCGTCCAAAACAGTAAACTGATACGCAAGTTAACAAGGACTCTTGAGGCAGTAGTGAATGTGACTGCGTCTGCCCTGGCGAACTTGACCCAGGAGCAGTCTGCCATTAGACTTGTCGTTCTTCAAAATCGCCTCGTTCTAGACGTCATCTTGGCGGATAGGGGCGGAGCTTGTAGCGTGATCCGATCTAGTTGTTGCGTTTTCATCCCAAATAACGCACCATCTGTGTATGCAGCGATAACAAGGCTCCACAAGATTGCTCATGGCATACATCAAGACCCAGGCACATGGACTTGGTCCAGTTGGCTCTGGGGTGTGATATCTGCTTGGGGATGGAAAGTGTTGTCCTTCCTAGGAATGATCCTACTCCTGATATTTGGTTGCTGTCTCTGTCTGCAGTGTGGCCCGGCCATTTGCGGCCTGTGTGCAACTGCATGTGTTCCACATCCAAGTATACAAAGGGTTAAGGACGAACAAATGATGCTGTATGATCAACTATACGGTCTCATGAATATAGATGTATCCTGAAGGGTTACATAGGGGACAAGGAGGGAATGAGGAAAATGAAATTTTGCCTGACCAAGATGCCCCCTACGTGTACCCTATGTTACATGTGTGTTACATGTCACCCATGCTTATTTTCCCTTAAGTGGCCTGAACAAAGAGGCCTCTGCATTTACGTCCTGCTTTAGGATGCCAGTAATTAAGTCTCCCATGCAAGAAATATTAAGCTAACATGAAGGCCCATGTATTTACATTGTGCACTTTTAAATAAATCACGATGAAACCTTTTTTGTGGCTCAGTCTGAACCACTTTCTGAAATAAGGGTTTTTCATGACTCCTGACACACTGAAGGCTGCAGTTACGTATCTCTGACCTCGCATGCTTCTAGCTCAGCCGAAAGATATCCAGCGAGGGTTGCCAAGATATTATTATGAATAACAGTTATCTGCCTGCTGTACAGAGTCACATTCCTGCCCAGTGAGGAGGGTAAACAGAACCCGTCTGTAAAGATAGGGCCTAGCTTTCCTGTCTCTGTTTAAATGAAATTACAGTGCTTGCATCTGTAAAAAGCCCCCACAGCCCCATGCAATGAACGAAGAAATATATGCTTTTTCTGATTCCTAGTGACGAGCAACCTTTACTTCAGATAATACATCCGACTCTAGATATCTCTAGATATCAGATAGTACAAGACGTGCTGGTCGCCCTGACACTGAAGGTCTCTCTACTAGACTTAAAGTCAGCTCTCCTCCCAGTTACACGTCAATTGCACGTCATGATCGAGTTGCACACAAGTAGGGCAAAGTTCCAGCTGGTCATGCAAACTCCTCCTCTGTGTACCACCCACCTATGACACCTACCTATCACCTACCTATGACTCATAAAGTGTACACCCACATGTACGCCCACATGCTCTTATCTGTTTTCTTTCTCTGCTCTGTCACGAGCGTTCCTTCCTACGCCCTATGTACAAGACAAAATGTATATATGTTGTTCATTGTTATTAAATGTTAGAAGACCCTTCCTGAACCTCAGTGGTGATGGAACAGATTCTCCCTTAACTCGAGTTATTGGAATAAAGCCCTTTTAACTTGGACACCACGGACTCTCTGCCTCTCATTTGATACATGCTAATTGTTAATGCCTAGAAATTATGCAAGGGTAATTATTTTATTTACCACAAGACGGAAGGTTATTCTCTTGTTGACGGGGAGCCAGTGGAGGTTTTTCAGGTGACCGGAAATGTGAGCTTGGGGGGGATGTCTAGGATGAGTCTGGCTGAGGCGTTCTGGATGCGTTGGAGTTTTTTCTGTAGTTTGGCTGTGGTTCCGGCGTACAAGGTGTTTCCGTAGTCCAGACGGCTTGTGACTAGTGCATGGGTGACCGTCTTTCTTGTTTCGGTGGGGATCCAACGGAAGATTTTTTGAGCATACGTAGGATGTTGAAGCATGATGATGAGACGGTGTTGACTTGTTTGGTCATTTAGAGGGAGGAGTCCAGGATGAAGCCCAGGTTGCGCGCGTGGTCCGTTGGTTTGGGTGCGTTTCCTAGGGCCGGGGGCCACCATGAGTCATCCCAAGCGGAGGGGGATGATCCTAAGATGAGGACTTCCATTTTGTCTGAGTTCAGTTTTAAACGGCTGTTCTTCATCCATTCTGCCACTTCTTTCATGCCGTCGTGTAGGTTGGTTTTGGCGGAGTTTGGGTCTTTGGTGAGGGAGAGGATTAGCTGGGTGTCGTCTGCGTATGAGATGATGTTGAGGTTGTGTTGGCGCGCGATGGATGCGAGGGGACTCATGTATACGTTGAAGAGGGTGGGACTGAGTGATGATCCTTGTGGAACGCCGCAGATGACTTCAGAGGCTTTCGATTTGAAAGGGGGGAGGCGGACTCTCTGGGTTCTTCCAGCGAGGAATGAGATGATTCAGTCCAATTCTTTTCCTTGTATTCCGATGTTGCTGAGGCGTTGTATAAGGGTGCTATGACAGACTGTGTCGAAGGCTGTGGAGAGGTCAAGTAGGATGAGGGCGGCTGTTTCTCCGTTGTCCAGTAGAGTTCAAATGTCATCTGTTGCTGTGATGAGGGCGGTCTCGGTGCTGTGTTGGGAAGCCGGATTGGGATGGGTCGAGGGAGCCGTTGGATTCAAGGAAGGCGGCAAGCTGATTGTTGACAGTTTTCTCAATGACTTTGGCAGGGAAAGGGAGGAGCGAAATGGGGCGGTAGTTCTTAAGTTCTGTGGGGTCTGCTGTGGGTTTCTTCAGGAGGGCGCTGAGTTCGGCATGTTTCCAGCTTTCCGGGAAGGTAGCGGAGTTGAGGGAGCAGTTGATGACATCTCGAAGATGGGGTGCGATAATGGAGTCTGCTTTGTTGAAAATGTGGTGGGGACAAGGGTCGGTTGGCGATCCTGAGTGGATGGAGTTCATCAGGCGGATGGTGTCTTCAGTGGTGATTGGGTTCCAGGCGCAAAGGTTGCTGGTGGGGGTTTTTTGTTCGGAGGTGGGTGGGGTAGACTGGTCGCCAAAGATGTTATGTATGTCAGCGATCTTGTTGTGAAAGAACGAGGCTAGAGAGTCGCAGAGGTCTTGAGAAGGAGTGATGTCGTTGGTGCCGGCAGTGGGGTTAGTAAACTCTTTGACGATGTTGAATAGTTCCTTGCTGTTGTGGGCGTTGTTGTCGAGTCGATCCTTGAATGCTGATTTGTTGGTGGTTCTGATCAGTTGGTGGTGTTTGCGGGTGGCGTTCTTGAAGGTGGCCAGGTTGTCAGTGGTTGGGTTTTTTCGCTATGCTTTCTCAAGGGTGCGACAGATCTTCTTGGATTTCTTGAGGTCATCATTGAACCAGGGGGCTTTTTTGCTACCTTGTATGATTTGATGGTTTTTCAAGGGTGCTAATTCATCGGCGCTGTCGGTGATCCATTGTGTGAGGTTGATGGCTGCTTGGTTTGGGTCCGATGATTTGGTAGGAGGGTTTTGGTGAAGCGATGTGAAGAGCTGGTCGGTGGTAATTTTATTCCAGTTTCTGCGGGGAATTGGTTGTGGGTGGTTGTGGGTTGTAGTCTTTTTGTAGTTGAAGTTAATGCAGCTGTGGTCCATCCAATGGAGTCCTGTGGCGTGGTTGAAGGAGATGTGCTTGTTGGAGGAGAAGATTGGGTCGAGCGTGTGTCTGGCGTAGTGGGTGGGAGTGTCAACATGTTGTTTGAGTCCGAGATTGGTGAGGTTGTCCAGAAGGGTGGTGGTGTTGCTGTCGTTGTTCTTTTCTAGGTGGAAATTGAGGTCTCCCAGTAGGATGTAGTCCTCAGAGGGGAGGGTGTGTGGGCTGATGAAGTCAGTGATGTCTTCGCTGAATTGTGTGCGGGGACCAGGTGGTCTGTATATGAGGGTGCCTCTGAGTGTGGTCTTGGGGTCGATGTGAATTTGGAAGTGGAGGTGTTCGGTAGCTGCGAGGGGGTCGTCAGAACTGGTCGTGATGCGGATGGTGTTCTTATGGACGATGCCTCCTCCTGTTTGGTTGATGCGGTCCTTTCTGATGATTTTGTAGCCGTCTGGGATGGCTATGGCGATTTTGGGCGCTGAAGAGGCGTTCATCCAGGTTTCTGTAAGAAAGGCGACGTCCGGCAATGTGGTGTCGAGTAGGTTCCAAAGTTCAGTTGCGTGTCTGTGAACTGAGCGGGTATTGAGCAGGATACACTTCAGGTGGTTAATTACAGGGCTCTGTTTGGAGTTTGTGGTTTTTGGTGTGGGTCCTGATGCAGTCGAACTTGCAGGAGTGGCAGGTGAAGGGTCCATGGGTGTGTCCTGGTGTGGCTTGGTAGCAGTCTGGGAGACGGCCGGGGTTGAGTGCAGAGAGGGTAGCGGCGTCGTACGTTATGCGGGTGGAGTGGCTTTTATGGGGGACAGGGGGTCTGGCACTGGGCGCGGTCCAGGCGCGGACGGGCGTAGACGGGCTTACCATTGACGCTCCTTCAGCGCGCATGGGGCGCTTCCGCTGCGCGTGAATGCTGCGCGTAGGCTGTTCTGACATGAGAAGTTAGTGGAGGGGGCGGAGCGAGGGAGGAGCAGCTGGGAGGCGGGAGCGGGGTGGAGAGCCGGGCTGGGAGGCACAACAAACAAACAAAATGGCAGCAAGCCAAAAGTGAAACAGGACGAGATTGGGGCACAACCTGAAAATCGCTGTTAAATGGCCAGTGGCACCGGCACAATCAGGCACAAAAAATTAAAGTAGGCAAAGCGAGCAGTGCACAGATGAATAATAATTGAAGATCAGTCTAGCATTAAAGCGCTACGAAAACGATATAATGAGGCACAATAAATTGCAGGAAGCAGTGCGCAATTGAAATCAAAGGCAATGAGCAGTCTGGCAGTAAGCGCTACGATACCAATGAAAGGGCAGGGAGCAGCGTGAGGAGCGACCGCTTCTGAGAAGTACCAAACAGTACCTCTGATCATGATCTTCTGCTACTCGACCATAATCTTCGACTGTTGAAAACCCCTCAGGCCCGTTGGCGTATGTATACAGCATGGTATAAAGCCCCTGAAGACAAGCACAGACGGTGCCAATATCTGAGCCAGTACTTGGAGGAGAACATTGGGTCCACGTCCTCTGCACAGGTGCTGTGGGAGGGCAGGAAGGCCTTTGAGAGGCAATTTGATTAATGATTTGGCTGCCTATAAGTGCCACTGTGAGGCATAACAGTGTTGGTTGACTGACCTTGAGTTTCCCCTGGCTCAGACGTATAATGCGTTGCAGACCCCTGCTCTTCTCAAGGAGCTGCTTGGGGTCAAGTATGATCTGAACTCCCATTACACAGTGGAGGGCCAGAGGGATACGATCTGTTGACGATATAGTATGGGACGTTGAGTTGGCCCCCTTTGCTACTCATGCGTGATTATGGACTGCCACAATCGCATCACTCACAGTACCGACAGCTCATGCAGAGCCTGCGACACATGCTGGGTGCTCCCCCTTATGATCTTAAGACTGCCCCAATGTTGCGTAATACTCTGATGTGGAAAGGATTCAAGGACACTAGGGGCCCGATTCTGATGCGGTGTGGAAAGCTTCCCGACCAAATGGGTTTGGGAATGGTTTCCAACCAAATCAGATCGGGAGAGTCCAACCAACCGAGTATGATGCGTCGGGATGCTTCCAGATATGATTTGGTTGGACTCCCATTGACGTCAATAGGAGCCAATGTTCCTAACCTCATCTTAATCGGGCCCGAGGTGGAAATGCTTTCCTAATCACATCGTAATAGGGCCCTCAATTGGTAAGACACGTTCCCGATCCGATTTGGACATAGCAAATGCCGTTAGGAGGCCTTCCTAACCACATCAGAATGAGGCCCCAAGGTGGGATTGTATGTTACAGCTGTGGACAGCCTTTTTTAAAGCACTGCTGCCTAAAATCTATGCTGTTTGCTGGAGTAGAGGTTGGGCCTCTCACTCTCTGAGCAGGACTCCCATGACCTTTGGAAAGATCATGGCAGTATACCTCAGAAGGTCAGGTTGAAATCAGTTATTTCAAGTTCCTACACCATGGCACGGGACGCCGGAGTGGATCTATAAAGCACATATGGCAGACGATTCCAAGTGCTGGAGGTACTGATGGTGTAGCGCACTCGCCTGTGAAATTTTGCATTTCCTGTGGACTGTACAGTACTTTGTGCTACTGGGCTCCGTTTGGGATACCTTGATGACCAACCAAGGGGTGGCACCGCAATTCATGGCCCGTCAGACCTTGCTTCACAAAATGTCAATATTCCAGGATTTAACACCCCATGGTAAGAGTAAGCTGGCTACGACCTTCGTATTGGGAATTGGTTTTTCGGGGGGCGAACATGGGGCCTGGCACCCTGACTTTTCTCTCCTGTTTCCATGTCGCTTCCCCTTCTGTTCCCCCTCGTCCTCCTTCCCTGATCTTTTGCGGGATCGTCTAGGACACATCACCTGTAACTGGAGATGGTATTTTATTTATCGTTTTTCCTGTTATCAATGTATTCTCACCAGTTCTAGTTTACACAGTATCTTGGACTCTGCTGAATTGATAAACTTCAATCCCTGTTATATGCTAATTGTGTATGAAAAGTCAATGAAAAAATTAGATATTTAAAAAAGACACAGGGAGTGGTGACACTTAACATTTGACTTTGACAATTCCAAAAGAAGAGACATTACTGAATTTATAGACATGATCAGAACAAATGTAAAGTGATAAAACTAATAACCAAGTCTCACTAAAATTGACATTCAATTTAACATTCCACTGAACTGTGTTCAATACTCATGGTGCAATATAAGAAAAGTTTTGCCACTAAAATGTTGGACAGAGGGTCTGCTCTGTGCTGAATAGTCAGGTGTGAAGTTCTAGTTAATCCCCATATTTTGGAAGAATGAGCCAGGTTTGAGTGACACTTCAGACCGACCTCCAAATGTGTGAGTGTCACTCGTGATGAGTGAGGTTTGAGGGCTCTGATGTAGGCACGTCCGAACTAATGTTGCTGTCGAGGCATTCAAGACTGCTTGCATGACAATGCTACAAAGAGTTGACGCACTCACTAATCAATGGTGTATTGATGACGAGTGTACTATGATTAGGGCTACTGGTTTCCGTTTAAACGGATATTTACACATAAATACGACGCAAAACTATTTTTCCTTTGTCTGTATTTATATGTAGATGCGGTTAAATACTAGTAAATTGTGCATACTGCCGTGCTCCAGCCAAGGTGACTTGCGACGTCCCTCAGCTGCAGACAGGGCCCCCCTCTTGTGTGGTTGCCTGGGCTGAGTCAGCTTCCTGGGCACAGCCGCACCCGAGTACTTCACAGGTCTTTAAAAGATCTCTAACTTTTTAATGAGGCTTTGTTGTTTTGTCACCACTTCTAGAGCCTCTGTATCTCCAATCTAACTATTGCTGGGAGACCCGAAATGTTTTCCCAGCCCCCCAACCCCCCACTAAATGTGGCTTTAGTTGCGCCGCTGGCTGCAGGGCTTGTGATTTGCTCCTGCCCCTCCCCTCCCGTCACCGTAAAGGAGGTGTGAAAGGCAAGCTGGAAATGCACCAAGCAGAGGTCACATTTCCAGGCTCCCTTCACAGACTGGTGAATAACAATTAGAGCAGCCCCTCCGATCTGCTGAAGGACCTGCGCCCACTAGACTGGTAGCGGGAGGGGGAAGGTTTAAAGACACCGTGCCTCCTGCCATACTCTCGCATCACTGTAGTTCAACAAGAGCACTAGGATGAACCCAAACTGCATCTCCCAGAAAGCATTTGGCAACTATTCTTAACATGTAGTTTCTTTATAGGGCAAACCTGGCCCACAGGTAAAAGACAGCTTTACAAAAGAACCAGACTATGTAACTTTTTTGTCACAAGGAGATTAAATGATTTGCCCAGAATCACATGATGTTGGGTCAAGGTCGAGATTTGAACATACTTTCCAATGGTCCAATGCCATCATTTTTCGTCTTTAGACCAAACTTCTCCTTCCCTAGGCAAACAGCAGCTTAAAGATTTTTTGTTATGCAGCAACCTAAAATTGCTCCCTTTTCAAGGCTGTTCCGTCGCACTTACAACTATAAAAACCTTTTTTCAATATACAAAAATTGGTACAGCGGCATAATGATGGCTTTCTTTCAAGACTAAGGACTATTAAATCTCACCTCGACACTCTCCCTTCTCGTATACGCAGATATCAGACCCGCCAGGTAGAGCTAAATTGCAAATGCCCTTTAGGTCAATTGTTTCTTAGCGATTTCCATAGTGACTGCCTTTGTGGTTTTGATATTCTAATAGCGAGACCCGCAACACAAATAATTTTTCTTCGGAATCAGTTTGTCTCTCAATCTTTGAAACAGTTTGATAGAAAACACAATTTATTTATGTTTGCTCTGGGGCATGTCTGCATTCAGGTTTTTTTGGGGAAAACATTGTTATTTAATGAACACAATTGCCATGCTGCATAGAGAATTGGCACACCAGCATAATGGCGCTTTATTATTTGAAATTATCCTTCATACATTCAATAGGCGAGACAGGGTTCCATGAGAATAGACAGAGAGAAGGGACTAAACTCTGGAGAGAGGCAGCAGGTTTCGTTACAGTGTGGGAGCTGTCTCGCGCGCCTTTTGGGCGCCGTCTGTGTTACATCTATGTATGTTGTATTGTTATGTACCTTAAATTGTATTAGAACACTGTTGTAGGAATGGGTTAGCTCGTGATAAGAATGTTGGAGGGAGTGAAGAGAGCAGTTACTAGTGACCGCATCTCGGGGGTTTTTATCTGCAATAAACTTTATCTTAAATCATCAATATTGTGTCAATTCCACTTTGTAAAAGTGGCGACGAGGGAGAAACGGATCCATTTGACCCCCGAGGCGAGAAAACTGTTTGGATTTTCATATCGGTGATGGAACGGATAAAAAAAAAAGAAGAAAAAGCAATTTTTTTTTAAATCTACGCAACGATTACCAGTATTCACATGCACATGTCGGTGAGTTGGAAACTATCTTGAGTAGTGCATGTGAAGTGGCATCGTGAACTGAATTTGCTGTAACTGCCGATCCGCAACTGTTTAACTATTTTCAATCTTTAATCTCTATAAATAACTGCGGAACTGTGAGCTGCCTTATTCTAGAGAACAACACTGTGTGATGTATATACTCGTGTTGAAAATATGATCGATATGTGGCTCATTTGTGGTGATTTAAACTTACCGTATTTCAGTTGTATTTCTCTAGCCACATCACGAGATGAGATCGCACGAGCAGCAGTTGGGAGGAGCGTTCATTGTAACTAGCAGTAAACGTAATGATTTGCATGACGTACAGATGCGTATACAAACATTGGACGTGGTGTGTGCAGTACGTAATGGACGTAAAAGAAAACGTGATGGCCATTTTGAGTAATCTTTGAGTTGCTTAGTAACCTACAAAGAAACGAAAAATGAAACGAGAAGAAAATTAAAGCTGCGGGAAACTGTGCCTTAAACGAAACAAACGGTATTGAAAGGTCGGGATTATAGAGTGTGAGTAAAAACCCAGAGCACGTTTTCTCATGCTCATGTCTTCCATTTCGATGTTTTTACACCAGCGCATCACATTGTCGATCTGCAGGGCTTTGTGGGTTGTACAGTGCATTCTGATACACGTTTCCTGATAACTAGACACAGACAAGCATCTGAAACTGCTACAAAGAGAAGATTTCATTAAAGAAAGAAAGTGACAAACGGTGACTACATTAGTTATATTAGTTTAATATTTTATATATATTTGAATACAACTAGAAGATACAATGACAACGGTGACTACTTTTATTGTGTTAGTTTTTTTTTTTTTGTAATTCTTTTGGACATTGGACATGGTTATCTTTTATAGTTTATAGTTTGTGTTTATGCTCTTTAGTCATTGCGTTTAGCCAACCATAGTTTTTTTTAGGTTTCACTATGGAGATAAATACCACCGGAATTTTTACAAGAGCCTGGTGTTCCTCCTATGATATGGGAGGATTGGCAAGAATCCTTTGAAACATATTTAGAAGCCATTGGTGGGGAAGTTTTTCTTCCATCACGCAAATTAGCATTGTTAAAACATAGTCTTGGTGTTAAAGGAAGGAAAGTGTTAAAAACTTTGCCTATACGTGCTTTCAGTGCAAGTGGTTCTACTTTAAAAGTTACTGAAGATGGGGATGAAAATTCTACTGATGAGGAGGTTGTATTTGATAGTTCAAAAATAGAGCAATTTATGTCTGATGAGTATCTTGACGCGTTAAGAGCGTTAGAAGAAAGTTTTGGAAGAAAAACAAGCATTGTTGTTGAGAGGTACAAGTTCTTCTCAAGAGCTCAATTAGCGGGTGAAACAGTAGAACAATATGTAGCTGCTTTAAGAAGATTGGTTGCCACATGTAAATGTATAGAGTTGCATGAAGAAATTATAAGAGATCAATTTATCAACAGAACTAACAATGCTAAAATTCAAGAGAAGTTATTAGATTTAAAAGATCCTTCCCTTCAAAAGACTATTAGTGTATCTAGGAGAGTAGAGAATAATTCTCGTTATGTCAAGGAGTTAAGTGGAGAGCCCAGCAAGGATCGTAATGATGTAAGTGGGAAGGATCGTGGTGATGTGTGTGCTGTGGTTAACAACACAGCAAAATGTTTTGACAACAAATTCACCTCAAAGCGTGATGTTGTCAAACCTAAACCCCGAACATTCCCTATAAACAACAAAAATACTATTCCGCAAAATAAGTTGTCTCTTGGGGGTCGATTCCGATCCGGTAAAATCCCAGTCCGTACGAATCGTATCCGGAGCCGTTTCCGTACGACTCGTACACACACCGTACGACTCGGCGAGTACGATCCAAACCGGGTGATCGGGACGCTATTCGTACGGTCCACGTCAGGTAAGGGCGATCCGTACAGAAAAGCGCACAATCACATACACACCGTACGGCACGTACCCCCCATGATCGCAGGGGTACGCGCCGTACCCCTGCGATCATGGGGCGTACGTGGCGTACACCCAGCATACATGGGGTACATGCCATACACCCACCGTACATGGGGTACGATGCGTACCCCATGTACGCTGGGTGTACGGCACGTACGCCCCATGATCGCAGGGTTACGGCGCATACCCCTGCGATCATGGGGGGTACGTGCCGTACCCGGGGGGGGCGTTCCGTACCTGTTTCGGCGCGAACTGTGCGTTTATGACTGTTTTCAGCTCCCGTAGGAAAAGGGTCGTACGGTGCGTACCCGATACGAATCGTACTTGCTGGGTCGTAAAACCTAGCCGCGATGTCGCGTACAGCGGGTTCCGAGTGAGATTCGTACGGAGATTTGAGTCGTACGGAGTCCTGTACGACTCGTACGGAGTTCGGCACCTAGTACGGATCGTACTTCATCGTACGTACGGGACGTCTACGGATACGATTCGTATGGGGAAAAAACGCCCCGTACGACGATTCGGAGCACATTTTACCGGATCGGAATCGACACCAGAGTGTACTGCGTCAAATGTCACATGTTTCAAGTGTAACAAAACTGGGCATTTTGCCAAAATGTGTAGATCTGACAATCCAGGTGCATGGAAAAAAACTGTTAATTTGGTTGATCAGTTTACTTACCAAAGTAGTGATAGTGAAGTTGAGGTTATGGCGATATGGAATAGTGAGGTGAATGAAATATCTGAAGATATCCAACCACCCAAATGTGAGACTTCTATTAACAATTGCAACATGTCCTTGTGGACAGACTCTTGTTCGCCATATACCATAATTGACAAGAACATGTGGGAGTTGTGTGGCAAATGTGATCTTGTTCATCCTGGAAAAACTCCTGTGGGATACTGTGGCGTCAAATTACCAATAATTGGGTGTTTCGTTGGTGATATTTTGTTTAAATGCAGGAGTACACAAGGAACAGTTTACGTGGTTGAAAAGGGAAGAGCTTTGTTAGGTTGGAAGGAACAAAAGAATTTGGGAATAATTCTAGATCCAAATCATCCTGACCAAGTTCTTTTAACTCAGAGTGATGCAGAATCCAAATGGCACAAGAAAATTCCTGACCAAGTTTAGTTAACTCAAAGTGATGCAGGGTCCAAATGGCATAAAAAATTTCCAGAGTTATTTAGTTCCAAATTGGGATGTCTTAAAAAATGTGAACATCGCATAATCCTCAAACCCGACTGCATACCTGTAGTTCACAAAGTGCGCAATGTTCCTTTGGTGTTAAGGTCACAGTTAAAGATAGAACTGCATAGGTTATGTCAACAAAACATCATTGAGCCCATAGAGGCGTCAGATTGGCTTAGTCCGGTGGTTTTGGTGCAGAAATCCAACAGAAAATTACGCATGTGCGTTGATTTTAGAGACTTGAACAAAAACATTTGGATAGACCCTTATCCTTTACCCCGGATTAACGACATGGTAGCATCAGTTAAGGACGCAAAGTATTTTTCTTCCATAGATTTATCAAATGCATACCACCAGATAAAATTGCACCCTGAATCTCGCCATAACATTTTTCATAACACCAGAGGGAGCATTCCAATTTTTGAGAATGCCTTTCGGTTTGTCTTCAGCATCAGCTGTTTTTCAAAGAGTTATGTGCAGAGTCCTTGAAGGCACATCCAATATGTTGGTGTGTCAAGATGACGTGCTTGTGTGGGGGAAAAGTGAAACAGACCATGATAAAGTTCTAAATGAAGTTTTGTTCAAGCTTCAGTGTGCTGGTTTGACTGTTGCTGCTGATAAATGTAAGTTTGCCACAAGTGAAATCGAGTATCTTGGGCATACCTTGTCGGCAGAAGGTGTTAGTCCTAAGAAAAACTTGTTAGATGCTATCAAGAATGCTCCATCGCCTTCTGACGAAGAGCAATTACGTTCTTTTCTAGGTTTAGCGGAGTATTACTCCAAATTTGTGTCCCATTTTGCCTCAAGGGTCTTTTGTTTAAGATTATTAATGAAAAAAGGGGCAAATGTTTCGTGGAGTGCTGAATGCCAATCAGTTTTTGAAAATATTAAGAAGGACATCATAAATGCTGTGGCACTTAAAACTTTTGATCCCAACAAAAAATCAATCATTGTAGTGGATGCGAGTGCGTATGGACTGGGTGCTGTATTCATGCAAGGAAAAGACAATTTGGAATGGGCATTAGCATTTGCGTCTCGAACTCTGAAAGGTGCTGAACCATCATATTTGGGCATAGAAAAGGAGGCGTTAGCTTGTTTTTGGAGAGTAAATTATTTCAGGAATTATGTTTGGGGCACAAATTTTGAATTAAGAACCAATCATAAACCCCTTTTGGACATATTTTCAACCAAAGGGGCAGGCAGAGCTACTCCTAGAATTGCCAAGTGGATTTACAAAGTGCAGGAATATGATTTCCAAATGATGTTTGTACCCGGCATTAAGAATGTTAATGCTGATTGTTTATCTCGTCTTCCAGTCAACGATGGTGACATTGTAATGGATCAAGATGAGGATTGGTCGGTAGTGATGGAGCGAGATAGAAAACAAAATTTTGTTTAAACTCGCAAAGTCACATTTCCATAACATGAATAATAATATTAATAATTTGTAATGTATCGTGTTAATACAACCTAGATTAAACTTTACACATGGGGGGACTAACATGTGTGCTCATAAACGTGCATAAATGTTGCATCTTTTTGTTCGTGCAAAATAATAAAAATAATTTGTTGTTTTCGTTTTTGTCATTACTAACTGCAGCAAACTTAAAAGAAGCATGTGCTTATTTTTGCTTTCCCTTGTCTATGTGATGTCATTTCTACTATTCTAGGTGCACATAAGTTTCATGGATTCATGAAGATTGGTAGATATAAACGCTGCTTTATTTGTTTGCATTTGCTAGGTAACATTAGACTAATCGGGAGGGTTAATTAATTAGTAAACCTAGGGTGGATACAGAATCAACATTATTTCTTACATTAATACTTTTCTTGTGTTTGTTTATTACTAGAAAGCATAAGTTGCCTGCTTTTGGGCCTAGTTTGCTCGAGTTTGCTAAAGCTGAATTTTACTTCTGCACAAGTCACGAGAAGCCCATTCTGAAAAAGTGTTCGTCAAAGCTGCATTCACTAAGCAAATCTGACATGCTGTCACCATTTTGTCGGACGTGGCCAAGGTCGGAAGCAAGTGATAAAGGACAATTTTGTCAGCTCTAACTTGGCACCCGCGGAAATGAAATGAACACTGTGAGAACATTAATTTACAATTGTTGCAAACCAAGGAAGCTCCTGGTTGCATTCGGAAAAGACAATGGTCTTTAAGAAACGTGACCTAATGGAACTTTTGAAATGTGGGTGACATGTCACTTGTCACTCTCAACCAATGGGACTTCGAGGATTTATGAAAACTTTCCTTCGCTTAGTTTAGCTAGCATAGAAAGGTATAAAAAGTCAAGCCCTTAGGGATGGGCTGGCTGCTGCTTTCTGACTTTCCGATGAGGGTGAAGTGCTGCTGGACTTTGCGTGGAGCACGTAAGAATCCTCAAAGAACTTTACTTTATTTTCCATTTATTTAGCTTAGCTAGGTACTTAGGCTTTAGAAATGTTAAACTGCTAAAATCTTACTTAAACTTTGAATTTCTTACTAAAATGTATTTTTCTCATGAAGCTTTTCAAACATGCTTACTTTAATGCTAATAAAATTACAATAATAAATTTACAATTTGAAATACCATAATTTAGTAAATAAAATCTTACTTTTGACAAACAAGCTGGTCTTGGTTATTCAGAAGTGCAGGTTACTATTAGCTAGATCACATCGCCAATGGTGGTCGTTTAAATGGTTAGGATTTATTCTAATGACAATATTCTTTCCGCAGATGTATAAAATTGTATATAGTTTGTAAATAATGTGTATATAGGTTTAATCTGACCACCTGATTCAGTAGGCCCAAAATATGTCATGTTTATAAATGGGTCCATAAATTAGTGTAGAAATTTGTTTATAGGTTATGAAGTTGGGTAGCGTTGTTTATGATATATTTTCTATAGGCCGCTGGATCAATTCTCTGGTAGCAGAAATTGATGGTTGCTAAGGGTAACCAAGGTAATATGTTGGTTGCTAAGGGTTACTAAAGTGTTATGGTATGGAAATAGGATCGATGTTTTAACACATGTTAAGTTTGTTTTTCGTGCTATCTGTAAGCTATACCGGTATAGATTGTGTGGCGAGAAATTAGTCACGCAAGTCATCTGTTCTGTTTGCAGTGATATCGCCGAGTATCACAAGTGGTATCGCCGTGTACCATAGTGTTGTCGCCGTGCAGCACAGTGTTAGGGCTAGGTGCGAATCTTGTAAAGTGAGGGTTTTCTAAGAAATTAGAGCAGCATGAGAATAGGGACAAAGCGCCTTCCATAAAACTCACTGTGATAAAAGTATTAGTATTAGTTATATCCGAGCTTGAATGAAGGGCAGAGTAGCGTCGGTACATGATTATCTATAAACAGGTTAGAGTCCTGTAGGGGTACATGTTTTATATCTATAAACAGGTTAGAGTCCTGTACGGATAACGTCGTTATTTTGCTAACGGTGCATGATTTCTATAAACAGGTGAGAGTCCTGTACGGATTTCATGTGTGTTAGAAATTAGGGAATTTTCCGTGTGAAAGTGCGAATTTGATTTGTAATTTATGTTCAAGTGGAACTCTTAGAACTGTCACTTCGCGGTGCGTTCAGAGGAAAACGAGTTCATAATTTTACGTGTTAGAAGGGTGGGGTAAGAGTTACTCTACTGACAATTGAAAATTATCCTTAGTGTGAATAGCGCCGACTATTCCGAAGTGTGGATACTTGAATGTATGTAACTATCCTAAATAGTGAAACGAACAGATGAGTCCTTATTGTCATTGTTTAAGAATTAATTTACAATGAAAAGTGTCCTTAAAATGGCGCTGTGAAAAGATTTTGTGAAGGAGGGGTAAGCGCTAGGAGTGAGAAGCAAGAAACCGCAGCTGCTGTGTACGTCACAGAGCCGCGCTGGGATTGGGTGACCTACGTCACAAGCTATACTCTGATTGGTTCTTGAGTCTCTGACGACCTGTAAGCTGATTGGTCCTTCAGAAAAACTCCATTTTTATTCGTTGAGCAGGAAACTGACGTAGCTCAACTGTCATTGGCTTGTTGGTGTGTTTCGCGCACGGATTGGTTGCTTTGCGGAACATCCCGGAAATATTTTACGAACGATTTTGCGAATTAAATTTAACTTTTAAAAATGAGTTATCATTTTAAACATGTTGAGAAAAAGCCAACATTATTTCAGAAACTTAAAAATTTATTTTCACCTGACAAGAAAATCGAAACGCGAGGTGGTAAATTACTTCATAAGTATAAAACACCTGCAGCGTACATGGAAGGTGAATATGGATATCATACTGGGGACGCTTTCCAGCATACAGAGGCACTTTGGAGGCATTTTAGAGACTGACCTTGCTACCCAGCGGCTAACCGAGGACAAAGACCCACATCTCGCCGCACCCGCTCCGCGGGTGCCGCTTCGCCTTCCTGCAGACCGGGACATTGGTGAGGGGCTGCAGGCTTCCGGGTGAGTGCGGTCAGCGGGGCTGCGAGCGTGCAGGGGACTCCATTGCCCAGGAGCCCCTGCAAGACCATTTTACAACTTCCGGTCCGCTCTCCCTGCTGCCGCCCCCCGCCCCCTGCACTTTTAAAACCTTTCCCACCCCTTCCTTTGGCGGGACGCTTTCCAGCATACAGAGGCACTTTGGAGGCATTTTAGAGACTGACCTTGCTACTCAGCGGCTAACCGAGGACAAAGACCCACATCTCGCCGCACCCGCTCCGCGGGTGCCGCTTCGCCTTCCTGCAGACCGGGACATTGGTGAGGGGCTGCAGGCTTCCGGGTGAGTGCGGTCAGCGGGGCTGCGAGCGTGCAGGGGACTCCATTGCCCAGGAGCCCCTGCAAGACCATTTTACAACTTCCGGTCCGCTCTCCCTGCTGCCGCCCCCCGCCCCCTGCACTTTTAAAACCTTTCCCACCCCTTCCTTTGGCGGGACGCTTTCCAGCATACAGAGGCACTTTGGAGGCATTTTAGAGACTGACCTTGCTACTCAGCGGCTAACCGAGGACAAAGACCCACATCTCGCCGCACCCGCTCCGCGGGTGCCGCTTCGCCTTCCTGCAGACCGGGACATTGGTGAGGGGCTGCAGGCTTCCGGGTGAGTGCGGTCAGCGGGGCTGCGAGCGTGCAGGGGACTCCATTGCCCAGGAGCCCCTGCAAGACCATTTTACAACTTCCGGTCCGCTCTCCCTGCTGCCGCCCCCCGCCCCCTGCACTTTTAAAACCTTTCCCACCCCTTCCTTTGGCGGGACGCTTTCCAGCATACAGAGGCACTTTGGAGGCATTTTAGAGACTGACCTTGCTACTCAGCGGCTAACCGAGGACAAAGACCCACATCTCGCCGCACCCGCTCCGCGGGTGCCGCTTCGCCTTCCTGCAGACCGGGACATTGGTGAGGGGCTGCAGGCTTCCGGGTGAGTGCGGTCAGCGGGGCTGCGAGCGTGCAGGGGACTCCATTGCCCAGGAGCCCCTGCAAGACCATTTTACAACTTCCGGTCCGCTCTCCCTGCTGCCGCCCCCCGCCCCCTGCACTTTTAAAACCTTTCCCACCCCTTCCTTTGGCGGGACGCTTTCCAGCATACAGAGGCACTTTGGAGGCATTTTAGAGACTGACCTTGCTACTCAGCGGCTAACCGAGGACAAAGACCCACATCTCGCCGCACCCGCTCCGCGGGTGCCGCTTCGCCTTCCTGCAGACCGGGACATTGGTGAGGGGCTGCAGGCTTCCGGGTGAGTGCGGTCAGCGGGGCTGCGAGCGTGCAGGGGACTCCATTGCCCAGGAGCCCCTGCAAGACCATTTTACAACTTCCGGTCCGCTCTCCCTGCTGCCGCCCCCCGCCCCCTGCACTTTTAAAACCTTTCCCACCCCTTCCTTTGGCGGGACGCTTTCCAGCATACAGAGGCACTTTGGAGGCATTTTAGAGACTGACCTTGCTACTCAGCGGCTAACCGAGGACAAAGACCCACATCTCGCCTTCCTGCAGACCGGGACATTGGTGAGGGGCTGCAGGCTTCCGGGTGAGTGCGGTCAGCGGGGCTGCGAGCGTGCAGGGGACTCCATTGCCCAGGAGCCCCTGCAAGACCATTTTACAACTTCCGGTCCGCTCTCCCTGCTGCCACGCCCCCCCTATTTATTGTTTTAGCACTCCCGCAGCGCGGGACGCAGCCCGGGCGAAGACAGGGCAAAGACTGGGCCGTTTGAGGCCGTTCGAGGTCTAAGAGGGCTGGGCTGGGCCACCCCCCCTTTTATGTTTTCAGTCTTGTGTGGCACATCTTACAGTTTTATTGTTGTGTGTATATTAATTTATTGACCTGTACTCTGTAATATGTGTTCACGGGGTAGCCGGAGCAAAACCCTTATGGCTGCTAGCAATTCCAACAGGTCCATAGACGATTTCCTAGTCAAAACCAATTTGGCTATTGACGAGGAAATCAGCAAAATGCAGCACAAGGTCTCCTTAGAACTTGATGCTGCACGAAGGCTGTCAGCGCATATTGCTAGCTCCAAAAAATCTTCCCTGGGGAATATTGCATCTGCCCGTACCCCTGATCGTTCAACCGCTCCACGGCCCTTATTAACAACGGTAGTAATGCATCCTGTTCCCCCTATTATTCCTCTACATTCCCCTCTTATCTCCCAACCCAATCCAGTGCAACAAAATATTGGCCCTGCCCCTCTATTTAGCATCGCAGCCTCCTTTCCCCTTCCCAAAGTAACCCAAGCAGTAAGTCATTGCAGTGCTAAGAAAGCGGCAGCATACAAAAAGAAATGCCTTGCGAGAACCTTACACGCAAGGAAAAAAGCCAGAATAGCAAGATTAAAGTTCTTTAATAACAGACGGGCTATGGGGTCTCTTGGGGTGAAAGATGTTAACCCCAAACCGATTCCAAGTGTTCTCAATGGGGAAGCTATTACGGAAATACCTAGTTCGGTGGAAGATGATATTCTTATCATCTCCCCTAGTCAGAATAGTACAAACATCCTGGAGGGTCGGGTGACCGGCCCAGCGTCTGACAGGGAGGGTGATAGCGAATTCCTCCAACTAGTCTGGGGCACGCTAAAGCAGTTACTCTCTCCCCTAGAACTAAGGCTTTCTCGTATAGAGAATAACCTCCTTGAAATGGATAGGACCATAGTCACTCTGGCCAGCCTGAGCCTTAAGGAAATGGATGCTAAGCTTTTACGTGCAACTGAACCCACTCCCCAGCCCTTAGATACAGAACCCGCTCAATCTCCTTTACAATTAGCCCCAATTATTCCTGAGACTTTGCCTATATCCAAACCCATTCCAAAACCTCGCACCACCATTGCTAAAACTATTGTACCTACCCCTAGCCCAGTAGTACCTAAACCCTTCCATCCGTATAAACCAGCATACAGGCCGAACACTGACTCCAGGGCACCAGCCAACTACCCCCCCAGGCCGCCCTTGGTGCGCAACCCAACACGTCAGGCCAGTCGCCACAACTTTCGAGGAGGGTTTATTGACCTCCCGCCAGAAGCAGGGTCGTACGTTGTTATATTAGCCGGTGTTCCAGAGTTGGATCAACAATCCCAGGAGAATGATCTTTCTCTAAAAAATAAAGTCATTCACTGGCTGAATTCCAACAAACAGCTCCCCGACCATCAAAGAAGTAGTGTACTTATGGTTCGGAGAGTCCCTTGGATTGGCCGCACTCACAAGTCCATAGCCGGTGACTGTGTGGTGGTATCATTTTCTGACCCCCACACAGCCCAGCATCTATGTGCATGGCCATCTTTTGAGGCCAATTCCACAATTGTGGTGAGGCCTCTCACTTTTTTCTACCCTCCCAGACAACAACTAGTGAGTGAGGGGTCATGGACCACTGTTAGGAATGTTAGTCGTCCGACACATAGTTTTGTTGGTCAAAATCAACCTAACTGGTGGCAAGGGTTTTCAACCTCCAATAGGTTTGGCTGCCTGGAGGAGGTGGACTGACTTGGGAGGTCTGGAGATTTATCTCCCCCTATGATCACTCCCCACCAACGGAGGCCTCCATCTCCAAGTCCATCTCTCGTTGGCCCACCGTTGTCTAACAATCCGGGCGCACCTTTAGATCCGGTATACATTCCTGTCTTGGCTATGAATGAAGTAAAGGGTGTGGCACAGTCACCATGTGTACTAACTACGGATTGCCCATTAAGAGTAATCTCTTGGAATATTGCTGGGCTACGGGGACGTCTGGAGAATGACGATTGGGCCAACTTTATCGATCCATATGATATCGTCATCTTCCAGGAAACCTGGTCAACTGTCCCATTGTATAGGTTGGGTTACCTTAATTTTTCAAAACCCGCAATTAAGAGCCCTAAGGGTAGGGCCTCTGGTGGTCTTACTATTTGGATAAAAAATAATTTGGGTTTCCATGGTAGGGAAACACCGGTGGCGTGTGCGGATCTCTTATGTATTAGCCTGTGTAAACCTAACACCCCAGATATCATCTTAGTCGATGTCTATGCCCGTGGTTGCCAGGGTGGGAAAAAACAAGCCGTCCTGGACGATCTTGATCTTCTATTTAAGAATTTCGGGACCGACCAGATCGTAATTGTAGCGGGAGACTTGAATACCCCCATTGAGCCCATCTCCTCCTTGGCAGAGGATGTGGGTTCTGAGGAGGACACTGTTTGGGCAATCCCCCCGCTTACTATTGCAAAGGGTGTCAGGGGCACTGAGGCAGCTTTACATTGGCTGGGTTTTTGTTTAGAATGGGGCCTACGGGCCGTCAATGGGCGTACACGATCCGATTGCCTTGGGTCCAACACCTTCGATAACGGCTTGTGCTCAAGCCGTATCGACTATATATTGATTGAAATTGAGTGCTGGTCCATCGTACAAGACATGGCGATAGAGCCCCGCCCAGAGAGTGACCATAATCCCCTTTCACTTGAGATTTTGGTCCCAGGCATGGGGGCACCTGTCAGGAGGACTAATATTCTAACATCTGATGTAATTCTGTGCCACAACAGGCGCCGTGTAAAATGGCCTAGAGTTCTGGAGGACCCTGTACTTATTTCAAAGATTGAGGAAGAGGTATGGGGCGTGTGGAGTAGGATGCCTTTGTTATCTCCTGCTGGCAATGCAGACTCCATAATCACTAACCTCCATGAGGAGTGTTTTTCGACCCTTAAAAACCTTCTCACGAAACCATCCAGGCCTGCTAAAACCAGAGTATATAAAAAATGGTACAATAAGAAGTGTAGAGCTGCCCACAGCAACTTATTAGCTGCTGTGAAGGCCCGGAACTCCGATGCCATAAGGATAGCAAGGCAATGCTACAAGCGTACCATCCAGGCTGCTAAGCGAGACTGGGACGACTCTTATTGGCTTGACCTCCTCGGTGCATGTGATTCCCCCAACCTAACAGATTTTTGGTTGATTATAAGGAGGGGAAAGGATCCTGCCGCCCAGATTCCAGTAAATCATGTCTCCGCTCAACTGTGGGTGGAATTTTATTCCGCACAGTTTAATGATCCAAATGTAGCGGCGGTTCCGACGATGAAAACTACACTGACGTGCCAACCCCCACATATAGGAGACAGACTTTTATTTTTGGAATCTGACACCGCACTTGCTCTCGAGTCAGTTCAGCTGGGTAAAGCTCCTGGCATCGATGCTATTCCCGCTGACCTTTTTAAACTCAAACCTGACCTTTGGATCCCATATATCACCTTACTGGCAAACAACATAGCTGCAGGGGCCGAGATTCCTCCTTCATGGAAGGGAGCAGAAATTCTGCCAGTATATAAGAAGGGTGACCGCTCCCTCCCCAACAACTATCGGCCCATTAGTTTGATCGATTCAATCCAGAAAATTGTGTCGAGAATGATCCTAGCAAGAATCCTGGATTGGATCGATTCAAATAACATACTTTCCCCTATGCAGGCGGGTTTCAGGTTTGGGACCAGTACAGTTGACCAAGTCTTCCGGTTTACATTACTTTTTTGGAAGGTGGTCCTGTTGGGTGGCGGTACGTTATATGCTGCATTCGTTGACCTTAAGTCGGCCTTCGACTTGGTGCCAAGGAAGAAGTTGTGGGAGGCCCTTAGTCGCATGGGCTTTCCGCCTGAGCTCTTGATCCTAGTCCAGCGACTACATGAGGACAATTATGCCCAGGTTAGGTGGGGTAGTCAGGGGCAGGTGACCAAACGATTCCCTGTACAACGAGGGGTGCGTCAAGGCTGTGTCCTGGCCCCCACGTTGTTTCTCTTATTTATTAATCAGGTTACACAACATTTCATTAACACTCAGTCGGATGCTCCCATGTTGGGTGGTCGAAAGTACCCCATGCTGATCTTTGCAGATGACACCCTCCTGCTTTCTAAAACTAGAGCTGGGCTTCAGGTAGCCCTGAATAGATTTTCCGAGTTTTGCACTATGAATGACTTGCAAATAAATGTGGATAAAACCAAATTTATGGTTTTTTGCAAGAAAAATCCCCCTAAGTGTACTGTTTCTTTAAACGGAGTCCATATCGAGCAGGTTAGGGTCATGACTTATCTTGGTGTGACCCTAGATCACCAACTCAACTGGAACCCCCAAGTGGAAACGTCTAAACTTAAATTTAATAGGTTGGCTGGCTGTTTGATCCATGAACAGAGGAACTCCCTTACTAGGTGTGTTACCCCTGCCTTAAAAATCTATGAGGCGAAGGTCATCTCCGCAACCCTTTACGGAGCCGAAGTTTGGGGTCATAAGAATCTCTCCAGTTTGGCAACTGCGCAGAACAGGTTCCTACGGAATCTGGTTAGTCTCCCTCAGTCCACTCCAACTAAACCCCTACTGTTGGATCTTGGTTGCAGACCAATCGACGAGATGGCCCAGTATCGGGTGGTGGCCTTTTGGCGCCGCCTCTGGACCACTCCTGAGCTTGGTCTGTTTACCCAAGAGTTGGAGGAAGTAAAACTCATGTGGGGGGCACACAAAATACAATGGTTTTGGGTAGTTAAAAACGTATTGAACCTGATGGGTCTCCCGGAGCTTTGGTCCAACCCAGGGGGGGCAACATTTCCATCTAAACTTGAGTTTAAGGCGCTCTTTTAGGCCTGGAGAAAATCTATTCTTGTAAACCAATCCCTGGACGCTAACATAACTGGCTCCTTTTTAGTGTTCAAGGCTGTTCCCTCACTAGAACAGTATTGGGACCTAATCACAAGCGTATTAGATCGTAAACTATACCACCAGTTTCGAATCGGCACCTTGCCCATTAATTCTTTTACAGCAAAATGGGACACGTCTACAGGAAATAAATGCCACTGGTGTCCAGACCAGGAGGAAAGTGTTGGCCACTTCTTCTTTGGTTGTCCTGCTTATCGAGCACCAAGAAGTAAGTGGTTAAGACCGATCTGCTTGACTCTGAACAGTGGTGGCTTCCGAGATGCACTCCTCAAACTTCGTGTTATTAGATCAGAAACCGTAGTGGTATGTGTTGCCAAATTTTTGAGATGGGCCTGGCTGATCCGATCCAAGAAATTGGGCATCCCTGTACGTTGAATGTCCTTTTCTAGCTGTATATAGCGCTCTGCATGGTTCTTAGTGGTACTAACTCTTGTGCAAACTATTTTTGTCCCATCTGTTTTAATATACATATGTGTAAAGTATTTTTTTTTGATCTTAGGAATATTCTGTGTATAATATTATTATATTGCTGGAGTGTCTTTTTATATATTGTGTATGATTGTACATTGTCTTTTATGAATTTTTTATTCGAAATAAAGACTTATCGAATCGGATATCATACTGTTTTATGGTTCGATAGCTGGAAACGTTATACTAAGAACGACGGTGTTTTAACTTGGCCTGATGATGGTTCATTTAATGTAAAAGTCTTGAGAAATTTACGAGAGAAAATGAATGCTCTTATTCCAAAACCGAGACCAACTCAATTTGAAGCTTTAGTTGAGTGGGAAGATGAGATGTATCAATTACAAAGAGAAGCTAGTGGAATTAAAAGACCTACTAAAACTCCACCTTGGAGAAGAGATACTCATGAAGACAGGTTGCGAATGTGGAGGCAGGGAAACATGAGTGAAGGATTGTATTTAATTCAGGAAATGGTTATGGGTACTCCTGCTGGGAAATCTATAGAAAGCGAATCTGAAGATGCAGTTATGGAAGAAATATACACTACAGCTAGAAAGAATCAACCTTTGAGACCTCCTAGATCATGGTCTACTCCGGTGGTTTCTACTGAAACTTCACCGAGTGCACCTCCAATTAATGAAACTCCAAAACTTTATCCAAATAATTGTGAAATTATTGAAACTCCAAGAAGACCAGAATTTGATAATGCTCGAAATGAAGGTAGACATTTTGCAATGACTCCAAGAGCAAGAGAAGCTCCAAAAGACTATGCAAGGGAAACAAGAAATGTTGAGGCTGTTGATTCTGCTGAATATTTAAAATCTAAAGAAGAATTAATTAAACGAATGACAAAAAGCATGGAAGCTGTGACAGTTCCAGTAACAATTGGTCCTGTTCAGCCTGTATTTGACCAAAGAGAATCAAACAAAACAGGGTTAACTATTCCTTTAAATGCAGAAATTCAAAAAGCTGCTGAAAAATTTTACTCAGACATATCCGAAATAAACTCTTCGAGATCGAGAATGCCAGATTTAACCTTTAATGAGGATTTATCTCCAAAAACACCAATGGGTGCTATTTCAGATGTAGGGAGTCCTGAAGTTAGGGTAACTACTCCAAAACTTGATGTGGCTAAATTAAAAGCAAATATCGAAGAATTAATAATTGGAACAATTGGTCCAGATAGTTTAAATTATTATCGAGATGATGAACTACTGTTCATTTGTAAAAGTATTCAGTGGAAAACTAAAAATAAATATGATCAATTAGAAGATCTAGCAGCGGAACTTGAAATCGATGTGAGTAAACAAAAGAATTTTGCAAAACATTACAGACTAGACTTTTCAGAAAGTGACATTGAGAGTTTGAACTCAATGGGAAGAATAGTGCATATAAAAGAGTTGATTGTTTACATCAAAAAGCTGGGAGAACTCAATAAATGGAGAGTAAAATGGACGAAAAAGAAGGAAGATGAAAGATTGGAAAAATTGTCAAAACAATTTCCAATGAGAGAGATTGCAGGTGGAGGATATGTTCATGTCCCTTGGTCAAGACAGGACATACTGCTATTCACAAATGATTTTCCAAAATTGAGGGAGAAACCAGTAGAGTGGTATAGACAAGTGGATAGATTTATCAAAGTGTCAAAAGTTCTGTGGATTGATTTAGATGGATTTTTCGACATTGTCGTACCATCAGATCTTTGGACAGAATGTAAAATATCAATAAGTTGGCCAAAAACAGAACCTGAACGAATCAAAGAAACAGGTGCCCCAAATCCTCTTGTAATGGATTTTTACGAAAAAGTGATCGTTTGGATGAAAAACAAAATTCCACCCAAAGAAGTTGATTGGGTTAAAATAGAAAGGACAAATCAGGAAACAAAGGAATCAGTTCATTCCTTTTATGAGAGGTTACTGTTAATTTTTAAACAATACAGTGGCTATGAAAAATTAGATGAAAAGGACATGAGTCATTTTATCTATAGATTCGTTTATGGACTAAAACCTGAAATTGCAGATATGATCAGGAATAGCATTGTAGGATGGCAATCACTTTCTGTGGATGATATTCTGAGAAAAGCTAAATATTGCAGTGATGAGTTAGAGGTGAGACAAAAGAAGCTCAAAGAGAAAGCCATGTGGGCTCAGGTAAAGGTAGCTGAGCAACAAATTGCCAGCATGTGTAATAAGAACACAAATTTTGTTCAAACTGGAAATACGAACCAGATACAAGGAAAGCTTAAAGGTAATATTTTTCCAAGAAAATTTAGCCCAAAGATCGAGGAGTTGAAACAAAGATTACCTTGTTTTAATTGTGGCGAAATTGGACATTGGAGAGACGAGTGTCCTAAACCTCCTAGAAACTTAAAGAATCCCTTATTAAATCCACAGATGCAGAATGGTGTTGACCTGCAGCAACAGCTACAGATGCAACAGGGGTTAAACGAGTTAAACATTCAGCGACAGCAACAGCAACAGGTGAATAACTGTCAGGATCAATTGCCACAACCACCATTTCCGAATTGTGGGGGGTCCAAAAATATAATCCAAATGTGGGATTTCAGGGAAATGAACAGGTAATAAGACCGCAAAAACAGCAAAAGCAACAAAGGGTGCAAATGCAAAATGCTTCACAACAATTTTTGTTAACAGAAAGCCAAGACAGTGATTCTGATGATTATTGCTGACGGTGCCCGAGAGAGGAGGAAGAGTGTGTTGTTGGAGCCACTCTTGAGGTTGACCAGTCCGGTCCATTTGTAAACGGGAAAGTTAACGATATAGACATCACTTTTCTAGTGGACACTGGTGCTACCCGTTCTACTGTTAGATCAGTGGAAATTGAAAACCTACCTCTCTCTGGGGATACCATCCAAGTTGTCGGAGTAAGCAATCAACAAATTAAAACTGATTTAACTGATCCAGTTCCAGTTGAAATTGGAAATTATAGAGACAAACACAGATTTGTGGTTTGTAATAGTAGTCCAGTAAATTTACTAGGCAGAGATATTCTGTGTAAAATGAATTGCAGAATATATTGTTCTCCTGATGGAGTTGAGTTACAAACAATGGAGGAAGATGGTTTATACAGAATGACAATGATGATGATGGAAGCAGAAGAAACAAAATTGTTTCCTGCATTTGAAAAGAAAGATTTGCCTGAAGAGCTCAAGGAAACAGTGAAACCTGATATATGGGATTTTACTGGAAACGAGATGGGTCTGATGAAAAACGTAGATCTAGTAAAAATTACATTGAAACAGGGAATAGAATTTCCTAACATTCCACAGTATAAAATGAAAGCAGAAACAATTGAAGGTATTACGCCTATAATTGAAAAATTAATCAAACAAGGTGTATTAAAAGAAATGGAGAGTAGTCCTTGTAATTCACCAATTATGGGAGTTAAAAAGTCAAATGGAGCATTTAGAATCGTACAAGATTTGAGAAAGGTTAATCAAATCGTTGTTCCATGTTGTCCTGTGGTTCCAAATCCAGCAGTAATTCTGTACCAGATTCCACATGATGCTGAATGGTACACTGTCATTGATCTTTGTAATGCATTCTTTACTGTTCCCTTACATCCAGACAGTTATGAAATCTTTGCTTTCAGATTCCAAGGTAAGACCCTCGGATGGTCAAGAATCCCACAGGGCTATACAGAAAGTCCTTCAATCTTTAATGAGTTGTTAAAAAGATCTTTGGAAAACTTGGATTTACCAGGTAGGTCTACGTTAGTGCAGTATATTGACGATTTGTTGATAGCTGCAAAGACAAGAGAAAATTGTGTGACAGACACAATAATACTGTTAAATCGCCTTGCAGAAGAGGGACATAAAGTGTCTCCAGGAAAATTACAGTTTTGCAAACAAGAAGTAAAATATCTTGGTCACAGAATTGCAAAGGGAAAAAGGCAAGTGACAATAGAAAGAATTAAAATGATTCAAGCAATGCAACCTCCAAGAACACAGAGACAGGTCAGAATGTTCTTGGGAATGGTTGGTTACTGTCGACAATGGATAAGTGGATTTTCAGTAATTGCAAAACCACTACAGAGACTGACAAAGTCTGATGTAAAAGATCCAATTATTCTCAATGAAATTGAGATGGAATCTTTTGAGAATTTGAAAAAGAGCTTATGCCAAGCTCCTGCTTTAGGTATGCCGAATTATGAGAAAGATTTTGAACTGTATTGCAGCGAGAGAGAAGGATGTGCATTGTCTGTATTGATTCAGAGACATGGGAATTTAAAGAAACCTATTGCATACTTCTCTGCAGTTCTTGATCCCATTGCAAAAGCATTACCAGGTTGCTTGAAAGCAGTTGCAGCTACAAGTGTTAGTCTTGAACAGAGTGAAGGAATCATTATGGCATTTCCTGTGAAAGTTTTTGTGCCTCATTCAGTTGAAATATTGCTGACAAGAGGTAAAACTCAGCATCTGACAAGCAGCAGATTGACAAAGTATGAGAAAATCATACTAGTAGCAGATAATGTTTCGATTTCAAGATGTTTAAATCTAAATCCTTCTACATTACTGCCTGATTCTGAGATCATTGATAACATCGAAACAGAACATGAATGTTTAGATGTTATGGAATTCTGCACAAAACCAAGACATGATATCAAAGATAGACCTCTATCTGAATCAGATTTTGTCTACTTTGTAGATGGCTCATGTTTGAGATCTGAAGGAGGTGTCTTGAAAGCCTCATATTCAGTCTGCACAGTTGCAGATGTTGAAGAAGCATCATGTCTTGAAGGAGTTCGATCAGCACAAGTGGCTGAATTGATTGCTTTAATTCGTGCTTGTGAAGTATCAAAGGATATAAGAGTTACCATCATTACTGATAGTCAGTATGGGTATGGAGTTGTACATGATTATGGACAACTCTGGTCTCAGAGAGGCTATATGACATCAGCAGGGTCTCCGATTAAAAATGCAATTTTCATTAGGAGATTAATTGAAGCAATACAATTGCCGAAAGAAATCGCAATTGTCAAGTGTGCAGCGCACACTAAAGGAGTTGATTATATTTCAAAAGGCAATGCATTTGCAGATGAAACGACAAAATACTGTGCAAGAAAAGGTTATTCATACAATCGGGAAAGGAGTAGAGAAACTGATTCAAATTCATTAATGCTAACAACAGTTGTAGAAACATGGAATGAGATTAGAGACTTACAAAATGAAGCAGATGATGAAGAAAAAGATCTGTGGTTAAGATCAGATTGTAGACCACGTGATGAAGATGGAGTGTGGGTTTACAAAGATGGCAGAGTAGTCTTACCAAATTGCTTGATTGCAGATATGGCCAGATTATATCATGGTCCAGCACATCTTGGAAGAGATTCTATGATCAGACTTTTTCGAGAAACTTGGTTCAATACTAAATTCAGAACAATTGCAGAATCTTTTTGTCAAAGGTGTTTATCATGCCAACAAATGAATCCAAACAGAAAATCATTGGTGGGGACAGGAATAATTGGTCGAGAGGGTGGTCCTTTTACCAGGTTACAGATGGATTTCATTGAAATGCCCTTACACAATTGCTTAAAATATGTTCTTGTAATCGTTTGTTTATTTTCAAGATGGGTAGAAGCATTTCCTACAAGACATTGTGATTCAATTACAGTAGCAAAACTACTGCTCAGAGAAATTATCCCAAGGTACGGTTTTCCAGTCACTATTGAGAGTGATGGAGGAAGCCATTTCGATAACAAACTGATGAAGTTAATTTGTGATGCTTTGAGCATTGAGCAGAAAATACACTGTGCATACAGACCAGAGGCATCTGGGGTAGTTGAACAGATTAATGGAACAATTAAAAACAGAATTGGAAAAATGTGTCTTGAAACAGGTGTAAAGTGGACAGATGCTCTTCCACTTGTTTTGATGTCATTAAGAAGTACACCAGATAAAAAGACAGGTTTGAGTCCTCATGAAATTTTAATGGGAAGAGTTATGAGGCAAGCTTTTGTACCTGTAGGTAAACTGTTAAGCATAAATGACAGTGCTATTTTGGATTACTGTAAAAGGTTATCTGATATAGTGACTTCTGTATCTAATCAGGTGGGAACTGAAGCACAATCAAATGAGAAAGTTTTGACACATGACCTGAGACCTGGTGACTGGGTCAGAACGAAAGTACATCGGAGAAGAAATTGTCTGGCTCCTAGATGGCAGAAGCCTAGGCAAATAATTTTGATCACTACTAATGCTGTAAAATGCAAAGGATTGAAACGTTGGATTCATCCTAGTCATACTATTCCAGTACCAACTCCTGAGAGTTCTGATGTTGAAAGTGATACTACAGATGATTCTGATTCTGAAGTAGAAGGTGAAATAAATCCAGATCCTGAAGATCGACAAGAAGGTCGACATCTGGAACCTGTACCTGTGAATGAAAATTCAACAAGAAAAGACTTGGAAATTATTGAAATTGATTCTGAAGGTGAAGAGAATCTGTTAAAAGGAAAGATAACTGAGGATTCAGTTGTTTCTATTAAAGACAGAGAAGCGAAACAAAAAGAAGTTTCAGACCAGGAGAGTATCGAAAAGCAGAAAACAAGCTCTGAAGTAAGGAACGGAAATCCAAAGTCTGGGAAGTTGGAGGTAATTGAAGAAGAAGAAGAAGACGAATTACCAAGTACCAGTATTGGAAATGAGAGAAGTGTTCCTGAAGGAGTAAAACTGCCGAATAGAGAAGTTCCTGAGTCAATTGAAATTTCAGACTACGAAACTGAAGAAAGTGACGTGGATGGTGCAAGTGAAAACAGAAGGGCTTGGAAGTCAGAATCAAATGCTTCTGAACCAAAGAAGAAATATGTGAGAAAAGCAGACTACTGGCCTGGTGGAAGATTGAGAGTGAGGTTAATCAAGAAACCTAAAGAGCAAGTTGAAGAAATCAGTAGTCAAAAGAGTCCTGGAAAAGAAGTGGGAGTTGGAAGGAAAATTGAAGTGGTGTCGAGAAAAGGAAAAAGAATAGTGAGACCAAACCAAAATACAAGTCTCCTGAGTGGACTTATTTAATAATTCCACCCGTTATTGACATTTATGGTAGTAGTGAAGAAGAAAACGAAATAGAGGAAATTAGTGACAATGATTGAAGTACAGAAATTTTAATTTGGCAAAAGGCTGAAGAAATTTTGTTAGCTGACATAAGGTCGAAGAAAAACTGTTTAGTTGAAGAAATCTTATGTATGACATAAGGTCGAAGAAAACTTGTTTAGGGTTTTAAAAATAAAATTATTTTAAAAGGGGGGTATAAATAGTTTAATTCTTAGAAATTTTAAAATTAATTTTGTTTTTAAATTTGTGGCAAAACTAACCAAAATGCCTTATGTTAAGGAGAGCACTTCAAAGTGTTCTGTTTTTAAGAGATGCTGTAAGATGACTCTGGTGTGTCTGCTCATTTTAATTCTGCTCTGGTTAGTTTTAGCTGTGATCATCCCATTGGAGATGAATAGAGAATTACACAAAGTTAACATGACAAGCAAAGCTTTGGTTAGTCAAATTAAACATAGTGCATCTGCTAAAGTTATTGATCATCAACCTAACATTCATCAAGATAAATCTATTAGTGATTTTTCAAGTAATACATTTACTAAGCTTTTAAGTGAATATGTCAAGGTAATGGATGCAAAAGACTGCTATGTCTGCGTCAAGTTACCTGCTTCTGTTTCTGAGGGAGTGACATACAATATACAATATGCTTCCTCTCACATATGGTGTAACATGTAGTGTGTTAACTAGCTTATTTTATCAAACTGGACGCTTAGAATATTACTATTCAGATTTTGACGAGATTTTTGCGAATATAAAGATTGAGGGTGCTTTAAACAAGCACAAGAAAGCTAAACAAATGAGAGAATTTTTCCTTGTTACTAACGAACTCACTTACGAGTATGCTTACAAGAATAATCTAACATGCAAATTGAGTGCTGAGGGAAAGAAATTTTTAAATATGGTTGAGGAGAGAAGAGCAATTTACAAAAGAAATGAATTAGTCAAGCAGACTAAGTCAAAATTCTGGCAAAAAGAGGATGAGAAATTAAATGGCAAAATGCTTGAAAATATTGCAATTCACATAGATAAACCAGTTAGTGGAAAGCTTTGCATTAGAAGAGATAATACACTTTTTGATAATTATTTTGTAGGTGCAAGTAACTGTGAAGATACTTATCAGATTTTGGGAGGTTGGGGATTCAAAGGTGGAAAAGATCCAATCTTCCCTGGGATTTATTTTGTTTGTGGTGACAAAGCCTACTACAAACTTCCAGACCATTGGTATGGAACTTGTTATGTGGGAATTGTTTTTCCTAAAGTGTTTCATGTTGATAGAGATTCAGAAGGATTGTTCAAAATTCATAATTATGTAAATAGAGTCAAAAGAGAAACTTTTACAGAAGTTCTGGGAAATATTTTTCAAGCAGTGATACCTTTTGTTGGTATAACCCTAAACGCAGGGAGAATTAGAAAATTGTCCACAATTGTTGACAGATTGTCAACAGACACAGCTGATGGATTCCAATTAGTGAATGTTGAGGTAATTGCAATCAGATCTATGGTGATTCAAGATCGCCTTGCTTTAGACATACTCCTAGCAAAGGAGGGAGGAGTCTGTGGCATTTTACATGTACAACATTGTTGCACATATATACCTGATGAAAGTAAGAATATTGAGATGTACATTAAAAACATTACTCAAATGCATTCAGAGATAATTCCTTTAGAAGAAGATGATTTTACAGGGAAACTTTCAAAAAGATTCCAAGCAATTAAAAATTGGTTTCATGATATTGGTAGTTCAATTCTTGGCAAGATTTTGGCACCTTTGATTATAATAGTATTCATTTTTATTTTGACAAAAATAGGTTGTTTGTTGCATAAGAGAAAGAAGCAGTTGAAAGAAAAGAAAAGAATCTATAAACTTAGAAAAGAAGAAGAAAGGGAGATTGAATTACAGGAGTTACATAGAGAGCGTTATGCTAATTCCAAAGATTATGCAGAAACAGATTTTTAGGATTACTGATACAAATGAATTTGAATCAATTTCTCGGAAATTTAAATTACCAAAATTTTGGGTGTTGGTGTGGTGATTTGTTAATCACCAGATGAGGGAGTTGATGGAGCGAGATAGAAAACAAAATTTTGTTTAAACTCGCAAAGTCACATTTCCATAACATGAATAATAATATTAATAATTTGTAATGTATCGTGTTAATACAACCTAGATTAAACTTTACACATGGGGGGACTAACATGTGTGCTCATAAACGTGCATAAATGTTGCATCTTTTTGTTCGTGCAAAATAATAAAAATAATTTGTTGTTTTCGTTTTTGTCATTACTAACTGCAGCAAACTTAAAAGAAGCATGTGCTTATTTTTGCTTTCCCTTGTCTATGTGATGTCATTTCTACTATTCTAGGTGCACATAAGTTTCATGGATTCATGAAGATTGGTAGATATAAACGCTGCTTTATTTGTTTGCATTTGCTAGGTAACATTAGACTAATCGGGAGGGTTATTTAATTAGTAAACCTAGGGTGGATACAGAATCAACATTATTTCTTACATTAATACTTTTCTTGTGTTTGTTTATTACTAGAAAGCATAAGTTGCCTGCTTTTGGGCCTAGTTTGCTCGAGTTTGCTAAAGCTGAATTTTACTTCTGCACAAGTCACGAGAAGCCCATTCTGAAAAAGTGTTCGTCAAAGCTGCATTCACTAAGCAAATCTGACATGCTGTCACCATTTTGTCGGACGTGGCCAAGGTCGGAAGCAAGTGATAAAGGACAATTTTGTCAGCTCTAACTTGGCACCCGCGGAAATGAAATGAACACTGTGAGAACATTAATTTACAATTGTTGCAAACCAAGGAAGCTCCTGGTTGCATTCGGAAAAGACAATGGTCTTTAAGAAACGTGACCTAATGGAACTTTTGAAATGTGGGTGACATGTCACTTGTCACTCTCAACCAATGGGACTTCGAGGATTTATGAAAACTTTCCTTCGCTTAGTTTAGCTAGCATAGAAAGGTATAAAAAGTCAAGCCCTTAGGGATGGGCTGGCTGCTGCTTTCTGACTTTCCGATGAGGGTGAAGTGCTGCTGGACTTTGCGTGGAGCACGTAAGAATCCTCAAAGAACTTTACTTTATTTTCCATTTATTTAGCTTAGCTAGGGACTTAGGCTTTAGAAATGTTAAACTGCTAAAATCTTACTTAAACTTTGAATTTCTTACTAAAATGTATTTTTCTCATGAAGCTTTTCAAACATGCTTACTTTAATGCTAATAAAATTACAATAATAAATTTACAATTTGAAATACCATAATTTAGTAAATAAAATCTTACTTTTGACAAACAAGCTGGTCTTGGTTATTCAGAAGTGCAGGTTACTATTAGCTAGATCACATCGCCAATGGTGGTCGTTTAAATGGTTAGGATTTATTCTAATGACAATATTCTTTCCGCAGATGTATAAAATTGTATATAGTTTGTAAATAATGTGTATATAGGTTTAATCTGACCACCTGATTCAGTAGGCCCAAAATATGTCATGTTTATAAATGGGTCCATAAATTAGTGTAGAAATTTGTTTATAGGTTATGAAGTTGGGTAGCGTTGTTTATGATATATTTTCTATAGGCCGCTGGATCAGTAGCTACGGTGGATGAAGCTTGTAATGGTGCTATTGGTTTGGAAGAGTGGAAACATGCTGTACAAGATGAGACTGTGTTAAAACAAGTGATTTCACGGTTAGCTTCAGAGTGCAATCGTCATTCATGGAGTGATTGTGAACTATCTGAGTATAAAACTGTATGGCCCGAACTTTCTTTTAATCCTGCTGTTGTTGGAGTAGTCAGGAGAGCAGACAAACTTATCGTACCATCAAGCTTACGCAATAGGTTGTTGGATCTTATTCATGAAGGGCATTCAGGTATGTCTGGTATGAAGAGAAGGTGTAGGTGTGATTTCTGGTGGCCTGGCATGGACAAGGATGTTGAAAGGTGTGTTAGGAATTGCATAGCTACTGAAGGTGGGGATGAAAATTCTACTGATGAGGAGGTTGTGTTTGATAGTTAGAAAATAGAGCAATTTATGTCTGATGAGTATCTTGACGCGTTATGAGCGTTAGAAGAAAATTTGGGAAGAAAAACAAGCATTGTTGTTGAGAGGCACAAGTTCTTCTCAAGAGCTCAATTAGCGGGTGAAACAGTACAACAATATGTTGATGCTTTAAGAAGATTGGCTGCCACATGTAAATTTAGAGAGTTGCATGAAGAAATTATAAGAGATCGATTTATCAACAGAACTAACAATGCTAAAATTCAAGAGAAGTTATTAGATTTAAAAGATCCTTCCCTTCAAAAGACTATTAGTGTAGCTAGGAGAGTAGAGAATAATTCTCGTTATGTCAAGGAGTTAAGTGGAGAGCACAGCAAGGATCGTAATGATGTAAGTGGGAAGGATCGTGGTGATGTGTGTGCTGTGGTTAATAACACATCGAAATGTTTTGACAACAAATTCACCTCAAAGCGTGATGTTGTCAAACCTAAACCCCGAACATTCCCTATAAACAACAAAAATACTATACCGCAAAATAAGATGTCTTCTAACAAAACACAAAGTTTTAACAAACGTTTTTGTTTTAGGTGTGGGAATAGCAGACATGTAGCTGAAAACTCTTGGTGTCCTGCGTCAAATGTCACATGTTTCAAGTGTAACAAAACTGGGCATTTTGCCAAAATGTGTAGATCTGACAATCCAGGTGCATGGAAAAATTCTGTTAATTTGGTTGATCAGTTTACTTACCAAAGTAGTGATAGTGAAGTTGAGGTTATGGCGATATGGAATAGTGAGGTGAATGAAATATCTGAAGATATCCAACCACCCAAATGTGAGACTTCTATTAACAATTGCAACATGTCCTTGTGGACAGACTCTTGTTCGCCATATACCATAATTGACAAGAACATGTGGGAGTTGTGTGGCAAATGTGATCTTGTTCATCCTGGAAAAACTCCTGTGGGATACTGTGGCGTCAAATTACCAATATTTGGGTGTTTTGTTGGTGATATTTTGTTTAAAGGCAGGAGTACACAAGGAACAGTTTACGTGGTTGAAAAGGGAAGAGCTTTGTTAGGTTGGAAGGAACAAAAGAATTTGGGAATAATTCTAGATCCAAATCATCCTGACCAAGTTCTTTTAACTCAGAGTGATGCAGAATCCAAATGGCACAAGAAAATTTCTGACCAAGTTTTGTTAACTCAAAGTGATGCAGGGTCCAAATGGCCTAAAAAAATTCCAGAGTTATTAAGTTCCAAATTGGGATATCTTAAAAAATTTGAACATCGCATAATCCTCAAACGCGACTGTATACCTGTAGTTCACAAAGTGCGCAATGTTCCTTTGGTGTTAAGGTCACAGTTAAAGATAGAACTGCATAGGTTATGTCAACAGAACATCATTGAGCCCATAGAGGCGTCAGATTGGCTTAGTCCGGTGGTTTTGGCGCGGAAATCCAACGGAAAATTATGCATGTGCGTTGATTTAAGAGACTTGAACAAGAACATTTGGATAGACCCTTATCCTTTACCCCGGATTAACGAAATATTAGCATCAGTTAAGGACGCAAAGTATTTTTCGTCCATAGATTTATCAAATGCATACCACCAGATAAAATTTATTTATTTATTTATTTATTCAAAGTTTTATATAGCGCGAACAGGATCCTTACAGATATCAGAGCGCTTCACAAAGACAGGGCAGTAGGAGTCAACAGAGATAATGGGAACAATATAATAGTCAATAACATGGTAATAACATGGATAATAAAAACATACATAAAACCAATCCATATAAATCAGGTAAGGAAGTAATATAGGACAGCACAAGTCATTGATCCCACTACAGAGGTGTTCAGGTGGATCAGTAAACCAACGTGTATCATATCTTGGTCGGTAGTAAGAGAGTAGCGTAGTAGTGCCCCCAACAAGTAGAGTATAGTGCCAAGGGATAGGGTGAGCAGTGATACAAAGCAATGCAGAGTCTCTGAACCAACATCTATAACGATCAGGAGATCTTGGCCAGAAGGATTGTTTTCACCTCTTTCTTGAAGAGTGCAGTGGAGGAGATCAGCCTGGTTTCAGGAGGGAGCGCATTCCAGATCCTGGGTGCCATTCCTGAGAAGGATCGCTTTTTAAGTTTTAACTTTCCGGAATCTACGAGGTTTCAGGAGTAGATTTTTTGTACTCCTATTGGATCTCGAACCTCCTGATATAGACAGCTTTTGAGCGAGGTAGTTGGGTGCCTTGTGGTGCACGGCCGCGTGTGTCATAACTGCAATTTTTAGCTGTATTCTGGCTTCAAAAGGCAGCCATTTTAGAGACTTTAAGTCTGGGGATATGTGCAAATGCTTTCTAGAGCCAGTAATGAGTCTCGCGGCAGCGTTCAGGAAGGCTCTTAAGGGTGCTGTTGTGGATAGCGGGAGACCGCTGAGGGCCGCAATTCCGTAGTCTATTCGAGGGATGACTAAAGCTTGTACAGCAGTTTGGAAGTCTTTGGCCGGGAGGAAGGGTTTAATTTTCCTCAGCGTGTTAATTTGGAAATTAGCTGCTTTTGTGGCTTTGCTGACGTGCTGCTGCATGTTGAGCTTGGCGTCGAGTGTGATGCCTAGGGATTTTGCCGAGTCCACGATGGTAGGTTGGACATTGAGTGGTGTTAGGTTGTTGAGCCAGGTTTGGGTGGTGGAGATTTTCGTCGGGGGGTGTGATGAGTAGGAACTCAGTTTTCAGAGCATTTAGTTTGAGGTGATTATCGGCCAGCCAAGATTGGGTGTTAATAAGCGTGGAATTCAGATGTTTGATATCTTCCGGGGATTGTAACTTTAGATAGAGTTGTGTGTCATCGGCGTACATATGGAATTGAACATTGGATGCTTGAAGCAAGGTGGCGAGCGGTTCCATAACGAGGTTGAACAGTGTAGGGGAGAGGGTGGATCCTTGTGGGACACCTAGATCTGCAGGCACAGGTGTAGATAGCACATTGTCGATCTTGAACCTCTGAGACCGATTGTGAAGGAAGGACGAAAACCACTTGAGAACAGTTCCCGATAGCCCCATTCTAGTACTTAGCAGCTCCAGCAAGTTCTCATGTTTGACCGTGTCAAATGCTGACGAGAGGTCAAGAAGGATGAGGAGGCAGGACTCATTGCGATCCAGAATTTGGAGGGCGTCATCAATTATGTGTGTCATAGCTGTTTCCGTGCTATGTTTCGCTCTGAAGCCTGATTGATGAGGGTTGAGGAGGTCAAATTGATCAATGTGTTTTGTTAGTTGGAGTTGGACACATTTCTCCAGCAGTTTGGCCAGGGTGGGGATATTGGTGATGGGCCGATAGTTGTTTAGGTCAGACGGATCAGCTGTAGGTTTCTTGAGTATAGGCGTGACTTGCCCCACCTTAAGGGAGTCTGGAATGTGGCCTTGTTGCAAAGAGCTGTTGATGATCTTGGTCCAGAGAGGGACGAGGAAGGGGATAAAGTCTTTTACAGCATTAGCAGGTAGAGGGTCTGTGAGGTGATTAGAGGGCTTCAAGGTGCAGAGCAGTTTGTGTATTGCTTCTTCCGAGTAGGTATCGAAGTACTGCCAGGATGCCTTGTTTTTAGGTTGAGTGTCTGCCATTCTGGTGTGGTTGGGGTATCGGCTTACATCCATGATGAGGTCATTTCTTATGTTGTCAGTTTTTAGTTTAAAGAAAGCAGAGAAGGCTTCACAGTGTGGGGTGTCATTTGTTGTGCTGTTTGATTGTGTGGGTTGTGCCTTTGTTTGGGTCTTGATTAGCTCGAACAGCTTTCTTGGCCTGTTCTTCGCTTGGTCCAACTGGCGGCTGAAGAAGTCCGACTTTCTGCGCTTTATTTTCCTAAAGTAGGCATTTCTCTTGTTCTTAAGCTTTTTGAGATGCAGTGCTGAAGGGTCCGATCTCCAGGTGCGCTCTGCCATTCGCATATTACGCCTTTCGTCATTGAGTCTGTCATCATACCAGGGGTTAGAAATTTTGGTGGAGACTCTCTTCAGTTGCAGAGGGGCGACTTCATTGACTATTGTATTCATAGAGTCAAGGTAGTGGTCAGTCAGTGATTGAACATCTGAGGCCCCTGAAGGGGGAAGGAGGAGGTTGCCGATGTGGGGAGGTAGGGTAGAGGGGTTGAGATTCTTCAAATCCCTTTTCCATGTTTTGGTTTTGATTGGTTGAGTAGGGTTAGGTTTAACTTTTTCGTTGATAAAGAAGGTGATAATGTGGTGATCTGACCAATCGCAGGGTAGAATCGCCTCCAGTTGAATAGCGTTCTCTTTGGCAATGATGAGATCGAGTATCGCGCCTTTGTCGTGTGTTGGTTTATCGCATAATTGGGTGAGGTCAAGCGCATTGAGGAACGTTTTGAGACTATTCACCACGGTGTCTTTCTGATCGTTCCAGTGGAGATTGAAGTCACCCAGGCAGACTTGAGTGGTCTGCCGACCGGCATTGGAAGTGATCAGGTCCATGAATTGTTGGGTGAATATGAGATTGTCACCAGGCGGGTGATAGATGAGATGTAAAGCACAGACTTGTTTGCCCTCACTAGTGATGTTGAGGCAGAGGAGTTCACAGGAGGAAAGGGAGGGGGAGGTGACTTGAGTAACGGAGAGGTTGCTCCTAAAAATGCATGCAATTCCCCCGCCCGTCTTGCCAGGAGACCTGTCCAGCCTAATGATGTGATAATTGGGGGGGACTAGTATGTCCATAATCGGGGTAGAGGCTTCAGTGAGCCACGTTTCCGTTAGAATGGCTAGGTCCAGATCCCTATCTGAGACGAGATCCGCGATGTCGGATGAATGTCTCTGGGCCGATCTGCAGTTTAGTAGGATGCATTTGAGTTTGGGAGAGAGAAGGGGGGTCGAGCTTTCTAGTGTGAGGGGAACTTTTCTGAGGTTGTTAGGGACGGAGCCTCTGTTGTTGAGTGTTGGGGGCCTTAGAGGGTTTGTAAGAATTGTGGGTATGGGGATGTGTGAGTTGGAAAAGTCTTTTACCGGACCTGGGCCATAAGAGCGTAGGAGAGAGCATAGGTCGCGGTCCGACAAGGGGTTGAGAACACGACGGGGCGGTGGGAATTATTGCGAACGGGGATAGTAGGCCATTGCTGGTGTCGTCGGGGGTGAGGGTATGTAGGGAGGGTGCGTCGTTTGTAGGGTAGTGGGATGGTGGGAGGTAGACTGGGCTGTGAGGAGAGAAGGTCTTTGATTGCGTGGATGTCTTTTTTGATTTGTAAGATTTCCTCTTTGACTTGTTGGAGGGTGGATAAAGTCAGGTCAGGAGGGTCATTGGGGAAGGTGTTGGTGGAGAGAGCCGTTGGTGAGTGGTTGAGTAGTGAGCTGGAGAGCAGGCAGGGTATCGGGGGGGGTATACTAGCGTTGTTGAGGGGTTCCGCGGTGCTAATGAGTGGGATGGTATTCAAGGTGTGGACGTGTTTGTGGGCGAGGGGTGTGGGTGATGTAGGTGAGACAGGCGGTGGGTGGGAAGCATAGGTAGTGACTTCAGTGGGAGACGGTGCCGGTGAGTAGAAGAGTGAGTGAAGGCTGAGGACAGTGGGGGAGACAGGAGGGTAGTGAGGGCTGAGAATAGGAGGTGGGAGAGAGGGGGATGCTAAGGTAAGGGAGGAGGTATGTTCTGTATCTTTTGTTGGGAGGGAGATAGAGTTGTGAGTGGGAGTGGGGAGAGAGCAGAGACGGGAGAGGTGTCTGCCGTGGGGGGGATGGGGGGGATGGGTGGATAAACTCCGAGTGATGGTGTGTGCAGATGTAGGCGTGTTGTGGGTGGGAGTTGTTGTGTCAGGTGTGAGAGACTCGTGGGTGGGAGTGGGGAGGAAGATGGGGAGGGAGAGGTGTCTGTCGTGGGGGGGATGGGAGGGGGGGTGGATAAACTTTGGGCGGTGGCTTGTTCAGATGGTGGTGTGTTGTGGGTGGGGGATGTTCTGTCCGGGGGGGGAGCGATGGAGGGGGTATGGGTGGGGATAAGAAGGATCATGTTAGAAGGGCTGCTAGTATGTGCAGTGGAGTTATTTGTGACTGTCCTTGGGGAGTGGGGGGCGTTAACAGCAGGTGGGCCATTTACTGGGGTGCTAGGGGTAGAAGTGTAGTAGGTGGTGGCTGCGACGTCAGGGGTGGTAGTGCTGGCGGAGTTCTGGGTGGGGGTCCGCAGCTTGGAGAGGTGCTCTTTGAACTTGGGGAACAGGTTGTCTAGTAATTCCAGGTTCTTGTCCGTGGATTGGATTAGGACAATCCCGTTATTGTAGATAGTAATGGTAGACCTGCCAGGGAAGAGGTGGGAAGGTGTGATGGTGAGAATTAGGCCATGAGTTGTTTTCCTGATGGAGGAGACTGTGAGTAGGGATAGGAAAGTGTTTCTCCATTGGGCTCTGCGTGAGGTGTGGAAGATGATATCAGTATTCAGGGCTCCATTGCCCGGTGAGAAGTAAGTGTCGGCAAAGGGTGTTTCAGGGTGCGACCTCAAGAAGTTGTGTTTAAAACGTTTAGTGGCATTTTTGGAGAGAGGAGTGGAGGGGTAGTTAATTCTAAAAGTGCGCTTGCCGTTGAGCTCCATTTTATAGAGGCTGTGGTGTTAGGAGTAGGAAATAGGACGATAGTACAAACTGTCAGCCGCTAGTTACAGGGCCAAGGAAGACACTAGCGAGTGTCACTAGTGATAGCCTATAATATAAATAATATACTGGAATAAAATAAAATACCTATGCAGGCAGTAAAATACCTGAATCGAAAGTGACAGTAGTGAGTAGTCAAAAATATGTGAGGTACATGTGTCAGTAACAAAATACAATTGCAAACAAAAGTCAAATGCAGAAAAAAGTATTCTCATTCTGTGCATTACAAATGTTCAAAATAAAGCTAGGAGTGTAATACTGCAATAATAGGCAGACATTCTTTCATATATGAGGTAGCAATCTGCGAGATACATATGTTCAAAATATAGGTAGAAGTATATTTGCACCCTGAATCTCGCATTTAACATCTTTCATAACACCAGAGGGAGCATTCCAATTTTTGAGAATGCCCTTCGGTTTGTCTTCAGCATCAGCTGTTTTTCAAAGAGTTATGTGCAGAGTCCTTGAAGGCACATCCAATATGTTGGTGTTTCAAGATGACGTGCTTGTGTGGGGGAAAAGTGAAACAGACCATGATAAAGTTCTAAATTAAGTTTTGTTCAAGCTTGAGTGTGCTGGTTTGACTGTTGCTGCTGATAAATGTAAGTTTGCCACAAGTGAAATCGAGTATCTTGGGCATACCTTGTCAGCAGAAGGTGTTAGTCCTAAGAAAAACTTGTTAGATGCTATCAAGAATGCTCCATCGCCTTCTGACAAAGAACAATTACGTTCTTTTCTAGGTTTAGCGGAGTATTACTCCAAATTTGTGTCCCATTTTGCCTCAAAGGTCTTTTGTTTAAGTTTATTAATGAAAAAAGGGGCTAATTTTTCGTGGAGTGCTGAATGCCAATCAGTCTTTGAAAATATCAAGAAGGACATCGTAAATGCTGTGGCACTTAAAACTTTTGATCCCAACAAAAAATCAATCATTGTAGTGGATGCGAGTGCGTATGGACTGGGTGCTGTATTCATGCAAGGAAAAGACAATTTTGAATGGGCAATAGCATTTGCGTCTCGAACTCTGAAAGGTGCTGAACCATCATATTCAGTCATAGAAAAGGAGGCGTTAGCTTATTTTTGGGGAGTAAATTATTTCAGGAATTATGTTTGGGGCACAAATTTTGAATTAAGAACCGATCATAAACCCCTTTTGGACATATTTTCAACCAAAGGGGCAGGCAGAGCTACTCCTAGAATTGCCAAGTGGATTTACAAACTGCAGGAATATGATTTCCAAATGATGTTTGTACCCGGCATTAAGAATGTTAATGCTGATTGTTTATCTCGTCTTCCAGTCAACGATGGTGACATTGTAATGGATCAAGATGAGGATTGGTCGGTAGCTACGGTGGATGAAGCTTGTAATGGTGCTATTGGTTTGGAAGAGTGGAAACAAGCTGTACAAGATGATACTGTGTTAAAACAAGTGATTTCACGGTTAGCTTCAGAGTGCAATCGTCATTCATGGAGTGATTGTGAACTATCTGAGTATAAAACTGTATGGCCAGAACTTTCTTTTGATCCTGTTGTTGGAGTAGTCAGGAGAGCAGACAAACTTATCGTACCATCAAGCTTACTCAATAGGTTGTTGGATCTTATTCATGTAGGGCATTCAGGTATGTCTGGTATGAAGAGAAGGTGTAGGTGTGATTTCTGGTGGCCTGGCATGGACAAGGATGTTGAAAGGTGTGTTAGGAATTGCATAGTGTGCACTTGTAGTGACAAATCTCACTCTTCACAGTAATCCATCATCAGTTCTATTCCATTTCCAGAAAACCGGGGCAGAAATTGGCTATGGATATTTGTGGTCCTTTTAGTGTTGGTAATATTGCTGGCAAATTTGCTATAGTTTTAATGAATTATCATAGCAAATGGCCTGAGGTGGCATTTGTCAGGGAGATTAAAGCTTCTACTATGATTAGTTTTTGCGAGGAATTGTTCCATAGGGAGGGTTTTCCTGAGATAATTACTACGGATAATGGTCCACAATTTGTAGCTGACGAATTTCAAGATTACTTACCGTCATGTGGTGTAAAACATGTTACTACTGCGGTATATTGTCCACGGGAAAATGGTATGGTAGAAAGATTCAACGGTGTATTGAAGGAGTGCATACAGTTGGCAGTGGTAGAAGGTGTAGATTGTAAAATTGCTGTTAAGAAAATGATTTGGAGCTATCGCAATACTCCACACTCTGCCACATTGGTGACTCCATTCAATCTCCTTAAAGGTCGTTCTGTGTGTAGCAAGGTAACTCCGGCATTGATGCTTAAAACTTCTTCCAAACCTGTTTCCAAAGAATGTCTTAATGAAAGAGTGAATGTGTACCAAGATATGTGTGTCCGTAGAGACAATAGTAAAATCAAGAAACGCATATATGAGTTTTGTGTTGGTGATTGGGTGAAATCTTTTCGTGTTGGTTTGTCAAAGGATGGTTCTTCTAAATGGTCCCAACCAAAAAAAGTTTGAAAGTTTTTGGAAATTGTGTGTTGTTAGATGATGGGCGCAAATGGAATTTCAACAAGTTAACTTTGTGAAATGATTTAGAACGAAACATCTGGTTAAATAAGAGTAAAGATATTACTGTGTCCAAAGATATGTGTGAAGGTGTCCATGGAAGGGTTCAACCAAGTTCTGTAGTTCCTACAAGATCACCATCAACAGCGGAAAGAACTATTTCTAATTCTTCAGGTGTTAGAATGTTATCTGGACGTATTGTAGTGAAACCAGTAAGGTTAAATGACTATGTCTTACATTCTTAAATGCATCATCATGAATTTTAGTTACCCTTAGTTTTTATGAAATTTTTTTTTTTTTTGTTTTTATTTGTTTTTTTGTAGAAAAGGGGACGTGTTACATCTATGTATGTTGTATTGTTATGTACCTTTAATTGTATTAGAACACTGTTGTAGGAATGGGTTAGCTCGTGATAAGAATGTTGGAGGGAGTGAAGAGAGCAGTTACTAGTGACCGCATCTCGGGGTTTTTTATCTGCAATAAACTTTATCTTAAATCATCAATAGTGTGTCAATTCCACTTTGTAAAAGTCAGAACCTCGAGTCTGTCAGGTAGACAGACATCTCAAGGACTGAAGCGATGTCTCATCCACTGTAGCTTTTTCATGTACTATCCACATGACTGCCACCTGACACTACTGGCTGTCTCACAGTACTACACTGCACTGGGTCTGGCCACACTACCATCTCATAGGCACCCGTACTATTCCAGTAACTGAACTCTCCAGAGGAGCCCCAGGCTGCCTGGTTCCCTCTGAAGTACCCAAATGTCTATAGTGGACCTGGTTACACTGCCTACCACTGCCCAGTGCATGCAATAGGTACCACGACCACTTTGTATTTGTTTTAATTTTATTTTTGTCTTGGATTTGGAGCCCCTTTTAAGTTGGCATCACAGCCTGCACTAACTAAATGAAGGGACCGCTGCTGCTGAGAGCAGGGACCCCTTAGCCTGCTGGTACTCTAGGTCTGTAGCATTGTGGGCATCACAGGCTGTAGTGGTTACATTAGTAAGTGGCAGCGAGGCCTGGCACTGCACGATAGCCTGATGCCAGCGCTGGCACAGTCCCATTTATTCATGTATGAGCCGCTTTCACGTGCACTTCCTTCCTATTTTGGCACCAACATTAAAGTGGCCCCATTATCGAACCATAAACCTTAACAAGCATTGGTATAGCCAATAGGTCTCGCCTTTGGGACCTTATTAAGTGTTTATCCATGCAACAGTTGATGTTGTTGCACCAAGGATATTGTGCTGCATAACTAAATACTTATAAGTTTCCAAAGGCGAGACCTTTTGGCTATGCCAATGCTTGTTATTTGTTTTCTAGTACAATATATACTATATTGTACTAGAAAACTAATAAAATTGTCAATTTAAATAAATGTGGAAAAATACTAGCTGTAGCGTCGTCTTTTGCTTGTGGCAAAAATAAATGTGGATAAATATAGAAAAAATGGCAAAAAAATAAATACCATAAAACCGGGAACCCTAACTATGATAGAGGGGCCTATGTGAAGGAGTAGAATATTTTCGAGTAGTGAAATGCCCCTCCCCTGTTCCTCAGACCAGTAACACCCACTCATTTTTATGATGCAATGCAAACTGTGTAAGAAATTTCTGGTTCATACTTGATATCTCTATCTTAGGAATTAGTTGTTTCAAAGATAAATTGCTTTTTTTTTGTCAGTGAATCTTTGTTGAGAGAGGATGGTGGTTACTGTAAACAAAACACCAAAGCCTGAAAGAGGCCGCTATCTTAACCTCATAGCTGCTATGGAACGTCCAGCTCCAGTGCTGGACGTTCCATTGCGCAGGTGCAGTTCGAACGTTCAGCACTTAAGGGGTTAATATTAGAACCTACAATTCAGTCTTGTTCGAGGATATAAAACCGTATCAAATATAAGGAATAAGCCACAGTCACAGGAAAATTAGAAATAAGCTGTTCCTTCAATTGTCGCTTTGACACATGACCTATGCCACATTGTACTTGATCTGGTGTTTAAAACTCCATGGTATTTACCTCTGTTTACTTTGCTATCTAGCACGTTGTGGATTTGAAAAACTGCAAATAAATTATTTAAAAGAATAAATAAGCTGTCCAGTTTAATTGCAAAACTGACAGAAATACTCATATATTCATTAAAATACCGATATATTCATTGAAATACAGATATACTCATTGAAATTCAGATATATTCATTGAAATACAGACTGGCACTTCCAGTTGGCACCTTTCTGTAAATACTCTTAAGTCCTTTACATCAGTGTTTGGAAGATGCTCATCTGAAGTGAAGCTATAAATACTTTTTCACAGTGGCAGCCAAGTGTGAGGCCCTATACTTGAACTGTCTGACCCTTAAAAACATTCATGTCTGTGACATCTGAAATCCCAGGTCTTTACAGGTATAAGTGCTTGGTTGTGTGAAATGTATTCACTGCTGGAGCCTGGAGGCAGCAGTTCCGTCAGCGGCCACTAGAGGGTGCTCCTCGCCTGCTGATGAAACCCACTGAGCTGCACTTTGTATGAAAGGAAGATGGGTTTCCTCTTCCGGGTCAGCGGCGGCAGGGACAGCACAAGCAGCGGTGGTGACATCACTTCCTGCCTCTCCTGGTTTGTCCAGCCTGCTGCAGAGGAGGAAGGAGCCCTGTCTGGTGGGCAGTTACCTCCATCTACAGACCCTCACAGACCCCAGATCTTCCCTTGCCCCCCCTCAGACCCCAGATCTGCCCTTGCCCCCCCTCAGACCCGCCCCCCCCTCAGACTCCTGATCTGCCCCCAGGAGGAGGAGAGAGCCTTGACAGGTTTCTGCTCAGGTAGGAGAGCTGCTAACTCACTTACCTGCAATTTATGAAGATCCCCCCCCGCACACTCCCCCGGCATTCATGGTGACGTCAGGAGAGCTCAGCTCCTCCTGCCGATGAGCCTGAGTGAGGAGCAGAGGAGGTGAGGCCTGTCCAGTGGAGCAGTGTCTCTCTTCGGGGCCTGTGCATAGCTCCATGAGGCTCCGGGCGGAGTCAGAGGTGCTGTATGGGGGAATGAACTCTGGGCTCCTCTGTCCTTAATATGAATCCTTCACCGGGAGGTCTGTCCAGGGAGCAGAGGAGGTGAGGCCCGTCCAGGAGTGCAGAGGAGGAGAGGCCTGTACAGGGAGCAGAGCAAGAGAGGCCTGTCCAGGGAGCAGAGGAAGAGAGGCCTATCCAGGGGACAGAGGAGGTGAGGCCTGTCCAGGGGTGCAGAGAAGGAGAGGCCTGTCCAGGGATGCAGAGGAGGCGAGGCCTGTACAGGGAGAAGAGCAAGAGAGGCCTGTCCAGGGAGCAGAGGAAGAGAGGCCTATCCAGGGGACAGAGGAGGTGAGGCCTGTCCAGGGGGGCAGAGGAAGAGAGGCCTGTCCAGGGGACAGAGGAGGTGAGGCCTGTCCAGGGGGGCAGAGGAGGAGAGGCCTGTCCAGGGGTACAGAGGAGGTGAGGCCTGTCCATGTGTGAACAGGAGGTGATGCTTTTCTGGTGGGGGGTTGCAGAAGAGGCCTGTTCTCTGGTGTGGTGCCGTGCAGAGGAGGTGAGGCCTGTACAGAGCTGGGGGGTGCATAATAGGTGAGGCCTGTACAGGGGGGTGCAGAGGAAGTGAGGCCTGTATAGTGGGGTGCAGAGGAGGTTAGGAATGTCCTGGGGTGCGGAGGAGGTGGGGCCTGTCCTGGGAGCTGCATTGTAGGTGAGACCTGTCCAGGGGGGTGCAGTGGAGGGGAAGCCTATCCAGGGGGTTGCAGTGGAGGGGAGGTCTGTCCAGGGGTGCAGAGGAGGTGAGGCCTGTCCAGGGGTGCAGAGGAGGTGAGGCCTGTCCAGGGGTGCAGCCTAGGTGAGACCTGTTTGGGTGGTACAGAGAAGTTGAGACCTGTGGAGAAGGGGTGAGGGGCAAAGGAGGTGAGACCTGTGGAGAGGGGGGAGGGGCAGAGGAGATGAGACCTGTCCTGTCGGGGGGAGGTTAGAAGAGGTGAAGCCTGTCCAGGGGAGGCACAAAGAAGGTGAGGCCTGTCCAGCAGGTGCAGAGGAGGGGAGGACTGTCCATGGGATGTAGAGGGGGTGAAGCCTGTTTGGAGGTAGCTGCAGAGGAGGCGAGACCTGTCGCGGGATGCAGAGGAAGCAAGGCCTGTCCAGGGGGCTCAGAGGAGGTGAGTGAGGCCTGTTTAGGGGGGTGTAGAGGAGATGAGGCCTGTCCAGGGGTGCAGAGTGGGAGAGGCCTGTTCAGGAGGCTGTAGAGGAGGTGAGGCCTGTCCTGTGTTTGGGTGGTTCAAAGGAGGTGGGGCCACTCCAGGATGGATGCAGTGGAGATTAGGCCTGTTCATCCATGCGGGGTGGTCGAGAGCTGAGTTTAAGTTGGTTAATTGTTGTCCCAAGAGATTTATGGAATGAGTGTAAGTTGCTTGTAAACTGGCCAATTGAAGAGCCACAGAGTGAAGCGCCTCAAAATATTTTATTATATAGTACAAGAGATTAATGCAGTTACTGACAATATTGCAAAGGCAAAGACCGGGTGAAAGAGGACGCATCTTTTAGCGTTGCATCCAGAGGTTTGTTCACATATCCAGCAAAATGTGAGGGGCTGCAGACTAACATTCTGGATGAGATTTTGTTGTAACCAAAGTACTGCAGTGACAATTTTATTACTAAGCAGAAGAAGATCAAAATAAAAATAATGATGGCTCAGTCAAAAATTATCCAGAAGGGTGACAAAAGTGGTTCTCGCGGATTGTATTCTCATTTTGATTCTGGGTTTGTTGCTGGTGTGAATTTGGATATGCACGGCGTTGGTGTGCAGAGTGTGCAGAGTAATGATGTTCAGTATGTGCAAGGAGGAAATGCTGTTCCTCTGGGTCAGGGCCGGACTGGGAACCCAAACCAGGCCTGACAATTTTGACAGACCAGCCCCCTGCCTCTTTTGTTGCTGGGGGTGATATAGCAGCACCAGAGCAAAACCAGCCCCCAGTAGCAAATACGTTTCCCAGCACTGAAGAATCAGCCCCCACTCTTCCAGCCCACCGGGGAAACACCCGAAGCCCGTTACGGCCAGTCCGGCCCTGCTCAGAGTGTAGGTTTTACTGACAGTGGCAATTTAAATACCTCAAACACTAATAGTGTGCAGAATAAGACACGCTCCTTGCGATGTTTGCAGGAACCTGGGAAACTGGAACATGGATCAGATGGCCAGATGGGATGTCACAGTCAATGGTCCCAGCCCAACTTGCCTCTGTGCTGAGCCTGCAGAATCAAAGGCAGATATATTGGAACATGCCTTCAGTCCAGATGATCCCACAGCCCAGTGCAGAATAGAATGCCAAATTCTCAACAAATTCAGTATTTCAACAAAATCCTTCAGTGATTAATAAGGATTTTCCACAACTTCCTCCTACACTAGGAGTTTCTACTGGACTGAATCAGACACAATGACGGTGCCTGAGATGGGAGAAGGATTGCGTGCTTGGTGCAGTCCTAGAGGTCACTGAAAGGAATACGATGCACAGCAGTCCTGGCAGCAACTGCCGAAAGATCATTCCCCCATTCCACAGCACGAGCAATCCACATTCTACAGCACGAGTCCAGAATACTCGTGCTGACCACTCGCTTATCCAAACACATCCCCCTCCCTTCATTTAAACAAAAGAGATAAACAACCCCCACCCAATACTTAGCAGAACAAAATGCAAAGCAATATTAAAAACAACCTAAATAAAGGAAAAACAAAATGATCATTCAATATGTAACAAAATCACGATATTTGATAGGAGTGGTTCTAGTTCTTAAAGAACCTCGACAAAGAACAACATTGTCATTTGATGCAGAAACACTAGAACTGATAGTCTTGGTAGGAAGAATCGAATCACGGGAGATTACACCAAATTTATCTTTTACAAATTCAACCTTTGACTTGGCAACAATGGAAAAGAGAGATTTGTTCCAAATTTTCCCATTCTCCAACACAACAACATGATCTTTTACCTCCTTGACACGGACAGGGGCAGAAAATCGAGAATGACCCTTGGGCACAAGGATAGGTTTCTTGATTCTTACCCAGTCACCCTGACACACAGGAGACACTCTGATGCTATCATGTGCGTATTTAGCTTGAGCTGCAGCCCTGACATCAGCCACTTCCTGAATTTTATCTACATCAACCTCCTTCCTTAACATCCAATCCTTATTGAGGGTAGAACCAGCTACTCTTCCTCTGAGCAAAGTAAAAGGTGACATACCTGTACTAGCATGAGGAGTAACCCTCATAGCCCACAGCATGTCAGAAATTACTTGTTTCCAGTGAAGACCATTAATGGAAGCTAGTTGCAATTGGTCTTTAATCACACGGTTCAGGCGTTCAACAAAACCATTGCTAGAAGGATGATAAAGAGAAGTGAGAATATGTTTAATTCCATGCACTTAAAAAAAATCTTGCATTTCTGCAGAAACCAACTGAGTACCATTGTCAGATACTAATTCCTCAGGAAATCCTTCACGAAGAAAAATATCCTTGAAAAAATTAATTACCGTGGCAGAATTGATTCCTTCCACAAATCTAACTTCTGGCCATTTCGACATGTAATCAATTAAAACTAACGCATATTTAGAAGTACCACCTAAATCATTGAATGGACCAGCCACATCAAACGCTAATTTATTCCAAGGTGATTCTTTCACTGAAATGGGTTTGATGGCAGAAGGACAAGTAACCTGGGTTTTGTCACTCAAAACACAAGGTCCACAATCTCGAACACAATGTTCAATGGCCCTATCAACACCCGGCCACCAAAAATCTTCATGTACTCTCTGTTTCATAGCACGAATGCCCAAATGACCAACATGAGCTAGATCCAAAACTGCTTTACACATTGATTTTGGAACAACCAATAAACCATCCCTGCGCAAACTTCCATCTACTAAGGATAATTCATCACCCATTCTTTTGAAAGGAACTAACTCAGAAGGAAGAACCTTATCATCCGGCCAACCCTGAGTTAAAAAAACAATCACTCTACACAAATCAACATCCTCAGAAACCGCAAGTTTCCAATCCGCTTCTGATAAAGCAGCACGAGTATTAAGTACAGTACTAACAGCACACACATCTCCAACTGATCACACTCCGGTTCCAAAATTTCATGGGGAAAAGGTAACCTAGATAAACAATCGGCTACACAATTCTTCACACCGGGTACGTACTCTAACCGGTAATTAAACTCACCAAGTCTGTACTGCCATTTGGCAATGCGAGGTGTGGCTCTACCCCCACCCTTAGTTGTAAAGAGATCCACCAAGGGTTTGTGATCAGTTTTGAGAACGAAGTGATTACCCCACAAGAAATTCCCAAAATATTGCACACCCCACCATAAAGCCAAAGTTCCTTTTCGATTGTGGAATAAGTCTCCTCAGCACCTCAGAGTGTTCTGGAAGCGAAAGCAATAATCTCTTCCCTATTGTCAGACCTCTTCTGCATCAAAACAGCACCGAGACCCACATTACTGGCGTCAGTGATAACCATACATTGGTCCCTAATGTTGAACAATTTCAGTGGACGTGCCAGCACAATCGCTTCTTTCAAAGAATTAAAATCTTTGGCACACTTTTCAGACCAAATATACTTCACATTTTTTTAAGAAGATTACGCAAGCATACAGTTCTATCAGAAAAATTTGAAACAAACTTTGCATAATATTCGACCAGCCCCAAGAAAGAGCGTAGCTGGTCCTTGTTTTGGGGTTCAGGTGCATTTGGATGGCATCAAGAAGTTTCATTTTAGGTTCCACCCCCTTAGCTGAAATGTGATGTCCCAGATAATCTACACCATCCCTAAGAAATTTGCATTTATCCCTACTTAGAGATAAACCACTAGACTTCACAATATCTAAAACAGTCTTGACTCTGACATTATGTTCTTGTACAGTCTTGCCGTATATAAGAATGTCACGCCCACTATCGTTAGGCCACGCCCCCCCGCCGAAGGCACTTAAGGCGCGCTGAATACAAGCGCGAGTCAGAGACAGCAATCTCCTGAGGCGAAAGCCGGGAGAACGATCGCTTGCATTTTTAAATATTTGAGTGTGATATTGTGTTTTTTACCTTCCTGATCCTCTCCCCCTGGGCACTTACTATCACTTGTTTAGAACTCACAGGGCATCCCCGCGCAGCGGATCTTAATGCTGCCGTGGGCTACAAAATAATTTTGCCGCCATTACCTGGGATCCCTCAGGCCACGCACACTATCGTTAGGCCACGCCCCCCCCCCCGCCGAAGGCACTTAAGGTGCGCTGAATACAAGCGCGAGTCAGAGACAGCAATCTCCTGAGGCGGAAGCCGGGAGAACGATCGCTTGCATTTTTAAATACTTGAGTGTGATATTGTGTTTTTTACCTTCCTGATCCTCTCCCCCAGGGCACTTATTATCACTTGTTTAGCACTCACTGGGCATCACCGCGCAGCGGATTTTAACGCTGCCGCGGGCTACAGAATAATTTTGCCGCCATTACCTGGGATCCCTCAGGCAACGCCCACTATCGTTAGGCCACGCCCCCCCCACGTCCCCCCTCGCCTATAAACCATGTGTATCTACCGGACGCGCAGCGGACGAGCTCAGCGGGCGCGCCGCCTGCGCGCCGAAGGCGCGCCTAAGGCAAGCCCGTCTGCGCCCGTCCGCGCCTGCTCCGGGCCTAGGGCCAGCCATGCTGCCGGTTCCCATCTCGTACAGAGGCAGGCATGGTCTAGATCGCAGCTTTTGGATTTAAGACTGAAAATTTGCACTCCATCGGCACGGTGCAATCTTCCACTGACTAGCCCCCCCCATTTTAAATGTAACAGCTGTCCTTTCTCCCTCATTCCTCACGTAAAATGTTCCCATTTATCGCCAAAAAACTCTCCCACACCTATACAAACCTTTTCTATGGGATTATTGAATTGCCGCTCTTTGCCATGTCACTCTAGTGACATTTGGCTGCTGCTCTCATCAACGTCCTGGGACTTACTCTTTCTTACTGAGACATGGATCAAGGACTCTTCCAACCCAGACATTTCTCTTGCTTTGCCCACGGGATACCGCCTCCAGGAGTAAGCCGTGAAGGCTCTAAGCCCGGAGGCGGAATCGCGGTTATCTTACACTCTCACTTGACGATCACGTCCAGGAAAATCCCGAATTTAGGGCCCATAGAGGCACTATACTTTTCCATCTCGGATACCATCACGGCCATCTTTTCAGGGGTCCTGGTATATAGTCCTCCTAATACCCTACAGCCTGCCATTTCTGCACTATTAGCAGTTATTGCAGATCTGTCTCCTAAACACCCGCATTTCACGGTACTGGGAGACTTTAACCATCATGTGGATGTACCTGATTGTACTCGAGCCACTCATCTTTTAGATTCCATGCAAAGTTTGAACCTGACTCAATGGGTTAGTGGCCCCACACACTCTGCAGGACACACCCTTGATCTGATTTTCTCTAACTGGACGGAGCTTAAGATCCTCCCCTCCACACCTCTGACCTGGCCTGATCACTTTTTGATCCCGTTCGAAGTGTCCATATCCCAGCCTCCTAAGAGGGAATCTGCCATCAGAGAACAAGGCAGAAAATGGCATAAGGTCTCACTTAATGCCATGGAGCAAACGTATAAGAGCAATTCATACTCACTCTCTGACGACCTCAATGAAGCGGTATCTATATTTAATAAAGACCTCACGGCCGCCATTGAGCGAGTCTCACCTCCCGCAGATCTAAACCGTCAGCTGCCTGGTTCACTCAGGAATTAAGGGAAAACCGAAGCAGGTGCAAAAAACTGGAGCGCCTATGGCGCCGAACCTATGACCCGGCAGCCAAATCCCTTTATAGACGGGCTCTTAAAGAGTTTCATAAACTCAAACGCAATACTATGAGTCAACACTTCGCAGAAAAAATCATTGGCGCGAAAAACTCCACTAAGACCCTCTTCAACATTGTTAAAGAGTTCACTAATCCTGCTGCTCTGTCCGTTCCTGTCACCCCCAGCCAACTGCTCAGTGAAGGCCTATCAGATTTCTTTTCTGAAAAAATTGCCAATATTACGGCAACAATTCTTCCGAACCGCACAGAAGTAACTCTGGATCCTGACTCCTCCTGTGCTAAAGCATTTACTTCTTTTAAACCGCTGACTAAAGAGCATGCCCTGACTCTATTTCAAAAATGTAAATCAGGTTCACCCCTTGATCCAGCCCCGGCACTGATCCTGAATGTCATTGCCCCTTTAGTCATTAATCCCCTGCTTGAAATCTGTAATACCTCCCTGCAATCGGGTGTTGTCCCTTCTTTATGGAAACATGCGCTGCTGATTCCTATAAAAAAAAAAGCTGGTGTCGATCCAATGTGTTTTAGCAATTACCGACCAATTTCTCTTCTCCCCAAGCCAGCCAAAGTACTTGAGAAAGCGGTACAAGAACAACTGTCCGACTATCTTGAATCAAACCTGCTGTTCCATGACTCTCAGTCAGGATTCAGGCCGGACTTCAGTACTGAATCAGCCTTACTAGAAGTGTCCGAGTCTATTCGGGAGTGCGCGGATAGGGGAGAGGAGGCCATTCTGGTCCTCCTCGACCTATCCGCAGCATTCGATACCATCTCCCATGAAACTCTGATAACACGTCTTCAGGAGGTGGGAGTTGGTGGGACCCCGCTGGCCTGGGTCAAGTCTTTTCTGACGGATCGATTTCAACAAGTGATGTTGGGCTCTTTCTTTTCCACCAAGAAACCGTTGACATGGGGGGTTCCACAGGGATCTGCTCTCAGCCCTCTCCTGTTTAACGTATACCTGAAGCCTTTGGCAAAAGTGGTAGAATCATGGGGCGTCAGAGTGATCTTTTATGCTGACAACACTCAGCTTGTGTTTTCCTTTAGAGATCACTCTGAAAGCTCTCTGTTAAATTTTTGCCACTGCTTGGTGAATATCGCCTCTTGGATGTCCTCAAATAACTTAAAAACTAAACACGGATAAGACGGAAGTCCTATTTTTTAATCAGAAATCCCCCATCTCCACTGGCCTCTGGTGGCCAGCTGAACTGGATCCTCCCCCTGTACCCGTCCAATCTGTCCGCAACTTGGGTTTCCAATTTGACTCGGCCCTCTCCTGCAAAACCCAAATTAATAAAGTCTCGGCGTCCTGTTTCGGAAAGCTCCGCATGATCAAAAAAATTATCCCTTTCCTACCACTTGATTCTCGTAAAATAGTAGTCCACGCCCTCATAACATCCCATTTGGACTACGTCAATAGTCTGTATGTGGGAGCCCCGGCGTATCTCATTAATCGACTACAGACAGTACAGAATTCAGCGGCCAGGCTGATCTGCAATATCCCCTACCGCCACTCCATCTCTCCCCATATTATCAAACTGCACTGGCTCCCAGTGAGACTACGTATCCAATTCAAATCTCTGACCATTGCTTTTAGAGCTCTCAATGGGCGAGGCCCTGCTTACCTGAGACACAGACTGAAGCTCTCACAAGCAACACGTAATCTCAGATCTAACCATCTTTGCCTAATGCTTTGCCCCCGATTTCGTCTTGCGCGTATGGGAGGGAGGGCCTTCTCAGTGGCCACCTCCAGACTTTGAAATCATCTGCCACTGGAACTTAGATTTCTGACATCAGAGCAACTGTTTCGAAAGAAACTTAAGACCTGGCTCTTCTCCCTGATCTAGCCCACTTTATCTTCCTGGACTCTACCGAACCTCACTAGCTGCTGTCTTCAGCGCCGGGACACCCCCGTTGGGGGTAGCTGTGCGCTCTACAAGCCTCAAAAATAAATAAAAAAATAAATAAAATGTCGTCCTGAAAGAACGCGACTCCTACAATGTCCTTAAATAAATTTCCCATGAGACGTTGAAACACTGCAGAAGCCGACGCCAAACCGAACAACATTCGTAAATAACGGAACGCACCTTCAGGAGTCACAAATGGCGTGAGGTGCCTTGAATCTTTGCACAACTCAATTTGATGATATGCCGAAGATATGTCAAGAGTCAAAAAATATCTGGCACCTTCCAAGGTAGACAACATTTCATTGATGTAAGGGCAAAGATTGTCGATTTATCCATATTGCTATCGGGCTGTTTTTTTTCACCCCTGAGGCGGAAGCCGGGGGCTCTTCTGCTCTATCTGCTACCTTAATTCTTTTAACCTTGCCACTACGCAATTTTAAATCACCGCATGCATTTCAAGTAGATTACTTACTTGCTGGGATATTTTAGGTCACATTGCTAGCCCGCAAAAACCCCCAACACCGAATCCGGCGCAGCCGAGTAGGGGCTGACACTGAGACATAGAAACAGGGCTTACTGCCAGTTAGAGCCGCCATCTTGTGAGGGATATCTTGAGAGGGATAAGGGGTTGCAGTCTAGCTGCAGGACGCCTCCCGCCCTCCCACGGTATTTATAAACTCAAAGGCAATGGGTTTTATGGACAGGGACAACTTGCGCTCAACAAAAGTTCCTGACAGCTTGTTAGCTTACAGACAAAGTTACCATTGGTGCCACAGGAAAAAGGGAAACCCTCTGAACCCTTTACAAGGTGTCGTGAACAACACCTGGACTATAAATAACACAAATTCCTAGGCACACAACATATCAATTCATTCGTATTTTGAACAGTAGTCAAATAGATAGAGTCCTAGAAAATAATATTTCGCTTCTTCTGTTTGAGCAATTGTAGTTCTTTATTGCCCAAAAGACCTTACGCCAGCCGACACGTGTTTCGTCAGAGTACAGATTGCTCTGACTCTTCAGGGCTGGAAATAAAACAAAAAATGAACAATTCGTTGTGATTATTGTCACTGTACAGAGTGACTGACAAAAGATTGGCAACCATTCTTAAAGGAAATTATCCTTATCTTATACAAACAAAATGAAAATAAAATGTCAAAAGCAATTTTTGTTGCAGAAGTAGAGGTTTGAATGCAACCAATAAGTCCTCTTTGACCATTAAACACATGAACCCCATTAAATCACATGGTTCTGTATACCCATTTAATCCTGCATATGCTATGCACGTATATGAGTGACATGCACATGCTTAGAAAAGTGAAAAAGAAGTGACTGCGACAATAACGCCTGACTGTTCCATCCAGATTACAATAATATTCTATATTACATTTAGTACAAACGTTAAAAGCACAAAGAACCCGCATTAGAGATTTCTCCAACACGTATTTGCGGTCTGATGCCCGTAGACTATAAGTTGCACACAAAATGATACACATCGTGCTCAGTGGAAGTGCAAATCTTTGAATAAGTGTAAAATTTACCACGATTATCGAAAGAAGCCGTAAAGAGAGAGTACCTCCACCTACAAAGTAGTATGTGAGAAGAAATATTTCTAAAACCTGTGTCCAAGCCAGCACATACCTTTCTTGAAATGATGGCGTATAATGTAAAACCTATTAAGAAATGTATGGGATTTGCTTAAAAATTAAAGAAATGATTGCAGGGTAAGTATGAGACCAACTTATGATAGGTTAATTGAAGGATCACTACTACACTTACCACTTGACCGGTGATAATTCCAACCCGGTAAGGGTATCTTGCACGTTCAATTGATGTAGCTCATTCAATGTTTCTTCAATGACTATGAATACAGAACCACAGTCACAATATCCAAATAACCGAAGGTTATACGGGGAAGAAAAATATATAAACGCAAAACAATTATTTAAAATATATTTGAAAGTTACAAAGGTCAATATACTGCATAATTATGCAATGATGGAGAATTTTAGCCATGAAACCCAAGTGGGTTGAATACGTTCTGTCCAGGCAGACCTAGTGCCGGTTACTACTCTGGAGATTATGAATTCAGTACTTATGCCCAAAGATCGCGGTTAGCTACTTGTCCCAATGACTATCAAAATTATCATAAGGAACCCGACACAGTCTATAACTTCACGAGTATTACCCCAAGTATGTCCGATGTGGTTGAAATTAGAATAGAAAGACACCTCAGCGAACTGTAGGCTAGGGGTCAAAAAGATGACTCCTGAATAGAGTTTAAGCCCACTAAAAGTTGAACACTCGATAGCAATAACATGAAGTAACTAACACAGGATTTGTAAAAGAAAAGCTTGGAAGGATTGTAGACACGATTGCCAGAACACAGCTCACCTAGGAAAAAGGGGTTTGTGTAACTTCAAAGGTGGCCGTATCCGAGGTGCATAGAAAAATGCAGTAGATCGGTAAAATCCAATCGTCATTATCTGGAAAAACGTGTCAGTATTACTGTTGGATATCCTTCCATTAAACGCATAAAAACGTAATAAACACGTGGCAGTGGTTGAGAAAAGAGTAAGAAACTTACATATAGATAGGTGCTCCACGGTTGGTAAGATAGTTTAGCTGGAAAAACCCTGTTTGTCGAGTCCCGATACAAAGTCCGTATGTCCCTGGACCTGGGTACAAAATTAATGACATGATTGTAAAAAACAATATCCGAGCAACCGCGATGCTCTATGCCCGACTAATGTGTCCCGATGATAGCAAAATACCTTAAAGTGCACCAAGCCGCGAATCCGGCGTTCTGTCTGCACGAGTAACAACGACGTATGCGGCGGAGGAAAAAGTTCCCGCGATTGCAGTATTTTGAATAGCGCCTCCCCCGTGAAAGACTAGACCTTCGTGGTTTATTTCCGGGTGAATGCAAACTGTGCAACCGGAAAGGGATATAATCTCGGTGCATAATGGGTGACGGTGAGCCTTGCTACACATACTATTCGTCACTACAGGACGCTGCCCAGGTCACGCAGCAAGCTTCCATTTCAGCTGCATTTACTCACAAGACCTGATGTAACATGGTCAGAACTATTTTTGAACTGTATCCATGTTGATTTCGACAGAATATGAAAACTAGGTCATCGATAATGATTATGCGCGACATATCCTTCTCTTCTGAAATGGATGTGTGCCATCGTGAATTCTATTAAGCAGTCAATAATATACACTGCTGTGTACACTCGTTTTAATTTGGGTACACACATACCATACTAAACTATTTTCTCATTCAAGGTTCCCTTCGGTCGTGTTCAGCCTTTTCACTGTAACATAATTCCCCCTACATGACCCCATAGCCATATTAACACCACTTGCCATCGGGTTTTGATTCACATCAACATCACTCGCCCGTTTATCTTTTGGATTGGACCTTGTGCCCGACTTTGTCATACAGAGAATATAGATGTTTTCGTGTTCATTGGCGACGCGTACTTGTCATTTTTACCATTATGCACCGAGATTATATCCCTTTCCGGTTGCACAGTTTGCATTCAACCGGAAATAGACCACGCAGGTCTAGTCTTTCACGGAGGAGGCGCTATTCAAAATACTGCAATCGCGGGAACTTTTTCCTCCGCCGCATACGTCGTTGTTACTCGTGCAGACAGAACGCCGGATTCGCGGCTTGGTGCACTTTAAGGTATTTTGCTATCATCGGGACACATTAGTCGGGCATAGAGCATCGCGGTTGCTCGGATATTGTTTTTTACAATCATGTCATTAATTTTGTACCCAGGTCCAGGGACATACGGACTTTGTATCGGGACTCGACAAACAGGGTTTTTCCAGCTAAACTATCTTACCAACCGTGGAGCACCTATCTATATGTAAGTTTCTTACTCTTTTCTCAACCACTGCCACGTGTTTATTACGTTTTTATGCGTTTAATGGAAGGATATCCAACAGTAATACTGACACGTTTTTCCAGATACTGACGATTGGATTTTACCGATCTACTGCATTTTTCTATTCACCTCGGATACGGCCACCTTTGAAGTTACACGAACCCCTTTTTCCTAGGTGAGCTGTGTTCTGGCAATCGTGTCTACAATCCTTCCAAGCTTTTCTTTAACAAATACTGTGTTAGTTACTTCATGTTATTGCTATCGAGTGTTCAACTTTTAGTGGGCTTAAACTCTATTCAGGAGTCATCTTTTTGACCCCTAGCCTACAGTTCGCTGAGGTGTCTTTCTATTCTAATTTCAACCACATCGGACATACTTGGGGTAATACTCGTGAAGTTATAGACTGTGTCGGGTTCCTTATGATAATTTTGATAGTCATTGGGACAAGTAGCTAACCGCGATCTTTGGGCATAAGTACTGAATTCATAATCTCCAGAGTAGTAACCGGCACTAGGTCTGCCTGGACAGAACGTATTCAACCCACTTGGGTTTCATGGCTAAAATTCTCCATCATTGCATAATTATGCAGTATATTGACCTTTGTAACTTTCAAATATATTTTAAATAATTGTTTTGCGTTTATATTTTTTTCTTCCCCGTATAACCTCCGGTTATTTGGATATTGTGACTGCGGTTCTGTACTCATAGTCATTGAAGAAACATTGAATGAGCTACATCAATTGAACGTGCAAGATACCCTTACCGGGTTGGAATTATCACCGGTCAAGTGGTAAGTGTAGTAGTGATCCTTCAATTAACCTATCATAAGTTGGTCTCATACTTACCCTGCAATCATTTCTTTAATTTTTAAGCAAATCCCATACATTTCTTAATAGGTTTTACATTATACGCCATCATTTCAAGAAAGGTATGTGCTGGCTTGGACACAGGTTTTAGAATTATTTCTTCTCACATACTACTTTGTAGGTGGAGGTACTCTCTCTTTACGGCTTCTTTCGATAATCGTAGTAAATTTTACACTTATTCAAAGATTTGCACTTCCACTGAGCACGATGTGTATCATTTTGTGTGCAACTTATAGTCTACGGGCATCAGACCGCAAATACGTGTTGGAGAAATCTCTAATGCGGGTTCTTTGTGCTTTTAACGTTTGTACTAAATGTAATATGGAATATTATTGTAATCTGGATGGAACAGTCAGGCGTTATTGTCGCAGTCACTTCTTTTTCACTTCTCTAAGCATGTGCATGTCACTCATATACTCCCACGGTATTTAAACCCGACATTTGACACAGCGCGCTGATTGCTATCGTGCTGCTTTTTTTCACCCCTGAGGCGGAAGCCGGGGGCTCTTCTGCTCTATCTGCTACCTTAATTCTTTTAACCTCGCCATTACGCAATTTTAAATCGCCGCATGCATTTCAAGTCGATTACTTACTTGCTGGGATATTTTAGGTCACATTGCTAGCCCGCAAAAACCCCCAACACCGATTCCGGCGCAGCCGAGTAGGGGCTGGCGCTGAGACATAGAAACAGGGCTTACTGCCAGTTAGAGCCGCCATCTTGAGAGGGATAAGGGGTTGCAGTCTAGCTGCTGGACGCCTCCCACCCTCCCACGGTATTTAAACCTGACATTTGACACAGCGCGCTGATTGCTATTGTGCTAAATAAAAAGCGGGTGTGAACTAAACTTGAGCCCTGGCATTCTTGTTTGTTGATATGAGACATAGAAACAGGGCATACTGCCAGTTAGAGCCGCCATCTTGAGAGGGATAAGGGGTTGCAGTCTAGCTGCAGGACGCCTCCCACCATCCTCAACACCCTATATATTCCCTATGTCACTACGTCCACGCAGCGGGCGGGCGCAGCGGGCGCGCCAAAGGCAAGCCCGTCTGCGCCCGTCCGCGCCCGACCGGGACCAGGGGCCACCCCCCCTGGATGTCTCCAGCAACAACGGCTAGAACACAATAAGGACTCTTTGCTTCGATCTTGTCCTCCGCCACCATCATGTTGCCTTCATCATCTCCCCCCTTTGGAGATTTCTCGTATATGCCCTTATTGCAACCTTGAGCTAATCAATTCCTCCATCCACCCAGGCTCCAAGGATTATCAAATGTTTCTCCTCAATTGTCGTTCTCTCCCGAAACATAGCTTGGAGATATCGCTGTTGTTGGAGGAACATATGCCGGATGTGGTTTTCTTAACAGAAACCTGGCTCACTCAAGAGTCCCAGTTTGATGTAGTACAAGCCCTTATTCCTGGCTATCAGATAGCCCGACTAGATCGACCGCAGGGCAAAGGCGGAGGGCTGGCTATCATCTATAAGGACAGCTATGTATGTCGCTGCCTAACAGAATCCATTGCGGACTGTGAAAGTCTCCCCTTTGTTATTGAATTTACACCCAACAACAGCCTCTCTGGCTTTCTCATTTATCGTCCCCCTAGTCCCATAAAACATTTTCTGACAGACCTACCAACTGTTGTGGCAGAAATAGTTACCTCTCCCTCAAATTTCACATTACTGGGAGATTTTAATATTCATTTTGACAATATACTAGACACCACTGCTTCGGGAGTTATAACCAGCTTAGCTGCTATGCAATTAGAACAACTGGTTCTAGGCCCAACACACATCAAGGGTCATCTCCTAGATCCTGTATTTAGTAACAGTAAACATCTAAAGGTGGGTAGTACTAGCCATCTTCCTTGGACTGATCATTTTTTAATCCCTCTAACCTGGTCCACTTCAAAAATCTCACTTCCTACTCCTCCTCCACGTACATCTCGAAACTGGTCAAAGCTTAATACAGATAAATGGATGAGTAACCTAACTGTCACCAATCCTCTACTTTCTCTTGACCCCTGCACCAACAATAAGTCATTTAACAAATGGATAACAAGCTCTTTGGACGCTGTACTTCCCTACCGAATCTCCGGCCCTAAAAGGAAACAAAAAACTGCACCCTGGTACTCTGAAGACCTCAGGGAAAAAAAACGTCTCTGCAAAAGACTAGAAAGGAAGTGGCGCTTATCCTATGACTCTACGGATAAAGCGATCTACAGAGAAGCCATCAGGAACTATAAAAACGAAATTAGAAATAGACAATCTACACACTATACGGAAAAGATTAAATCAGACAAATCCAAGCCTTAAGAAATCTATCAGATTGTGAAAACACTGATTGGCTGCCATCTCCATCGCCAGGTAATGACAATTCATCCTCCCGATGTGAGGAATTGGCCAATGCCTTCTTTCTAAAAGTCAATACAATTTATCTTTCCTTCTCTGATCTGGAAACAGATTTGTCCTCGCATAATCCTGACCCACCGATCAAACCAGAGGTCTCCCATTATAACAACTGTCTTGATCACTTTCCAATGTTGCATCTCGACACCCTTGAGACCTTAACAAATCAAATCAAATCAGGCTCACCCTGTGACCCTGCCCCTCCTGATACACTGATCCAAGTCAATAAAGCCATCCTCCCCACTTTAATGGAGTTGTTGAACTCGTCCATTATAAGTGGGATAGTTCCACAGGCCTGGAAACATGCCATGGTCCGAGCATTGTTAAAGAAAAACACTCTTGATCCAACAAATCTTAACAACTATCGCCCGATATCACTGCTTCCCTGGGCAACCAAGATCTTAGAGAAATATATCAACATCAGTATAACTCAGTTCTTCGAGCATAATCATCTGCTCGACACCTCCCAGACAGGCTTTCGCCCAAAACACGGCACAGAGACAGCTTTGTTGGCCGTGACAGAAGAGACAAGGCGGATACTCAATCAGGGAGGGTCAGTGGCAGTGATCCTCCTTGATCTGAGCGCCGCCTTCGATACGGTCAACCATAAAATACTCTTAAACCGCCTCCTCGATATGGGAATCTCAGGAGAAGCCCTGGAGTGGCTCAGGTCTTTTCTATCTGACCGAACCTTCCAGGTCTTTGAAGGCACATCGGTCTCTTCGAGTAAGCCTCTGGGATGTGGGGTTCCGCAGGGCTCTTCTTTGAGCCCTACGCTCTATAATGCCTACATGAGACTGCTGGCTGGAATTGTTCGTCCGCATGGTATTAACATCATTACCTATGCGGACAACACCCAGCTAGTGGTCTCTCTTGCACAAAAGAGCAGCCCACTACTGCAGTCTAATCTAACAGCATGTCTGGAACATGTCAAGAACTGGATGACTAAATCATGTCTGAAGCTCAACGATGATAAAACTGAGCCAATGCTCCTAGGCCCTCCAACTCTTTCCACCTTGGAGCTGTCATGGCCTCTGAGCATGGGCACAGCCCCCACCCCTAGAGAAAACATCAAATGCCTGGGGGGTGTGGATGGATAAATCGCTGACCTTCGACATGCAGGGTACCAAAGTCTCTGCGACCTGTTTTGGCCTCCTAAGGATGGTAAAAAAATTCCTTCCACTTCTTCCCTTCGAGGCCAGACAGATCATCATACAAGGCTTAATTCAATCACGCCTTGATTTTAACAATGCTCTGTACCTCGGGGCGCCGGAATATACCCTACAAAAGTTGCAGCGCACCCAAAATTGTGCAGCTCGCACATTGCTTGGCACCCCCCGCAGAACATCAATACAACCTGGCTTAAGAGCATTGCACTGGCTCCCCATTAAAGAGAGAGTCACATTTAAATCTCTGTGCATTGCACATCAGGCATTCTGGAAATTAGGTCCAGCGATCAGCCACTCCCTGGTATTGCCATACAAACCCACCAAAGCCCTCCGATCTTCACAAGCCTTCCTAGCCCAAGTCCCAAGGATTCACAGAGCGAGGGCCGGGGGTCGATCCTTTGCCTACAAAGCCCTTAAAATATGGAACACCCTACCACTTCATCTTAGAGCAGATTGTAACCTGCTGAGCTTTCGCAAGCAACTTAAAACATTTCTTTTTAATCAATAGGGTTGCTCCTCCCCATCTTATTTCTTCATAGAGCACTGATAGTAGTTTTTCAGCGCCTGAACTCCTCAGGGCAACTGTTAGCGCTTAATAAAAACGTTTTTCATTTCATTCAAGAATTCAAATCGTGCAAATCCACACACATCCTAAGCGATTTATCAGCCTTGCGCTCCAAGACTATGGGAGACAGCCACTCTGAACCTTCAATTGGTTCAATCACTCCCAAAGCACACAATCTCTCAAGTTCCAGTTTCAACTCGCCACGCATACTTAGTGGTACCTTGCGCACTTTGTGGGCAATTGCCCTAGCACCCTCCTTCAAAACAATGCGATGTTGAAATCCCTTAAGTTTGCCAAGTTTATCACTGAAGACATCAGGATAACTGTGGATCCAATCATTCCCAACTGATGAACTGGCACTGACAGAATGTACCTACCCAACGTCAGGAAGATTAGCATAATACTGTTTAGCTTCCCGTCTAGATAAAACCATATCTGCATGATTAGGATCAAGGATGATTCCGAGCTCACCTTGTTCATGCCATCCTAATAAGTTGGCACCCTCTTTAACAACATATACTGTACATGACGTACCATTGCCCCTGTACTACAATTTACCTTTGAATTTGCCTAAGACCTCTACTCTTTTACCCCCACAAGCAAACATTTTAATGGATGATTGCGTTAAAGAAATTCCACCTAAAGTGTCAAAATCCTTGACATTAACCAAGGTAAAAGGAGAACCAGAATCTGCAAGAAATTATGTGTTAATATCATTCAGACTGATAAGACACATGGGAGATTTCCTTCTCTGAGGCTCATCAACAGATGCTATCTCCACAACACCCTCAAACTCCATAGACGAGGTAGATAACATCAATAATTCATAACAAGTGTCATCATCATTATACTCCACATTGTGATCCTCTATGTTTTTTACGGTGTGTGACGGTCCCTTATGTGCCAAATTTGCTTTGCATATACGTGCCAGATGCCCTTTCTTTCCGCACTTGAAACAAGATTGGTTTATGGCAAAGCAGAACTTAAAATTTCCCAGGTGATATCTACTACCACAACGATAACATGACAGTCTTGACCATCGTTTCTTTTTCTGGTGACTGACGTAGAAGAAGTTCGAGGAATGTCCGTGTTGACAGCTTTGGAGGATTTTGCAGAAGTCTTGGTACTGACCAGATTAACTTCATTTGGTGAAGAAGATGATGCAGGTGCACTCAGCTCTTTCATACAAAACTGAGAATGTTCAACAGACTTAGCTAAAGTCAGAGCAGTTTCCAAATCCGGATCATCAGCAGACAAAAGTCTTTCTCGAACTTTCTTGTCACAAGTACGTTCAATGAGCTGATCTCGAACAATTTCATCCCTAAAATCTCTGTAGTTGCAGTTTACAGCTAAGATTCTCAAAGCCGCAACAAAATCCTCAATAGATTCACCAGGCATCTGTGCACGTTGTAAAAATGTATGCCATTCCAGCACAATATTGCGTTTGGGACTGAATCTTTTATCAAGTGTTTTTATGAGTGAAGCGTACTCATCAATGACTTGAGAATCACCATCATCACCTGTGCTTGCACTTATCCTTACCTCCTCAAGAGGCAAGGTCTCCAAAATGGATCTACCTTCAACTCCCAAATTATACACTAGTAACGCTTTCTTCTTTTTGGAAGTGAAAGTATCGCCGTCAATTGCTTCAATGTAAGCTACAAATGTAGCCTTCCACTGTTTCCATAACATGGGAGGAGGACCAGGTGATTGTAAAAATTTGCGTGGGTGAGTTGCTGCCCCAAAAATGAAAAGTAATTAACTACAACAGTGACAATGTCTTCCACAAAAATGTTAAAGTGTTTGCCTGTTTGCCTTGAACACGCTATTGATTCGATGCAAAAATGCCTTTCATAAACATCATGAAAGAAAAAAAACTGTCTCTCTTTATTTATTCAACAATACAGTTTCTAGTGAGCAAATGTCCAATACGTTTTGCACACCAAAATGACAACGCGATGTAAATGCGTGTACAAACTGTACAGATCATCTCTTTAAAATAAGCCTTCAGAGCGAATGCATCGCACCGGAGATTGACGTTCAGAAACCATGACACCAAGTGTAAACGTCAGCACGTCAGCACGTTCAAACGCAAGCTTCAGGGAACGCTCGCGCAGCAGTGTAGAAGGCAACGAGAGACGTTAAGGGCTCGCGCATCAGGCTAAACAGGAAACACAATAATAAAAAAAAAATTACCTCCTCACCAAGAAAAATCCATCTGAAGAACCCACAGCATAAGTATGCCAGTGGCAGTCGGCACACAGCGGCTAGCGTCAGCACTGGAGAGGTTTCCAAGCTTCACTCGACGCAGCAGTTGCCTCAAAGTGGATTAATCCGACCACGACGTTCAGAAACACCTCTGGGAAACAGCTGACACCGGACCGTCCTGCCGCCAATGAAAGGAAGACAACGCTCGGTGAGTTGTAGGAGCTTCCTCTATTACATCCGATGCACAGCAGTCCCGGCAGCAACTGCCGACAGATCATTCCCCCATTCCACAGCACGAGCAATCCACATTCTACAGCACGAGTCCATAACACTCGTGCTGACCACTCGTGCGTATCCCGACAGTCACCCAGAGTGGCTCTTTTGTAGAAGAAGTAAATGGGAATTCAGCATCTCTTTAAATCAATAAATGTGCCTCCTGTTCCACAGTCAGACTGACGGGAGCTCCCAACCCACCCCTCTTGGGAAAGGAGTCCAAGTTGTAGGCATTTCTAATAAACAACTAATAAGCTGTCAGCAAATGTTCCCGTACAAATTTGGTCAATGATGAATGGCCAGAAACGTATACTGTGATTAAGATCCAGTTATTATGTTAGGGAATTACCTTGTAAAATGACATGTGGCTTTTTGGGGAAGAGTCACAATTAATTATTCATTTTGTAGGTGTGGTTTATTAAATTACATTTTGTTGTGCCATGTTTTCATGAACATTCATTGATTGCTGTCATTTTTACCTCATCGTGAACCATGCCAATAATGTGTTCTCGCTGTCTAAAAACGTAAGAACTTTTCCTTGATTCCTAACTGAGCAGATTCTATATCAGTTTGCTATTTGATATTATAAAAAAAAAAATTTTCTTACATCTTAGCACACATTTGTTGTGTGTGGTCTGTCTATTGACTTTACAGCTAGAGTTATTTCTGATTCTGGCTTTTCATATACTTTAGAGGTTCCCTTTATGTGATTCTCCTGCAAATATTATGATAATTATTTCTCTGACTGAGTAACCATGTTTATGCCTTCAGTAATTATTTGAAACCTTTAATATAGCTTTGAAGCTTGTTTTAGCTCCACAGGCAAGGGCCTTTACCAAGGGAGCGGTCCTTTAAGGGGCTGTACTGCCTTATATGGCTGACTATAAGGTCATTACACTGTTTGCAACATGAGGGCAGAATGTGTTAATTAATAAAACAACGGTGTCCCAGAGACCGAGGGGGTTGAAACACCTCCGGTACTCTGAAACCTTTGTTTCAAAGCTGTTGCTGTGAAACTTGAACAGTTAACAGCCGCATGCGGGACCACGGTGGTTAATTGTTGAACATTCACAGCAATAGCTGTGAAAGGAGGCTGAAGTCAGACTCTGGTTCTCCCTGTGATCAGATGTTTTGTAAATCCAGGACGGTTATTTGTAAAATGTGATGAAGTGTGATTGTCGCCTGATGCAAAATTATTTCTTTACTTCCTTTCAAGGTATTCTGGGATGACAGGCAGTGCAGCGTGGCTGCCACCCTTGGGGGAACAAATAAAATAATTGCCAGGTAAGGATTCCTATAACTCTATGTTTCCGTTTCCCATGTTTCTTCTTTCTCTCTTCCCTTTCTTGATCTCCGTTTTTTTTTTTGTCTCTTCCCTTTTGACTCCCTCTGTGCACTATTCTTCTTGTTATCAAACTTCTGATAATCACCTGATGGAGCCACATTCCTCCTGGAACATGTTGGGGTATAGTGCTGGTCCAGTTCCTTTTTAGGTTAGTTTTGCCCATCAGTTCCTTAACTATTATCACATTTGTCTCCTCCTCTACACCATGTGATGGTGGTTCACCCTGATTAGAGGTGCCATGCTGTTGCACTGCTACTGCGTTTAGAAAGTGACTGATCATTACACTAATTCAATGACAAACATTCTAGACTTTATGGCACCCCTGTGATGGGATTACAAACATATTTAACTCCGGTGAGAAACACTTCGCATAGATTCTACTTAACAAGGCTAAGATTTGGCACACTACATTATATAACAGCATTCTCAAATAAGGAAAAATGGCTCTATATTTTCCCAAACTGCCCGTGTGAGGGAAAGATCCCCCAGCCCACTATGCACTTCTTACTGTTTTGTACCTTTTATAAAGATATCTAGAGAATTGTTATAAAACCGCTTTTTTAATCAATAGGCTTTATGTAAATGTAAATGTTTTTGTACTTGTATATCGCACAGCTACCCGCAGTGGGTTTCCCGGCGCTTGTACGAATACCGCAAGGGAACCCTTCCTGGCTTTCCCTGTGAAGTGTCCACTCCTGGGCACCCCCATGGTGCAGACCAGGCATCCCTCGCGTTGTGGGGGCCCTTGTGGAGACTAAGCAATCTATTGCCCAGAGTTGCAGCGCGGGGCCCATGATCAGAATAGGCACTGAGGCGAGAATATCCGGTCAGGGGAATTAATGAGCCCGAGACCCGCCAAGGCGGGAATCGAACCCTGGTCCTGGCCAGAGCTCTGCATCGAGGTCTGCCTGCTCTAACCATTGTGCCACACTTCCCCACTTTATCATTATAACACGCTTTTAACTTTTTATGTACGATGGATAATGTAAAAACTGTTTATTCTGTTATTAATTTTATACAAAGTGTGATTAGGAAAAGAAAGGATTTGTCACATCTGGATGCATTAATATCTGAAAAACCTGATGACTGCCTTTAGTTGTGTCATTATTCCGTAATGTTGATATCATCTATCATCCTAATCTCAAATATGTTTATGAATCATTTTTTCTTCCCCTGTGTTATATGGTAGGATTTGGCACAAAAATGCTCGTTTTGTACATATGCGATTTTTGCACTGATAATTATCAGAGTACTATTTATTGAATAAAGATGTAATGCCTGTTATGAAATACTGTTTTTTTAAAGATGTAAATATTTGAAAACTGTTTTTATTTATGTGTATATAGTACCTTCTGTCTAGTATGCTTTATGGTTGTATATTTTACAACGAATAAAGCTGGTTTGACTTGACTTGACTATTGGATTGCTAAAGGGAGTGTCTGTTCTTACCCATCGGCCTGGTGGGACACCAACAATTAGCGAGCTCGGAGGTGAAGGATATTAGGCTTCGAACCTCAGCCGTAAGTTGATGAAGCTCTTGAGAGATCTCGGTGAGTTTGGCGTCATTAGTAATGTGGGAACAGGAGCTCGTGATGTGGGCCAGGACGCCAGGTGAGACTGCTCCGGTTTATGGTGTTAGGGAGAAGCTGAGTTGGGAGAACCAGGGGAAATCGGAAATAGAGATGGAATCATGATTGAGGAGTGGGGGTGTGGGACTCATAACCTGATTGATGAGTAGATAGGCGCCAGGTTATTGGTCATGTTAGGGCGTTCCGAGATAGCAAGTGTCAGGGTTTGCCAGAAAGGGTGTCACAGATTCATCAGTGCTGACAGCGGGGGCTCAGCACTTTCACCCATTCTTTTTAATCTACTCATGGAGCCCCAGGTAAACGCATTGAACTCAGCGAACATTCTATATCACCTGTATGCAGACGACACCCAACTGTATATGAAAATCTCCTTACCAGAAGACTTTCATTTCCCGCAACGCTATTCCACAGAATACCCAAAGTTAGCTCACTGGCAACCACCTCTTGCTTAACACCAAAAAAACGGAATCCCTTCTCATCTCCCCACCCAATCACTCACCCAAGATAGACTTATGGTTGAAACATCTAACTTCCTTTAACACTGCTCCGCACATCATTGACTCCGCGTAATCCCTGGGAGTCACCACAGACAAACACCTGAACATGCAGGCGCAAATCACTAATGCCACCAAGGGAGATAATTACCAGATGAGTATACTAAGGAAACTTAAACCCTTCCTCCCACAGACCGACTTAAAAATGGCAGTACAATCCCTAGCGCTACCAAGATTAGACTATGGAAGTGCCACTCTATGCGGTCTCCCCAAATACTGGCCGGCCCCGCTAAGGGCATCGCTTAACGCTGCGCCCAAACTGGTATCAGGAACTAAAAGAAATAACCACATCTCTCCAACCTTGAAAGTTCTGAACTGGCTGCCCTACGAGGCAAGAACACACCTAAAGATCGCTTGCAAGACCCATAAAGCCCTGCATAGCAATACCCCGTTACTGAGCTCTAAAGCTAGAGCAATCGGGAGGATGCAGACCTCAAAGTACGAGTTCACTTCTACTGAAACCACAATCCTTCCATAAAAAGAGAACAGGCTGCAGAGCATTCTCAGGGATTGCACCGAAGATTTGGAACTCCATACCTCCAGTGGTACGTGGAATCTCTTCCTTTACCTCCTTCAAAAAAGAAGTAAAAATGCTTCTAATGAACACATTCACATCCTAAGACTTTAATTCTATGTTGAATTCTAACCACCTATGTGATCCATATATTATATTATTGCCTACATCTTTTGTATTGAAGGCGCACACCAAATGTATGTTTACTACTTCAACCACCTAATGTTTAATAACTAGGCATTGTGAAGCATTCTGATTCCCTTGTGAATCATTCTTTGTTGACTACTAGTCACCTATGCTATCCATATACTACTATCTACTATTGTAAAGCGCTCTGATACCCTCGTGGGTCATGTTCGTGCTATATAAAACTTTAAAAAAAGAAAAAAAAAGTAAATGTTCAGAGGTAAGGGGCAAAGATGAGGTGATGGTGTTAATATCGAGTCAGTGTATTTTAGTGGTCGCTGCTCTAGGGGTGTGATGAGGGCTCAGGCTATTATGACGAAAAATGTTGGTTGATACAAGCTGCAAGGGTAATGGTAAATGAATGCTGTTGGGTAATCTGATGAAGGTGGATAGGGAGGAGGGGAACGGGGTGGAGCAATACAAGTAGTGGGGAGAGGGGAGGATAAAGAACGTGGTACCCGTGGGATGACTAAAGGGCTAGGATGAGCTTGGGTCAGGGAGGAAACTTATTCATCACAGAGAGTTTGATGGGAGGAAAATTACTTCAAGTAATTCTAGGCTGCATTCAGATGCTTGGATTAAGATGATCCCATTATTATAAAAGGAGATGGTTGCCTCTGCTCGGTGAACAATAGAGGGAGTTGTAGAGAGTCTGAGACTTTAGGGGGCTTTCGTGGATGCAGTTATCCAGAGCGGAGAGCAAAGGGTCTTCCTTCATTGTACTGGTCTTTTAATGCAAAAGCTAAGGTCACTTATGGTAGCGCCTTTATTCGTGAAGACGTAGGGGGTGGAAATAAGGGTTTATGGGAGAAATTTGAGAAGCCGGTGATTGAAGTTCTTGAACACGCTTTTAGATAGTTTATGGGTAGATGATAGTGCAGGAATTTCAGGTGTCTGGAACAAGTTTGGAGTCCAGTGATCTTCGAGAAAGGGAATCCATGGCTAAGGGCACCAAATTTCCAGAGTGGAAAGAGTGGAGGGACCGGAGTACTACATGCTCACATGGGGGGAAGCTGAGGGGAGGGGAGTTGAGGAGAAGGGGGTATGGTCAGATGAAGGAAGGAAGGGATGGAGCAAATCATGGGGTGGCTGGATGAAAGTTCCATGACTCCATTCTACAAAGACAGCCCATTAAACAACAGCATCATGACAGAAGATGCCAAGAGAGAAGAAGGTATTCTTTCTGTTTTGGGATTCCCATTGTTATATGCATCCAATCCAATCAGAAATTTGCATAGCGCGCTACTCACCCAGAGGGTCTCAAGGCGCTTAAGGGAGAGGGGTTTGTTACTGATCGAACAGCCAGGTCTTGAGTTGCTTTCTGAAGGAAAGGTGGTCCTGGGTAAGACAGAGGTGGGTGGGGAGGGAGTTCCAGGACTTGGCCGCCAGGTAGGAGAAGGATCTTCCTTCCATGGTGGCTCTTCGGATGCGTGGAATCGCGGCGAGGGCTTGGTTGGACGATCGTAGATGGCGGGTGGGGGTGTAAAAAGTCAGGCGATTGTTGAGGTATCTGGGTCCTAGGTCGTGGAGGGCCTTGTGTGCGTGGGTGAGGAGACGGAACGTGATTCTCTTGTTGACAGGGAGGCAGTGCAAGTCTCTCAGGTGTTTGGATATGTGGTTGTGTCGAGGTATGTCCAGGATGAGTCGAGCGGAGGCGTTCTGAATGCGTTGAAGTGTTTTCTGTAATTTGGCTGAGGTTCCGGCGTAGAGGGTGTTTCCGTAGTCCAGTCGGCTGGTGACAAGAGCTTGGGTGACCGTCTTCCTTGTTTCGGAGGGGATCCATCGGAAGATCTTTCGGAGCATGCGTAGGATGTTAAAACATGATGAAGAGACGGCGTTGACTTGTCTGGTCATCGAGAGGAAGGAGTCTAGGATGAATCCCAAGTTGCGGGCATGGTCCATTGGTTTGGGTGCACTGCCTAGGGCCGGGGGCCACCATGAGTCGTCCCAGGCAGAGGGGGATGATCCTAGGATGAGGACTTCTGTCTTGTCTGAGTTCAGTTTTAAGCGGCTGTACTTCATCCACTCTGCTACGTCTTTCATCCCTTCGAGTAGGTTGGTTTTGGCGGTGGTTGGGTCTTTGTTGAAGGAGAGGATCAGCTGAGTGTCGTCAGCGTAGGAGATGATGTTTAGGTTGTGTTGGCGTGCGATGGATGCGAGGGGGCTCATGTAGACGTTGAAGAGGGTGGGGCTGAGCGATGATCCTTGTGGTACGCAGCAGATGACTTCGGTGGTCTCTGATCTGAAAGGGGGGAGGCGGACTCTCTGAGTTCTTCCGGCGAGGAATGAGATGATCCAATCCAATGCCTTATCTTGTATCCCGACTTTCCTGAGGCGATGTACAAGGGTGCGGTGGCAGACCGTGTCGAAAGCTTCAGAGAGGTCCAGGAGGATGAGGGCCGCTGTTTCCCTGCATGCATTACTAGGTGGAATTGCATCCCTGCATGCGATTCCTAGGTGGAAAACAGCAAATCCTGAAGAGAGGGCCCAGCTGCTAATATAAAAAAGGGAAGTTGAAATACATTAGGCCAAACAAGATTATGCAAATAAGATAGAATCCAGACTAGAGGGATAGGGGGGATAGGATGAACAGTGGCCTAGGATGCACTTGGAAATTCAGTAGACCTAGCCAATCTGAAAATCTAAGCAGAATTAGTAAACAAAATCATTCTAAGATGGCCTCCACCGTGGAAATACTATGAAGCTACAGAACATGATGGTCCTTCTTTCATGTCCACAAGAAGGACATGCTAAGTCCTATGTCAATATCTAGATTCCTAGAGTCTTAGAGGCGCCGCCATTTTAGATTGGGCAGGGACTTTATAAGGGGAGAGGGTCGATACATGATGCAGGCCCTACCAGGCTCAGATAGAGCACATTTATGCCACGAGAGCCCCAAACACAATCAGGGCACAAAAGGCCCCCGTAATCAAGCCTTGAGACAACAGCGAGGGGAATCCTCCTGAAAAAAGAGTAGTTAGTAGTGAATGAAACCAGGCACCTCCCTGAACAATAAGATTTGATGTATGGCACAACATCCTGGTGTCCACCTTGCTGTCTTGAGTCTTCCTGATCCATCTCTTACTCCAAGAGCTGTTCTTGTTTTAACAAAACCTTGACCATATGCATCTACCTAAAGCTGTAACTAGTGTATGCGTGCTATGCGAGCGCCCTTTTTTTGTTAAGTTACTCTATGAACACCTTTGCTGAAATAAATAAGATTGTGGCATGTTGAAAGGAACTTTTATGCAAATATCTCTGTATGGTTAAATGTGTCTTAAATATGTCTTCATAAGTTTCAACAATAGTGTGAGAAGTTGGCCTGGTAGGGGATGTTTCCAATTCTGGAACCACCTACTACCTGACCAAACAATCCCTTATGGTGTCTGGTTGTAAGTCAACCTTATTAGACAAGCTATCCTAGGGGTAGCATGGACTAAGCAGCCTAAAGGCTTAACTTAAGAGGTCGTGTTAAGCGAGCTGTTTTACCACATACAATCCTGTAATACCAAATGAAAGGACACCACACAAGTATATATTATAAAAATATATGTGTTTATTACTAAAAACAATCCCCAGTATTCTTTATGAATAAAGGGGCACAAGCGTTAAATCAAAAGCACTGTTTAAACATACAAGTTGCACAATTATGGATGAGGGCGGGTGGCCACTCAAACCATATACTAAACAAGTGGTATAAGAGAGGCCACTCGAACAGTGGTTAGGCCTAGGGCCTAGGGAATCGCTGGGAGCAGTCAGGACAAGCAATGCTGAAGTCGGGAATGGCCCTCGGGATTCGGGAGAGGTGCGGAAAGCGCACGCATGCACCAATGTTAACCAATGGTGCGTAAAAGTCATAGAGTTAAAGTTTAAGGACACTTCCGCTGAACCTAGAGGAACAAAACTTAACACACAGACCCTAGAGGTGTGCACCAGTGTGGGAACACCGGCGGAGCAAAGTTACCTCACCCACAGGAAGTGGGTGCACAGGGTCGAAGTGGCGTCGGGTTTTGACACGCAGGCTCTTGGTGCTTGGAGCTGAAAGGGCTGCAGGCGGGTTAAAGATGAAGTGTCCGGTGGAGTCCAAGGGTGGACTCAAGTTGTAGAGTACCTGAAAGCAGAGGGGACAGAGTCTGGGTCACTCAGCAGTGACCAGGGTGGAACCAGGATGGAACCAGGCAATGTCGGGCGCAATCAGGTGGTCGTCGAGGAGCTTCTCTCCGCTGTCACGTGGGCTCTGGGGCATCTGCGACGTCCAGGAGCAGGTCACGATCTGTCCCACGCAGGCTCTCACCGTCGGTGCAGTCGGCTTCAAGTTTGGAGCAAACAAGCCTTGGTAAGAGCAATCCACGCAGGATCGGAAGATTGCTTCTCACTCGGACCAGGAAGGTCAGAGTCGGGGCTCCTTTTCAGGGGAGCTGGTGTGGATCTGGAGCAACCAGATTCACGAGTCTTCTTAGGTAGTTCATCGGCACAGGGACCACTAGCCGGCTGGCAAGTGACCGGGCCAACGCGTTGAGCCAAATAGAGCCAAAGGGCCCCACGCAGCACTCGTCGAGTGTGGAGGGCTGAACTTCGGCTCAGGAGCAGCTCAGGGTGGGGGCTTCTTAAACCCCGGTGCACAGCTTCGAGGGTCACTCGTGGGCTGCACGGTCAGCGTCTCGTGGTCAATTCAAGATGGCGTGCCCCACGCTTCCGGTCGCCTCCACGGGTCTCAGCTCTGCAGGGACTGTGGATCGGGCTGTTGGAAGGCAGGCAAGCTTGATCTCGTCGATCTCAGTCGCTTGAGTTCCGGCGGGAACTGCAACTAAGTAGACGTCGAGGGCTGGATGGTGCCTGCTGCTGCAGGGTGGTCACTCCTTGACCACAAGGGATATTCTTCGGGCTTCCACGATGAGATGGAGGGCGAAGGGTCCAGAATTGCGTTTCAAATGTTTCTTCCAGGAAATCTGATGTGCATTGGCACTGCTCCCACTCTTATTCCAATCTGGGGGGCGTGATTACCTGCTAGGTCCCCTCCTATGGGTGGGACCCAGGAAGTGGGTGGATACACCCCCTTCCTTTGATCCAGGCCGCCCTGGCACGAGGGCTGGAGTGCCCCAGAACCGGTTTGGCCGGATTATGCAAGGGGCAGCCTTGTGCGCCCCAGGCAGTGTCTGGTTTCTTTCAAACCTCCCTGCTACAATACACTATCTCCTGTCTGGAGGGCGGTGACACCCTCCTGTGACAGGAAACCCTTTGTCCAGGACCCATTTGGTCGAGTTTCGGTCAACTGCAGGGGTCCAGACATTTGTCTGTGGCAGAGGCATCCATTTTGTGGATCTTAAGGTCTTTGGAGAAATTAACCGCATTTAGTAAAGGAACATGTCTTACCCCTCTAGAGGGGTGGAATGCCATCCCCGTCGCCAGAACTGGCGAGGGGATGGTATTCCAAATCGTATGACACCTTACACGACATGTTTTGATAAAGCCAAACCAAAGTTGCTAAATAACCGCGAGGATTATAAGGCACTTAATAGTATATGGTATGGCATTATCCTGAAACAGCTTAGGGATTTGTTCCCGACAGCTGCAGACAGGCTCAGCTCATGCTAGAGCTCCATCTCACATAAAACCACGCACTCAGCCTCCAGGATTGATGAGGCCTTCTATAGGAGTGGCTCACAGGTTTACATGTGTCCAGATATAGGTTTAGATATAGATATACTATACCTAAGGAAGGGGTGTTTACACCACCTTACCCCAGCTGAGTGATCAGCCAGTTGTGTCAATTTAAGAACCAGCCAGGGGTGGCAAAAGATATGCTGCAGCCCCTGGTAGGCCTTGGTGGCCCCTATGCCCTGTGCACCTATAGTGCATTCTACAGGGGCTGACAAGGAGTCCATTTCCAATTGGTATGTGCCTATAGCACATGTGTCATTAATTTAGTGAGAGAACAGCAGGCTGGGGGTCTGATCAGCAGGCCCACAGCCTCAGTAGTCGAAAACCAGTGAAGCAAAAAGCAAAAATTTGGGGTGACCATAGGATAGCAGACCCTACTCTCCTACAAATAGTAATAAATGAGATGCTTTTACAATCAATTAAAAATTGTATATGCACATTCTGGTATTTTCCATTTAAGTAATTTAAATCTCTTTACATCCGACAGAAAACAATCCTTGATTGCACAAAATGTTTAAGAATAATGAAGAAAATACTGTAACTCTGCAAAAGCAAAGTCCGAAACATTGAGTTCCAGTATTCAGGAAAACATAAGTGCCGACAGAGGCAGACGAACCTGAACATAAACTGACAGATCTTTGAAGTACCACCAAGGGCAATTCGGTGGTTCTACGAGTCTCAGCTGTGCACCTCCGTGCCTCATGATGAAGAAATGACCTCTAGAAAATTAAGGCAACACTGATCAACCACTTCTTGTGTAAACATGTCCAGTACCAGCTTTGATCATGAGGTGGTTACAGCAGATCTCTGCTTCCTAAAGTGATATCAGACCACCATTCAGTGCTAAAGGTGTATTGAATGGCTCTTTCATGCCATTCCACAGCAACCAGCGAAAAGCACCGTTAACTGAAAGTTAAAAGAAATGGGCGTTCTGCTATATAAAACACAGAGTATATTTACCAAGCCTAAAACTGCATAAGAGAACACACACAGGGGAAAAGCCATACAAATGCAATGAATGTCTGAAGACCTTAAGTCAATTATCAGGCCTAAACAAGCATCTGTGAACACACACAGGGGAAAAACCATATCATTGCAGTGAATGTGGAAGTAGTTTTACGTAATCATCTAAACTCATGAGTCATCAGCGAACACATACTGTAGAAAAACCATTCAAGTGCAATGAATGTGGGAAGAGCTTTATATATTTATCAGACCTAAAACGGCATCAGATAACACACACTGGAGAAAAACCATATCCTTGCAGTGAATGTGGAAGTAGTTTTAGTGACTCATCAACATTAAAGGTTCATCAACGAACACACACTGGAGAAAAACCATATCATTGCAGTGAATGTCTGAAGAGCTTTCGTCTATTATCACACCTAAAACGGCATCAGAGAACACACACTGGAGAAAAACCATATCATTGCAGTGAATGTCTGAAGCGCTTTAGTCTATTATCATACCTAAAACGGCATCAGAGAACACACACTGGAGAAAAACCATACCAATGCAGTGAATGTGAAAGGAATTTCAGTTCCTCTTCAGGATTAATGTATCATCAACAAACACACACAGGGGAAAAACCATATCATTGCAGTGAATGTGGAAGTAGTTTTAGTTCCTCTTCAGGATTAATGTATCATCAACAAACACACACAGGGGAAAAACTATATCATTGCAGTGAATGTGGAAGTAGTTTTAGTTCCTCTTCAGGATTAATGTATCATCAACAAATACACACAGGGGAAAAACCATATCATTGCAGTGAATGTGGAAGTAGTTTTAGGAATTCGGTAACATTAAGGAATCATCAGCGAACACACACAGGGGAAAAACCATTTAAGTGCAGTGAATGTATGAAGAGCTTTAGTCGATTAACAGGCTTAAAATACCATCAAAGAAATCACGTGGGGAAAAACCATACAAGTGCAGTGAATGTGTGAAGAGCTTTTGTCAATCATCACACCTAAAACAACATCAAAATACACACACCGGGGAAAAACCATACCATTGCTGTGAATGTATGAAGAGCTTTTGTGAATCATCACAACTAAAGCGGCATCAGAAAACACACACTGGGGAAAAACAATACAAGTGCAGTGAATGTGTGAAGAGCTTTTGTCAATCATCACACCTAAAGCGGCATCAGAAAACACACACTGGGGAAAAACCAATGAATGTGTGAAGAAATGTTGTCGCTTATCAGACCTACATAGACATCAGCGAGCACACACTGGGGAAAAACCATGCCATTGCAGTGAATGTGGAAGTCGTTTTAGTGATTCTTAAACATTAAGGATTCATCAGCGAACACATACTGGAGAAAAACCATACCATTGCAGTGAATGTGGGAAGAGATTTTGTCGCATATCAGCCCTACATAGACATCAGCAAACACACACTGGAGAAAAACCATAGCATTGCAGTGAATGTGTGAAGAGATTTTGTCGCTTATCAAGCCTAAAACAGCATCAGAAAACACGCACTGGGGAACAACTGTAGTGTGGCTTTTAGGGTCACACTATTCTTTGCTAAAGTTAGCCTGAGTTGACAACCATCTTAGCTGCGTGTCTTTTTATTTTTGCGCACTACACTCTGTATCTTCTTGTGCAAGACGCCTTTGTGCCCACATGAGCTCATTTTGTGCAATGAATAAGGGAATAGCTTTTTTCAATTATCAAACCTAAAACGGCATCAGCAAGCACACACTGGAGAAAAACTGTAGTGTGGCCCCTAGGGTCACGCTATTCTTTGCTAAAGTTAGCCTGAGTTGGCAGCCATCTTAGCTGCGTGTCTTTTTATTTTTGCGCACTACACTCTGTATCTTCTTGTGCAAGACCCCTTTGTGCCCACATAAGCTCATTTTGTTATAGTTTGCTCACAGCGTACAAGGTCGAAAAACAAGCCACTGTGCTTTTCAGTTCTGGTCAGTCCGTACTACCTAGACATAACATTAGGCACTTCTTGGCATGATTGAGAAATCCTTGCATTATACTAACACGCAGCAGCTTCCTCAAGACAGATGGAAGATTTCCTTCTACGAACTAGAGCCTTGCTGAGCCTATGATGTAACCTTACTCCTACGTTCTATGGTGAGGGGTTCTCCAGAATTGGACCAGAGATCTTCTTTTATATAATATACATAGTCCTACCAGGGGAGGTTGCTCTAGGCGCTATAGCCGTAATATTGACTGGTCAATCAGAATGATCTCCTCCTTCTTATTTTATGGTATTGTAACTTTGATCATTGTTTTTATCTTATGTGTTATTCTGCTGGTGCTAGCTCGTTTACTGCATTATTGAACAACGCACAGTTTGTTACTTGAGAAATAAACATTTTAAACTTTACATAGACTGCATTATTTGGTGTGGATAAGCAAGGGTGAGTGAGCAAAAGGGTGTGCATTGCTACCGCAACTGAGAGGTCGTGAGGCCTGTGTTCTGGGTTTGTCTAAGCATTAGGTATGTTTGGAAGGTCTTGGGAGCTAATGAGACACTATAGCTAGTCGGTCTAGGGATTGTGGGTTCTTAGGTGTAAGTGTGGTCCAACCAATCTTGCACTAACAGCCTATTTTCTTGTGCATAGTTCTGTATGTGCAGAATCTCTACAACAAAACCATTTAAGTGCAGTGACTGTGGAAGTAGTTTTAGTGACTCATCAACATTAAAGGTTCATCAACGAAAACACACTGGAGAAAAACCATATCATTGCAATGAATGTGGAAGTAGTTTTAGTTCCTCTTCAGGATTAATGTATCGTCAACAAATACACACAGGGGAAAAACCATTCCAGTGCAATGAATGTGGGAAGAGATTTTGCCGCTCATCAGTCCTACATATACATCAGCGAACACACACTGGAGAGAAACCATTTCAGTGCAATGAATGTGGGAAGAGATTTTGTCGCTTATCAGTCCTACATAGACATCAGCAAACACACACTGGAGAAAACCATACCATTGCAGGGAATGTGGAAGTAGCTTTGGTGATTCTTCAATATTAAGGATTCATCAGCGAAGACACACGACAGAAAAGACATATATTGGCAGTGAACGTGCAAAAATCTTTTGTCAATCTTCAAACCTAAAAATAAATTGGCGAGCACTCCACCATCACCATCAATGAAAGTGTCTATTCTGTGCTATTGTTTATTTCCCTACAGCTAGGAAAAACATGAAATATCAGGAAACCAATTGGGAGACTAGCACAAAGTGGACTAAAAGTAAAGAAACTGTTGGTTTTTATTCTGTGAGAGAGTTTTAACGAAAGAAATCCAAACACACCTGACCATGCTACCTGTAAAATCAACACCATGAACAACAAGGGTATTTTCAGCTAATTTTAGAGATTAGTACTAAAACATATAAACCCAACACACTCAAAACAATTTAACAAGCACAAAATGAAGATTCTTCAGCGCTGACTGTGGTTTTGGTCATTTTATGCATCATTAATAGTTCTGTGACAGTGGCCAGAGAACTGTGTAGAGGGTTAACCCTTGCAGTGCATGGAATTTACCTCTGAAGCTCTGATGTAGAACAAATGAGGACACGAAACTCTTCAGCCATGAAAATTATGATTATATTTTAACTATGAAACTATGTGACAACAATTGAATGGATGTTATTCTTTTGGTCTCTTCTTACGATGTAGCAACTCTTATACAATTATGTTACAAATTAGACAGTGTATCTATATAGAAATAGGCAATGGATGAATGTGGAAGTATGCCTGTATATCTTCAGTAGGGACCATGGACCAACTAAGTGCTGAATATTGATCATCTCCATCGCAATTGCATTGCAAATGCTTTTTTGATACACTGTTTTTATATTGAGTATCTGTCTCTGTGATAAGTTGTTCTCTAAACTTCTGGAACCAAAAATATAGAATTATATATAAATAATATAAAAAAATGACATTGGTACAAATAAACATATATTTTTGAAAACTCATTATACTTGTTGTTCACAATTTGTCTTTTCTTAATTCAAAGGTCCACTCTGTTATTATATTTCCTAAATTGTTTTTTCACACTTGTAGAACATATGATGATCATAGTCTGAATTTCCGTCTACGAGCCGTATTCGTCAGCACATTACACAACCTCGCATTTCATTAGCGACAAAAAAGTTAAAATCTCAAAGAAACTTGGCTAGGAAAAACACAGGCAACACAAGCTTATTTAACAACAACAGGCAAGCACAAAAAAACCTTCAAATCATCTATATACAGGGACAAACAAATGGCGTCTGATCAGTTCTGGCTAAAGCTGGTTCAGGCAAGCAAGAACTCCAAAGTTATTCTGGTCTCTAGTTAACAGGGGCCCTTTAGGTATCAGTGGGCATGGTAGCGCAAATATAACCTCAGAAGAATGGACTCAGTTTTTATCTAAACATTTTCGCGACCACTGAAACAGGGGCGGTCAATCTAGTCCTCCCATCAACTAATTTAGTTATTACTTTTGAAGCCAACGCATAGGTAAGACCGAGCCTGACAACTTAGCTAATCATGTCCTGGAATCAAAAACATTTGACGGAAAGGAGCAAAGCGAAAACCCACTGACTGACACCTTGATGACACCAGAAGTGTTAAGAAACAACATTGCCCGTACAATCAGGAAAGCAAGGTCATAAGGACCTCCTGGGCCTAACGGTATTCCTCAAGCCCTGTTTAAATCGGACGTAAATTTGTGATCGGACCTCTTGGTCCCCCTGTTTTCATACTGTAGGCTAAACCACAACATCCCTGAGTCCTGGAAAGGCGCTATTATCCACCCAATCTAATAGTGGAAAGAGAAATGACCCTAAGAACGTCCGAATGATAGCTCTCCTCAACATTGAATCTAAATACTATGGCAGTATTTTGCTGGAAGAGCTGTCTTGCATTATCTGTTTTGATGGAGAAAGCGAGAGTCCAAGGTATTCAACTTCACAGCTGCTTTGGGGACTTCAAAGCGGCTTTTGACTGGGTGCCGCGGGGCCGTCTGTGGCAAAAAATTAGAGAGCTGGGGCATACCTCCGGCCCTCTTAACAGCCATAATTCAACATAATTTGAAAACCTGGATTAGAATAAAGTTGGGAGATGGGTGCCATGTCTCAAGGAAGATTTTGACCAATAGCGGTGTCAAACAAGACTGCGTGTTGGTTCCACTCCTTTTTAACTTGTTTAATTCAGACTCCTTAACTTGCCAAAGTCCATTCTCATCCCCTCAAATAGACGGATCCCGCATTAGCAACCTGGTATATGCTGACGACCTTGTGTTACTGACTCATACAAAAGTAGGACTACAGAGGTTACTTGATCAGCTGCTCCCCTACACAGCAATAAACTCCCTTGAACTGAATTTGTCAAAAACAAAAATAATTTATTTTGGGAAGCGGAAGCAGCAGAGAGGTGGGTGGTTCTTTAATAATCAAAACATTGAAACCGTATCTCATTACAAATATTAGGGAATTTTTTGGGACGCCAGAGGCTCCTTTGTAAAGCAGAAAGATGCAGTAAGGGCAAAAGCCTGGTCACTTGAGGTTGCCTCACCGAAACTTTCGAAACAACTACTTCGCCCAAGCCTTACCCCATTGCTAAAGGTGATGAAGGCAAAGATAACCAACTCCCTTTCATATGAGCATGAGATCATGATGGGCGCATTAAGTACCTCTCTAAACAAATTAACCACCAACATTTTTGAACGAGCATGGCACCTGCCAAGATCTTCATCGCCAGCCCAAATCAGACTTGAACTTGGACTATTAGACCATCATGGTGTCGAGGCCGGCGCGTTTATCAAGCTTTGCAATAGACTGCGCATTTCCCGGGAAGGCAGCTTGGAAGTTAGACTTTGGAATTAAATATTGACCAGCCAATCTGGCCAAAAACATCGGCATCATCTCAACCATTCCTTGTCGCTACTCGGCGTCAAGGAATAATGCGGAACATATCCATCACAGCCGGCGTTAATAGACTGTTATTAAGAGAAGTGTCCGGCTATGGTCCTTTCATTCAGACAGGGTTAAACTGTCCAGAAGGAAACATGCCTGGGCGGGTATTTCTGATTCAAACCAAGGGTTGAATCACCTCATTTATCATGCACGTTTGCACTTCTTTGGAAGTTAAAGTGCTTCATCCTAAGATTGGGAAAATGGCCTTTTTTAGAGCATTTATTTAAATGGCGGTGCCCAAATATCAGTCCTGAATGTAGGAAATGCGGTTACCACGCAGAAGCAATGGAGCACATAGCCTGCGCGTGTCCCGTTTTGCTCAATGACAGAAGGAACTTACTGCATGACGCATGGAACAAACTTGGAGCTTGTACATGTCGCCAGGCGATAATAGCCGCCATGAGCTCTGAAAATACAAAGCTGAACATTCGGTACACCAAATTTGCCACCAGAGTGGCCAAATCACTTGGCAAATACGGGGCCGCAAACCTCCCTTTCTCTGGTCGTGCTGTTACGCAGCCCCACGATGAACTCATGAACATTTGATCACCCAGTATAGTTTATTTGACCATTTTTTTTTCCCTTTTACTAATTGTTCTTACTTATGGCTTGGAAATTTATGTCTAAGTCTCCCTCTCCAGCTTTTTAAAGAAAGGCTATGATTGTCTTGTCAACCAAGGCTTTTAACTTTTTTAGGCAATCGTTCATTCGCCGGACACTTTAACTACACCTAACTTTTTAGCAAGATAAGAACACCTTTTTAGCACTAATTGTGTCTTTTAAAAAAAAAATCCTTGTATAGATGAATTACGCAATTTTAAAATTGAATGCTTGAAATGTATGTCTAGGATGGAGGTGTTCAAACTGGGGGGGTGCCCCCTTAGGGGGCCTCAGGCGATCCCAGATGGGGCGCCAGGCTCTTGCCAAAAAGATGTTATACTGATAACGGTGCTTTATTTTAAGCTGAAAATAATGAGCGGCAGTAAGCTGCTCTCCAATGGGCCGTCACAAACATGTTTTGTTGTTTATTTCCTAGCTGGGAGTATGTGTCAAAAGGGACGGGACTCCAAATGTTCTTCAAAACCCCCACCCCACTTCAAATAAACTCACTGTGGGTACTTGTACCCGTTATTAGAACATTGGAATGTTGGGAGCTCCATTGAAGACAACCGAGTAGCTCCGGGCTTGTAATGGCTGGTATAAGTCCAGAGCTCCAACATTCCATTGTTTGTTTTCATGTTTCTCCCATTTTAATTTAGAACATTCTACCCTCAGTGGGTGGAATGTTCTAATAGCCTTATAGCCTTTCTGCCTCAGGGTACACCGGTTGTTAAAGGCCCTGAACCTGAGTTTTAGGCCCAAACCGCAGGCCCTCGGAAGCGGGATATTAAGCTATAGTAAGGCCTGCCCGACCAGAACAGTATGTTGTGCAATCATGCATTTGATTGCATTTTTAAAACAGAACTTAACTGCAATGCTTAAATAAGTTTAGACATATTTAAACATTGCCAATTTAATAGAATAATTGTGAAAAATTCGAAGGGGCGCCCTATGATTGCTGGGAGGAAGGGGGGCTTGTAGTTAATACAAGGTTTTAAGACCACTGGTCTAGGGTGTTCCTCATCGGAGAGGTGTGAGGGGCCTGATGTAACACTGTTGGTTGGTCAAATCTTAAAGGGGAGGGCTCAGAGACTCAAAGGCAATGGATTTCAATGTCGAACCTGTTCATCACCTCTTAATCATCCTCACTGATCGCAATAAGTGACTGGATCAGGCCTCCTCCTCCCATGTCCAGATGGGCTGCCAGCTGGGTATATTCAGCACAGGTATGTAAATCAAGGTTTGAGATGTAAAACATGAAAGTAATAAAGACATACAAGCTTTACAAAGGAATGTTGAGGGCAATGCCAAGCCCAAATCAACACTGTTACTACTACTGGCAAGAGTGTGTACATTTATCTGCTAACAGTGCCCCCCCATGGAAAAGGTCAGCCACCCCTTTACTCTCTCCCTGTCAAACCCAACCTATTCTAGACTCTCCAGCAGGACCTGCAAACAGCTGCTGAGTGAACACTAAGCACTCTCTCACAAACCCAACCTATTCTAGACTCTCTCCAGAAGTACCTGCAGACGGCTGGCGAGTGAACACTAAGCACTCTCTCACAAACCCAACCTTTTCTAGACTCTCACCAGCAGGACCTTCAGACGGCTGGCAAGTGAACACTAAGCACTCTCTCACAAACCCAAACTATTCTAGACTCTCTCCAGCAGGACCTGCAGACGGCTGGCGAGTGAACACTAAGCACTCTCTCACAAACCCAACCTATTCTTAACTCTCTCCAGCAGGACCTGCAGACGGCTGGCGAGTGAACACTAAGCACCCTCTCACAAACCCAAAAGTATTCTAGACTCTCTCCAGCGGGACCTGCAGACGGCTGGCGAGTGAACACTAAGCACTCTCTCACAAACCCAAACTATTCAAGACTCTCTCCAGCAGGACCTGCAGACGGCTGGCGAGTGAACACTAAGCACTCTCTCACAAACCCAACCTATTCTTAACTCTATCCAGCAGGACCTGCAGACGGCTGGCGAGTGAACACTAAGCACCCTCTCACAAACCCAAAAGTATTCTAGACTCTCTCCAGCGGGACCTGCAGACGGCTGGCGAGAGAACACTAAGCACTCTCTCACAAACCCAACCTATTCTTAACTCTATCCAGCAGGACCTGCAGACGGCTGGCGAGTGAACGCTAAGCACTCTCTCACAAACCCAACCTATTCTTAACTCTCTCCAGCAGGACCTGCAGACGGCTGGCGAGTGAAAAATAAGCACTCTCTCACAAACCCAACCTATTCTAGACTCTCTCCAGCAGGACCTGCAGACAGCTGGCGAGTGAACACTAATCACTCTCTCACAAACCCAACCTATTCTAGACTCTCCGGCAGGACCTGAAGACGGCTGGTGAGTGAACAGTAAGCACTCTTTCACAAACCCAACCTATTCTAAACTCTTTCCAGCAGGACCTGCAGACAGCTGGCGAGTGAACACTAAGCACTCTCTCACAAACCCAACCTATTCTAGACTCTCTCCAGCAGGACCTGCAGACGACTGGCGAGTAAACACTAAGCACTTTCTCACAAACCCAACCTATTCTAAACTCTCTCCAGCAGGACCTGCAGACGGCTGGCGAGTGAACACTAAGCACTCTCTCACAAACCCAACCTATTCTAGACTCTCTCCAGCAGGACCTGCAGACGGCTGGCGAGTGAACACTAAGCACTCTCTCACAAACCCAACCTATTCTAGACTCTACAGCAGGACCTGCAGACGGCTGGCGAGTGAACGCTAAGCACTATCTCACAAACCCAATCTATTCTAGACTCTCTCCAGCAGGACCTGCAGACGGCTGGCGAGTGAACACTAAGCACTGTCTCACAAACCCAACCTATTTCTCTCTATCAGGACCTGCAGATGGCTGGCGAGTGAACACTAAGCACTCCCTCACAAACCCAACCTATTCTTAACTCTCTCCAGCGGGACCTGCAGACGGGTGGCGAGTGAACACTAAGTACTCTCTCACAAACCCAACCTATTCTTAACTCTCTACAGCGGGACCTGCAGACGGCTGGCGAGTGAACACTAAGTACTCTCTCACAAACCCAACCTATTCTTAACTCTCTCCAGCGGGACCTGCAGATGGCTAGCGAGTGAACACTAATCACTCTCTCACCAACCCAACCTATTCTTAAATCTCTCCACCAGGACCAGGCGACAGCTGGTGAGTGCACACTAAGCACTCTCTCACAAACCCAACCTATTCTAGACTGTCTCCAGCAGGACCTGCAGACGGCTGGTGAGTGAACACTAAGTACTCTCTCCCAAACCCCACCTATTCTAGACTCTCTCCAGCAGGACCTGCAAATTGCTGGTGAGTGAACACTAAGCACTCTCTCACACACCCAACCTATTCTATACTCTCTCCAGCGGGACCTGCAGATGGCTAGCGAGTGAACACTAATCACTCTCTCACCAACCCAACCTATTCTTAAATCTCTCCACCAGGACCAGGCGACAGCTGGTAAGTGCACACTAAGCACTCTCTCACAAACCCAACCTATTCTAGACTCTCTCCAACAGGACCTGCATACGGCTGGCGAGTAAACACTAAGCACTCTCTCACAAACCCAACCTATTCTAGACTCTCTCTAGCAAGACCTGCAGATGGCTGGCAAGTGAACACTAAGCACTGTCTCACAAACCCAACCTATTCTAGACTCTCTCCAGCAGAACCTGCAGACGGCTGGAAAGTGAACACTAAGCACTCTCTCACAAACACAACCTATTCTAGACTCTCTTCAGCAGGACCTGCAGATGGCTGGTGAGTGAACACTAAGCACTCTCTCACAAACCCAACCTATTCTAGACTCTCTCCAACAAGACGTGCAGATGGCTGGCAAGTGAACACCAAGCACTGTCTCACAAACCCAACCTATTCTAGACTCTCTCCAACAGGACCTGCATACGGCTGGCGAGTGAACACTAAGCACTCTCTCACAAACCCAACCTATTCTAGACTCTCTCCAGAAGGACCTGCAGACGGCTGGCGAGTGAACACTAAGCACTCTCTCACAAACCCAACCTTTTCTAGACTCTCACCAGCAGGACCTTAAGACGGCTGGCAAGTGAACACTAAGCACTCTCTCACAAACCCAAACTATTCTAGACTCTCTCCAGCAGGACCTGCAGACGGCTGGCGAGTGAACACTAAGCACTCTCTCACAAACCCAACCTATTCTTAACTCTCTCCAGCAGGACCTGCAGACGGCTGGCGAGTGAACACTAAGCACCCTCTCACAAACCCAAAAGTATTCTAGACTCTCTCCAGCGGGACCTGCAGACGGCTGGCGAGTGAACACTAAGCACTCTCTCACAAACCCAACCTATTCTAGACTCTACAGCAGGACCTGCAGACGGCTGGCGAGTGAACGCTAAGCACTCTCTCACAAACCCAACCTATTCTTAACTCTCTCCAGCAGGACCTGCAGACGGCTGGCGAGTGAACGCTAAGCACTGTCTCACAAACCCAACCTATTCTAGACTCTCTCCAGCAGGACCTGCAGACGGCTGGCGAGTGAACACTAAGCACTGTCTCACAAACCCAACCTATTTCTCTCTATCAGGACCTGCAGATGGCTGGCGAGTGAACACTAAGCACTCCCTCACAAACCCAACCTATTCTTAACTCTCTCCAGCGGGACCTGCAGACGGGTGGCGAGTGAACACTAAGTACTCTCTCACAAACCCAACCTATTCTTAACACTCTCCAGCGGGACCTGCAGACGGCTGGCGAGTGAACACTAAGTACTCTGTCACAAACCCAACCTATTCTTAACTCTCTCCAGCGGGACCTGCAGATGGCTAGCGAGTGAACACTAATCACTCTCTCACCAACCCAACCTATTCTTAAATCTCTCCACCAGGACCAGGCGACAGCTGGTGAGTGCACACTAAGCACTCTCTCACAAACCCAACCTATTCTAGACTGTCTCCAGCAGGACCTGCAGACGGCTGGTGAGTGAACACTAAGTACTCTCTCCCAAACCCAACCTATTCTAGACTCTCTCCAGCAGGACCTGCAGACGGCTGGCGAGTGAACACTAAGCACTCTCTCACAAACCCAACCTATTCTAGACTCTCTCCAACAAGACCTGCATACGGCTGGCGAGTGAACACTAAGCACTCTCTCACAAACCCAACCTATTCTAGACTCTCTCTAGCAAGACCTGCAGATGGCTGGCAAGTGAACACTAAGCACTGTCTCACAAACCCAACCTATTCTAGACTCTCTCCAGCAGGACCTGCAGACGGCTGGAAAGTGAACACTAAGCACTCTCTCACAAACACAACCTATTCTAGACTCTCTTCAGCGGGACATGCAGACGGCTAGTGAGTGAACACTAAGCACTCTTTCACAAACCCAACCTATTCTAAACTCTCTCCAGCAGGACCTGCAGACGGCTGGCGAGTGAACACTAAGCACTCTCTCACAAACCTAACCTATTCTGGACTCTCTCTAGCATGACCTGCAGACGGCTGTCGAGTGAACACTAAGCACTCTCTCACAAACCCAAAAGTATTCTAGACTCTCTCCAGCGGGACCTGCAGACGGCTGGCGAGTGAACACTAAGCACTCTCTCCCAAACCCAACCTATTCTAGACTCTCTCCAGCAGGACCTGCAGACGGCTGGCGAGTGAACACTAAGCACTCTCTCACAAACCAAACCTATTCTAGACTCTCTCCAGCAGGACCTGCAGACAGCTGGCGAGTGAACACTGAGCACTCTCTCACAAACCCAACCTATTCTTGACTCTCTCCAGCAGGACCTGCAGATGGCTGGCTAATGTACACTAAGCACTGTCTCACAAATCCAACCTATTCTAAACTCTCTCTATCAGGACCTGCAGATGGCTGGCGAGTGAACACTAAGCACTCTCTCACAAACCCAACCTATTCTAGACTCTCTCCAGCAGGACCTGCAGACGGCTGGCGAGTGAACACTAAGCACTCTCTCACAAACCCAACCTATTCTAGACTCTCTCCAGCAGGACCTGCAGACGACTGGCGAGTAAACACTAAGCACTTTCTCACAAACCCAACCTATTCTAAACTCTCTCCAGCAGGTCCTGCAGACGGCTGGCGAGTGAACACTAAGCACTCTCTCACAAACCCAACCTATTCTAGACTTTCTCCAGCAGGACCTGCAGACGGCTAGCGAGTGAACTCTAAGCACTCTCTCACAAACCCAACCTATTCTAGACTCTACAGCAGGACCTGCAGACGGCTGGTGAGTGAATGCTAAGCACTGTCTCACAAACCCAACCTATTCTAGACTCTCTCCAGCAGGACCTGCAGACGGCTGGCGAGTGAACACTAAGCACTGTCTCACAAACCCAACCTATTCTAAACTCTCTCTATCAGGACCTCCAGATGGCTGGCGAGTGAACACTAAGCACTCCCTCACAAACCCAACCTATTCTTAACTCTCCCCAGCGGGACTTGCAGACGGGTGGCGAGTGAACACTTAGTACTCTCTCACAAACCCAACCTATTCTCAACTCTCTCCAGTGGGACCAGCAGACGGCTAGCGAGTGAACACTAATCACTCTCTCACCAACCCAACCTATTCTTAAATCTCTCCAACAGGACCAGGCGACAGCTGGTGAGTGCACACTAAGCACTCTCTCACAAACCCAACCTATTCTAGACTGTCTCCAGCAGCACCTGCAGACGGCTGGTGAGTGAACACTAAGTACTCTCTCCCAAACCCAACCTATTCTAGACTCGCTCCAGCAGGACCTGCAAGTTGCTGGTGAGTGAACACTAAGCACTCTGTCACACACCCAACCTATTCTATACTCTCTCCTGCAGGACCTGCAAACGGCTGGCGAGTGAACACTAAGCACTCTCCCACAAACCCAACCTAATCTAGACTCTCTACAGCAGGACCTGCAGATGGCTGGTGAGTGAACACTAAGCACTCTCTCACAAACCCAACCTATTCTAGACTCTCTCCAACAAGACCTGCAGATGGCTGGCAAGTGAACACCAAGCACTGTCTCACAAACCCAACCTATTCTAGACTCTCTCCATCAGGACCTGCAGACGGCTGGCGAGTGAACACTAAGCACTGTCTCACAAACCCAACCTATTCTAGACTCTCTCCAGCAGGACCTGCAGACGGCTGGCAAGTGAACACTAAGCACTCTCTCACAAACACAACCTATTCTAGACTCTCTCCAGCGGGACATGCAGACGGCTAGTGAGTGAACACTAAGCACTCTTTCACAAACCCAACCTATTCTAAACTCTCTCCAGCAGGACCTGCAGACGGCTGGCGAGTGAACACTAAGCACTCTCTCACAAATCTAACCTATTCTGGACTCTCTCCAGCAGGACCTGCAGACGGCTGTCGAGTGAACACTAAGCACTCTCTCACAAACCCAAAAGTATTCTAGACTCTCTCCAGCGGGACCTGCAGACGGCTGGCGAGTGAACACTAAGCACTCTCTCCCAAACCCAACCTATTCTAGACTCTCTCCAGCAGGACCTGCAGACGGCTGGCGAGTGAACACTAAGCACTCTCTCACAAACCCAACCTATTCTAGACTCTCTCCAGCAGGACCTGCAGACGGCTGGCGAGTGAACACTGAGCACTCTCTCACAAACCCAACCTATTCTAGACTCTCTCCAGCAGGACCTGCAGATGGCTGGCGAGTGTACACTGAGCACTGTCTCACAAACCCAACCTATTCTTAACTCTCTCCAGCAGGACCTGCAGACGGCTGGCGAGTGAACAGTAAGCACTCTTTCACAAACCCAACCTATTCTAAACTCTCTCTATCAGGACCAGCAGATGGCTGGCGAGTGAACACTAAGCACTCTCTCACAGACCCAACCTATTCTTAACTCTCTCCAGCGGGACCTGCAGACGGCTGGCGAGTGAACACTAAGTACTCTCTCACAAACCCAACCTATTCTTAACTCTCTCCAGCGGGACCTGCAGACGGCTGGCGAGTGAACACTAAGTACTCTCTCACAAACCCAACCTATTCTAGACTCTCTCCAACAAGACGTGCAGATGGCTGGCAAGTGAACACCAAGCACTGTCTCACAAACCCAACCTATTCTAGACTCTCTCCAACAGGACCTGCATACGGCTGGCGAGTGAACACTAAGCACTCTCTCACAAACCCAACCTATTCTAGACTCTCTCCAGAAGGACCTGCAGACGGCTGGCGAGTGAACACTAAGCACTCTCTCACAAACCCAACCTTTTCTAGACTCTCACCAGCAGGACCTTCAGACGGCTGGCAAGTGAACACTAAGCACTCTCTCACAAACCCAAACTATTCTAGACTCTCTCCAGCAGGACCTGCAGACGGCTGGCGAGTGAACACTAAGCACTCTCTCACAAACCCAACCTATTCTTAACTCTCTCCAGCAGGACCTGCAGACGGCTGGCGAGTGAACACTAAGCACCCTCTCACAAACCCAAAAGTATTCTAGACTCTCTCCAGCGGGACCTGCAGACGGCTGGCGAGTGAACACTAAGCACTCTCTCACAAACCCAACCTATTCTAGACTCTACAGCAGGACCTGCAGACGGCTGGCGAGTGAACGCTAAGCACTCTCTCACAAACCCAACCTATTCTTAACTCTCTCCAGCAGGACCTGCAGACGGCTGGCGAGTGAACGCTAAGCACTGTCTCACAAACCCAACCTATTCTAGACTCTCTCCAGCAGGACCTGCAGACGGCTGGCGAGTGAACACTAAGCACTGTCTCACAAACCCAACCTATTTCTCTCTATCAGGACCTGCAGATGGCTGGCGAGTGAACACTAAGCACTCCCTCACAAACCCAACCTATTCTTAACTCTCTCCAGCGGGACCTGCAGACGGGTGGCGAGTGAACACTAAGTACTCTCTCACAAACCCAACCTATTCTTAACACTCTCCAGCGGGACCTGCAGACGGCTGGCGAGTGAACACTAAGTACTCTGTCACAAACCCAACCTATTCTTAACTCTCTCCAGCGGGACCTGCAGATGGCTAGCGAGTGAACACTAATCACTCTCTCACCAACCCAACCTATTCTTAAATCTCTCCACCAGGACCAGGCGACAGCTGGTGAGTGCACACTAAGCACTCTCTCACAAACCCAACCTATTCTAGACTGTCTCCAGCAGGACCTGCAGACGGCTGGTGAGTGAACACTAAGTACTCTCTCCCAAACCCAACCTATTCTAGACTCTCTCCAGCAGGACCTGCAGACGGCTGGCGAGTGAACACTAAGCACTCTCTCACAAACCCAACCTATTCTAGACTCTCTCCAACAAGACCTGCATACGGCTGGCGAGTGAACACTAAGCACTCTCTCACAAACCCAACCTATTCTAGACTCTCTCTAGCAAGACCTGCAGATGGCTGGCAAGTGAACACTAAGCACTGTCTCACAAACCCAACCTATTCTAGACTCTCTCCAGCAGGACCTGCAGACGGCTGGAAAGTGAACACTAAGCACTCTCTCACAAACACAACCTATTCTAGACTCTCTTCAGCGGGACATGCAGACGGCTAGTGAGTGAACACTAAGCACTCTTTCACAAACCCAACCTATTCTAAACTCTCTCCAGCAGGACCTGCAGACGGCTGGCGAGTGAACACTAAGCACTCTCTCACAAACCTAACCTATTCTGGACTCTCTCTAGCATGACCTGCAGACGGCTGTCGAGTGAACACTAAGCACTCTCTCACAAACCCAAAAGTATTCTAGACTCTCTCCAGCGGGACCTGCAGACGGCTGGCGAGTGAACACTAAGCACTCTCTCCCAAACCCAACCTATTCTAGACTCTCTCCAGCAGGACCTGCAGACGGCTGGTGAGTGAACACTAAGCACTCTCTCACAAACCAAACCTATTCTAGACTCTCTCCAGCAGGACCTGCAGACGGCTGGCGAGTGAACACTGAGCACTCTCTCACAAACCCAACCTATTCTTGACTCTCTCCAGCAGGACCTGCAGATGGCTGGCTAATGTACACTAAGCACTGTCTCACAAATCCAACCTATTCTAAACTCTCTCTATCAGGACCTGCCGATGGCTGGCGAGTGAACACTAAGCACTCTCTCACAAACCCAACCTATTCTAGACTCTCTCCAGCAGGACCTGCAGACGGCTGGCGAGTGAACACTAAGCACTCTCTCACAAACCCAACCTATTCTAGACTCTCTCCAGCAGGACCTGCAGACGACTGGCGAGTAAACACTAAGCACTTTCTCACAAACCCAACCTATTCTAAACTCTCTCCAGCAGGTCCTGCAGACGGCTGGCGAGTGAACACTAAGCACTCTCTCACAAACCCAACCTATTCTAGACTTTCTCCAGCAGGACCTGCAGACGGCTAGCGAGTGAACTCTAAGCACTCTCTCACAAACCCAACCTATTCTAGACTCTACAGCAGGACCTGCAGACGGCTGGTGAGTGAATGCTAAGCACTGTCTCACAAACCCAACCTATTCTAGACTCTCTCCAGCAGGACCTGCAGACGGCTGGCGAGTGAACACTAAGCACTGTCTCACAAACCCAACCTATTCTAAACTCTCTCTATCAGGACCTCCAGATGGCTGGCGAGTGAACACTAAGCACTCCCTCACAAACCCAACCTATTCTTAACTCTCCCCAGCGGGACTTGCAGACGGGTGGCGAGTGATCACTTAGTACTCTCTCACAAACCCAACCTATTCTCAACTCTCTCCAGTGGGACCAGCAGACGGCTAGCGAGTGAACACTAATCACTCTCTCACCAACCCAACCTATTCTTAAATCTCTCCAACAGGACCAGGCGACAGCTGGTGAGTGCACACTAAGCACTCTCTCACAAACCCAACCTATTCTAGACTGTCTCCAGCAGCACCTGCAGACGGCTGGTGAGTGAACACTAAGTACTCTCTCCCAAACCCAACCTATTCTAGACTCGCTCCAGCAGGACCTGCAAGTTGCTGGTGAGTGAACACTAAGCACTCTCTCACACACCCAACCTATTCTATACTCTCTCCAGCAGGACCTGCAAACGGCTGGCGAGTGAACACTAAGCACTCTCCCACAAACCCAACCTAATCTAGACTCTCTACAGCAGGACCTGCAGATGGCTGGTGAGTGAACACTAAGCACTCTCTCACAAACCCAACCTATTCTAGACTCTCTCCAACAAGACCTGCAGATGGCTGGCAAGTGAACACCAAGCACTGTCTCACAAACCCAACCTATTCTAGACTCTCTCCATCAGGACCTGCAGACGGCTGGCGAGTGAACACTAAGCACTGTCTCACAAACCCAACCTATTCTAGACTCTCTCCAGCAGGACCTGCAGACGGCTGGCAAGTGAACACTAAGCACTCTCTCACAAACACAACCTATTCTAGACTCTCTCCAGCGGGACATGCAGACGGCTAGTGAGTGAACACTAAGCACTCTTTCACAAACCCAACCTATTCTAAACTCTCTCCAGCAGGACCTGCAGACGGCTGGCGAGTGAACACTAAGCACTCTCTCACAAATCTAACCTATTCTGGACTCTCTCCAGCAGGACCTGCAGACGGCTGTCGAGTGAACACTAAGCACTCTCTCACAAACCCAAAAGTATTCTAGACTCTCTCCAGCGGGACCTGCAGACGGCTGGCGAGTGAACACTAAGCACTCTCTCCCAAACCCAACCTATTCTAGACTCTCTCCAGCAGGACCTGCAGACGGCTGGCGAGTGAACACTAAGCACTCTCTCACAAACCCAACCTATTCTAGACTCTCTCCAGCAGGACCTGCAGACGGCTGGCGAGTGAACACTGAGCACTCTCTCACAAACCCAACCTATTCTAGACTCTCTCCAGCAGGACCTGCAGATGGCTGGCGAGTGTACACTGAGCACTGTCTCACAAACCCAACCTATTCTTAACTCTCTCCAGCAGGACCTGCAGACGGCTGGCGAGTGAACAGTAAGCACTCTTTCACAAACCCAACCTATTCTAAACTCTCTCTATCAGGACCAGCAGATGGCTGGCGAGTGAACACTAAGCACTCTCTCACAGACCCAACCTATTCTTAACTCTCTCCAGCGGGACCTGCAGACGGCTGGCGAGTGAACACTAAGTACTCTCTCACAAACCCAACCTATTCTTAACTCTCTCCAGCGGGACCTGCAGACGGCTGGCGAGTGAACACTAAGTACTCTCTCACAAACCCAACCTATTCTTAACTCTCTCCAGCGGGACCTGCAGATGGCTAGCGAGTGAACACTAATCACTCTCTCACCAACCCAACCTATTCTTAAATCTCTCCACCAGGACCAGGCGACAGCTGGTGAGTGCACACTAAGCACTCTCTCACAAACCCAACCTATTCTAGACTCTCTCCAGCAGGACCTGCAAATTGCTGGCGAGTGAACACTAAGCACTCTCTCACAAACCCACTCTACTCTAAACTCTATCCAGCAGGACTTGCATACAGCTGGCGAGTGAACACTAAGCACTCTCTCACAAACCCAACCTATTCTAGACTCTACTGCAGTACCTATAGAAGACTTGTAAGTGAACAACAGACACTCCCTCTGTTTCAACTCCAACTTATTCCTACCCTTTTCATCAGCACCTGCAGAAGACGGCTGGGTGAACACTTCAGGCAAATGCAACAAAACTAGGGCTGCTGATTGACCCCCATTGCAGGCCCAGAGTGGCTGATCCACAAAGGCTAGTTTGGTCCCATGTGTGAGCAGAAACGTCACCGGTTTTTGTCCAGAAATGCTTAGTGTTCATAGGAGACAGGCAGCCCTTGTTCTGGAAGAGCATGTGTGTTGAGTGCTTATGACCCTTGGCCCTCTTACAGTAATTTATTGACAGTACACGTATCACTAGTACAGCGGCTGGTGTCAAACTCTTGAAGGGGGAATAGTCACGTTCCCTAAACCACTGCAGTTAGAGCTGATGCTAGGAAACCAACCAACCTTCAAGCAACTTGGTTTCCGCTGGTTCTTTTGGTATGGCACCGCCATATTTTGTACATTGTGTTTTTATTTAAATATTTTATCAATTAAAAAAAAGTTATAAAATATTTTATACAATTTACATCAAAATATTAGCACCCAAAAATAAACCTTCCAAAGTTTAGAACGTGTTACAATTCAAATAATATTTTTGAAAAATATATTTGTTTCTATAATTGTTTCATTAAAATGTATTTGTAACCAACATTCTTAAATTACTTCCCACTCTTACCCCCTATAAACCCCAAATCCTGCTCCTAATTTTTTACATAAAATTCAAAAATGTAAAAAAAATGTGAATAAATATTTTTGAATTACTCCCCACCCTTATCCCCCATTAACCAAACATCATGCTCCTAAGATTTTACATAAATTTGTAACTGGCAATGTTATATGGCCATGAGTTAACCATTCTGTGGATGGTGACTCTGCCGCAGTGAAGGGATCTTGGTTTAATTTCTCAATGTGCAGCATTGTATATTTTGGATCTCTTTGTGCCATTCTCATTTGTCTCTCTGATAGATTATATGCGGAGGATAGAGGCGTACTGTTAATATATTGCCAGGGCACATGACCAGAGCGCAAAGATTGTAGCGTCAGCTTAATAATAGAATGGATCGTAACTGTCTGTGTTTTAAGATGGACAAATCCTGTTCCATTTTATCTATAGCAGAAGATACAATGCTGCCCAATCATGGATGTCAGTGTGGTCATTCCATTGTCAACCACAGCTAAAGATTTTCCTAAGTTAACTCTGTCAATTTCATGCAATCGCTCTGCAGCTTCTTGTTGAGAGATTTTCGAAATTTCATTATAGATTGCATATAATAAGCGTTTCTGACCTGGCCTTCGGGGACGTGGATGTATTGCTGGACCCGTTAAAGGCCTACGTAGTGCAGTGTCCTCAGCATATCCCCATGTTGATGTCGGCATTCTTAGATCGACCACGGGATGTTCAGCCCCAGTTGTATTGGATACCGGCTCTACTACAGGCACACAGGCTTTGGTTGTTTCGAATACTTCCCTAGCATTGGCTGTGGGAACTGAAGAAAATCATCTTTGCTGAATCGACCTGATCTGTGAGGTGTTACAGGGACCATTGTCTGCGAACGCAAGCAGCAGTGATATTAGTTAAACAGTCGGTGGTCAGTAATAAGCGAAGATGGTGCTCTAAAGTCTATCACAAGTACAAATCACTTAAAGCAGGTAATCTGGCACGGTGTATAAAGTAGGGAAAAAACACCAGATCCCCACGTTTGTGGCCAGCAGACCACTAATGCTATAGATACAAATCCTCTGCACATGTCCAAAAGTAAGTCCATAAATTACATTAAATATCACAATGATGCTTGTCTTTATATTTTTAGATGTCTTTAATTCAAGATCTTTAAGCCTTCTTAGCCAACACGTTTTTTTGTCGCTTGTACAACTAGATTGCCTCCGCCTCAATGTCAAACTTCATCTAGCTCCCCCCATCCAAGATCGAACAAATCACGACACCTAAATGAGCTGCCACCCACCCTGGCAAGCTTTAAACATAGACAGAAAGAAACCAATAATAGGTATCAGATCCAGAGACCCAGTGAACCCCCAACCAACCATGCATCACTGTCACAAAGAGCCAAAGAAGCTGATACTGAGTATCAAACGCAGAGACCCTGGGAACCCCCACCCACCCATGTGATCCTAACACAAAGACCCAGAAAAACTGACCTAGAACATAGAAATCAGAGACCTAGAAGAACCAAAGCAATCATGTCCTCTAAGGAGGCGACGGAGCTATCCCTAACCTACAACACCCCCCTCACAGATACCCCTACAGCCAAGATTCAAGTGATCACCGGTTTCGGAAGAGACCACCGCTCCTCGAATTCTCCAAGACCTCCGGCCCTCCTCACTCCCATTCCCAGAACCTCCCCACTAAGAAGCACACCAAAGGGGAACGCACTACCAAATGCATGCTCATAAATTGTAGATCAGCAGTCAAACACGCAACAGAACTTGCGGAAACCATCCTCCTGCATGACATAGACATTGCATTTATAACTTAGACTTGGCTAAACAAATTCTCCACACCAATCCTAGACATGTTGGTGCCCCCAGACTTCACTATCATCAACAAGGACAAAAATGACCAAAGAGGCGGAGGCATAGCAATCATACATAAGAATTTTATTGCCATCTCAGGAAAGGACTCCTTCAAGTACAGCTTCATCAAATGTCTCACCGCCAACATCAAGATTAATGACAATAGAACAATTCTCTGCCATCTCCTATACCATCCCCAGGCAACACGTCCACTTTCGGGGAACAACTGTCAGATATGATTGCCCACTGCTCACTCGGCGATGCAAATAACCTAATTCTCTGTGACCTCAACGTACACTGGAATGAGGCAAACAATCCACAAATTCTGACCCTCAACAATCTTCTTCTGGACAACAATTTGACTCAATTCTGCTCCGAAGAAACACACAAGAATGGGGCAAACTTGGATGTAATTATCGCTCAAAATGACACAGTGACAATTGACCACATCCTCCCGTAGACTGGTCCGACCATCACAACACCCTATTTCACATCAACCAAAAAACTCTTCTTCAGCCCCTCTTTGGTAGACCCCCCCCCAAATGGTCCAGAAATCTAACTCTGATTCCTTTAACAGACCTAGATACAAAGATACGTGCACTCCTCCCTAGCTTCTCTGATCACCTTTCAACAACGGAACTTACCTCGCACTACACCTCAAAGATGACATCCATCCTCGATTAAATAGCTCCTCTAAAATTCAAAAAAAGCAGGAATACTCCATCCAGATCTTGGTTTAACTCCGACATTAACTCAGAAAGGAGATAACTAAGAGCTACAGAGAGACTATGGAGACACAACCCCTCAGTCACACACCGCGAACAACTCAAAGAAGCTTGTGGGAAGTACAAAAAACACATTGAGAACGAAAAATCCTCATTTTTTTGCACTGCACTAGATAACGCAAAAAACAGGCCTAGAGAACTCTTTAGCATCATTAGACAACAAACCTCCAAGCCTGCTACCTCCGCAATGCAACCTTCCAAAGAATTATGTGATGACTTTGCAATCTTCCTTGAGGAAAAAATCAACAAGATCAAACTTTCACTTGAGATCAACATCAATAACCTCAGCAAGATCCCCTTAGCCCGAGATCAAGGACGCCCCATACAAACCTCCTTCAAAATCGTGGAAATCTATCAGCCCTATACATGAAGACGAGATAGTCAACCTGATCTCCACATCTAAGCCTACCTCCAACGCTCTAGATCCTCTGCCGCCTCAATTGACCAAAAAGCTTAAACTCTCCCTTGCCACGCTGTGGTGCAAGATCATTAAAAGTTCACTGCAATCCGGCATCATCCCGGAATGCCTCAAACGGGCAAGTCACGCCACTGCTAAAAAAACAGACCTAGACAAAAAAGATCTGAACAACTACAGACCAGTCTCAAACCTCCCTGTTCTAGCCAAAACCGTAGAAAGATGTGTGCTCTTGCAACTTACCCAACACCTGGATAGCATCAACCTACTCGACACCAACCAATCTGGCTTTAGAAATGGATGTAGCACCGAAACCGCGATCCTCAACGTCATTGATGACATGCACAAAGCATTGGATGCGGACAAATGCTGCCTTCTCATCCTCCTAGATTTATCAGCAGCTTTTGACACGGTTGATCACATCCTCCTCATTAAGGCTCTTCAAGACAGGGCAGGTCTAGATGAGGTGGTCTTTACAATGGTTCTCCTCCTTCCTCCACAACCGCTCTCAAAGAATAAAAATCAAAAACTGCTCGTCTGACCTACATCAAGTTAGCAAGGGAGCCCCCCAAGGATCAGTGCTCTCCCCACAACTTTTTAACATTCACATGGAACCACTTACAACCTTACTCAGAAAAGCTAACATCCCCTTTCACCTTTATGCCGATGACACACAGATCTACCTGGAAACCACATCCATTGACGACATTCAGAGACTTAATGACACGCTCAGACAAGTCCGACACTGGCTATCAAGGAACCACCTAAAACTCAATCAAGACAAGACTGAAATACTCCTCATCTCAAACAAAGAAGAGAACCCTCAAATTACAGAATGGTTAGCTGCAATAGATACACTCGACGGAAACATCCCCCTGGCGGATTCTGTAAAATCATTAGGCATCACTTTAGACCTGAAACTGACCAAACACATTAAGGTCTCGGCAAAGAGCGCCTTCCTGAACTTAAAGCTATTGAACAAAATAAAACCTTTCATCCCAGCCAAGGACCTTTAACAAGTTACCCAATCACTGGTGTTATCCAGATTAGACTATGGGATCGCAACACTGTCAGGCTCAGCAAAGGCGCACCTGGCCCCCCTTAAAACAATACTAAACGCAGCAGCTAGAATGGTCACAGGAGTGAAGAAATTTGACCATATCTCACCCGCACTCAGAGAACTAAAATGGCTTCCAGTTGAAATGCGTGCCAGTTTCAGAACAGCCTGCCTCACCCACAAAGCCCTTCACACAGGCAAACCCGAATACTTGGCCTCTAAACTAAAAAAAGCCGGACAAACCAGGTCCCTCCCGAGCTCAAACACACTACTACTCATCCCAATGAAAGCACGAAAACAAAAAAACGCAGCCCGATCCTTCGCGGTAAAACGCGCCCAAATCTGGAACGCTACTCCCCCTCATATAAGAACTATCTCCTCCTTCGCAAAATTCAAAGAGCAACTCAAAAATCTTTTCCTTGACCGGTCCCTAGCAAAAGGGCAGGAGACACAGAAGAGCTATTGACAATACCCACCGATGTGGGTGGGATACCCAGAGTACGGTCATCCTGATAAGGTACTACGAGTACATATTGACACTGACTTTCCCTCCAATACGCAAAGTGTATACCTGATATTGTCTCGAGACTCTTGACACTTGTGTTGATATCTGCACGGTACTTGCTGTCACGGCTCACGCCTGGCCCTTCCCACTGTTGCAGGAACGAGGATGACCTCTGTCCTCCTCCAGCCTCCCAGTAACGCACACCGAACAATATTCACAGTGCGCTAATCACTGGAGTACCGGGAGAGGGTGGGAAAACAAAACAAGGAAGTCAGGAGGGAAACACAGCTAGCCACCCCTTTCTTCTGCCTTATGAAGTAGGAGTGAACTGCACCTGGAGTGGAGAAAATAAAAACAGCGTTCAGTGTAGCACAGCAATGTTCACTGTTTCAATGCTCATGCAACTCAAGCCCTGTCCTCTATTAAATAGAGAGTAGTAAAATATCTCACCAAATACATTTGCAAATATCTCCTTCTTTGATGAAGACCCAACGAGAAGCAGGATGAAAATAATTCCTGGTTATACTCAAGGTCCCATAATGCAACAGACTTCCTTCGACAAGTATTGGAAAAGGATCCAGGGGAAAAAACTCTTATAATTCAGAGAAAAACCAATCTTAAATAGGTGAAACAATACAGTTGAACCTGCTTTCTCCCTTTATAGTGGTCACTATATCAAAATCAGGAGGAAAACACAAAAACGCGATGAAAACGAAACTACTCGCCTTATGACCCAAACTCCACATAACAATGTGGAGTGGATACTAAAATACAGGAAGAGGCTCCGAAAATCGCGTTTTACCAGCCGGTAAAACGGATTAATGCAGCATAAACTAGCTAAAAAATATGAGCGGTTCAGCAGGCAACATTCTGGGGCTACTAATCAGGCCATAAACGCCCCAATAGACAACAGTCAAATTCAAATTCAAATTCAAAGAAAACTTTATTCGATTTTTGCAAGGTATAAAATCATAAAAGCTACATATAAATATAGACATCATCATTTCATAAAAACGTTAAATAGTCCTCAAACATTAAAAGGATTAAGAAGACATTAAATTGGTACATTTATCAGAATAAAGCATTAGTTAAACCACACCATAATAGATAATTAGTCTGTTAACATTAATTTCCGCTTCTTCAGAATACTTTTTAGGAAACCCGTCATGACCATAATACATTTATCATTTCCTAATTGTAACAGGTTTAAGTACGCTGGTCTACACTGTCACCAGTAGCCCTCTCTCAGATATTGTTTGATCCACCTTCTCCGTTCTTTTCCGTAGTATTTACAGAATAAAGTCAGATGGAATGTGGATTGGATAGACTGATTATCACATGGGCATGATACCAAAGCTCTTGACCAGTCATTTCTTTCTGGAAAAGTTACTAAGCGGAAAAATAGTTCAAATCTGAACCTTGTCAGTATAAAACGATCAAAACCCACTGAGCAAATTGATAAATAGGGTTGCATCATCTGGCCACACAACGTCATTTAATGTTGGATTACTGTACTTTTCAGGAATTCACTTGTTGATCTTAGCATTTCAAAGTGTGTCATACATATTCTTTTGAGGCTCTTCCTCGAAATTCCGCAATTCAATTCAGGGTAACTATAGAGTTCTGGTCTTTGTAAATCAGTAAGTGTATTCTTGACATAAGCTAACCACGGAATGTTTTTAGCTTTGTCCAACGCCATCGCATCCTTTATAATATCCCTGTTAAAACACAGGACTTCCACCGTCCATACCCTGTGCCAGAGTAGAATTGGCTGCAACCTAATTAGATCGGAAATATATTCCAACCCTACCTCTGCATGACAATAGATATAGACACACCCTGGGAAAGTGATAACAAATATCTTAGAAACGCGTTCTCGACTGACACGAGCAAAGTTCAAGATAGGTGCCGATGTCCCAATGAGAGCTACAAACTCCCAAACAGCAATCCTACCACCAAAGTTCCCAAGATAGGTGAATATCCAACACAAGGCTTCAGCAGGTATTCCGATCCTTCTGGTGAGCTGCGACTTCCATAGATAACAAGCACAGAGGGAAGGGAAGGATATCCATATGAAGGGGAGGAGACCAGGGACCCTGACCACATGACCCAGATGCATGAGCACAGAAAGAGGACTGCTAAGGATCGAAAAACCTGCCTAATTCCTAACACTTGCTGTGAATGTTTGTTTGGTCTTTGCATTTGAACGGTTGTCAAGCGCTCCGATACCTCCGGGTCTGGCTAGCGCTATATAAAACTTCATAATAATAATAATAATAATTGTACATGGGATTACCATGCGACTTTTTCAGGGTTGAGGTCAGTTTCAAGTAGTCTCTTAGTTCCGGTGATAGTTTCTACTCGGAAGGGGATCCTATAAGTACTGCTCCTGGAGAGGTAGACCAATTAGTGTCTTGCCCGGAGAGCTAAATATGCTTCCAAATATAAGGAAGTTTCTTTTGGAAGAGTTGCCCCAGCCACCAATATTTAGGTGGAACCCTTCAGATCTCCAGGCCGTGGCATGTTCGCCGTGCAAATCAGCAGTCTGAACACGTGCTGGCTAAGAAGGATCACAGATCTTGAATTAAAGACATCTGAAAATATAAAGACAAGCATCCTCATTGTGATATTTAGAGTAACTTTATGGATTTACTTTTGAACGTGTGCAGAGGATTTGTATATATAGCAAGCATCAGTAATGTTGCATCTCCCCCACAGGACACATAAACATTTTGCTCTCAGTGTGCTGGGAAGAATTCAACTTTTTTCCAAAACAACCAAAATTGGAATTTTAAACAAAATCTTTTTTTTTCTTTTCTTTGCTACTATTACTGAGCACCATGGCTTTTAGACTCACTCATTTGTTCAAGCTTTATATGTGAACATATTTTAAAGGACTTATAAAGATTTTAAAGGACTTTTAGAGCTTTTTACACATTTTTCTTTTTATAAACTTTAGAAATGTTTAATCTGAACATTTTAACTATGCTTTTATGATTGATTAGAAGGACATTCCCTAGTTTTTAGTATATCGTCAGGTCGGATGAGGAGTGTGTGTTATGATTTGTAATGTACCCCAATATAAGCCTGGGTAGTCACCTAACCTTTCACCTACATTTTCCCTGTCATTGTACCACATAACAGGTTTTGGCATTGAACTTTTACCTAGTTAGGTGCTGCATAAATGTCATTTTCCTAGAAATCTAGCCTCATTTATTATGCATGATGATTCTCAGAATCACATCAGGATTACAATCTTTTGCATAATAACTATGTATAAGGGTCATCCCTTTCGTCATCCTTGGCCGACATGACACAGCAAGGTAGAACCCCTTAGGGTATATTTTGGGTATATGAACACCATATCTTTGCTGAGGCGGGCAGAGGAGAAAGACTTCCATGCTGAAACCCTGACGCGAGACACTGAGGTACCTGCACGCAGACACTCCAGCACGCAGTGGTCAGATATCCCTCGCGCAGTGTCCATCTCGAGACCAAGACGGGATCCTTCATTCTCTCACAACAGGTAATAGGGTTGGTTTTATCTTAGGGGGATTCTTGGCTGTACACATACATACATGCTAGGTTCATTTAGGTACATCTAGTTAGTGTCTGCATCGTAGGAGTACGCATTATTATTGTTATGTATTTATAAGCTTGCAAATGTTCATTGTTTTAGCACTATGGTAGGAATCTACCATCCATTTACTCTGTTGGTGCTTATAATCATATATATCTGTTGCTGTCTTATGGTTGTTTCAGCACACATGCTTGTTCAATAAATGCTTATTGAAATGTCCCTACCGTTTATTCTGTTTATCTCTCTGAGTCAAAGTGAGCACAAGTGACTGAGCGAAAAGTACTTTACTGTTTTCATGATACCTGAGGGACAGAGTTGTTATGTTCGATAGTTGCCAGAAACTATTCTCTCCTTGGTAAGAGGAGTTCATAGTGGCACTGCGAGCTAGCTGGTATAGAGGTGAACATACCCCGTGGGGGTGTTTGGACTCAGTCTGGACACCAATCCTACAGTTTATGTTGTCTAAACGTGCAGATCCTATATAGATTTAAAGGAACCACACAGCAGCGTACGTGAGTCAGAAATATCAAACTGGACCAAGGTGGGATGCAGACAAACATGGGAACTGTATCAACCTAGAAAAACAATTATATCAGTAATGATGTCCAGTACCAGCTCTTTGATGCAGTCATCTTTAGTAACAAATCTGTAGTGAATAGAAAATATGCGGCCCTGACCATGCATGGGGCCTGGTGGAGGAGCCCTTTTCAGTCGGTATTTCTCCTGTCGTTGATGTGTATTTCATGAAGAGTCTAGATGCCTTTCTTTTTCAGCTACTTTAGATTGTGCTGAAAGATTTAACCTGTAGACCTTTCATAAGTGATCTCTTTTGTCACATTCATTTCTTTGCCGCTAAAGCGCTGGGCATTGGTAAGACGTTATCTGCAGCAGGAGCAATTGCTATTTCCATTGACGTTGTCTTATGTGCTAGAATTTGGTTGCTTACGGGACCCGGACGGGCGCAGATGGGCTTGCCTTAGGCATGCCTTCGGCACACCAGTGGCACATCTGCGCTTTGAACATCTTAAGAAGCGTTAGAAGACAAAAGAGTAAGCTGCCCCGCCCACTACTAAACACTGGAGCGGGGAAGCGAAGGCTTTGCAGTAGAGTTACACTGCCGCCATTTGAGTGCAAGCAAAAGTGATTCAAGCATATTAAAATTCATGCAAATCCTTATTGTATTCAAGCAAATTCGAATTGTATACCCCCCAGTAAAATTAAAAACAAAAATCTACCCCAAACTTGTATGAAAACATTGCCCCGTGGCATGAAAGTACAAATAAGCAATGTACAAATGAGTAAGGTATTTTTAAAATGAGAAAGTTAAAATGAAAAGCATTTGAAAGAGACTAAAAGCATGGTGTGGAAGGCAAGCGGTGTCTCTTACTTTGACTCTATCTTGGGAATTCATTGTTTCGACAATATCTTTTTGTATTTTTTGTAAGTGAATCTTTCTTGAGAGAGGGAGGTTTTTTGGTCGACTATTATTGGTGTTGATGAGTGTCCAGTGATAGATGGAGTGGTTATGGTGGAAATATGGGATTATTGACCATCTGGAGAGAAACACAATAGATTCTTGAATTAGAATTTTTAATGAATTTCTAGAGCGCACTGTTACCGAGACGGTTTCCTGGCGCTAGGCAGCGGTGGGCCAGTGGGGTCGGGATCAGAGGCTAAACTGCTAGAGATCTGGGAAACAGGAAGGTTTTGAGATGTTTACGAAATTCCACATAGGAAGTGGAAGCTCTGAGGGCAAGAGGGAGGGAGTTCCAAAAGGAAGGAGCTAGGACCGCGAATCTCGTCCCCCCAGACCTCTTCTTCCTGAAGCGGGGAACTGTCAAGAGAGCCTGGTGAGAGGAGCGAAGCTCTCTAGCCGGGAGGTAGGGAGATATAATCTCACAAAGGAAGGCAGGGGCAGTCCCAGACCTAGCCTGGTATGTCATACAACCCAGCTTGAAGAGAGCCCTCTCCTTCACCGGTAGCCAATGCAAAGATTGCAACAAAGGGGTGGCATGGTGAAATTTGGGGAGTCCATAAATCAGGCGGGCAGCCTGATTTTGTATCTGCTGGAGTCGGTGAATCAGGTAGTCTGGGGCGCCATTATAGACCACATTCCCATAGTCAAGGCGCGATAGCACCATGGCCATGAGGATGAGCTTAAGGGCAGGGACGGAAAAAAAACGGGAAACCTTGCGGATAGTGCGGAGGGAAAAGAAGCAGGAGGACACCACCGAGTGAACCTGCGTGTGGAGTGAAAGCTGGGAATTGATAAAGATGCCCAGGGTTTTGACCTTGGGGACCGGGGGGGGAGGGGGACCAAGTGAGTCGGGCCAGAAAGACGGGGACCAAGGACTGCAACCACTCCCAGTCAAAACCAGCTCTGTTTTGTCGGTATTTAACTTGAGGTGGTTGCAGTTCATCCAGTTTTGGATGAAAAGCATCACCCTCTGAAAATTCTGGGCGGAAGAGGGAGAATGGGAGAGGTTAAAAATAAGTTGGAGGTCATCGGCGTAGTTGAACACCGAGACCTCCATCTGCTGTAAAGAAAAAATGAGGGGTGAGATGTATAAATTAAATAACAAGGGGGACAAAGAGGAGCCCTGGGGAACGCCGCATGTCACTCTGCGAGGAGGGGCGGCAAAACCTGCCAGATGGACAGCCTGCTCCCTGTCCGTTAGAAAGGACCGGAGCCAGGCATGGGCCGTGCCCCCAATGCCCGCCGCCTCGACACGGGTCAGTAGAATGTCATGATCCACCGTGTCGAACGCGGCGGACAGATCTAAGAGGACCAGGGCCTGGGGGAGGCAGATGTCAATGCCCTCCCTCAGTTTGTCCATCACCGAAACTACCACCTTCTCGGTTGAGTGCAGCGGACGAAAACCTGCCTGACAAGAGGAGAGGCGGCCTGTAGACTCCACAAAGGAGCTCAGAGTCCGGGTGACATGAGCCTCTGAGACCTTCGCCAAATAAGGGAGCAGGGAGATGGGACGATAGTTGGCGGGCAGAGAAGGATCCGCGCCTGCCTTTTTAAAAATCGGAATGATAACTGCTGATTTGTGGGCGATTGGGACGATGCCAGTAGTAAGGGAATGATTGAAGTGTGAGTGGCGGGGAGTAACAGCTGGAGAAGATCTCTTTTAGAGCAAAAGCCGGGCCGATGTCTTGAGGTGAGCCCGATTTAACCCGAGCCAGTAAGGGGAGAAGAGTTTCCCGTGTCAGGGGGGGGAGGTGAGTGAGAAGTGGGGCAGCGGGGAGCGGTTGAACAGTGAACGGAGTAGGGAGTGAGGGAGGGATGTTAGCCTTGATGAGAGCCACCTTCTCTATAAAGAAGGAATTGAGGGAATTACCGAGTGATTGAGACGGGGGGATTTTGGAGATCACCCTGTCAGAGGCAGCAAGCTCGTGTACCGTGGCGAATATTTCCTTCGATTGATTTTCCGCTGCCAGGATTTTACCGGAGAAGTACTCAGCTTTAGCTGTTAGTATGTCTCGTTTGTATTCCTTGAGTACAAGGCAGATTCTTCAGTTTACTTATGACGTATTGCCTTTTATGATTTTTTTAAAGTCAATTTGTTGTGGGATAACTAAATGATCTAAAACAAGCTTTGTAGTGTTGTAAGATATTTTTATCCCTGTACTGGCACTATTTCCTATTTAATGTCTTTTTATTAAATTATTGTAAATGTTCTATGTACTTTTATGCACTTTTATGCAAAATAAAGTATTGAATTGATAGAGAGAGGGAGGTGGTCAACAAAGCAAGAAAGAGACAGTCCCAAGTATCAATGCCTGACAGAGGCCGCTAACTTAATATTTTAAGAGGCCATTGTGCTCTTAAACCAGAAACTCTACACCTAATTTGGGCCACAATTTCAATCTTGTTTGAAGATGTAAAACCATATTAAATATAAGGAATTTCCCACAGACATAGGAAAACTAGCAAGCTTTCCTTAAAATGTTTGCTTTGACACATGAACTATGCCACACACTTTATTTGATCTGGTGCATAAAACTGTGTGGTATTTTTCTCTGTTTGCTTTGCTATGTACCACACTGTGCATTTGAAAAACCAGATAAAGTTCTTAAAAATTGCACCACTGACCAATATTCTCTTTTATTCCATGATATACAATCTGTCACTTCCAGTTGTCAACTTTCTGTAAATACTTTTAGTTCTCGATATCAGGTTTTGGAAGATGCTCATGTGAAGTGAAGCTATAAATACTTTTCTACAGCAGCAACCAAGTGTGAGGCCTGCACTTGAATAAGCGTAGCCCGAAAACATCCACAGGGCTGCCAAGGTTTCAGTTTGCTATGTGCAACATTTTCATAATTCCAGTGTAATTATGAGTGACATTTCAATGACTATGAGTGACACTGTTTCGCAAGAGCAATGAAATATTTAGGGAAACATAAATATCAGAAATTACACCCATTTGACCAACGAGAAACTCAAAGAAGTCACTGAAGACACAACATTCATCTCATATTTCTTCTTGCATGTTTCATTCACTCTTTGTAGATGGAACAAGTTAACGTACATGCATAACATTTTTGTCCGTTTCAAATGAGTGAGATATAAATTAAGAAAATTATGCCACTGTCTCATTTTAGTGTAAACTAATTGGAATTATGGCCTACGGCTGTTAAAACATATGCCTGCAGCGGTCAGAGTGAACTTCAGTACAGACTTAGGGCTCGATTCACAAAGGGAAACTGAGACAAAAGCCCAACCATACGACTTTCGGTATTCACAAAGGGTATTTACGAGTAGTAAAGTTAGACTTTTGTCTCAGTTTAGTGAAACTGAGACAAAAGTTTACATTTGTGAATCAGGCCTTAAGTGCATGACTCCCCCAGGCTGCCAGTTCACAAGTGCCTGGGGGAGTGTGTCTGCCCATTGGAGTGCTTCACTGGTGACGTGGCAGTGGTGCTTGTGCTGAGGCCCCGGCTCAGGGCTGCTGTAAGTCCACCTGCATGAGAGTCTGCTGGCTGCAGACATGAAGTCTGAGTCGTCCCTCTGATATCTGGCGCTAGACAGCAGCAGACCGACTGCTCTTTTGACCTGACTATGGCAGGCTTGAGCACACCAGGAAAGAGTACATTCACTGCGGCTGCCTGCTGCAAAGCTTGTGGCCCTTTGGGGAGGTACTGGAATGTCTGCCTCGCTGCAATTATGAATAAGCGTGGCAAGCCTTGCCAGAACATATCAGCAGGCAAGGCGCAGCCTCATGGATCCACGTGTGCCTCGCGCTGTCTGCAGGTGATGGCAGTTATGTTATCACCAATTGAGGAGCAGCTACGCACGCCGATAAGACACGGGCTGACTCGGCTACTAATAATGATTAAGGACTTTTTTTTGCCTGCGCCAGAACCCAGACCCGAGTAAAATTGACAACATAATGCAAGCTCCCCCCACCCCAGGATTGGGGCTGTAGGACATAAATACCGGTTGTGGCAGGCACTATTGTTACAGAGCGAGCCACGCCCCTACTGGAAAATGAACCCGGCCCTGGCAAACAGCTCAGCATTGGACAAATCATTGCAGTCTCACGTGACGGATTGGAGTGTCGTGCCTGAATGTAACTGAACCAGAACCCCTAAACCTGCATTGCCAGCTTTGCTCAGTTTGACTTCTAATTATTATAGCATCGCTCCTGCACTTGACAGCTCAGAAAGCTTTAAAAATGTGTGACTCTGCATTTCAGTACGGTGATGCGGACCACCACATTGAAATGCGTTAGTCTAACCCCTGATGCTTGGTCCTTGCAGGCATGTTCCCCTCAACGCAAGCACCCTTGCACTGTGGTGCAAGGCTGCCTGCATTGGTGCTAGGCAGCTTGCAGGGCTGCACCGTGCATTTCAGAAGTGGAGAGTGCGGCATTAAGCCAAGGAGGATAAAGCCGTACTCCTCCACTTGCTTGTAAATATGCCCCTGAAAGTCACCAGGCTGACCTATTTTATAATTTCAGAAGATACACCTCCTTGATGAAGAATTGCTCCAGGACACACACCTGTCAACTATTGAACATGATAAACTCAGAAGGGATTGGATGAGTACGGTAATAAGTGCCAGCAGGATCCATACTACCCTTACACACCCATCTACTCCTTTGGAACAGGGGGAGAGTGGGTCGGACAACTGTTTTCACAAATCCCTGGGGGTTTGCATACTGCAGACATGGCGGGGTCCCCTAGGCGGATATATTTTTGCCAAGGTTCAGATTCTCAATGAGTCTTTGTGTGTGGGCTCTATCTATGCC